>NW_024609857.1:108649322-109319322 GCF_016920785.2 Ixodes scapularis | reverse complement strand
AGAAGATGAGGAAGAGACCTTGGAGAAAGATGGTGAGGGCGAAGCAGGTGCGGTGCCCCAGCCACCGAGCGAGAGCACCCTAGCATCTCCCGACCTGTGCAGGACGGCCTTCGATCAGGAGGAAGACTCCTGTCAGAACGATGACGATACCGACGATATGGAACCGATGATGATGCCACTGATGACGTTCCGCGACGTCCAAAATGCGATCAATCGCTCCGAAATCCGGCAGTATGACGAGCTCTCCACCGTTTCTGAGGTATCGGAAGAAAACAGCAATTCCGACCAGCAAATCACCGAAAGGTATCAGCCGCCCGCCCTCGGCAAACCGGAGGAGCCAATAAAAATCGAACCACCGCCGCAGGAAGAACGGGAAGCCTCCCCCGAGCAACCGAAGCAGCTCTACTCCTCGTCGGAGTACCTTGACTCTGAGGAAGTAGCAACGCCGAGCTTCGACAGCGCGACCACCACGTCTGGGAGCTTCAACCTGGACCCGGCGGCCATCAGCATCCTCGACCAATCGCTCGAGACGAGCCACGCGTCGAACGTGTCCACGACCGACTCCGACGGCAAGAGCGTCGTCGTCGTCGAGGGCGACTCCACTCGGAACGACGACAGCACGGACGTTACCGACAGCTCGACGTCGACGCAGGGACGTCGGGAGGAGCAGCTAAAACTCAGCGCCTCCGTCTCGGCGCTGGGTCTTGAAGGCGGTGGCGCCATCCCCAAGCAGAGCGGCGCGGAGCATCGGCGGAGGCGTGAACGGGCATCCCGAGTCCGCTGGGAAACGATGGACACGTCCTGTACCGCGGGTCCACTGTCCCTGGAAGAGCGGCGCCGCGAGTACAACTGTCGGCGATCGCGGTCCCTGTCCCGGAGTCCCGAGGGCAGCCGCGGGGTCCTGGAGGCCGCTGTGTGCAGCCAGTGTGGCGAGAAAGTGCGCGAGCACCGGGTTCCCGGGGCCTACTCTTGGGAGCGACCTCTGATGCGAGCACACTGCCCGGACGGGCGCCGCTCGGCACCGTGTCCGGACTATGGCCGACACCTTCCGCCCTACGCCGGGGACTTGTATGACGACGACGATGACGATGAGGATGCAGGTAAGGCGGCCTACGTTGTCTACTTATTTTTGGCCGTTGCACTGAACAGTCCCTCGATTTACGCCAACAATTCAAGGAGAACAACAACTACTTCGCATGAGCCATTATTAACTAGCTGTGTTGGTTTACTCAAAGGCTCTTGTGAAGTAAAAGATGGTAGAATCTTTTATCTGTTTTTTTTCACTATTCTAGCACTTTGGGTACGCAGACTGTATGACATCATTCACAGTGAACACCCCGACGTTTCGATGCTGAAGACGATAGAAATACGGACTAAAAGCAAAGTTATCTCATGCTTTTGATGCAATCCAATTAAGATAATAAGTTGTTTTGTTAAACTTATTCACTCGACGTACTGCAAGCCGGTTGAGCTCTGCTCATCCGTCTTACACTACGTTGAGTTTAATCGACTTTTGCAAAAAAAAAAAAAACCAAGAGGTCGCGCGAAGTCATGTACGCTCCTCCTTGTCCTCACGTGACACTGGAGAGAGCGAGAGGTTAACACAGCAAACGTAGTTGCTCGCCTGTCTTCGCCCCTTCGCACGCTCGCCTCTACCGTCTGCTACAACCGGTTTGACATATAAGTTTACGGTCTTCCTTTCGGCGCCACAGATAGCGCTGCACAATTTGCAAAAGGCATATCGCGCCAACTTCTCGACAATCGTCGTTAGGGAGTTTTCGTAGATCGTTTCCGCTGTCCCGCAACGCTCTCCGCAACCAGTTACGCTAGCCGGAACTCTGCAGTCAAGGCCATCGGCGCGCCGGCGCAGTAGCGGCTGCTTCGTTACGGAGGGCTTAGCGGAGGGGGAAACGCGGTCTACGAAAACTCCCTATTCTTGCCGCGCGTGCGAGATGGCTGTGCAGAAGGTTCTCTTGCCAACGTGTACTCGCGAGTCAGTGCGTTCGATGCGGTTAGCTTTGGCATTTGCACAAACAATAACCGCCAAGCTCACTCGTGGGCCACCATGGCCGACGCTCGACAGGACATGCGTAAGCGGCGCGCAGAGCAACATTGCGTGCCCTGCGGCGTGCTAGGGGAAGCGCTTCTACGAGAACACTGCGCGAGTTTCAGTGACCCTAGAGGTTCGTTGCCACATTCGCGTTTGAGCGCACTTGATTGTGTTGGGTTCCTTAGTAATCGCTAAATACACTGGCAGACTATCGCCATCCGTCGGCTGATTTAGGAACACTTCCGACTGCGTATATATTTGTATAGTTTTTAGGCATCATTTTTTTGCCGTTGGCTTCAAATAAATCTGACATCGTCATAACCTAATGTTTCTCATAGATAGTGAGTAGATTTTATATAATAATAATAACTTTATCTGCATCGATTATGATGGGAATCCCAAAACGAAAGCACGCTGCAGTAGGCAGCTTGACTGATACTCGGGCCCCTTACACTGGTTAATAGAAAGCTCCCATGCGGAAAATATACAAAAAGACAACTCACTCTTAAAAATAAAAGTGTAGCGATTTCACCCCTTGTCACCTATATGACACCCCAAAACTTCAGTTCGACGTACAGCGCGCTGATATCGAACAGACAGCCCCAACTTTTACGACAAGCTTGGCGCCGATGAGATATAACATATTAAACAGCTAAGGTACGTATCAAAGACTACAGAAAAAATTACTGAGGTTTTGCAGTACAGGCAAAAAAAACCTGATTACTTTCTTTTTGCAGTCAGTTACACGTACATCAGCTATTTTAATAAGTTTTAAAAGTCGGCTATCAAGCTGCTCGTAAAAGTTGGTACCGTCGGTTCAACGTTAGTGCGCTGTACGTCCACCTGAAGTTTTGGGGTGGCCTGTATGTGGCAATGGGTGTAAAAGTAGACCCTTTCTTTCTGTGTGCTTATACAGTAGAAACATGGCAGATCTAGGGTTCATATGCGTATACAAATCAAAGTTCACCTAAATGCAAAACGCAAAACTAAAACATTATTCAGAAAGAAAAATATAAGCGCATGTCCTTGAAAGCTAAACTATCAAAATCAATAGTGTCCTTACAAAAACTATTTAGCAAATGGGGGTGTGTGAACTTTAACATTTTATAGTCATAATTTGTTCGCTGCGTGACCATCTTCTATTTCTCTGGGTAGGGTACGGTGGGGAACTTTTTTTAAACAACGCAAGTCTTTCTAGAGAATCCGAGCCCCTTGTTTGTTTTCGCTTTTAAAACTAGTACAAAGTCTACAGTGATATCATTTTTTAATATATGAATTATCTTGCAATTCTTACATAAATCGGCAGAATGGAAGTCATATTGTACATGACATATTCCTCTCAATATTTTCTTCTGCAGCAAATGCCGTTTTTCAATATTAGTCGTTGTTTTTCCCCACACCTGATGACAATACGTTAAATGGGAGTAGAATGGAGATTTACAAAGTAACAATTTAACGCTCGTAGGTAAAACAAATCGCTAACGATTTACAATTCCTACTACCCAAGCAAGATTTGAAAAACTATATAGTTTATATGACTATCCCAGCTCATTGTCTCACTGAAAAACACACCTAGAGTTTTGAAACGACTAACGATTTAAATGGGGAATGAGTGATAGCAAAGAATTTCAAAGGAAACCAGAGGCTTGTTTTTTGGTCGAAAAATCACTGTTTTTTTTTTTAATAATAATTATTTTCAATTAATTTTTGTCCCCCCAGCTGTCCCCCCAGATATTGTATAAAGTAAAGTTAGCCATATCAATAAATTTGTCACAGGTTATCGCAAAAAAAAATATATGCTTGTATCATCTGTGTATAATACAAATTTCGCCCGATTATGAACGTTGAAGGTATCATTAATGTACAAATTAAAGCGAAAAGGTCCCAATATGCTTCTTTGTGGAAAACCTGACGCAGTGGATCTTACAGTGGAAGAATGACCGTTAATGTTAACATATTGCTGGTGATGTTGTATGTATGACTGAAAAAGCAGTAGGAAAGGTCCGCGTATGCCGTAAATTTGAAGCTTTTTGTATAAGACCTAGTGACTAAGACAGTCAAATGTCGTTGCCAAATCTGAAAACACCCCTACAACTACTTGTTTGCTTTAATACTTTTCGAAGATAAATTTCTTTTGATCAAGTAGGGCTGCCTCTGTTGAACAAATTTTCTTAAAACCAAATAGCGATGACGTTATGAGGCCACATTTATTCGAAAAGTCTACTAAACTGTCATAAAGTAACTTACACCAAGTGTTTCAAAACACGGGCAATATAGAAATAGGTCTATAGTTACTTAACTGATTTTTAAGTCCCCTTTTGTACAGTGCAGACACCATCGCTACTTGCATTCTTCTGGGAAACACACAAGATTTCATAGAATGATTAAACAAATATAGTTTAACATGGGATTACTTAGGTCAAAAACGTGCTTAATTGGGCGAATTTGCATTCCATCAGCATCGCAGCTACCGCGATTTCTTAGGTGCATAATCACATTAGGGATTTCTGAACTAAAATGTGGTTCTAAAAATAAATTTGCACTTTTTCTGACAAATATATTGCCAAGGGTCGTTAGTATCGGTACTACCAGATATATTTACGAAATATTCATTAGATTCACTTGCCAAATCTCCGCCGGTTAAATTTGCACCTCCATACTGCGATGTCTCGATGTTTTTCAACACAGCAGCCCCTTAACCATCAAACGGAGATGTTTCCATATTATGTCAGTGCGACCATTCGCCAACGAAAAGAGAGAAGAATAGTAACATTTTTTTGGCATTCCTTAGCTCTTCGGTCAAGCTCTTCAAGTAAGGCTTAAATTCTTTTAGGATATCGGGGTCGAGCGTCTTAACGAAACATTTATATAGTACATCTGTCTTACGGGTTTTTTCTTTTATTAAACTAGAAGTTACCCATGCTTTACAAGTCATTGCTTTATATTTTCATAAATTTTTATGGAAAGTGATATTTATACAGCTGAAGAAATTGCTCTGAAAATAAGTTATAGCCATCATCAACTGTTTCCTGCGTAAGCACCGTATTCCAAACGATAGCTTCAATGTCCCATCTAAAAGCGCCGAGGCTTTTTTTTTTCTTTGTCTTTATTTTGTAAAACCGCAGGTTGGTACGTATTTCATTAGCTTTCGAGATATATTAAGCTTAATAGACAAACAATGATGGGAAGATAGTCGCTCAGGGCACAACTTTTCACTCTACTGTTCTTTCGATCTGTATGAAAATTAGCTATTAACAAATCTAAACTAGTTTTGGACTGTAAGGTAGTTCTGGTGGGGTGGAAAATCAGGTTGACACATCTCTACACGCTAACTAGGTTCTCCATCTCCTTGTTTGAGGCACTGTGACGAGACATATCAATGTTAAAATCGCCCCCACAAATGACGTCGTATTGCTTTTATTTGTAAACATCAAGAACGACTAAAAAAAAGTAAAAAAAGTCAAATTTGGGGGTTTTACGTGCCAAACCAACGACGGGCATATTGCACGCCCCAGCAGAGAACTGAGGATTAATTTCGACCACCTGGGGATCTTTTGACGTGCAACCGAAAGCTCGGTTACAAGGCGTCTTCTCCGCAATAAGCCTCCGTCAGATTGCGGGCACCTCGGCCGGGATTCCAACCCGCCACATGGGGATCCGTAGGCCGGCGCTCTCGCCTCGGAGAAAAAGTCAAAGAAGAATGACATGGTGCACCGTTCGGAGGGCGACAGAAGGCAACAAAAATGTTTTGATTGCTACGTAAGCACGACCCTTCTACATCTTTTGTGATAAGATAATAGTCACTTAATAGTTCGCAGTCGATATTCTTTTTAATCAAAATGGGCAATCCCCCACCGCGGCTTTAAAGTGCGGTTTAAAACGGATGTATCATGCGGAGTTAAGCGAAAAGCATCCGAGTCATTTTATACCAGGTCTCAGTAAACATTACGACATCAAAGAAAACACCGTACTGATCAAAAAGCAATTCAATGTCTACTTCTTTGTTTACTGCGGACTGCTTATTGAAATGAAAACACTTTAGATGCGAACTGGATTCTTTCTCGAGGAAAGCTTTTAGCTGATACGAAAAAAGTGGCTAAAAAGATGAGCCCTCTGCCATTGGAGAAGCCATCATGAGTTTAATGGAAAATTCTGGAGTATGAGTAACATTAGTTGCTCATACTCTTTTTCATTTTTAGACACTTTATACACAGGTCAAAAGTATTCCAGCGCTACCCGATAGGTAGCGCCAGCGTGCCGGTGTATTATGCGATTACAAGAGAACATAATACACTTGAACACAAATGCGAATGCGTGGACTAGCATCAACGGCTTCCAGTGCGAGTGCCCAGGTCATGAGGATGTCAGGCCCTTAGCGATCGCTGTTCCGCACAAAGGTGTAACCAAGGTTTCCGTTATATACACCGAAACGAACCCGGCAAGACTGCTAAGTGCCAGGATTCCCGGAACAAAGACACGGGTTGTAAAAAGCGCTAAAAAACGCCTATCATGTCTCCCTGATCTACCTCAACGGGGACGCTCCGCATGGGGCTAAGCTAGCCATGGAAACCTTAGGGCTGCAACGTCACCCACCGGTGACGTTGCAGCCCCAAGGTCTAATGGAGACGCGGGCATCGCGTCCCGTTCCAAGATGACAGCTTGAGTAACATGCAGTGCTGAGCCACGTTACCCTTGGGAGCATGTGAACGTATACCTGCATCATAGGCTGGATATTTTGTCCGCGATGGTGCCACTCAAGCAGCTCTCACGCGAGAGCGTGCAGCGCTAAGGACTAACAACTCACAGGCGCCGCAGTTAAAAACAAGCCTTGGTCATCTAAAAGCATCGACTGTTTTTTTTTTTTTTTTTTGCCTTTGTATGTTTTTGTTTTTAGGAAAATAGCCACAGTGGTTGGTTGGGAAATGTACCTCTTTGGGGAGGAGTAGAACGTCGCCATCCGATTGGTTTGTTTTGTACTGCTATTGGCTTTCTGGTAGCCGACATGCCGACATTGGCTTTGTGGTAGCCGAAATGCGGAACACGCGTGGCCGGGGGGGGGGGGGGGGGGGTAGAGGAAATTTATAAACAAGCAAAACACGAACCGAGGATCTGTTAAGACATTTAATATCCTGTGATTTTTATACACCTGCAACTCGTGTAGCAGCAATTAAGTTAAAATAATTTTCAGTCCCAGTGATATATTTTTATGCTAAATATGTTATTAGATGTGTCGAAGTTGAAAACATAAAAATTGACTGCAGCAGAACTCAATGCATCAAATGGAAATAAGAAACTGTAAATCGTTTGCGGGTGATTGTTTCCTGTCAACGCTACTTTTATCAGCCTCGACCTACACAAAATTTTAACATTATGTTCTTGTTCAACCGTTGTGAGTCGCAGCCTTTTTGCCTTGTATGGCAGTCTTCACAAAAAAAAAAATTTTTTCCAGAGTGACCCTTTCGCATTGGCACAGTAATTTGAAAATGATTAAGGTAATTTTTATTTCGACTTTTGACGAACAATTTTTTCTCGCAATATTTTTCCACCAAGGGGAGAGGCACAACGACGCACGCGCGTCGGTTCTCCTGCAAGGATGACGGTTGCTTCCCGCAATGCTGGCACACGATTACCAACAACCCCCGCGCTTCCCCTTCTTCCGTTGTTCGGCAGCACCATGAGTTGCAGAGTGAATCTTACGACACTGTGAAATGCGGGACATTTTAAAGATTCAGGAATTTCTCGCGGGACGCGGGACTCAAGCCCTCAATGCGCGAGTCGCAGGACGGGTGGTCACCCTAGTCTTTGCATTAGAGGTGTTAAGCTAGCGATGTATTTTTCTTTTCCTTTTTTGATATATGTCCCGTTTGACTATGGAAACCTGCGTCTCGACCCCACGACGCCAGACTGGCTACATTCTTTCCAGAACGGAGAGCCGCGCCGTGGATTAAAGAGGCTACCCAAAGAAACAGATGTTGGAACTTCGGAGAAGCGTCGAGAAGTCAGACGGTTGGAGATGATGAATCTGTGAATCTGGGCGAGGGTTACGAGGGAGATAGAGCCTTTTCTAAAGTTCATGAGGCAACATTGGGGGTCATCTTTTCTTGGTTGATGGTTAGGGGTAGAAAATTGACCTATCACACCACCTGGCGATAGTTAGGGGAAGGAAAGTGGCTTAGAAGGACGGGAGGAATCATATGTTTGTCTTCTTAGGCTTAGGCTGGGTGGCGCAAGCTACCGGCCATTACAAAAGCTATAGCCATTAACACCCATCCCTTTATCCTTGGGCACGAGGCGTCTATTTGGATCCGAGTCCTGGCCGAATGCTACGAGCTGAACTCAGTTCCCTCCGAACGAATTACGCAACCCTCGTGTTATTTACATGGGCGCAGCAGCGCGTGAAGTGCCCCTTCCTTTTTTGTTGTCGACAAAAGGTGAAGGAGTCAACGCTGCGTACCAAGCCACCAGTTCGACAAATAACCAAAACTTACTGCATCGTTTGCTAACTTATCCAGAACAATGGTGTTGTCCCATTCTCCTTTCTTACTATTCGAGCGTGCAGTATGACACAAAAAAAATGAAGTTATAAATGTGAAACTGAAAGATGGCCGTCAGTCTCATACAGTCTTTTGTAGATATTAACTTTGTTAAAGCTTTCTTAAAATTGCTGGTCAAAACTAAAATAATTTAAAGAAAATACACCCTATTGAAAAAACCAGCTTAAGCTGGTCCCAGCTTCAAGCTGGGTTATTGCCCCAGCATGCCCAGCTTGGCATGCTGGTCATGCTGGTTGATCTGGTCATACTGGTCATGATGGTTGATCTGGTCCCAGCTTCAAGCTGGGTTATTGCCCCAGCATGCCCAGTTTGGCATGCTGGTCATGCTGTTAAACTGGTCATGCTGGTGAACTTCCCAACCAGTTTAACCTGTTTAAATTAATACACAGAATAAAAAAGCCAAGCTCGTCAGAAAAGCCAACTCGGCATCCAATTTATTATTTTCGTACTTGCGGCAGCCTCACATGAACTCAAATGCTACACATCCTCGGCGCTGACACAGTACTAACCGACGCACAGATTCTCGGTGCAAATTGTCTACAATGTTAATAAAACCAGATTGCTTATCTCTCAACACGAAAAAAATACTAGACACAGGCCAAAAACAGGCAATAGCAGACGAAAATACTACACGGACGAGAGAAGCGAACCTGGGTCCCGCCAGCGATGGGGGCGAAGCGGCAACTTGCGTGGTCGGCAGAGGCGAGGAAATCCGTGTGGCTTGGATGGCATTGGCGATACTCCTCGGCACCGCCGTCATTCTTGGGCACACACACGTTCGAAGACACGAAGCGACGCCGCAGTCGGGACGTCTGACATCTTCCCGCACTGAACGGACTGCCGCTCGCTGTCTTCTCAAAACCCGCTTCGCTTGCACCGTCGTTCAACTAGTCTCCAAACAACGCGCACACAGCCGTCCCTTCGATCTGCCCTCTGCCCAAGCTATCCAAACGCGTCTTCGATTCTCCGTTTCTACCACTCTCTCTCTCTCTCTCTCTTTTCTCGCACACAAAGGTAGCTTGCAGCGCGCCTGACGCGCCCGGTGGTCTACCAAAAACGAGAGGACAAAGAACAGGACGTGGCCTCGTTCCAGCAGCCGACCTTGTCGCGCGCGCTCCCAGCAATGCCAGTTCGGCTATCTCTAGCCGACCTTGGCGTGCGCGCTCCCAGCATGACCAGCTTGACCACCACGATTATTATTTCGACCAGATTCACCAGCTTGTCTCCCAGCATGACCAGCTCGTCTCCCAGCTTGACCACATTGGCTCCATGGAAAACCAGTTTGACCAGTTAAGACCAGACTGGCTCCCAGCTACACCAGATTGAATCTAAAACCAGATTCGAGTGAGACCATGCTGGTTTTTACTTAGACCAGACTGACCAGCTTAAATTCCAGCTTGCCCAGCTTAAACTAGCTTGATTGCCAGCTAAACCAGTTTAATTACCACATTGACCAGTTTGACCACCTTGATTACCAGCTTGACCACCTTAATTACCAGCTTGACCAGTTTGATTTTCATGCTGGTTTTTCCAATAGGGCAATAACGGAAAAGAAACTCTACAAGTAATATTAAACCTAATGTGTGAAAAATACCATGCTCACACACCCGCTGCAGCCTCTAGGGAAATAACGCGAGATCGACAAGACAGGCACAATTTTCAATCAACCGTAACAGCGTACGCGTTCAGTTTTATTTCACTTCTGTCGTCTTCACTTGTCCCACCGCTACTATTATTAGCCTGTTTTAGTTATGTTGCTTACTACATTGGTACAAGACCGTAATCCTTCAAGACTGAGAAGATTTGTCTCTTAAAATCTACGGCCTTGCCCAAGTTCAAAAATGCGGGACCCATAACTATTTCAAGATATACTTACCGAACCCGCATCGGTCAATATATTATTTCCTTGCCACGTCTTTAAAACAAAGTATTTGCATTAAAAGAGGCCAAAAAATAAAAGTAGGACTTTACAAAATACATGTCGTGTAGAGTGGTTCAGAACATCTGCATGCCGTATGCCAAAGCTGAGCCGAAATCATCATTTCCGCTATATAAACGCAGTAAAACAATAGAATCGTTTGTTCTCATAAAATCTTGCTTACTAGTTGGGATGAATATGTTAAGTGCCAAACAGTGACGTTCCCAAGTGCCACACAGCGTCATCTTCACGTAATCGCGAATTCGGGCGGTCATTTCCCGGCAAAATATATTGCAAGCAAGCGCCAAGGCAGTGGCGCCACAGTCCACGGTGCGGCTTCTAGCAGAAGCATTTCGCACAAAAGTCGTTTGTATATAGCAGCCGACGTTAGCCTCGAATCGATGTCAGTTTAAATGCAAAATTTTCGGAGCCACAGCTGGCGAAAAAAACGTTTTGCAGAAGACCTGGATATTTAGCACGCAGATCTACATGCGCTGGCGAAAACAGCCGAGTTCGCCTCGATCACAGTAGAGCTACTCAATCCGCCAGTGAGCGGAGAGCAATCTGGTAATAAAACGAGCGAAAAATACTTTCAGACAATGAAGCATGCATTTATTTACTTCAATGTAGGGGGTACATATATTGTGTACACATATTGAACATATTCAAACTCCCTGTAGACACACAAAAAGAGAAACAACAAAGAATACATTTCTGTACTTCAATACAACTCTCTCATTTTTATATAAAAAAGTCATCATAAACCGAAATTAGCTCTTCTGAAAGTGAATCTCACTCCCTAATAATTTGAACAGAAAATTATGAAGATAGAACAGACAGTTCGTTCACTAAACTCTGACACTTTCTTTCGAGTGATCCAAACTTGCAGATATATGATACGGCTCCAATATTGTCATGAATGAAAGCAACGAAGCGGTGATTAATGAACGCAAGAGAAAAGTTTCATCGACGAACTTCTGCCAGAAACAAAAAGGAAGACCGGACGTCGAAAAAGCAGCAGCGAGAGTCGACGGCGGCAGCAGCGAGCGACGGTGCGTGGGCGTGACAGCAGGCTATCGCGAGATTGAATCAGCGAATGAATCGGCCATACCGCGCTTAGCTCTTTGTTTACTGCACTTGTTATCTCGAACATTCAACATAGAACGTTCGCGAGTTAGCTGGGATGAGACTGACTAGGCAAGTTCATTTTGGTCTCCTCGTCTTTTACACTCGTTGTAAGAATAACACGAAAATTCTAGACGCACGGAGAAGCGTTTCTTCTCGGTAATAACGTTATTTCCCCCTTTAAAAGTGCATTGCACCGATGCAACCTTAAGTAAATTAACATAAAGCTAAATCAGCAATCATTAAACTGCGGTATCGTCTGAACTATAGACTTCAGTCCTATCGAGTGTAGAATGGCTTAAATCGAACGATGTAAACCACCTCGGGTCGTGGTCGGCGTCGTGATGAAGCTTGCATTTCATATGGCACCACTTCGTACTTCGGCCCCGAGGCGCAAAAATACCTTGTGCGGTGCGAAGTACCCTTTTGACAGTTTCTCACTGATGCCACAGCGACGAATGGGTGTCCACACTTACACGCTGTCTCTGGGCTGGAAGTAAACGGCACGACGACGAAGGTTGTAGCTGCCAGCGTTGACACGGTGCTGATCTTGAATCCGGAGTCGGGCGAGTTGGCGAACTTCTTCGGCCCGTTGACAAACCACCTGAGAGTCGTCGCTCCCATCGTCAGCTGGCTCGTGGGGCAGTATCACCTCGAGTATGGTCGTTACCTTTCGATCATGCACTATCTGGAAAGGTGTAACTCCAGTGGTCTCTTGAACCGCATTGTTGTAAGCGAACGTGACGTGTGGCGAAATTTCATTCAAAGTTTTGTACTCTTCGTCGACGTACATAAAGACCATGTCGTCGATGGTCTTGTTGAGCTCTTGATGGCCTGCAGTACAGCTCGAAATCAGCTGATGTGATCGTCAAAATCTCGAGAAAATACTACAACATCGTCGAGGTAGAAGAGGGAGCTCTGCCATTTCAGGCCAGCCAGCACCGTGTCGATGACTCGCTGGAAGGTGTCTGGTGCTGCGCAAAGTCCGAAAGGTATGACTTTAAACTCGTACAGCCCATCGGGCGTGACGACGGCAGTCGTTTCAAGGCCCCGTTCATCGGCTTCGATCTGTCAGGGCCTCTAAACTCGTCAAACACAAAGTTGTGGCCCAAGTTGACGAAGCGCACCGATTGGCCTGTCACGACGATGATCTCGCGCTTTTTTTCTCCTGCGTTCATTTGGCGCGCTCCGTGAACTTTTGGCTCCAACTTTGTGTTTGACGAGTTTAGGACCCTAGTAATCCACCTTCAAGTCCATCGACAAAAAGTAGTGAGAGTGGCGCAGACGGTTAAGAGTATCGTCGATACGGGGAGGGGGATAGACGTCCTTCTTTGTTACCGCGTTTAGTCGACGGTAGTCTACGCAGAATCTCGAGGTTCCGTCCTTCCTCTTTACCATGACGACTTGGGAAGCCCACAAACTGCTTGACCGCTAGATCATGTCATCCTCGAGCATTTCTTGAACCTGGTCTCGGATGACTTCTTTCTCTTTCGGGGAAACTCGGTACGGCGACTGGTGGACTGTGCGCCCATCGTCGTCTGTGTCGATGCGATGCTTCGCAACTGATGTTTAAAGCACTTTCGATAACGTCGCAAAACAGTCTTTAAATTCGGCAAGAAAGTCAATAATTTGCTGTCGTTTTGGAGCTCTGAGCTCGGGTTGAGAGGGCCGCCGTGCACTTGTGCTGCGTTGGCGAGAATTCCTCTAAGATTGCAGTGATTTCAGTTCGGCACCAGGGGTTCTCGGTGTGACCGACAGTGGTTCCCTTCGTAAGGCGTTGAGCTTCCTGTCGGAAGTTTGTTACAAGCACCGGGCTACGCTCATTATCAAGCTCCTTCACGCCCCTGGTGACGCCGATTCCTCTCCATGCCCCAAACAAGCGTCGAGTGGAGAGCGCGCGCTAAAAGTGATCACAGCGTACCTGGCGAGCTCGGAGTCTTCGCAAGCAGACGAATTCTCCATGACGCATTGGTTTTGCCTATCTCCGCGCAAGGCGACCAATGAAAAAAAAAGTGAAAGCCGTTTACAACTTCCTGTAACGCCGAATTGGAGCGCAGCTCTTGAGGAGGAGGAGTGGAGGGTATATTCCTCCTCCTCCCTCGTGATCATGCCTGCTAGTCCTCCTCGCCTCCCGCTCCCACTCCCTCTCCTCTACCACCTCCTCGTCCTTCAAGCTCCTCCCCCCCCTCGCCTCCGGCTCCTCGTCTCTCCTCCCCCCTCCTCCACCTTCGCACTGCTTTCCTCCTTGCCGCTCAAGCCGGACAATGAGGGGAGGAGGAGGAGAAGGAGGGGGAGGAGGGGGAGGAGGAAGAGGGGGAGGAGGAGGAGGGGAGGGGAGAAGGGGGAGGAGGAGGAGGGGAGGAGGAGGGGGAGAAGGAGAGGGAGGAGAGGGAGGGGCGCGGTTACGCCGACGCCGACGCCGACGGCGACGGCGACGCCGACGCCAACGGCGACGCCGACGCCAACGGCGACGCCGCTCAGGCTGGAAACGGGCCCCTAAGAGCTGCGCTCTAAAAAAAATATTGCCACTGGTATTCGCTCCTTTCAATGTTAAAAACTTAAAGACGTTTACTACCTCCTGTAACGCCGATTTAGAGCGCAGCTCTTGAGGAGGAGAAAGGGAGGGTACTGAGGGAGGGTATGCCCCTCATCCGTACCCTCTCCTCCTCCCCTCCTCCTTCTTTCACGCGCGAAACGCGCGTCATCACGCAACATTTCCGTGCGGTGCCGTAACGTCACCGTGACATTTCGTCACGGTGACGTTTCGTCACGATGACGAAACGTTGCGAGACTTTTCGGCGCGTTGCATAATGGGACGTTTCTTATAATGCACCGCGCGGTTACGCCGACGCCTAAGAGCTGCGCTCTAAACATAGGTGCCATCTCATGAGTGAAGGACATTTTCTTCTCGTGGGAAAGATGTTACAGCTTCCAGGTGCAATTTTAGGGCTGTTTAAAAAAAAAAAAACACTGTGTCGGAACTTATATAAGCCAAGCAAAACACGAAGGTACCTTCACCCTGTTTTTTGAAAAAATGGCAATGCACAAACATTTTAGAACATCGCTACGTTTCAACTTTAATGTTGTTTTCGATCAATTCGTTTTGTTGTTGCAGTTCTCATTTCTCACGAATGTTTTGGTTAAAACCGCTTGGCCGAATAGGCGAGCTGGCTAATCCCGTTAAGATCGACTCCAGATGAAGAAGCAAAATTCAATTTCGAACCACGTACGTTACTGCGATGTCAGTATGCTCTGGAACAAGTCGATTGTGCATATGCAAATCTGGCGCTATTACCGAAACTAATTAAAGAAGAGTTACAAAAAAAAAAAAGCAAACTACTCGCGCGTGCAAAAGAGAAAAAGAGGAGAGCGTCGTAGCGCAAATAAAGGTGTTTTCGGTCACGTTATATATGGTGCACAAATTGCGATTGTTAGCGGCGGGACGACGCACGTCTTCTGCAACCTCTACGATAAAGGCCGGCAACCGTTGGACGGTCCTGCAACCATTTCCATTCTTCAGTCTACTTTCTTTTCATCTTTGAGGCGACGCTACGCCGCCGCGTTCTTTCTTCTCCCTGCTTTTATGTTGTTGGATTTGCTTTTTTTTTTTTTTATTTTGTTTGACGTCGAATTATCGCGTAGATTGCTGTGACTTGTTTGGTCTAGTTTTTACTTTTTTTCCTTCGCTACTCCCTCCGGTTCGTCTGATACTCTATGGTCGGACATCTGGAGGGCCGCCAGCAATTTTTTTGTTATTGTCGTTGTTTGTTAGTTTTTTTCCACTGCCGTCTGCGATAACCTCCTTTTTTTCGCCTTCGTTTGAGTTTCTAATTTGTGATCTTCATATGTGCTTTTTGAAACTTGATAAATATACTAAAAAGTATAAGCTCGTTCTGCATTTCTGTTCGACTTATATTTGAGTACGCGGTCACGTCTGCTATGGGTCATCGTTTGTTGATCGACCGGCCGCCTTCGGGCATACACCAGCGCATACTTGGAGATGGCAGGCATGCCATGTGCTGCCTACCACTACAGAAACAAGTATTTGCGATGTGGTGGAAAATCCGCCTTCCGCTTCCCGAAAACCGAACTGACGTGAGTGATTAAGTTACTTCAAATTTAACTGGAAGAGCTGTCCAAGCCTGGCTTCAAAATCGACCCTGACGCCTCAACAGACGATTATGACAACTCCGCGGAGATGGGGGAGAAGTTGAAGGACGACAGACCAGATGCACAACCGAACACCCAATCCACTGTAGCCGGGTGGGCAGCCAGTCAAATCTTTCATCATGCTTACTAAGTCAAACTGCAATCCGAAACTTAGAACACCCCAAGAGACATTCTGTTGAGGAACAAAAAATAATCACATGCGAAAAGGACACCACCTTACGACTTCGCTCGACGCCTAGCCGGTAACATCAGCCGTGCCTTTGAAACATATTTCACTGATATATTGGACCAAACAAAAGTTCAGCTGAAGGCGCACTTGAGTGCGCTGAACGACACTCTAAATAAAGGCACGGTGTGCAAGAATTGCCTGGACACGTACGTCAACAAGTACTGGAATGTACTTTTGAACTGCTTCGTCAAGTGAGCAAACAAACAGCCGGCCAAGGTCACTGGGAAAAGAAATGCGAAAGCAAAAAAGGTCACACACTGCTAGCACGTGCGACTCTTATTTACCAGGCAGTGTGAGCTGGAACACAACGCCGCGAAAGCAAATAAACAAACGTGTAACGTCCAGCTAAAAAAAAAAAAAAAAATGAAGCTCCTTTTTTTCTATCAATTCGTTTTTTTTTTTTTTTTTTTTTTTTTTTTTTTTGTAGTTTAACATTGACGGCGGTTACACCGGCGCATTTTCACTGCTCCTACCGACACCCCGAGCGATCGTCGTCGTTGAAGGAGGTCTTCGCTGGGTGATTTGTATCTTTGTATCGTCTGCTAACTTCATGGTTTCATTCGCTGTTGTCCGCGATTGTTCCCCACTTCTTTTTATTTTTGTCGTAGTTTTATTCACCGTTGTCCGCGACTGTTCCCCACTTCTTTTTATTTTCGCCTGGGATGGAGACAATATCTTTTCTGCAAGGTTTGGAAAGTATTTGCACCGTCATTTTTCTCGTTACCTCTTTGTTTTTGTTATGTTGCAGAGGCTGGTGCGCTTGCTCTGGTATACATACCATGTTGTTTGCTCACGTTTTAATAATCACCTATTCAGGTAAGAAATTGGGACAACGCAGTTTGTAACGGATCAGCAGTAAGCTCTTACGACGTAGTTCGAGTAGCTAAACTTCTTTTTTTCGCTTCCCAGATGCGCTTCAATCACGGGTGATCCCCCGAGTGGCGTGAGACCGCTAAGTAAACTGCCCTCTTTTTTCTGCGCGCGTTGTTATTTGATTGTCGTTGCAGTTGCGATCAGTGTATTCCGCTTTGCAAGCGGACTGACCGCAATGAGTTGGTTCAGCTGTTGGGGTGACGAAACGTTGCTTTCAAAGCTCCAGGACGTTGCGTAGCCTATACTTTTCCATTGCGTCGTCTGCTTCCGTAGACCCCGAGTCCGCTAGAGGCGCCACTGCCACGTTCGCCACCGCTCCCATAGGTTTTCGGAGGAGTTTCCAATATTGGTGAAGCTATATCGTATTTGGTTACATTTTCGGGGAAACCGAACGTGATATTCAGATTCAAGAGAAAAAAATACATTAGAATCAACCTCTATTTCATTTTTTAAAGAAATGTGTTAGCTTCTCTTTTAAGTCAGACGTATTGTTTACAAATGACCAGCCCGACTGACAACACTGGGCAACCGAGACGACCAGAATGCTAAATGTATAGGCCTGTGCCGACGTTATTATATTAGCTCAGTTACGGAACTGCTCATAGACGCTGCATGCACGAGCAGTACCCCCCCCCCCCCCCTCACTCACCACGACTCGCCTCCCGTCGTTCGACGCGCCGGACGGCTGTTTCGAAGCGCAGAGTATAGATGGCGTTCCACCATACTCTATTGAAAACACAGTTCGTAAACGAAAATCTAGATGACGCTTCGAACAACGGGAGGCGGACTGAAGTGGGTGAGGGGGGGGTACCTCGCTTTCCCGGGAGTTCCACAACTGAGGTGATCTAGTAACGTTGGTCTGTGCCAGAGTAAAGACTGCTTTGTTACACACTAAACAGGCATTGGGGGCTAAAATGTCAACAAAGCACTGGTCAGAGCGACACGCTCAGGCCGAGAGATGCCTGAACGTTTGTACTTAAAAAAGAAATGTAAAAAATATCGGTGCTCTGACAACTTGCTTCTACACAGTGCAGGAACCTATTAGCGCCAAGATGTTTCGGTGGCGTTCCCTTATAGTTTCCGTTGGTGGTGTCAGGACAAGAATGTCAAGACAAGACAAAAATCTGACTTCTCATCATCACCTGTTATCTAAAAGTTCCGTGGTACGTTTAAAAATAACGATGGAAGCTTGGAATCATCACATTCTTAAACCAACATCGTCGCAGTTGACACCGACATTGCGCTGAATTCCGTCGATAAAAGAAAAAAATAATAAAAATGAAGACCTCACATTGAGCGTTTGACCAATCGCGAATTGCGACCACATCACCGCTTTTCGTTGCGCACGTCAATAATAGGCGTGTCCAGGAACCTATAGCTATCCGCCTCCGTGCGTGCTTTGCCCGCATATGTGTGATGCAACCTCACAATATCGTAGCAGCGAAATTTTAGAATTCTTCCTTTGAAACAACATGCTTTACTTTTTACTCTTTTCTCTGCACTGTTCCTTTCAACAAGGATTGTTCGTAAAACAATCCTTTTCGTCATTATTATGCAGATGCTGTTTCACGTGGGCAAGATCCTGGATACTGTTTTTGAGCCTCGCTTTTTTACTGCAGGCATCCACACAAAAAGTTATCGGCAAAACAACTGGCTCTACATCAGCAATGAAGACGAGCTGCTGGCATGGAGACAACACCTGAAGGGCCACTGTAGGTACCCAAACTGCGGTAACCTTGCCCCAAATTTGTAAATATTTGAAAAATTACTCATGTTTTGGACGCGTCTTGCAGCCACCTTTCAGAACCAAATTTAAGGCATTGCAAAACGCTTATCACTTTTCCCATAAGAAAATCTACTGATACGCACGTGGCGAGTGACTGCGTTATAGGAATTTCAAATTTAAGTTTTTTCTTGTATTGTGCTCACGCATAGAAGCCGTTTTACTTCTATTCAGCCTGAGTTCAGACACAGCCGATTCTACGAGTTGATGGGACCAGTTTGACAAAGCGCACCATCATGGTGTTCGTCATGTCTCTGTACGCGTTCTATCATTGCTGAACCAATCGTAAATAAAAAAAAAGCCCAGTGACTTGCACTTTTCACGCTGCTTGACTGGCCCCATTACCTGGGAGCGTCAGCTGCGTCTGGACCTGAACTGCAGCCAAGTATAGAAACGTCCCATGTGTTTGTTGTTCCAGTTTCCGCCCCTGAGTGTCATGTGCAGGTTTCTCCTTTCACGCATTAAAATAACATAGAAAAGCTATTCGAAATGTTCAACTGCTTGGCGGGGGCGTCCCTTTGTTTGAAAGGTTGGTGGCGACTGTCTTCTACCGCTATCACAATTCATGAGGACGGCTAAGAAACAATCTGGCAGAAGAAATATATTAACCACTGTGCACTAATTTAACTATTCCTTGCATTGGCGCACTACACTGCTGTCCTTTTCAAATTATTTTTTTTTATTTTCATATTCAGAAAATACTGGGGGTCATTCAAACTTCTTGAAGTAAAAGGAAGGAAGATTTATAAATTGAATAAACAACGTGCATGCAAAATATGAATAACACTCCAGAGTACCTCCGTTAGAAATATCCTTCGAAATTTAGGAAGATAAATGCAACAACTTTCAGAATAAGAAATAGGACACTGCGTTGTACCTAACACACACTGAAAAAAATTGTACCGCAAAAAAAATAAGCAAGCAGGGACAAAAGCAGGATGTTGTAAAAACCTACAATTATGAATATATAGCATATCTGTTAGAAGACATCAAATGTCATGTTACGAGAGAAATAAAATTTCCGATCAGGCTTATTATTCAGAAATTCCAAATCCTGCGTATATTTGAGAAAAAAAGTTCAAAAGGTAAAGAAATTTAAATGTTAAATGGAAGAAGAGAACATAAGTAGTTAATGTCGAGAGTTGGGCTAGTTGGTATTCGTTGATCATAATGTAAAAACAGCGCAAACAAACACCGACGAAGGAGAAGAAACACGCAGACGGTACAAGCGCTGCGTGTTTCTTCTCCTTCGTCCGTGTTTGGTTGCGCTGTTTTTACATTATGATCAACATAAGTAGTAAAAAATTCACTGTGAGCGCAGAGAAAAAAAAAAGCTTATATTTCTATTTCTGTGCCCCGATTGCCAGACTCAACCATGGTTGCTAGACTGCCGGCATCTCCAATCATTGCCGAACTCGCACAGTAGAAACGGCTCTGGTTAAACTAGGGCAAGATGAATTAATTTCCACTGTTCCCGGTCGTCGAATTTCGGAAGTCTGTTCCATAGGATGGCATGCCGAAACCACCCAATCCGGCATTTCACTGCACTGGCTCGTCCTGGGTTGTGTTATAGTTAGATAAATCTTAGGTCCAGATGCAGCTCACGCTACGAGCTAGTGGAACAAATCAAGCAGCATTAAATGCGCGAGTCACTGGGCCTTTTCTGTTGATGATTGGTTTAACGACAATAGAACACGGACAGAAACATTACAAACACGAAGATGATACGCTTTTCAGAACGCCTGATTGAACCCATCAGCTATACTTCGTTTCAGCTTCGGTCCGAGCGCGCCCGATCTTGATGAGCCGAATGGCCAATCAAATAACGAAAGAGGCCCAACGTCATGGCGTGCTCTCTGCAGTTGATAGGACCAGCCGGTATTCGCAGTTTCTCTATGTGTGCTCTTCCGCCGGCTTGTCCTATCAAGCGCAGAGAGCACGCCATGACGCTGCGTTTTTTTGCGCTGTTTGATTGGCCCTTCGGCTCATAACATCGGCCGCGCTTGGACCGAAGCTGAAACAAAGTATAGTAGCGTCGGCTACGTCTGGGCTTGGTGAAACAAAGTATGGCTAAAGTTACGCGTCTACAACCGAGATTCCAATCGCTACTTGCTGAATAGTCTAACTGCCAGCTGTGTGTGTATTCGCACATTAAAGTTGACTCTCTGAAGAGCACATAGATTGTTCCAAAAACGGAGATCTGTGTATTGAATCACCCATCACCCATAACCAACCAATGGTCATATTTTATTTCAAGCCTCCAGAAGAAGGACGAGAAAAGGTGAGCACCCAATTCACCAATCAGTGATTACGAGCGAAAATAGAGGGCTTACAGAGCAAAATAATTTTAGAACGGGCAGCTGTTTAGAATCATTCTTATTTCACCTGTCATGCCAACGCCAAGTGGCTAGTAAACTTCCAAAATCCAACTAGTAAAGTGCATATTTAGACAGAACAAAGGGGCACGATAATACTTATAAAGAAGTCCTATCACATTTTTTTATTTGTTTTAGTCAATTAAAACGCCGTAATTACAGCGTTTGGATAATTAAAATTTTATTTATGAATTTCTTACCATTTCATGTCTGTTTCTATCGCACGTACGCCTACAAGACCCTCTAAACAATGTCTTGACCTTTAAGAAAAAAATTAATTTCCCTGTCGCTGTATTCGCGCCTTGAACCACATACGCTTCCATTCAGTTTTATTCATAAAAAGACATGTTTTCATAAAATAAGCACTGGTACCATCGAAACCAGATGCATCCTAAGCAGAAGCACACACGCGCCACTGTTGTCTTACTATTATCTGATAACCATATGTTCGCAACCAAATACACACTCTAAAAAGAAAAAAAAACTGTGAGCTCACTTTTTTGCTGAGCAGGGAGACGTTCAGGTCGCGGAGAACAGTGGAGAGATCCCAGCGTATAGGCCAGCACGCCGGCCCTGGCGTCATGCAGCTGTGGTGGCGCTGTCGACGGCACTGCGCATGCGCAAACGCTTCACGTCACTCAAATTCGGTTTCTGCGCACGCGCAGTGCGCACACCTGGTGTGGGCAAACGTGGGCTTGTTTGTAAAAGCGTGCTGGCCTATAGACGCTTTACACAGGCACCAGATTACATCCGCAACTTGCTGACCTTCTCTTGTCTTACCGAGGTGCCGAGCCACTGAAGTGGGCGTTGAGGAGCCTCCGCAAGGGCCTATGCTGGGGAGGACACAGTAGAATCTAAAATGGCCATACCATCTCCGGCTGTTGTAATGATGGAGTAAAGTTAACGAAATCAGAGGAAACAAAACCTGAAAATCGGTTATGACGGCGCCCATGAAAGCAGCTACAAAGCGTCTATAGCCAACCGGTAACGGCCAGGCGGCGCCAGCAGGGTGAGAGCGCACGGTTATACCCTGTCTCGTTGTAACTTGGTAAAGGGTAAACGATAATCCCCACATTGCGTGCCGGCGGCTTCGAAATGCGCGACGTACGCGAGCGCAACGCACACATATTGGAGCATGACGCAGCGAAAAGCCTGATACTTCTCTGGAGTTGAGGCGCGCTCCGGTGATAGGCAGTCACGTTCCGATTGGCCCGCCAGGGCCGTAGCTTCCGCTCTACTGGCACGTTACACAATCACGGCGTCTTAGGATACCCAGTATTTCTTGCTTCAGACACTAGGCTCAGCGGCGCCCCCAGAGCACGTTTGAACAATGCAGCCGCCACTCCCAGGGTACCCAATATTTCTTGTTTCACTCGCTAGATGGGGCTAAACCAAACAGCATAGCAGGTTGCCTATAGCAAAGCTCAGAATACAATTAGACCTGAAAATTTTGATGTCAGCAGGGACAATGAGCATGACGCTTCGCTATTTCACTGTCCCGGTGCGCATGGAATTTTTCATATCGTATTCAGAGCGTCCTCACTTGCTGGGGTCTTTCTGTTGTCCACCCTGACAGGCTGTTCCGCGTCTTGCAAAAAAAAAATTATGCACACTAAATTTTTCTCTTTTTTTTTTACCTAAACCGGCGTTTTTTTGTTGTTGTTTTTTTTTGTTTTTTCTCTTCGTTTTTTGTTTTTTTTTTAGCTAGGAGGTAAGTGCAAAGTTGGGAGATCGATGTCACTAAAGCATGGTCACAGAAGTGATGTCATACAAATAACACCGCAGCGCCGACCGATTTGCGTCGCCGCGCAGTGCTTGCTGCCGAGAACCGCGCAGTGCGCACGCGCGTACCTTTAATGTGATGCCGTTCTTTAGCTACCCTCCGAATTTCTTGGTCTTTCTGGCCTCCTAACGTGGAGTAGGTATGCGCAGTAGACCATTTCATCTCATATTCTCACACTCCACATTCGCACCCTCTTTAAAGGACCTGGCGACCTTGACGTCGTCCTAGAGGTCGTCCTTGACGTCGTCTCCTTGGGCATCGTCCTCGACGTCGCCCTTGAGGTTGTCCTAGAGGTCGTCCTTGAGGTCGTCTTCCTATGGGTCGTCTTAGACGTCGCCCTACACGTCGTCCTTGAGGTTGTCCTAGGTATCGCCTTAGAGGTACTCCTAGAAGTCGTCCTAGACGTCGTATTTGACGTCGTCCTCTAGGAAGGCATCCTCGACGTCGTCTTAGACGTCATCCTTAAGGTTGTCCTAGACGAATGCTATCGAAATTCATAGACAACTATAGATATATAGTGGTTTCTTCAGCAATTTCTTATGTGCTGGCTTGCTCGTTTGCTTGCTTCAACGCGAGGCGCTTCTGTCCGATTGAAACGGCGATAGACACCGTGATTCCACAGTCTTCTCTCATCGCTTTGGAAAGCGGCCGAGCGGCCCAGCTCGCGTCCTCTGCAGCACGCGAGTCTCAAACGCGACTCGGCCCGAAGCGTTAACACCCCCCCCCCCCTCCCTTTTCAATTCTTGTGCCACCCACACGTAGTTCTATGGAAATTTATGCACCATATCCCACCTATGCACCGACTAATTTTTTAAGAGTGCAGGTAATACAAGAAAATAATGGCAGAATAAGACATCTTGAAAATAGATCGTCTTGGAAGCACCGTAATATTTTTTTCTCCGTATCCGCCGGCGCTTGAAACTGAAAAGTATGGGGAACATGCTCTTACCTCTAAACTTTCACAAGGTAGTGACGTCTGAATAGAACCTGAATATTTGCAGGACTTATACTATGAATTCATTTCGTTCAACAAAAACCCAAATCGACCTTCTCTTTCTTCTTACCAGTGAAAGGACTGGTCCTGTGTGCCGTCACGAATTGAGGTTCAGAAGCGCTTCGGTGCCCACTCTTTGATCTGAACTTGAACAAGAATCTAGATGGTTTTTTGTTTTTTTTTTGCTCTCTGTTACGTCCACTCTTCCTCACTGTCACCTGAGCGCAGTTGGAGCGACGCGGTACTCGTATCCAACTTGTGGGCTGGATTTGCCAGACGTGGCTGTGCAGCGCGGAAACTTCGGATTAAAAAGGCAAAGCTTTGCGAAGGAGAAAATAAAGAATAGTAATCTCGATTTTTTTTTTTTTTTCAGTTTCACAGGAACAATTTGTTTTCGGCTTCCTACCGTCACGTGCTAGATTTTTTCCTTTTAATTGATATCTTTGTGACGCGGCAAGTCAAAGACCTTCAGAAGCCCAATTCTGCGAGGGCACCTATGGCATTCGCTGGTTCACCGATTCTTCATGGGCCTTCCTTTTAAATGTCATTGTACTCCCGTGAAATAAGAGCATTAGAGATATACAGTTATAGCAACACCAAAGATCATTACTGCTCATGGCGCCTCTAAGAACAAAAACAAGACGATCCCAGACGGAAGCCACGTGGTAGCACAGCCATTCAAGTACTCTAGGATGCGCAACATTCGTGTACCTGACGATGTCCGCGCTTGCCCCTTTCCGGTTGGGGAACCCCCCTGGCGGCAGAGTCCACAAGCAGCATCCGGTCGGACTCGTCCCCTTCGTCGTCATCCTCTTCGTCGCCGAGTCCGAGCCGCGCGGACTCGCCGGACTCGACCGAGTCCGAGCGAGAGTTCCGCCGCCACTACGTCACCATCACCCACCGCATGATTCACAGGAAGGCCAGCGTCGAGATGTACCGGCGGGTCGCCCACCGTTGCTTCGGTAAGTTGGGACCGCCTAAACAAGGAGTCTGCTAGTTTCAAATTAACGGACATTTTCCGAACGCAAATAAAGCGTGCTGAAGCAGGCCAAGACGCCTCGGATGACAAGGCCGTGCTACTGAACATTCTACGTAGCCTGCCCGAGGCCAGAGCGGTGACACAGGAATGAAGACGTGTTGCGTCACCCTTCGGCTAGGACTCGCGTTTAATCAGTAAGAACGCGATCGAGTCGCAGCTGACTTCTGATGCAGCACTCGTGTCAAATCTGCGCCACGCGCTGTAGCCCTCAGTGAGTGACGTAGGAAGTCTATCTGTACGGCCTTGTTATGTGAGAGCTGTTGAGCAAGCGCTCCAAGCATATGCGGAGAAGAGCGCAGGGAGAGCAACGAGGTTATTTTACGTGTTTCTACGCCGTGGAAACCCGAGACGGAGGGCAAAACAAGATACCGGCACGACCTCAGCCTCGAGTTTCCAAAATGTTGAAATTTGTAAAGCTTGCCTCACGTTAATGTTTAGTTGTTGTTGTTGTTGTTGTTGTTGTTGTTTTTATTTTTTATTTGCACATGTTTACCTGCACTTGATTCGGTTTGCAAATCGGAGTAAAAATCCGAATTTACATTCGCAAATCCCGACCATTGCATGTGCCAAAAAACTGAAACCTCTTTAATACCGCATTCAATATAGTTGGGAACAGCCCGTTGTCGTCCTTTGGTGTACGTTTCAACCCTTGAACAATCTCCGGTTCATACTGGCAAAAATTAGGACTCCGTCTCTAAATTTTCGCAGAAATAGAGCGATACTGGAAGTCGTAGAGAACGCCGGCGTAGCAAAAAAGGCGAGCCAGAGTATTACAGCTCATATTATCCCGGGGTAGAGTCGTCGAAGATATGCAAACGAATTAAGCGTCGGTGCAAACAAGCTCGATAGCGCGTGACCGGCCTTTGGTATACTTCCATGGCAACAGGCGCATTTATTGTATCATACGCGTTTTTCTTTCCTGTCCTAACCACAGTGCTAATGCATCGATATATGTCAACTCCCTCGGTTGCCAAACTGTGGCTCTACTGTGTATTATCATAGTATTTTCATGCATGGGGTTTCTTACGAGGCTGCGGCTACAGTGGTGGGCACAGAATATGGCACACGTGTCTTAACAAGTTGGCGCTGACTTGATACATGCTTTCAGAGGCTGTACTCATTGATTGAGCCACAAATTAAGGCCAGTATTGCATGCTTGTAAAGTAGATAATATTACGCAGTGTTTCGAGCATGTAGCACAAGCTCTCAGGTTTTGTCTACATTGAAATGCGGTTCACCGTTCCGTACGCGTAACTTTAAATTATGTGGAATCAAGTGGCATCACGTTTCCTAATTTATATTTTGGTCATACCAGTGAACAGGCTGCAAAAAAAATCTAAAGAAAAAATTTTCGAGCAAGATTGACTACATGTAATTCCCACCAAAAAACTTTTTCGTATTTTTTTTTTAACTATTATACAGCATATTTTTGACCTACATCAAAGTGTTTCTCTCGTGAGCTTCTTCCGAATGTCGTCTACAATTGAGACAGTATACGGAGCTGCCTTCTTGGCTACTAGGACGTTAATATTTGCCTGGAGAATTTCGACAGTCCGCCAGAAAAAGACAGCCTACTCGAAGACCTTTGCAATACGCTTCTCTAATTGTATCATCCACGCGGAGGCTCATCTAACAGAGACGAAGAAAATAAAGGAAAATAAAAGAGGTGGGAGGGTGTCAAAGGAGGAATGGTTCGTATACGATCGATTCTGCGAGAGGGGCAAATCTAATTTGGCCACCCATATTCGCCGGCGTTGATGACGACGTCGCCTGTGTCAGCAGAAATTATCAGGTTTCCGGGGATGCGACCGATGTCTCTCAATCCCGAGTGAGAGCGGGCTGCCTGTCTGGGTGCCTGACGCGGCCCGCAGAAGAAGCGAGCGCTAGGAGGTACTACGTCTTCAAATTAGCGTCGCTGGGAATTATGTCAAATGTCGCGCGCTGGTGAGAAAGAGAGAGAGAGAAAGATAGTAAACAGACTGCTGGAACACATCGGGGCAAGTTTGGAACACGAAATTGTCGTCCGTTTTCGCTAACGGTTCGGGAGTGCAGGGGCCTCATGTGGCCTTATCCCATTTGTGCGAGAAACAACCGAAACTGCTCGCGGACATGGGAAGTGGGCGCCCACTTAACCTTATTGTAACCAACTGGCCAAAAACAAAAGATCCACCGGTAGATAGATAAAATTAAACAGAATAAAAACTCGTTCCAGAAATTTGGTGTTTGAGAACAATCCAATCGCTGTCGTGTCCTTTCTGAGCACTGACTTGAATCTACAAAAGTCGTATGACTTATTAGAACGTGATAAACCAACGCCACCAACAATCATCGAAGTTTCCTTTATTTTCATGAAACGTTATTGGATGACGCCGATTCAGCAATTGGGCTCCAGCCTATCACCGAGCGTCTTTCGACAAACTGATTGAACGCGAGGCCCATCCGAATGCTGTCACAGTGCTCGTGTCCAATTTGTCCGCACTCAATATCAGTATGATTACGTCTGAATTCTCGTGCACTGTATGGGATTTGATTAGTCTAAGTGGAATTGGTTACACCCGGCCCACGATTCCGGACTGACAAGAATGCGTTTCTTTTCTAGAGGCCACTAAAACGGTGAGGATCGAGAAGAGCAACGGCGAGTTCGGATTTCGAATCCACGGAAGTCGGCCGGTGGTGGTGTCTGCCATCGAAAAAGGTGAGCGACACCAGCAGCCGCCCTAGCCACGGGCCGGGCAAACTACCATTTATACAGCCTCTCACTAGAGTTTGTTGCAAGTTAATGGAAACAGGGCTATTCTTTGCCTCCAACCGACTATAGGTGGCCGGGTGCAGTGTTGTCGAATGAGGTATAGATACTTCCAAGAAAAGTTCTCCGGGCGCTGCCATTTTCAGACACTCACGACCTCTATCGGCCAGAAAGTTCTTCCGTCCTGGTCAGCGCGGCTCTCCTCCTGCGTGGTGAATTCGGAGTTCGCCGGCCTTTCTTTGCAGTTCTTACTTCCTTTGCCTATCCAGGCTGCTTTTTCGTCTCCCGCCTGTGGTTTCCACAGCGCTGCACGGAACCACTAAGATAGATCATAGGTTGCGTCCAGCACGGGTACGACCAGGCTAGTTTTTGTAAAACAAAATCTGAGGAATGGAGCTCGCGGGCTCTCACACCAAAAGTTGACCGTAAAACTTTCCAAATGTATTGACAATAAAGCGTAGACTCGTCTATGTGTTTGTGTTATCCCCTGAGTTACCACCATTTGCCCTTGCTTTTGTTCCGATTATTTGTTTTTATTTTATTTTGCGAGATGACAGGTTAGAGTCTGGGCTTATCGACTTGCGCAGTAGAGCTCTTCGATGCTCATGATATTGCCGCGCGCAGTGCCGGGAAAGCAACGCTCGGTCGCGGAGCTCTAGAAAGTTCTCGTTTATTCTTGTTCCGGACGTAACTTTCATCCTTTATTCCTGTTTTCTCGTTCTAGAAAGTGCCTCTTCATTCTCGCCCCGAGCGCGCGACGCTCGAGCCTTCTTTGCCGAATCTTCGAGATAGTGACGCACTCTAGATAAGAGGCCGCCTGCGACCTTGTCGAGTCAGTTTTCGCCTCAGCGTTCGATCTTGCTGCTTGGCCGCCTTCGACACCCGCGACGCTCTGCTGTGATCTTTCTTTTTTTCCTTTTATTTTTGGGCACAAGTTCGCCCCATTAAACGTTCAGTTTACTCAGTCATTCGCCGCCTCATCACTTGACATTCGTGCCAATATCAATAGCCGTTGTTGTCTATAAAGGATGTCCGCAACCAGACGGCGTATTGTTTAATTGTGATACTACCGACTGCAAAAAAAATAACGAAAAACGCCCATCTGACATAATTTGAGCGTATGTGATGCAACAATGGGGAACTAAAAAAAGGTGCCAGTATTCCACGGGAAGTGTTCCTCTTCGTGCCCTGAGTGCGGTGCGTGGGTTTTCTGTGGGACTTAGTAAGTTTGTTTATTTAGTGAAGCGAGCGACGCCCCTCGGAGTGATCACAAAAGAAGCCGAAGAGGATGTTCTTCATCAGTAGTTGAATTTTAAGCGTTCTCAATCACCTTTGCAGAGCCTTCCTAATTTTTGGATTCCGGAGTAATTTTGGATTATCTAATATAGCAACGCAAAACGTGCGGGTTAATTAATTTATTGAATCTTGGCGTTTACTTTCTCATTTGCGGGTTTTTGAATACTTGCTCTGTTTTAGAAAGTTATTTTTTTAGCACGGATGTAAAATTAGAGGCTCATTAAGCTGACTTCATAAAATGTACTGCCGTTTCAAAAACTATTTAAGACACTTTCGCCATTATTAGCTACTTCTTAAGGAAAAAACTAGGTTGTAAGGAAACAAACGCTGGAAATTTGTCGGCCAAGAAAGCAGTGGGCGAATAATGTATCAGGGGATTAATACGTTAACCAATTCATGTCAAAGCCCTAACTTGTATACCTGTTAAAAACGCAAAAATGTTGCAAAAACCGCTAGAATTTATGATTACAAAATGTATTTCGACCTAATATAACACAAATAGAAACCAAAAGCAGCGAGAGATCAGTACGCGAGAATTCCACCTATACAGGTGGCATTCTCAGTGTACGGCACTGACACAAATGAAGTGAGGAGCAATAGTCGCTATTTATGTCGGATGTCCTTGCAAAACACCTTGTCGGATACCGCGGATTGACGTTTACTTGATTTTTACGAAGACATTCGTGATAAATAGTGACCGAATGAACTCTCACGTCATTAGTGTCAACGCATATTGAGGAGGCCACTTGTATATGAAATAAAAAGTTCTTTTTTTCTTGTGTGTGTTTCACGTAAAGACGGCTTTTGTTTTCTCTTAACAAATAAACTTGAAAACCCATATATCCAAGATGTGCACCGCAGTGCACATCTTGCACTGCAAGCCTATTTCAAGCCATAAAATATAAAACGTCGATGCGAAACATTTTTTTAGGCATAAATGAGCGGATCACGATTGCGAGCTTTGGCGTAAAAGCATTACTAAACACCGTTGGCGCGATAAGCTCCGGACAAGGAATCTTCGGTCTCTATATTAAACGTATTTCCCGAAAGTACTTATAGCTTTACAAGCAAATCCAACTGACGGTACGTCTCATATGAGCGCATCTAGAGATAAATCGCAATGAAATACGAAATATGTTTGAAGTTGCGTGTTGACGGCCATTGTGATCATCGAGGAATAGACTCGCGCTATTGTTAGTCAATCATCACGCGAAGCCGCAGCTCCCTGAAGGTAGATTTTCGTATGGGTTCACGGCAATCATATAGCCCACATTATCTCGTCGTATTCTGATGTTTGTATTTCCATGAGCGCGATAATAAGTTCGTCCCAAACTAATGATCTTTCTAATCTATTCGCGAAACGATTTACCACGATTTTTCCTCAGAATTCGCGGGCATTCCGAGCGCTCTAAAGAATCAATTACGCCACTTTCGTGTTTTGCCTTTTTAAAAGAGTTTACGAAAGTTTCGAACGGATGAACAATGAGGAACACTATTTTCGCCGCATTTTTAATTACTAAAGAGTTTAGCATATTCGATGACGGGCTCCTAGAAGTTGTTGTTTTGTGTGTTTCTAGTTGGGGCGGATGTATCGTTAAGAAGCTCGAATTCTTAAACGCTTTTAGAATTTTGTTTCTCGTTTGTACGGGAGTAATTAATTACTCAACGTAAGATTAAAAAGGAGTTAGTAGGTTCGGGGCTGGAGCTCCTGATGTGTATACAACCGTAAGGATCAAAAAGGCCAAAACGAAAACTCACCCAATCTAAAAAAAAAAAGACAAGCACTTTTCAGGAACTTGCAAATTTGCTGGTAGAACAATCAGCTAGCACGCTTAATGGAAGAACCGTGCGGTAATGCTGCCGAAAACGCTCCGATTGAATGGAAGACTGATTCAGCCGATATCCCGCAATGCCGAGGATCCCCCATCAAGATAAGCGGCATCTCACCACAAAGACGGGCGTCATGGCGTTCTTGAGAACACAAACACCCTAAAAATCGTTGCGCGTCTACTTTCCCGCAGGACATGACAAAGCGAAAGAGCATGTCGACCTAAAATTGAAGTCTGCGATGTGACCCTGAAGGCTGGTTCACACATTGGCGTTTGAATCTGATTGCTGCCTTGCCTGTTACCGCACTGCAGCGCCATCTGTCGGCTAGCCGTGGACTACCATCCGATCTACTTCAATATTTTACAGTACTTGCGAGATAAAGTACACCCACCTTCTATGAGGAATTGTCTCTTGTAATGTTGTTAGAAGTATTTGAAGCACACGGTGAATGAATACGCCAAATATATGCAGAATGAAAGCATTCCATACTTATCTCTCGTGGTAAGCGATCATAAGCGGTTGCCCAACAGTCAATCTCCACGGTAATGCTAATCTTTGAACCTTCGGCATGACGTTTCAAGTGTTTGCTTGGAGCTAAGTTTAATGACGTGGACATCCTTTTTTTCGGTAAAAACGTGTATACAGTCTGGCCATTTGCCGACCACGCTCTGTTCATTGTAGCAATTGGCTCCTGGTCTGCTCTGTCAAATGTCACACACCCCTACTTCAAGAAACTATCTATTTTTCGCAACTTTGAAACACCTTTTAGAAAACAAAAAATGGTCCGCGTACACAACGTAAGGTCTTCAAAATACTTGCCGAGCTTATCCGGATGTGTCCTTCAAATCATTTGGCCTGGAACTCGTGGCCCTGTTTAGGATCTTGTGGCCGTTTCAGAAAGGCTCGTAGTCTGTTTTCGTAGTTTACGCTAAGAGAAAATTAAATGTACTGCAGAGCTCCTAATCGAGCTCCCCTTTCTCTCTCCCACCAATGCCTCATCCTAAGACAGAAGCATAGGGAGCGATTGAAGAAACGCAAATGAATGGAACGGCCTGGAGCAGTGTATGTGCGGGGAGATAAGAGCTCAGAAAGGAAAAGGAGTTGCCCGCCAAACATTACTGCGACAATCTTTCGAAAACCAGCAACGTTCTAAACGCAATACCGCATCCTTCCGAGACACCCGTAAAACCAATCATGAATCGATGCCGTCTTCTCCATTTTTCATTCAAACACTTGCCTCCATTTCGTCTCTCTTTTCTCTCTCTGTTTCCTTCTTTATCTCTCTCTATTTATCTATATATTCTCTCCCCCTCTGTCTCTTACGCATATTTGTATTTCTCTTGTTTTTATGATTTTCCTTATCGAGTCCTCTCCCAGTTTGCTTTTTTGTGTTTCTTCTGTCACTCTCTCTTCGCTGTTTTCATCCACAATATATATATAACCCAATATGCAGTTAGAATGTCGGGTCTAATCTCTCGCATAACTCATAACTTTGGCAATGTAACATGCGTACATCTGAAATGTAAAAACACCGAAAAAAGGAAAGGACTAAGACGAAGAGATACAACAAAAGGCCACTTGCGACTGTTGTTTATTCGGAAACTACATGCCCATTATAGGCCCCCGAAACCCTGTTGGTTATCAACGTGTCGGTGCAGGGCCTGTCTTAGGTCCCTTGTCTTTTTTTGGCGCTTTTATAATTCAAACTATGAACCAACTGGCACAACTATCCACTTTGATACATGCATCGTTTATTCTCAACCCTCATCAGATGTAGGCTAGAGTTTGGTTCCCAATGATTTATCTTTCTGATTTGCATAAAGCAGAACCATGACACGGCTAGAATTAACGTATAACCGTTCTGAACATATTACTGCGAATAATAGCCTTGATATTTTGGCGACGCGGGAAAATTTACAAATTCTGTTAATTATATTGTCTTCCTATTCATATTTTTGTTCTGTTTTTTACATACTAATCTGGAAAGTACATCACTAAAAAGGCGTCATGCTGTTTTTGGGCCACTCAAAATAAATGAATGAATGAATAATATGGAATTTCTTTCAGTGGGGCATCTGATACAGCACGTATAGAATCTTTGCAGCGACGTTTAGTTCCTAAGTCTAGGACAGATATTCTGGCCGAATGCATTTTTAAAATTACAAACGCCTACTGAACCTAAGCCAGGTGTGCAAGTTATATTCGTTAGAAGGATGTCACGCGATGTCGCTTTTTTGTGCGAAATAATTCACGGTGTTATAGGCTCTGAGCTTTTATGCACAGCGAACTTCAATGAACCTCCTCGTTTAAATAGCCGTGCTCTTACAATTTAGCTTTTAACCGATATATGTTATCACCTATAGGCTATAACCAGGACTAGTCATGTGTAAATGAGTTTGCGCATGTAACCTCGACATTTCTAGCAATTATGATAATTTTATCAGGCAACTGAGTGATATGCTTATGCTTTCTTAGAACTGAAGTTTTGCTTTGCTTGCATTTGTTTTATTCTGGTGTCTGGAACGCGTCTTCGACTGGTATGTTTAGCGTCCTATGCAGCCCACATATCAAAAGTGGTCCCGAAAAGGCAACAACTGACGTCACAGAAGCCGGAGTGTCATGCTGTTGCATGTCGCGATCCTGGCAGTTGGTCATGGAAATGCTAACGAGAAACTGAGAGTGGCACAGCCTAGCGTGAGTGTCACTGTCATCGCGGTGTCCCAATCTACATCCCTACTTGTGGCTGCCGAAGCTTCCGTGGGCTGCCACATTGCAGAGCGACCTGATGCAGAACAGTCGTCTGCCACAGCCACAACAAATCTTGAGACGCTGCCAGGATCGCGACTGGTGACAGCATGACACTTCTATGAGGTCATGAGGCGGAACTCGAGGGAAGAGTACCTATTTGGAAGCACTAAATACTCCTGTCGGAGACGCGTTCAAGGCACCATAGATTTTTTTTTATACTATATATATATATATATATATAGGATGCTGCAAGTCACCAGGCTCGATCTAAAATTGACCGTAAAAATTGACACCTGCACGTCGCAATCTAAACTTTTCGTCAAATGTGTATTTTACAGGTCGTTTTTTTCTTGTAAAATTACATAGCGTAGATCTCTCTGTAAAAAATAAGGCCAAGAAACTTGCCAGGGTCTACGGCGGGCAGCAAAGCAGACGACAGAGGATCAGTAGTGGGGTGTGTTTGGCGTTCGTATTGATAGATGGCGCTACCTCCTTATCGCGACGGCTCGGGATCACCGTGGTTTATTAAAATGAACATAATATTTCTGAAATGTACCTTAGGTTAAAAATAAATGCGGACAATAAAAAAAACGCGTCTGCATAACGACGGCGCTTTTGCTGCCAACGGATTCCGTCTGCGTGTCGTCTGCTTTCTTTCGCTGGTCGGCTGCACCTTCGGCGGCTGCTCTTTACGACATCTATCAATAGGAACGCCAAAAAATGAAAGCCGCTTACAACTCCCTGTAACGCCGAATTGGAGCGCAGCTCTTGAGGAGGAGGAGGGAAGGGCACTGGGGGGGGGTTAAACTAACCAGTGGGGGGTCACGTGACCTTGGGGGTCACGTGACCCCCAATGCCGATGATGTCATCACTGACGTCACTGATGACGTCATCAGTGACGATGACGATGCGGGTACCGATGACGTCATTAGTGACGTCACTGATGACTTCACCAGTGATGATGACGATGACGATGCGATTGTCGGTGACGTCATCAGTGACATCGCTGATGACGTCATCAGTGATGATGACGATGACGATGCGGATGCCGGTGACGACATCAGTGACGTCACTGATGACGTCATCAGTGATGATGACGATGACGATGACGATGCGGATGTCGGTAACGTCATCAGTGATGATGACGATGACGATGCGGATGCCGGTGACGTCATCAGTGATGATGACGATGACGATGTGGATGCCGGTGACATCAGTGATGATGACGATGACGATGTGGATGCCGGTGACGTCATCAGTGATGATGACGATGACGATGTGGATGCCGGTGACGTCATCAGTGATGATGACGATGACGATGTGGATTCCGGTGACGTCATCAGTGATGATGACGGTGGATGCCGGTGACGTCATCAGTGGTGATGACGATGACGATGCGGATGCCGGTGACGTCATCAGTGATGATGACGATGACGATGTGGATGCCGGTGACGTCATCAGTGATGACGATGACGATGTGGATGCCGATGACGTCATCAGTGATGATGACGATGACGATGTGGATGCCGGTGACGTCATCAGTGACGATGACGTCATCGGGGGGTCACGCGACATCGGCGGGGGTCACGTGACCTCGGGGGGTCACGTGACCTCGAGGAGGGGGTCACGTGACCTCAGGGGAGTCACGTGACTTCGGGGGGTCACGTGACCCCCACGAGGTCACGTGACCCCGGTGGGGGGGCTCGCGCGGTGCATTATGGGACATTTCCCATGATGCACCGCGCGGTTACGCCGACGGCGACGCCGACGGCGACGGCGACGGCGACGGCGACGCCGCTCAAGCCGGAAACGGGCCCCTAAGAGCTGCGCTCTAAAACACCCCGCTACTTGACTTGGTCGTCTGGGTCGTCGCCCGCCGTTGACTCTGGCAAGTTTCTTGGCCCTATTTTTACAGAAAGGGAGCGACGCTTTGTAATTTTACAAGAAAAAACCGACCTGTGAAATACACATTTGACGAAAAGTTTAGATTGCGACGTGCAGGCGTCGATTTTTACGGTTCATTTTAGATCGAGCCTGGTAACTTGGACCACCCTATATATATATAAGATGCACTTTCATATATTTATATATAAGGAAAAAACTGTTTCGTAGGACGACGAAAAGTATGTAAGAGATGAAATGTACTTCGAAGCATATAGTGAAGTTTTATCACAGATTTGTCGACGTTTCGGCCCGAGTCAGGCCCCCAATATATATATATATATATATATATATATATATATATATATTTATATATATATATTGAAGAAAATATAGCGTAGGATGCCGAAGACTATAAAGTAATGAAGCCGCACTTCGAAACGTTGTTGGAGTTTTAAAGCATTTAGTGAGCCGACGTTTCGGCCTGAAACAGGCCTTCTTCAAGACTGGTTGCCAGAGTCGGTTACAGAGTTGTTTTCGGTTTCCACACCCCGGCCACTTCACCTGTCAGATCACGTGTAAAAATGCCCAAGTAAAAGAGCCCAAGTAAAAAACAACCACTGCTCTACTCCCCCCCCCCCCTCCCCCCCCCCCCCCGCCCCCCCACTCCACGCACGGCCGCAGCAGACGCCGCCAGCCATCGGAGCCAACCAAAGGCCACGTCAGATTTCGTGACCCCAGGAACGTCACGTGCGGAGGGCGCAGTAACGTTCACATAGTTGGATCGGCCCAGATGGCCAGCAACGCACGCCGCGGAAGGACGCAAAGCCAAACAAAGCACAGTAAAAAAAGAAAAGGCAGGAATGTAATAAGCGCACACAGTAAATAACGCCAAAACGCATAGAAAAAACATAGAAAAAAACCCTGAATAGAGAAAGAAAGGTTGAAATAAACGCAGAGTAAATCAACGCCAACGCGCACAGACATTTCCCCTGCATTAAAAAAAAACTGAAGAAAGCGCACACAGTAAATCAAGCAAACGCTCGGCCAAAGCGCATAAACAAATCTCCTGCAAAAAAAAAAAAAAAAAAAAAAAAAAAACGTAAATATAGCAGTGTTAACCACAGTCCCAGAACATTCAACAAGGAGCAACAGGTGGAAGATGCCTGTGGAAGGTCACGACCCGTTGACTCATCGACAGGTTATGCAGAAAGGGACACGGAAAAATTAAATTAAAGGGTTGAACGAATGGGATTGAATTAGCTACAGTCACTCCGCTACAGGGCGATCAAGGTAGATTGCATGCATAGATAACATTATACCAGGATCTTCATTAATACCGGCCCGGATTGAATTGAATTTGTAAATAAGATACGATTCTCTCTGCTCGCGGTCACGGTTGCTCTGATATTGGATTGTAAAAATGTAACGTCCAGTTTGTCAAACGTGTGTTTGGGTAAAGCCATATGTTTTGAAAGGGAGAGTTTGGGAAATGAATTTACATGCGTCCTGTGATTGTTAAACCCCAATCGGAAAGGTGTGCTGGTTTGGCCCACGTACTGCTTACCGCAGGTGCCACATGTGAAGAGGTATATCACATTACTTGTGCCGCAGTTTAAGTTTCCGTAGATTATGATTAAATTGGAATTCGTACTCTCTACCGTGGTTTTAGGTGTCACGTGTTGACAGACCTCGCAATTTGTTCTTCCACAAGGGCGACTGCCAGTGCTTTCAGTGTAGGTTGTCTTAGACCTAACTATGGCGTCCCTAAGATTGCGTGAGCGTCCGTAGACAACTCGAAGAACGGAAGGGATAATGCTTGCGAGGCGTTCACTTTGTTGTAAAATGTTAAAATGTTTTCTTAATATTGGTGCGACATTCGGAGTCTTATTGTTGAAAGTTAGTACGAGGTTCGAGCGACGCTCCTCTGTCTGAGGGCTCCGCTCACTCAACAAGAGGCCACGATCAAGGACCTGTGCCTTATTGATGGCATCGTCTATGATCTTTTCCGGTACTTCTGTTATTTCAGGACTTGGCGTAATTGATCGGTGTTTGTTCTAAAATCGTCGTCGTTTGAACATATACGTTTAAACCTATGAGCCTGACTATAAGGTATGCTATTTTTGCAGTGCCGTGGGTGGCAGCTGTCGTAGTGCAAGTATTTCTGACGATCCGTCGGTTTTCGGTACAGTTGAGTGGCCAATTTAGAGTCATTAACTAGCAGTTTTGTGTCTAGAAAGGTAATTTCAGATTTTGAGTAACTATGTGTAAAAGAAGAGAGAGAGAGAGAGAAAACGTAGCGCAGGATAGCGAAAAGTATATACGCATAAAAACGCACTTGAGACGGTTGTTGGAGTTTTTAAAACATATTATTCGTAAGGTTCGTTGACGTTCCGGCCTGGGACAGACCTTTTTCAAGACCGTCGACGAACTTTACGAAGAATGTTTTAAAAACTCCAAGAACCGTCTCAAGTGCGGTTTTATGCCGTCTCTCTCTCTCTCTCTCTCTCTCTCTATATATATATATATATATATATATATATATATATATTGTGAGACAGAGACAGGTCAGATGACGGTTTTTTTATCAGAGTCTGATATCTATAGAACGTTTCAAAAAAGGTGCCACTAATCAGCTGACGATGCCGATCGGGCCACCCACAGCCAAAAGTGACGACGACGATGTCCGTGGGCAGTGCTACGCAGAAGCGCCCTCACAGTTTTCCCCCGGTTGCGGAAAGGTGGCCACTTGGCCACAGAGGGAAGGAAGTGGGGCCGTTGAGCGGGGTCTGAAAGGTTTCAGTCGGGAGACGTAAATCTGGTCGCGGCCGCGGTAGCGGCGATCGGTGGGTGTTTGTACTGGTTCCACGAGAAAGTTGACAGGAGTTGTTTGAGCGATGACGTAGTAGGGGCCGATGTAATGAGGCAGTAACTTTTCAGAGAGGCCGGGCTGGCGTGTTGGCAAGGAGACGAGAACAAGGTCTCCAAGTTGAAAGCTGACGTTCTTGTGGATGGAGTCGTGTCGGGTTTTTCGTTCCTGTTGGTGTTGAACAGTGCGAAGTCGCGCAAGTTGACGGGAGTCTTCAGCACGGGATACGAGGAGGAGAGTTGTATGGGGCTCAGTTGGAGTATACTCAAGTACTGTGTCGAGCAGTGATGTCGGTTGTCTTGCGTGGACGAGCTCAAATGGCGAGTACCCAGTTGTACTTTGAACGGCCGTATTATATGCGTATGTTACGAATGGTAAAATTGCATCCCAGTTGGTATGATCTGATGATACGTACGTTGCGATCATGTGCGCAAGGGTACGATGAAAGCGTTCAGTGAGCCCGTTGGTCTGTGGGTGGTAAGCGGATGTCGTTTTGTGGATGACTGCGCAAGCAGCTAAGACCTCTTGCACTGTTTGTGACAAGAAGGTACGGCCTCTGTCGCTGAGCAGCACGCGGGGTGCTCCATGTCGGAGGAGTAGCTGGTGGACGAAAAAATCCGCAACCTCAGTGGCGGAGCCAGTTGGAAGAGCCGCTGTTTCTGCGTATCGTGTAAGGTGGTCGACAGCGGTTACAACCCATCGTTTGCCATTGACTGTTTGTGGTAGTGGTCCAAACAAGTTAATTCCTACAATCTCGAAAGGTTGTGAAGGGCAGCGGGGTGGCAGTAAATGGCCGGTGGGTGCAGATGTGCGACACTTATGTTTTTGGCATAGGAGACAAGAAGATACGTACTTTGTCACCGGGGTGTACATTCCGGGCCAGAAATATCGTTCTCTGACACGACAGTAAGTTTTGAAGAGCCCTAAGTGGCCGGCTGCGGGATCGTCGTGCAGAGATTCAAGGACCAAGGCATGTAAGGTACGGGGAATAACCAAAAGCCAACGATGTCCGTGGGGCGAGTAGTTTCGACAGTACAAAATATCATTTTGAAGCTGATAATGCAAGAGCTGGCGTCGGGAGCGAGCGTTTGTCGTAGGTGAGGTTCCTTCCATTTGGGCAATGATATTACGTATCTGGGGGTCTTGGCGTTGTTGGGTGGCGATCCCTATTCCATCAAATAGTTCTGTCGGGGATGGACTCGTCTCAATATTTAATATAGTCGTAATTGTCGAGGGTTGAGGCAGCGGGCATCGTGAGAGGGCGTCGGCATCTTGGTGTTTTCGGCCAGATTTATAAACAATTGTATAACCGTATTCCTGCAGGCGTAACGCCCAGTGTCCGAGACGACCTGAAAGTTTTTTTAGGGAGGCTAGCCAACAGAGCGCATGATGATCAGTGACGACTGAAAAATGACGGCCGTATAAGTAAGGACGAAACTTTGCGATCGCCCAAACCACCGCAAGACATTCCTTTTCTGTTACTGTATAATTTTGCTCTGGCTTGCTCAAAGATCGACTCGCATAAGCAATGACGTGCTCTACGCACGAGTCGTCGGGTTGTAGAAGAATTGCTCCAAGGCCGTAGCCGCTAGCGTCTGTGTGGAGAACGGTGGCGGAGTTGTTGTTGAAGTGTCGAAGGACAGGATCGGAAGTCAGGGCTGCTTTTAATGATGTAAAGGCAGATTTGCACTCAGGAGACCAGGTAAAGGTGGAATTGTTCTTAAGAAGGTTGTTAAGTGGAGCGGCAATGGTTGCAAAGCCGCGAATAAAACGACGGAAGTACGACGACGGACCTAGAAAGCTTCGCAATTCCTTTTGGCGTTGTGGTCGAGGGAAGTCTGAAACCGCTTTTATTTTGTCGGGGTCAGGTCTGATGCCGTGTTTGCTGATGACATGCCCTAAGATCTTAATTGCTTTTGCCGCAAACGTGCATTTCTTAGTATTAAGCTGGAGGTTGGCGGCAGATAAACAGGACAGAACCTAAAAAGACGTTCAAGGTGTTCCTCAAAGTTGGAAGAAAAGATTATAATGTCGTCTAAGTAACATAGGCATGTTTTCCATTTTAAGCCTCGAAGGATGTTGTCGATCATGCGTTCGAAAGTCGCTGGCGCGTTGCAGAGTCCGAAGGGCATAACGTTGAACTCATAAGCCATCCGGTGTGACGAACGCAGTTTTTTTCTTTGTCCTCTTCATTAATTGGGATCTGCCAATAACCGGACCGTAAATCAAGAGATGAAAAATATTCAGCTCCCTGCAAGGAGTCCAGTGCGTCGTCAATGCGGGGCATAGGGTAAAGGTCTTTACGAGTGACTTTGTTCAGTTGGCGGTAATCGATACAAAAGCGAATGCCTCCATCCTTCTTTTTGACCAGAACTACCGGTGACGAAAATGAACTGCGTGAAGGACGAATTACATCCTTTTTCAGCATATCAGTTACATGGTCCTCGATCATAGAACGCTCTGATGGGGAAACCCTGTACGGACGACGATGAACAATAGCAGAATCTTCAATGTGGATCCGATGCTCTGTCGTGTGGGTTTGACCAAGCGCAGGTGATACGATGTCGAATATTTTTCTGTTCTGCTCTAGCAAAGATAGGAGTTGACGTTTTTTTTTAATCGTCAAGATCTTGGCTAATTGTTGTATGCAGAGACAATGTTTTACAGTTCTGGGTAAGCAAAGATTTGGTTTGAGGGGCGGATATAGAACACAGAGAAACGGGTGAGTGTGGTGTCGCAGTCACGACAACTGTACCATGTGGAATGCGATCGGACTCAGTATTAACATTAGAGACAGCTATGGGAGCTTTTCCATCGATGAAACGGATAAGTGCGTGCGGTACAACTATGCCTCTCGCGAGAAATGTGCTCGATGGTTGTACGACGACATCAGTTGTGTAAGCGGTTGTCGGTACGAGCGGTAATACGTGTGTTGCGAATGGAGAAATAACCGAGTCGGTTTCAACTGATATTTTCGCACTGTGATCAGTAGCTCTATTGCAGACGTCAAGAGTGGTCAAAAATAATTCCGGATGACTACAGTCGATTACTGCCGAGTTAAGTGAGACGAAGTCCCAGCCAAGGATAAGTGAGTGTGTACAATTTGGTAAAACAACAAACTCTATGTGATGGCAGGTATCTTGAATTACCACCCTTGCCGTGCACAATGCGGAGGGATATATCAAATTCGTTCCCGCTCCTCGTAAACAAGTACCGTGAAAGGGAGTTCGGACTTCTCTTAAGGTTTTGCAGACATCTTCGCTTATAACTGAAATTGCGGCGCCGGTATCAACTAGAGCAAGAACATTTAAACCTTCTACACATACGTCAATCAAATTGGATGGGATTGGAAGAGTTGTCTGGTTCCGTTGGTTCGCAGTTCTCCCCCCAAGAACTGCGTTTTTTAGTTTTCCGCTGGGTATTTAGGGTAGGTTTGGGTAGATGGAATCATCGGAGACCCAGAGCGTGGAAGTGGAAAGGGGGAACGACGCCTAGGATATGTTTGGCTTTCAAATCTCGACCTCTGAGGGGAAATACTTCCTTGGCGGCCGGAGTTGTTCCGACCTACATTGTAGGTCCCTTGATCTCGGCGAAAGTGAGGATGATAAGAGTTGTCGTACCTGTCGTCATCTCTGCGTTTCCTGCAGTAGCGGGCAATGTTACCCCTAATGCCGCAGTAATAACATACTGGGCGGTTGGGTGGTCTCCAAGATTGGTACGTCGGGGTGAGGGTGGCTGGAGTAAATGCAGCCAAGGAAGGTGGGGTGTGGAGTTGTTGTAACGAAGCCACTTGAGGGGAAGGCATCCTAGCGGCAATCTCGGCGTAGGTTGGTGGTGCGGGCGTGGGGAGAGGAAGAGTTGCAGGAGGTAGAGCTGCTAACTCGTCTCGGACAAGGGACCGCAAGTCCGGAGAACTTGCTGCCGGTTCAGCGCCGCGGTGTGTTTCGTTGAACATCTCCCGGAGCTCTTCTCGAACGATGTCTCTAATGAGGATGCGGAGTTCACAATTTGTCGCTTTTGGTTCTCTGAGATTCTAAGCTGGGCAAGAGACTCTGATGGTCCGCATTTCATCGAGGTGTTGGAAAACAGATGTGATGTCAGCTATCGATTCGGGCTTTCGGACCAGAAAAACATTGAAGGCCGGCTCCGCAATTCCCTTCAGGAGGTTACGTACGCGCTCACTCTCTTGCATTCCGCAGTTGACGCGACGGCAGAGCGCGAGGACGTCTTCAATGTAGGAGGTGTACGTCTCTTCTCCTTGACGTCGAGTCTCGAGTTCCTTTTTCGCGTTCTCTTTGCGGCTAGTTGGAGTGCCGAATATGTCCTTTAGCTTCGTGGCAAAAGCGTCCCAGTCTCGAATTTCTTCTTCGTGGTTCAAAAACCACGTTTTGGCAACATCAGTAAGGTAGAAGACCACGTTAGCGAGTTTAGTGGGATTGTCCCATCTGTTGTAGACGCTCACGCGGTCGTAACTGTCGAGCCAGTCCTCAACATCTTCGTCAAGAAGACCAGCAAAAACCTTAGGGCCTCTTTGGCGGCTGCGAATCGTCCAATTAGGAGTGGTAGGGCTTGGTTGCGATTGCTGTTCAGTCATCGTGGTGGCTGTAGACGTCGTCGCAGATGGTTGAGACATCGAGGGGGTTTGAGCAGCCGTCGCCGTGATGGTAGCCAGCGTGCGGTTTCGAAGCTCCAGGGTTTTAAGCGGAAGCTCGAAGGGAAGGTTCTTTTGGTACGGGGTCTAAAGGCTCACCTCCACCACGTTGTGAGACAGAGACAGGTCGGTCAGATGACGGTTTTTTTATCAGAGTCTGATAGCTATAGAACGTTTCAAAAAAGGTGCCACTAATCAGCTGACGATGCCGATCGGGCCACCCACAGCCAAAAGTGACGACGACGATGTCCGTGGCCAGTGCTACGCAGAAGCGCCCTCACAATATATATATATATATATATATATATATATATATATATATGAACGAATATGTGCAGATGAATGAACCGTACTTAATCCAATGAATCAAAGAATCAAAGTTTCCAGGAACCCACCGAAAGCCAAAAATTGGCGGAGCCAGGATATATATATATATATATATATATATATATATTTATTTATGAAAGTGCATCTTATTTATTTCCGCACGTTTTACATTTTATTACGTAGTGCCACATTACAAACAATTGTTGTTTAAGGACACAGAAAAAAAGACAAGAAGACGATGGTGATGATATAAATACAGTAGGGCTTTGTCGCCAGAAAACATCTTAACGTGATGAGAAAAAACAGAATAAAAAGAAATTTAAGAAAACAAAATAATTGATGAGTTGTGACGACTTTGATCGAAGGACCATCTTTTGACCATTTCAATAAGAGGAATGCCAACGGAGTCGAGAGAAGTAGAAAGTGGGAACTCGCTGAAACGCAATAAAAAAAAATACCAGTGAAAAATGCCACCCTAGACTTTAGTGTTCCTGCTCATTGTGAGCGAATATTTCAACACTAGGTGCTTTGTTCTGCCAAAATCGACGCCAAGAAATTTTATTCCATCCAAAGCGGAAACGTTGATGAAACCCCCGTCGATCGTTGCAATCCCCAAGAATATGGTAAGAAAGAAAAAAAAAACTTTCTAAATTGAAAAAAATGACGTATCTGTACAGATGACCGTCGTTGAAGTAACGCCCCAAAATAGCACCCGCCCGATGAAAGAAAATTGTTTGCATCGAAGGCACGCAGCTGCCAATCGATTGAAGCAGAGGGCACTTGAGAATCACCGAGGGCCCAAGTCTAACATAGAAATAAATCGGGCCATGCAGTATTATAAAGAAACGGCTTCCGTTCATCACGGACTTTTTCTGTTGCGTTTAAACAAAAATATTTTCTTAGTTTCTTTAATATTAATATAATGGTTATACATCTTTACTTCAACATCGCTGGGTTCAATGGATGCGAACCGAAAATTAATAGGGTAGCCTAGGATTTGTGATTCTTTGAAAAAAGGCTTCTACTTAGAATAGAAAAAAAAAAAAGAGTCAAACGGGAGTCGTGAAGGCACGGTGATCACCCGCTCATTATCTTCCCTGGCGCGTACATGAGCTACAGACAAAGACGTCAGGTTCTCGCTTTTTTTTTTTTCTTTTTACGTGGGTCTTTGAACCGCCAATGTAATTTGTGGACCTTTTTTTTTTTTTTGAGTACGAGAAGTTTTATTTTTTAGCTTTTAGTTTTTTGCCGCAGCATCTTTTTTTTACCTTTCCCATTAGTTGTTTTACCTCCTGAAACCAACGCGTGGGAAAACAACGAGTAGCAGAATATTACATCACATTCACCCCTCGCTATGAGTCAGTAGTCATAAAAGCTTTCATCAGCTGACCTGAGTTTTACGTTCAACAAACCATGCACTGGTACTCAACTAAGATTTATATGCTGGTAGTGGCAGCACCACTACCAGCAAATAATGGTAATTCTGCAGATTTTTTTCCGCTCTGTAGCATAAAAGAGAAAAGTTGACTGCTTTTATTTTCTTTCTCATTGGGAAAGCTTCGGGCCTTAAGAATGACACCATTCGTGTAAAACAATGCCATGTCAATTGCCAGTTCACTGTACGCAATACATTCATATCTCGTTGATATGAATACCCCCCTTACATACTGATATTTCATAAGCAAAATGGGTAAATACATGAATTTTCGTCTCGTTATCGTAAATGACTCCCACTATGAACGATTTCTGGGGGATAACGGAGGTGCCCATATAAACGAGGCATGACTGTATTACCCACTCTCGTTTGCGTAAACGGTATGCAAAAGCAAAAATTAAGAACTGGCACCTGGAAACGACCAGTGAGTGACACTTCGAGATTCCTCACGGCGTAACGAGAGATCGTCACTCATCAGAGCGCCATGCCTTCCGTCAAGGGACTCCTGCAGAGACCTGCGGATTGGAGGTGGGCGACATCATCATCAGCATAAACGGCATCAGCGTGCTGGAGGCGTCTCACTCGGAGGTGGTCCGAATAGCTCACGCTGGTAAGACGCTTCAGTAAATCTATAATATATTTCGTTCAATCATCCCCTAAACAAAAGCTGCTTGCTCGAATGGATTGCGTCTAAAGCAAATTTCAATGTTGCTTTGCTCGTGAAAAAAAAAAAAAAAGCACGGAACGGTATTGTTCTTTTTAGCAATGGGGTTCTACCAGTTCAAAAGCCCCAGGATGACAAAACCAGTTCAACATCACTTTGGCCTTTGTAGGTGACGCAGAACCTCCAGCACACGACCTTGGTATCTAGCGGGGTGTCGGTAGGGCTTGTCATCGTTTCCATTCGAGACATCGACTCATTGTTTAACTCGTTAAACTCCTTATCCTATCCATCCACTTCCTTAAGTAATAACCAGATATCAAGGTTCTTACGTTACGTAAATATAAAAAAGAATAGAAACAAACAAGCAATCATCTGGAGCAGGCGTTGTGTCTTCACATATTTCCCTAGTCTCGGCAAGGAGATGCTTTATTGTACACGATGGCAATGCGATCTTGTGATATCCTGGGTTCTTTCCGCTAAAACCAAATAGGCAACACTTCTTTAATATCTGTATGTTTACGGTTTTCTCCCAACACTCGCAGGAGTACTGCTACGTAAGCGGATGGGCTTGATGCTGGTAGTACCAGATGCCTACTGCGGTGAAAAGAACAATCCAAAAGGATATGCTGCTTGGCTACCTCTCGCATAAGGATAGAAATAAATAATACTAAGCGATCCTGCTTATCCGCCACACAGATGAGAAACGCCATGCAGTAGAATTCGAAGTGACAATCGGATATCATAAAGGGAAAGGAAGTCAAACCGCGCATTCACTGTGTAGGCAGACGAGAGAAGCAGAGCGAATCTATGGCGGCGCAGGGACGGAGGTACTGGTGATGGAGCTGGCTCGGACCTGCCACGTGCTCACGCCGACGGTGAAGGAGTACCCGCCCATCATGTGGGGCTACCTGCAGCGGCTCAGCAGCGGCGGCCAGGCCAAGCGCTGGTGCCGGCGCTGGTTCGTGCTCAAGCCCGACAACAGGCTCTACTGCTACAAGAACGAGCGGGTGAGAGAACTGTATTTTACAAAGAGATTGTTTCGAATAGAAAAATCTGTGCAGGTCTTTCGATGAGGGAGGGGGGGAGGTGAGGGAGGGAGAAGGGGGGTTACAAATATAAGAGTCATATGAGAGGCGATTTGAAGTACCTCAGGAGAAAACAAATAGGATCCGACCATGGCAATTATTTCTGCTCTTAATCACAGATTTTTCAGATAACCCCAGTTAAAACACATGTAAGCACTGCAAAATGGAGGATGCTAAAAGACGACTTTCTAAAGTCATTTTAAAAGAGGACTATTTTTTTTAGCAAACAGCAACAATTAGTTATTTTTGTCGTGATGAAGTTTGGTGGAAGCGGTAGCGTCTACTGCAACTCTGGCCGCCGCTTGTAAGAATCTGTTTTTCATTTACGGGCATCCACTCTAAAATAGGTTGTAGGACTTACCTCCTGAAGGGGTTACCAAACGCGTCACTGTGGACACTCCCTTAAGCAGGTGACGTTACCGCCTGCCTTACACCTTTGCTTAGTGGGTAACTATGCCCCCTCTAAGAAATAACTTTAAGCCCTTTAGAGATAAGAGCACATGCATAAAGGGTCTGTTTTTACCTCCTTTTGGGGGTAACACTAGACGTTTTGTGGAACTTTACACCCTCGCGTAGGGGAGGCAATTTTAAACCCTTTTGGAGCTAAGCGTATATGCAGAGTAGATCTGTTTTTACCCCCTTTTTTTTGGGGGGGGGGGGGGGGTAACACTGCATCTTTTGAGTGTCTCTTACTTCCTTTTGGGGGTAACACTGCACGTTTTGAGGGTCTGCTGTTGTCTGCTTTTGGGGGCGATTTTAATCTTTTTTTGGGACTAACACTGCATGTTTTAAGGCTGGTTTTAGCTCATCTTAGGGTATAATTTACACTGGTGTTCTGCACCAGGGAGTGGTGCAGAAATTCCACCCCTTCTGAAGTGAGAGTTCTGTACCAGGAAATGGTGAAGTGCTATTTGGAGACAACCTGTCAACATAGATGAATACCCAGCACATGTAATTTCATTACTGCTTTAGCGAAAAAAATATGCAGAAATTGTATTGTAAGATACAATTAGGAGGTGGTATTTTACAATTGTGTTCCACTCCAGAGGCAGTAATAAAATAACATCGTCACAGGTTAGGACAGTACTTATTCTGAACGTGAATAACGATGTGTTTTTATTAAAGTCACACATACAGCATATCACCGCACAAAACACCCACAAATAAAAAAAGCCTGATAAAATTCAGCATCAAAGGACACGACATGTGACTCCAGAAATTAGTATAAGACGTACAGAAAATCTGCTTAACATCTCTATTCATAAAACCCCATATGCAAAAGGCAAAACAAACCAATGCATTACTAGCAGTGATTTCAACTTCGCATGACTAGCAGTAACTTCACTTTATCTCTTAAAAGACACAAAACATAAGAATAATTATGGACCAGCGGAACATCAGGTACTGGGAACAGACACTTACATTGAAAGTTGATGAACATCATTAAACTTCATACCTATATTAAAAAATAGCTTAAAATTTTCACATTACATGTCGGGAGCAACACCAGCTTTAAACAGCTAGTAAGTAAAAATAAAAAAGTGCAATCTCCCCAAAAAATAATCTTATTTTTACATGTGCTTTCAAGAAATAATACTCTAACTACGCATTATGTTGGGGGTTGTTACAACAACCATATTATGTTCTAACCTTAAAAACAAAATCTCTCATTGTGTACTTCTTTCATTCGAGTTTACTGTAATTCGCTACTAAACTATCTCATATTTAAACCTTGCAAGCACAAATAACTGTGTACATTGACCCACAACCCTCAACTGCTTTCGGGCATCAAGTATGAAATAGACTGAGATCAATTAAATGTACTGATGCTGCACACAGCAGAAAGCAATGATTTTGGAAGTTCCGAAAAGGTGGCCTAAAATAATGTACTGCCCTTCTGTATCTCTCAAAATCAACCATCCTGCCTTATGTCAGACAAAAAAGAAAACAACATTAAACAGACTGCATAAGAAAACCCCTAAACCTGTATAAAAAAGGCATCCAAAAAGAAAATCACTTTTGCATCTCTTTTAGGATTGAAAGCAATATGGTGCACATGACTCCCGATTTTAAGTGTTTTAGACCAATCATGTACTCGAGTACAATAAATGTGCGTCTCAAATTGTGATGGCACTCAATGTTAAAGATGAAGTAACGGCAGAATACAACCAGGACTGCCTCAGCAGGCGACGCGGCTTCGAAGTGTCTCCTTCCACTGCCACGTAGCGGGGCACCTCAGGATTAAGTAGCCTTGAGCTGACAGCCACCAGGTAGATTGCCGTGCCTGCCTGGAACCAAAGAAATGTGAAAATCATGTGAAATAAAATTATCCCCATTTTAAAGAAACTGAAGAAATATTTAGTTTTTGTAAGACTCATTTAGAGCATGTGATGGGCCACTGATGCCAACGTTGAGCAGCATCAGCCATATTCACCAGGCGTAATCACTTTAACGGTTGACTAACTACACGACTGACTAAAATTATCACAAGGCGGATCGCCATGTGATAATTATTATCACATCGTAGCAATTATCACATCGTAGCTTAGTAAGCACTTTGTATTTACCGGCCATGTTTAAATTTGTCACCCCGATTAACTAATATGACTAACAAATCTTAGTCAAGGGGTACAACTACCGTAGCAGGTAAGCAGCTACTCAACACCACAGCCGACTCCTACGACCGCCAACACTAGCTGCCCACTACCGAACTTCGGCTAATATGTAAATATTTTTGCCCAAGTGATTTGCCAGAGTGAAATTGACTGCATGTTTTATTAAAACATGAAAATAAAACACAAGAACGAAGACAAAAAATACACGCAAGAGCCGTGCCTGTCTTACCCTAATTTATTTACTCTACGTATATCTCAATTTCCTCTCGAAAATGGACGAACACCAATAAAAGATAAAAATCAAGAGCCCCATTCCAAGTTCACAAATGCAAACAAAAAAAAAATTAAAATAAAAGATGTGTCTACTATTACCTGCCGTAAACAGTCTTAAGAACTGCCACGAGATGAGTTAAAGGTAGTAGCAACAGCATGTGGCAGTGGTCTTCAGTACACAGCCAGGACCCTCGACGATATCACCCTAAGACGTTGACCCAGGATGGAAGAAATAAATTCAATCAACTTGAAAGAAATGCAAAATGAGCCATCTAACTTCACCTACTAAATGAACATAAATTTAGAAATGTGTGATCACAAGCAAAAAAAATTCCAAGCTAACAAAATAATAGCTAGTCTCGCTGCCGGCAATTACTTAATTACCTTATTCCGTACTATTCAACTAATGCTGTTTGTGAAGCACGCAAATAATTAACTCGGACATTTATACTCGGAATTTCGAGGCATTGTGACGTTTCACTTAAATATTTATTAAACCTTGTTGAATTATTTTAAAAAATGCCTTGATAGTAAAAGTCAGTGATGAACAATGATTTTTACAAATATCACCGACGCTAGGGAATCAATCAGGGCAGTTGGCAAGTGCCGCCAACAATGCCTGATCGGCTCCTGCATTAAGAAAAAAATACAATCTTATGAGGTTATCAACGATTTTATCAGATCCTTAATTCGACGTCGTACGCGACGCACTAACGGCCCCAAGAGGAGGAAACCCCCTACCCCCTTCCCGCTCTAAACGTAGGCTACCCCCGATTCACAAGGCGTCCTCTCGCCCGCCTTCAGCCGCCGCAGCCGCCGCATTTCCCCGCTCCCCCCCCCCCCCCCCACACACACACACACACTTCTCCACCCGCACACACATACACCGGGAAATGCTCTTGGCTACGCTACGGGTTGAAGTATGTCAATCTCCTAAATATGCGCTAGTGCAAGCAAGTTATTCTAGTTTTTGCTCTTTATAAGCTTCGATTGTCTAAACCGTGTCTGTGTTCGTGTCACACGCTGATTTCATCGAACACTCGACGCCTCCAAACGTGCCAACATGTCCGCCACCCTGTTGTCTAGGGAAGACGGGGGTCACCTTCCCGAGGCCGTCAGAACCCAAGCCAACTGTCGCCCGGAGAGAACATTCCCATACCTGCATACGGTGCCACGACTTGGATCTTCAAGCGAAGTAAATGCAGAGCATTCGGCGACTTCGTAAGATGAGATTGAGCTGAGCAAAACAATGAAGACCGGCCCTCCGCTGAAACGCCTTAAAGGGCCACTGAAAAAAAAAAAAAAAACTATTTTTTTTTAACTATCTGGTTGGGACGCAAGTGTCATAAAATAAATTTTACGCGAAAAAAAAAATTAGAGCAATATTGACGGCGAGAGATTTATTTGAAATTCTGCGTTCGAAGTCTATGACGTCACGGAGCAGTCGTCCGCTCAACGAGATGGTCCTTTCCACCTCAACGTGAAGGCGAAGCCGATCCATCTCTCCTGCACGCGCCCGAAATGCCGAGAGAGAAAACAAGTGGAGAGGAGGTGACTACCGACTAAATCGCGTCTCGCGCCGTCAATATTGGTAAAAAAAAAATACTTTCGCGTAAAATTTATTTTAACACGCGTGTCCCAACCAGACTGTATACAAGAAATGTTTTCTTTTCAGGGGCCCTTTAAGAGGACATAGTACCTCCAAATGCCATAGAGAATACATGTAGATTTGTTTACGTTTTCAAAACATTCCTACATGAGAACCGCTCTTTGTATTTGCTTGAAACTTTTACGATAAAGTGACTAATACTTAATTGGCGCATCGTTGCAGGTCATACCTCTGAGTATTTAGTACATGTGAAACTGAGTAAAAACGGTTGTTGTGACACTTTTGGGTTCAACGACGTTTTACATATTCTACTAATAAAAAAAAAATTGTGCTCGCAGCATTTCCTATAAAATTTAATACGGAATCAGTTGTTATAACAATATTTAGTGTAGGTTAATTCGTTTCGAAGCTACTGTTCAAAAGCGAGTTTTCAACTATCTTTTTTTTATGTTTTGAATTTTGTTCTCCTCCCGCTAGATGGCGGTCTCCGTTCGCAAGGACTAATAAGGACGAGCTATCAAGTAGTTCCGCCGTGAAACTTGGTGCACATAACTCTTTTTTTATTATTATTCATACGCGTTTTTCTTTCGCGCGGGCAAGAGCGGGCGCGGGTCAGTTCAAGGCAGCTGCCCTTCGCATTTGGTGCGTTCGAATTTGTGTCGAGTGTTGCCTTCTTCGAATTTGTGTCGAGTGTTGCCCTGGCGTCATGTGTCGAACGCGAGCTCCCTATGGCAAGGGTAAGCTTCTGAAGTCCCACCGTTATGACTGGCGAGGAGTGTCGGCGGGGACGGCGGGGGGAGCGCGCTCGCCGCCGGCGGGCACGATGTCCACGCATGCGCGACGAATGACGAGCGCCTCACGTGTCATATCGGGAGACCAATTAGCGCACTCGTTTGCGCCGATCCAAGCCCATCATGGAAGTGAAAACTTACTTCCTAAATGAGGCAACATTTCGCTTGTTCTCTAAGGTACGTGTATACTCCGACGTTGACGAACCTAACGTCTGACGACATGAAACGACGTATGTCGTCCACTTCGCCACGCCGCGCTGCGAAAGGAATTGCCAACTGTGTTTACAGTCCGGTGTCGTTCAACGCGCTCCAACGAATTCCTTCACATTGCGCCTGCGCGTCACCATGTCGACCACGTGGTTTGGTCTCGCTGGTGACGAATTTCCGCTTCCGATCGCAACTTGCAGCGCTGCCCGGCTGCCCTGCGACAGTGAGGATGAAAACAGCGGATGCTAAGATCGTCTAATTATTGTCATAACTCAGTCTACGGGCTCTAAGCATTCTAAAAAACGCAAAATCTCATTCAAAGCTGCCGATTTCCCTATTAAAAGTCCAATCAAAGATTATGCCGCGCGCCTCTTTATGCGTCGTGGCGCAGAACACCAGGGGGCGCCACCGGACGGGAAGGCAGCAGGGGAGGGCACGCGACAGCCAATCACGAGTGACGGCTTCACGGCGGACTGATTTTTCGGAGGCGCGCGTATTCGAAAATTTAGTACGCCGGACTGTGCACCAACACAAGCACATTTAACTAGCCAGCGGCTACACTATATGACACACGCCCTAACGACAGGCAGACGGAGACACAACACAGCCCGACCGATTCCCGACTGGGGCAACGACAGGAGCACGGCAAACACAGGAGCTGGCGTAAGGCCTTCTGGGTACTGACCTTCGCCAGCTGGCGCCGAGATTCGAAGAGGGACTACCTCGGTGCAAACGTTGCCGACGGTCGCCGAGGTGCGCTACGCGGTTGGGCGCGCGCGCCCGTCGACGTTACGTTACACCTTTACTTTGGTCATTTAAGCGGTAATGCATGTTCGAAAAGGAGGCAAACATCGCGCCCTTCGCGCCGTACCCGCGCTCTGGGGAGACAAAAGTTCGGTGTTCCCTCCTTTTGGTACCCTTTTTATTAAAGTACGTAATTAAGTCAGAATACACCAAGCGTAATCACCAAGTTTGTAAACAAAATGAACAGCGTATAAGTTGCGTGATTCTTGTTTTTCTGACGTGCGTCGAATATGCTCTCTGGGGTGCAGTCGAGCGAGCTGGTGGGAGCCGTCATGCTGGAGGCCGTCTCAGTGAGCCGCGTGGTGGAGGCGGGCGCCGAGCACGCCTTCAAGGTCGTCAAATCTCCCGGGACCACATCCAACGCCATCTACTTTGCAGCAGACGACGAGGAAGCTGCCAGCAGGCAAGAGCCATCTCGAGTCGTTTTATTCTTCTATATATCTAATCGTTGAGGTGAGACATGGTGAATTCACCCGAGAAGGTTTTCTGAAGGACGACACAAACATATACAAGTCTCAGTCTCTGCGTTGGTGTCAATGACATAAACGCACATAAACGCAAAAACGTACGCACAACATTTTGTTTTCTCCTCTGAATGTTATGTTTTTTTGTTTTTTTTTCAGAACACGCTGACCACTATTTTAGCCGTTACAAAGGGGCACATCTGTCACATCAATGTAAGCGTGAATGTATCAGCCACCCCTAACGTCTGACAGGTGTCACAGAAGTCAAGCCGATATCGGCATGACTTTTGTAACGCCGAAATCGGCGTGGCATGTCACGCCAATAGTAGGAGTTTAAAAAGAGGTACATTTTCGCGCAAAACTAGCCGTTATCGGACTAAGAGTATCTACATGTTCGTTACTTCCTTTGGGAAAACCTCCAGGCTCGGGTAAATTCACCTTGTTTAACCTTCACCGTCTTGCTTGCACCCTCGTTGTTGTTATTTTTCTATATGCCGCTCCACAATATCATTCATTCTCTCTTTCTCTCTCCCTCTACACGTAGGGTGGTGAAACATTATACCCGGGCATGTTGGGTGCAGGAATTATTGTTCAGGAGAGAAAGACTGGGCGACTACAGTATGTCTTCCAGCAGGGGTAACTCCAATCGTCTTGTCCCTACTCAGTCTCACCTGAGTAAGATTAACTATAGCCAGTTCTCAGCGGATGCTACGAGCCGATCCTGTGCTGAGGGCGTGTCACGTAATTTTCCGGTCGACCGAAGCGACGCGCGCAGCACGAGGTTACATAGCACTCTCAATGCGCTGGATTAATCGGAATGGCTCGTATGATTATCTTCGATTTATCTTAGTGTGACAGTACGAGAGGCGCGAAAGCTACATAGGCTCAAGAAAAAGGAAGAGAGGATTATCAGGAGGCGCTTGAAGGGATATGAAAGCATGAATTTTTAGACGTTATAAATGTTTAGATGGCCTGAAATATGTGCATTTTTGAGTGTATTGCAACATTGCCACACGCAGCAGGTCGGAAAGCTGGTCAGTGCAGTACGACCATCGCCTTCCACCGTCTAAAGCGTGAAACATATGTTAACAAAAACCGTGGCTCGAAGCGCTACCAAAGTAACCGTCGCTGACGCTGTGATGTGGAGGCGCAGCACTCGGCCACGTCATACCGTCAGCGACGGTTGCTATGGTTACACCGCTGGACGGTGCGACGCGACGCGATTTTTGTCGCATGTGTTTCTCGCTTAGGGAGCTGTAGAAGCGAGCGACTGGCGTGCCATTTTGGAATAAACCAGCCCCTTGTTTGTGCAATTTTATAGACCTTGTGAGCAATAAAGATCAGCACATCCTGATTGTTTTGTGTTGTATTTCGCAACGAAAAAAAATTTTTTTTTTTTTTATTCTTGCAATGTTTTTGTTTTTTGTCGGAAACCACATTTGCGGCATCGGCTTAGCGAACGAACTTGCATTCGCTCTCCAACTATGAGAGAATGGATACAAATGCAGGCACGCAGTGTTGAGGGCTGTCCACAGGCTACCCGCCTCGCTCCGATCTCTGTCGAACAAAATTTTGCGCCCTATAGGAGCGCGCGCAAAGCTTCTCTTCGGATTTGCTTTGTCGTTAATCCGCTTTGTGTGCGCGTCTATGGTGCGCGATGTCGGATCCGGCAGACGTTGGAGGTAGTCGATGTTTGCAGTGCGAAGTTCCAGAGATTGCGTGAGCCCCTCAGATAAAACAAAAAAAAAAATAGATTAACCCATTATTTTGGCCCCAAACGACGAATGGCGTGTCTGCGGCCCGCCGAATCGTAAGGCAAGGGCAACGTACTCTAGCAGCCCTTGCATACATTAAAGATAGATTAAAGATCAAAACCAGGTTTATAGGATTACCTAAAGAGTGTGAGCTTAAATGGTCTGCAGAGGGAGGTTTCGGCTTTGTTGAAACTGCTTTCATTAATATGAATCAAATACTGTTCAAATTGGTCTATGACGCTCTGCAAGCTACTGTGGAGGAAAGTCCATGCTTGTTAACCTCTCAACTAATTTTTCCAGTACCGGAGCTACTGCCTCTTGCTTTGGATCCCCTATACACGGTTATGATATAGCTATAACGAATATGTTACGATATCCACAGGTCAACTACGGCTGGGATGCACCAAATTTGTACGGCTGGGATGCACCAAATTTGTATTTCTGTTGAAGCGTTTCCACAGAAATACCAAAAAAAGATAGCTCAATTTAGGAAATGTGATCTGTTTTTAATGAAGTTGATTGTAATGGGGGGGGGGGGGGGGCAGTACTTTATATAATAAGTGGCCGAAGGTAGGAATATAGGGTTCGGGGGGAGGTTAACTGTTTCTATATAAGCAGTGACTGATATTACGGTAAACACCTTGTTGCAGGTGGATCAGTGCCTTGAACCAAGTCGCCTGCATCGCTTCAAGGGTAAGATTGCAATAACCAACCACAACTTGCCAAATTTTGACCAGTCTTACACAGAAAAAAGAATATTTCAGGAAAGTTTTAGAAAATAAATTACCTTTATTTTATCGCGGTCGTTGCGACATCTAAAATATTAATTGTTCAAAGGGAACTTTTGTTGTTTTTGTAAAACCTGTGAAGTATACGGCAGTGTGAAATTTGTGACCCCTTTACGCACATAGGAGTGCTGTTATGGTAACAAATGTGGGTGTCGGAACAGAACCACGGGATACCTGGAGAGCTGTAGGAGTCTGAACCCAGGGACATTGTTGTCGTGGGGAATATTCAGCGGCTGCTTTAAAACAACCCGTATTTGTTGAGGCCACTCTTGGCAGTATTCACTTGGCAAGTTCGGTCGGCCTCATATAAGCAAAACAGACTGTTACCAATGAGCAAGGTCAATTCCGTAATGACCTACAATAACATATCTTTCAGATCCATGTTTCGAAACACATCGAACTAAGATATGCATAAAAACCACACAGCGCCCCTCATTATGGGGAATACACGTATATGCACGCCAGTAATCGATTATAGATTTTTCAATAGTTTTACAGCCATCCCTAAGAGTCACAGCGGGTATCATACATGCCAGTCTGCCATTTCACGTTGCTCATGGTAGTGACATCAAATTTGCAAAAGGAAGGCAGCAGGCTTTCAGATATTTATTTATAATGTCTTACGTCCTTGTCGTCGTACTCTTAAAGTGGACGGATAAGGAGTGCTGCGAGCCCTACCCACAATTACACGTAGAAGAGGGATGCACTTATAATTCATATAAGGAACATGCTGTTATCTCGATGGCATTTCACCGACGCTCCCATGAACAAAAGACTACAGAATAATTCTGTAATGACTCCGTCACTTAGTGTATGGATCAGTGTGGACAGGAATTGCGGCCCTTCTGCGTCAAATTTAATAATCAAGCAAACAAACGCAAATTACAAATCAAACAATCTAAACACACATTGTTTTTCGCAATTTGAAAAAAATAGGTTCAACCTTTACGGATGATTGTCTTCAAAACTGCTCTTTTAACATAACCCATCAAACAAATTTAAAGAAAACAAATAATATATGTTAGTTCATTACCTAACTGAATTGTGAAGGCCATCCTTTTATTTACTATTCTTCGAACTTGATGAACACACTATGTTTAACGGGCATTCCTTTTTTTAACAAATGCTCTAAGAATTAAAAACAGACGCGGTGTACAAGAGCTCATATACGCATCGCCGTCACTGGAGTAGCGAGATACTTGACCCTTCGCACATCAGTCCTAATATTCGTCAGTTAAGCTGTATTAGCATCTAAATTCGGACGAACCCCACTGTTGGAGGATTAGTTGTGAATAATAAAAGCAAAACAGAAAGCGGACAAAAACACAATTGGCCCCTTTTGTGCTCTAATTTGGTAATTTGTTGCTTCTAGATTTATTTGTCAAACGCTTCAGATATATAACAGCCTTATGCACAGTTCAAAAGCGCAATTCACACAATTATTGGTCAGAAACATGAGTCTACCCTGTCTCCTTACATCCTGAAAGGCAGCTTCGCAATTCACACCTGTGTCAGTCAAGAAGTTGGATCATAGAGGCTTCTTTGAAGCGAGTCTTATTCCGTACATTCATTAAAATCAGAGCAAGACTGATTGCTTTCTAATCATGTACGTTCATAACGGCGTAGAGAACACGAACGAACTCGTCGTGTTTCTTTTTTGTTTTTTCTTTTCTTCGTGCGACATATGCATTTTTCGCGATTCTTCATCAGCGTTCAGCCGTTCTTATCGTAATATGAAGTATAGTAATTAGAGTGGAAATAATTCAGCCCTTTTCTGGTCATTGCTCGAGCGCTGACTTAAGTGAGCAGGTGGCATAAAGGTGGCATAAAGGTGGCTGCACAATGTGGTAGCAAATTCGTTTAAGCACAGTAATCGCGGTCCATAGCCTTAAAAGACGTGTAAACCGCACACCGAATGAACGACCTGATATTTTCGGTGTTCCACGATTGAGTATAAAAGTGTTTTATTTTCGCAAGCAGGAGCGTTTCATTCAAAAAAACGGCTGTCGTCTTGAACGGGCTTCTATACGGCACAGATATTTTTATTCCCAAAACTATCTAATCGCTAAACCAAGAAATCGCCCTTTTATGCGCACCTTGGTTCACTTTTCTTCGTGTCGTGAATGCTGGTGACGACGAGAGGCAGAATGAAGCAAGGAAAATAATTTATTAGAACAACGCTCTTGGCTAACATGTGCATTAATCAGTTTGTCTTTTGCGTGCGGCCTCGTTAAGTCCACAACTGTGATAGACAAATGTCTGAAAAAAAACAAGACCAGCATTAAACATTTTTTGGCTTAGTCACATTTCTTATAACTATGCAACTTGAAGGCGCTGCTGCAGATCTTAACTACCTAGCGTGAGAGCGTAATTTTCAATCACCTCACTGCGTCATCTGTAAAGCATTCTGATAGCCAGCATGGGACTGCGTAAAGTTTGCTGCACCGGCTAAGCTTTGTATCTTATTAACGATAAGCCTTGTTTATTTTGCCTCAAGATCCACAATTTGACGCTCCACAATCTTCGGTGATGTTCTGCGACCAGCGATAAAAGCGCATCATAGGGCCCAAACCCCATCCTATCCAAACCCAACCTATAGCCAGCCGGCAACGACCAGGCAGCACCAGCAGTGTGAGAGCCCACGGTTATACCCTGCCTCGTTGTAACTTGGCAAAGGGTGAACGCTACGCCTTACATTGAGTTCCGACAGCGTCGATATGCGCTACACTACGTATATGAGCGCCATCCCCAAGTATTGGAGCATGACGCAGCAAAAAGCCTGACAATTCTTCACAGTAAAAGTGCACACGGGCAATACGTATAGTCACGCGCCTCACTCCGTTGTTCCGATTGGCCCACAGGGTCTTGAGCTTCCGCTGTACTGGCATGTCATACGTCTACGGCTCCCTGACCTAGCCAGCATTTCTTGCTTCACAAACTAGTCTAAGCAACGCCACCAAAGTAATAGGTCACGTTTGAACATTGCAGCTGCCACTCACAGGCATACCCAATGTTTCTTGCCTAAATCGATAGATAGTGCTAAAACAAACAGCTTTGCAGGTTGCCACCAGGGGGTGCTCCAGTCTTAGACGTCCGAGCGAACTTCCGGTTAATAAAAAAAGAATGAACAAAGCCCCCTTAACGCCGCTGCTTGAAACGTCAATGAAACATTTGACCACCGATTCTCCAGGTGAACGCCAAAAGAGCCAAGAAGCGCGAGATCTGTTCAAAATTTTCGAATATTCTTGTAAACCAACTTGTCTCCTCCAAGACATTAAACTGCACAGCCAAAGGCCGTCGCTAAAACTCCAACTTTGTTTTCTGTGTAGCATCCATGCTTTCTAGCACTAGTGACATACCTAAGCTCGACAGATTTGCAAAGACAGAGCGACCGGAAGTCGCTTGGGACGCAAGCAGTGGTTATTTGTAAGCGACGTTTGCAAGCAGGCTTCGAGAGCTAGTCTGGCCATCTGGGAAGGAATACACTTTGTTTGGGCGCCAGTCTAGAAACCGTGGGTACGTCTTGGCAATGCTTGACTATCAGGCGATCTACCCACACCAGCAGCAAGATGGCGGCGCCCAGAGGCCGCACTTGCAAACGTCAGAAGAGGCTCCTACCTCTAGCACTCTCCCTTTGCTTTTTGCCGTATGGTTAAGTTACTCGTTACACCTTTTTCCCAAACCCTGAAAATGAAAGACACTTACATTTTTAGCGTGTCTCTTTGCTTGGTTGTACCTATGTCCAGACGCAGCCGACGCTACGAGCTGATGGGACCAATCGGACAGAGTCAAAAGGGCACCATCATGGTGGCTTGTCGTGCTTCTGTACGTGTACTATCATCGCTGAACCAATCATACACAAAAAAGGCCCAGTGACTTGCGCTTTTCACGCTGCTCAATTGGTCCCATTAGCTCGTAGCGTCGGCTGCATCTGGACCTAGGGTGAAACGAAGTATAAGCGCCAAGTCGTCAATTATTGCACTCACCCCTCATAGCTTCAAAATGTTGCCAGTCTTTTCCCCACGCAAAAAGATCCACCAGAAAAAGAAAAAAAGCCAACGCCCACGCCCTCTGTCCCAATCTCGAAAAACGGTGTCGCCAAAAAAATGATGTCACCGTGAATTTAAAAATAGAAGTAACAAGTAACGTGCATTACGTTTTACCGGTAACGGTAACGCGTTCCTTTTATTTTGAAGTAACGTATGGGTCGGTACAGCGTTTCTTTTCCTTGCATCTAACGAATAACGTATGTCGTCACTTTTTTTCGGTAACGACTACAGCACTAGGCGTGCCGCACAACCGCACTACCGGAGCCTTTGAAGCATGCTTTTAAGCGGGCTCCCCGCGGTCATGGTATCACCCGGGCGCGAGCTTAAAAGCACGCTTCAAAGCCTTTGGTAGTGCGCTACGCGGAACACAGTAACGGTTTACTAAAAGTCCCTACATATTGTCAAGAGCCAAAATCAAATATTCACGCCATGCTTGTGTCCACCGTATGAGCCGCATTTAAATATCGTCACGGTGGGAATCGCAAGGCAAAAGCATAGGACTCGCATTGCTGACATCGCAAACAATGCGATGCCCTTGACTTCGTCATCAGGTTTTGCGAAGGAGAGACTGAACGAAGCCGTGCGCTTTTATTCTTCACATTACGCGACGACAAAGCTTCTTGGTGAGTGGGTTGCGTAAAGGGCCACCCACACTAGCGAGAAAACGCGCGTGGCACGCCGATCGCGGCAAGTAACAAAATGTCGCCGAAGCACAGTCAGCGCCACGAGCGCGTGCAGAGACACGCCCTTTATCTTGCCGCTTAACCGATTTATCGGCGCGCCGGGCGCGTTTTCTCGCTAGTGTGGGTGGCCCTTAAGAGTGTCCCCCCAAAAAATTGGGGTGTGTGTGTGTTTATACAGCCTAGAACTTAGTCTCCCTTGACGGGCAACTTGTCTCTCAGCTGTAGCTGAGAAATTTAGCCAGTGCAGTACAACCGCTAGCCTGGGGTCTTTAACGTGCACCATGCAGTAGTGATACACGACCACACGCCGGTGCGACGCTCATCCAGATGGAAACGGGCAGGGGTGGGGATTGAACCCAGGATCCCTGGGTTCTGCAGCGCGAGCTTTCGCTCCACGTGCTCCGAGCTGGTGTGCGCCAGCCCACTCGGCCACCGATCTCCCCTAAAGCCTAGTTCACATGCAGCGGTTTTGGCCCTAGAGCGGCGCGATTTCTGCCGTCGCGGCGCTCTGGCCAGCACCAGCAATTCTGCGGCACGAGCGCCGCGACGGCAGAAATCGCGCCGCTTTAGGGCCAAAATCGCTGCATGTGAAACACGCTTAAGAGTGTCCCACTACTGCCAGTGTAAGCGTGTGTAAAGTGAGAATCATTCCAACCGAATATTGTTGCACCACCCCTATAAGTTACAAGAGCCTACATAACCCAGCAAAACCAAAGCCCCAGGGTTTCGTAAAAAAAATGGCTTCAAAAAGTGTAACCCAAATGCGTAACACCTCATGTATCCCCGAAATTTAGAAAGAAATCATAAATTGGGGGGGGGGGGGGGGGGTGCATAATTATGCGCCGACTCCATTTTCCCACACAATTTAGCAGAGAAATGTTTCGCCATGGCCTACTTTCTAGAACATTTCGTAGAATAAAACGTTTTCAAAGAAATATACAAATTCTTTTTTATTTTAGTTTTTTGTTAACCAGAGCGTTACGGCATTTTCTAAGGAAAAGCAGAAATTGACAATTTTGTAAATGTGGCCTATCGAATTCAATACAAACAGATGTGTGGAGCTGTGGAATAAAAGCTTTACAGATCCAAAAGTTTACTTACTGCCTATTGATATTTTATATTTGCCATCTAAACAATTTCCGGATAACTTAGGAATGTTTGCCTTTGTTCAGTTGAAATTTTCATTTTAGTACATGCGCCGAGGCGATGTTGTCCAGGAAAAGAAGGGGGGGGGGGGGGGGGGGGAGGGGGTTGCGTGCCTTACGGGCTTGTGCTTAGCTAGTTGGTCTATATTTGTTAATAGGGAGTTTTTGTAGATGGTTTCCGCTGTCCCGCAACGTTCTTCGCAACGCGCTACGAGATCAGGCGCTCGGTAGGCCAGGTTAGCGCCGCGCATGCGCAGTAGTGGCGTCTTCGTTCCGTAAAGCGTAGCGGAGGTGGGAAAACGCTCTACGGAAACTTCCTAATTTGGACAGCTGAATTTGGCGTTCCTTGCGGGCTGAAGATATCTCCATAGACAACCAGCCCACCACAAAACACTCTCTACACACTTTGCGCCTCCCGACTTTGTCCGATAGGATTGGGATGCTTCGAACTTCCTTTCACGTGGGGCGTTTCTGCTGCTGCCGTTCCAGGGTGCTTCGTACATGGACACCGTGGTGAGCCAGCTGCACGCTCCGTGCGGCTCCCTGGTGGAACCCGACTGTCAGGGCTACCTATGCAAGCTCAGTCAGCAGTGGAAGTCTTGGAAGAAGCGGTTCCTCGTGCTCAAAGACGCCTGCCTCTACTTCTACAAGGACCGCAACGCGCCGGTCGCCATTGGTGCGTCGAGGACTCACTATACGAAATTGAATGCTGCATGACACTTTTTGGGGACGAGATCGAACAGTCACGCCTCTAGCGGTACGTTTCAGCTGTTGGGACAAGAAACCGAATTTTATTGTTTGTTTTTGATTCGAAAAAACAAAGGTGACGATTTGAAGGCCGCTCCTCGAGCGACGAACGGACTGGTCAGAGCGAAGAGCTCGTGCCCAGTCCGTGCTAGGCGAGGTTTAATTTATTTGTTATGCTGTGTTAGTAAACACCGATCTGTGGGGACAACAAGTAGGGTGCCTGCATGTCTGTCTGTCTCAGGGTGAAGACATCCATTGTTGCACTGAATGTGCCAGCGCGTGACGCTCTCGCGCACTCGGTGCATGACTTGGGCGGTAAAATGGCGTCTATGCATTAGCCAAAGCTACGCGCTCGAGCTGAGTGACACCGGATTGCGCGCACTTCAAAAGGCATAAAAAACAATTGAGCGGAAAAATGGCTGAGATGTCACCACTCAAGCAAAGGCGCGCGTGTGTATGAAGGCACTCTAACAACAAGCTCGATAAAGCGCACCCTATAGTTCGATTTCCTGCCCAATAGCTTGATTCCCTTTATGCTCGAATGAATTCGAAGCTACAAGCACGAGCCTGTTGCCATAAACAACGCCTGCTGGGCACGAGCGAACGAGCTTGGCAGAGACGCTCAAGGCCCGGAGCTCGCTCTCCTGTAACTTCTGCTACGCTCGCACTCGAAGTGAAATGGAGTATACATGGCATGCACGTAACTTTTTTCGAAATGCACTTACGTGATCAGCAGCAAGGTCACCACAATGGCCGCCCATTTGACGTCTGTGCAAGCCATCGCGACACCAGTGACCTATAAGGGTCGCCACTCTAGGGCAAATATGAAGGTCGAAAACAGGTCGTGAACTGCCATGTGCCAGCTCACTGCACAACGGTCGGGTTTCAGCTGGCAAGCATTGAACTCAAAACAGTTTGCTCCGATTTTCGTTCACTACGTCCCAAACGTGCAGCGGTGCGTTGGCATAAGCGAACTTGCAAAGGCTTCTTCGGATGAGCGATAAAAAAAATATTTACTGTCCTTCTACCGCACTAATGGACGTTGACAAACGCTCACTGTCTGGTTTATGCGGTTGCGCGGGTTGCGTCGTGAGATATTTAGGCGACACACTAATACGACAGTAACGATAGAGTCTCCGGGACTACTGTTCGGCCAAAACGGCATTAGAAGCAACGCAAGGCGCACCTAATTTCCTAGGCCCAACGAGTCATGGTTTTCCCCGCGGCCCTTGTCATTGCTGCCGTTTTCGTTTCTCTGAACACAACCAGCGCAGCTTCCCTCGCTTTACATCGGCGGCTATAACACCAGCCGCCGAAAACATGCAATCACAGAAACCACAAGAGACGAAGAGATCGTTTATCTTGGGGCGAAGGGAAAGGGGTAGAACCAGAAGAAAGAGACGAGCAGAAATCACGAGAGGACCTGTTCCCGTCAGGGCAGTGTTTTTCCCCTAGGGGACGTCCGTTTTGCTGGAGTCGCGATATTTGCGTCGGGTTTCTTTTCGTTGTCTTTCTGTAAGATATTTTTCCAGTTTTTGTTTTTTTTTGTGAAATATGCAAAAACATCCTACCCTTAACAAAAAAGAACAGTCATATTCCTAAGACAATCTTACAGTAGGCAAAATTTTATAGCGAACATGATAAGCCTATTGACACCTTTCCTGGGAGTATCGCCGATTAACTTTTTTTTCCAGTGGGGTAATGACGGTGCAGCTATAGCAATCCTAAACCTCCATCCGGAGAAAGCAGTGTGGGGAAGTACTTTAAGCACATTGTGGTTTCAAAAACGTGTACTTCACTTGAAGTGCATTCTATGGGTACGTACTTGTGCTATAATTAAAGTACTTTTTCTGGTACTTTCCGAGGAAAGTACAACTCCCAACTTCAAAGTATAATTCCCAAATTTGGTCTTGTTAAATTGGGATCCCAAAAGGATGCTTCGTTAACAAATAAGTGCTTTATATGTTGAATGTGCTAAATAGTTTGTCAGCGAGGGAAGGACCACCACTCTTTGGCCACTTTACTTTATCGAATATTCGCTGTCATTTCCGGAAATAACTGATGCAACCCCGAGTATCACTGGTGCGATGCATACCAGTTAAAAATAACTGTATAGGGGAATTAAATGCCTTCATGAAAAGTGTGCTAAAAGGTACTTGTAATTTACATTGAAAATACATTGTATTTATAGTACTTTACTTCATGTACATTGTGTTCGTTGAACTTTGCTTGAAGGCTGTCCGAAATGCCGAGGCTCGATTCAAAATGAGCCGTAAAAATCGGCGCCTGCACGTTGCAATCTAAACTTTACGTCAAAGGCGTATTTCACATGTGGGTTTTTCCTTGTAAACTTAACAAGGCGTAGCTCCCTTTCACTAAAAAATATGGCTAAAAAACTTGCCAGGGTCAACGGCGGACGTCGACACTGACAGACGAGCCGAGTGGCGTGGCGCGTTTGGCGCACGTATTGATAGATGGTGTCGAGAACAGCGTCGGAAGGTGTAGCCTGCCAACGAAAGAAGGCAGACGACATGCAGACAAAATCCGTCGGCAGCAAGAGCCCCGTCGTTATGCAACCACATTTTCTTTTATTTTTGTAACTTCAAGTATTGCTATCATTGTCCGCATGTATTTTAAAACCAAGGTACTATAAGACAAGATTACGTTCACTTTAATAGTCCACGGTCATCGAGGGCAGCCTCGACATTTTTAAAAGCAAGGCAAGACAAGTAGGTAGCGCCAACGCGCCAAACACGCCCCGCCACTCGACTCGGTCGTCTGCGTTGCCGTCCGCCGTTGACCCTGGCAAGCTTTTTTTTTTTGTTTTCTTATCCTGCTTTTTACATAAGGGGAGCTACGCTTTGTCGTTTTACAAGGTAAACCCCACCTGTGAAATACACCTTCAACAAAAATATTAGATTGCTACGTCCAGGCGCCGATTTTTACCGCTCTTTTTCGATTCAGCCTCGGCATGTCAAACACCCTATTATAACCTCTCAAATACTTTGTATTTTACTTCAAGTAGTTTTTATATGTACCTTAACCAACTCTGGGAAAAACTAAGGGGTGAAAGGTCGCCACGACCCTACATGTAAGAGGTTTAAGCTTATAAAATGCGGCGCAAAGTGTTTTGTTTTGCTGGTGTCACTTGGTAGCGCTGATTGTTCACACAAGACAACGTCCTGGTGCAGGTGCTTTTCTGCTTCACGGGTACCGTGTGCAGAGCTGCTCCATGTCCGGCAAAAAGAACACGTTCGAAGCCATACCCCCTGAGCCCCTGATGCGGCACCTGCACTTTCTGGCGGATACGGAGAACGAGAAAAAGAGGTGGGCGCTTCGGTTTTTTGGTTCAAAAGCACACTTCAATAAATATGGAGCGTCCACTTTTCCACAGAGCACTTGGGAGGGTCAATCGCTGCAACCCACGGAAGGAGCTCGGCGAAAAACAAAGCTAAAGATATGTTTAATATAAAAAATACACCTCGCTGTGGCACTTAAGCACGTCATGCACAGTGCCACAGCGTAGGCTTACATATAGGTCTAAACATAATTTCACCCTCGTCATCTGCTGAGATTCCTGCGTAAGCTGCAACGATCGACTCTACCGATTGCTTCGCGGGGAAGTAGACGCTTCAGACTCCTTGGGTGCAGATCCGGAACAGACCTTCGCCGCACACGTTTCCAGTATGTCATGATAGTAATGATGGGGTCGTTATTGTGCCGAGTTAAGCTGATGGTCTCTGAAGATCTTGGGTTTCTAAGGCAAAAAGAAAACGACTGATAGTCCCGTCACTTAGATGCAGACTTTTCTTACGCCTCAAAACACTAGTTTGTTTACAGAGAACGTAGGTCATTGATATACGTATGTGCAATGTAGACGATCAGCACGTATTTGCGTTATGTGTGCGCTATTGCGTTCAATATTTATAAACAAGATAGGTTTCTTTCATCTTGAACGCGATTTAACGCTGATTTTTTTCTTGTTTCCGGTGAAGATGCATTCTATTTTTCTCACCTGTGTTAGTGTCACGAGGTGTCCCCCTTCCCAGTGGTCAGGCGAATGCCTACAAAGACATTCGTCAAGTTCACAAGAGGCAAGGAGGAGATCTCTTTGCCTAAGTGGCGCGAGGATCAAGGGAATAACTCGCTGGCAACCCCGAAATTGATGGGAAATTGCCTCGTCTGAAGTGAACCTAAGCCCACTAGTGTAACAAGCAGCCATTTTAGTCCATCAACGAAACAAAATAAACCTTTTGTGGACACCAGCAATCCTCTGCAGCATATCGCTTGTTTCGTTTCCGGACATGTTCTTTTGTGGCTGGTTAGTGACGCTCAAACTTAAATATGGCTGCTCATGGCTTGACATCTGTACGGAACACGGGAACTGTGTCTGCATGGTGGGGACGCTATCTTGGCGGAAACCGAAGAGCTGCTCCATGACGTAGCGCTCAATGAAAATGCTCTAGTAGAAGAGGCCGCTCGCTCAAGGACGTAATTGCGACTAGACCGAGGATAATGTAGCAATTTGCCCGCCGTACTATCCAGGCTTTTCCCCACTTCCATTGCACTACGTTACAGGTGGCTGGCGTAATCTAGGTGTCCACGGACCATTCGCGATTTCGACCTTTAGTGGGCGGATTAAGCGCAACATCATGAAGCCTTTTTTTCACTGCCGCCAGGATAGCGCTTTCACAATATAAGACACAGCTCGAGTATTCCATATACGTTTTCGCAGCACTGTACACTCGGGTGATTCCACATCAGTTCGTGCAATGATTGATCGGGTTATAATTTTGATGTTTTTGGTAGAAAAATATATATGAATGCCATTTTCTTGGGAGGAACATTCAGCTATATATGAATGCCGCAACAATTTTTTTTTCTCGCTTAGATATAAAATAGAGAAGCTCGGGCGTGGAAATTGAGAAGATTTCACGATGCTAATTTGCACAGTTGTCATTTTCTCACCGAAGCTTTGACGTCACCATAACTTTTTTATTACCTTTTACAAAATATCTACAACACATACAGAAAAAAATTAAAAATATCAATAAAATATTTATATGCAAACACTGCATAAAACACGTTTCAGAGACATATTCAAAATTTTTTTGTAAATAAACCACCTTTCGTAATACTTAACAAGACATATCAAAATGCCCGCCTTTAAGTATTCGTTACGAATATATAAAGATAATATGCCCCACCCTTATTTCTCTTCTGGTTATTAACGCGCAAATGCAGCCGATTTCTCGTAATGTGCCAATATTGAGCGTCGAAATCTAAAAAAAAAAAAAAAAACATCTTTTATTTTTTTTAAACTGCCATTGGCATTTTGCAGTGACTTGAACAAACTTCTTGTGGTAAAATATTCAGTGACATATGACCTCAAGACGGGAAAAGCTACGACAAACCATCATTCGGAGCGAGCCGACGTCTTCGTCATTATCGGCTTTGCCGCACAGCACCGAACATTTTGAGTGTTAGTTATAGCATGTATTTTATATTTCATTTTATTTTTTTCAGAAGGGGTGTGCATAACTGACACGAAAAGAAACGTTGAGCTGGGATACCATTACTTAGCTTACAATTCACAAAAACAGAACGGCCCCACTCTGCAAATTTGCTACCTATGCATAGATAAGCTTATAACTCTCAGTTGCGCAAGTGGCCACGTGTGCATCCGGCCTCTCGGCATCTGAAGACTTCCACAGATGAGATGTCTGGATTCCCTTCACACGTTTTACGGTTATCCACTCTACTTGCTTCACCGCACGAAAGTCTCAAACCGCAGACAGGTGGAATATGCAGAGTTTTCTTACTTTTTCACGCAGCACTTCCACAAAAGTCTTTAGCGGTGACAATCGTTGAGTTGAGCCAAGATCTCAAGTTGGTGAGCGTTGCGTGGTGTTCAAGATTACCACCTAGTCCGTCACAAGCGCTTTGCCCGTGTCCAGTTGCTAAAAAGATCCATCTTGCCGAAGAGTACGGCTTCCGAGACAATTCGTGCAATTGGAAGGGATTCTTCAAATGCGCTGCCAATCCGTCTGATACAAAAGTTATTTCAGAAAAGACTGGGTGATGTTCATCAACATATTCTTCTCTGGCCTCCGTGGCTAGAAGAGCGTGAGCTGTGTCATGTGCCGTGTCATCGCTGACAACGGCAAAGCTTGCGTGGACGTAACCACACAAGTAAAGAGAAACACTCGCGTTTATTTTTTCAATGAAAACTGTTTTTCGGTTGAGAAGATTCCTGTCCAATTTTCCGCAAAATCGAAGGGGAACATCACTGCCTTGGATGGTAAAGCGGTTCTTGTGTCACGTATCCGGCTTCGTTGAAGGTCACGGATGTAAGAATGCCTCATATACTTTTCGCTCCATGACTCCAGTTCCCGCAGGAGGGCGGAAGTGGCCATAACCATTTTGACGAGTTCGCCGGCGTCCCATAACGCGAAAGAGATCTCTTCGTCTTCGTCAAGATGGAGCAACTGTAGCTAGATGCTCTGCGTTTTTGTAGCGTGAGCTACACTGGCCGAGGTTGTGCAGTTTCGCGTGGCTCACATATTGAGCCGGGCTCCGTGCTGCGCATGCCCGAGGAGCAGTGACGTCACACGGCGCACAGCTGGCGCGCCGGAGCCGCCGCCGCCGCGCACTCCGCCGCTGCCGCGCCCGCCTCGCCGGTCTGGCATTCCAGAGGAGTGGCTTCATATCCGCGGCAGACGCACTGGTGCCGCCGCGTGCCCAGCTGAGCGCCTCCGTTGCCCATTTAGCCAAGTCTGGCGCAGCACCGGAGCCGCTTGATAGCGCCTCTCATTTTGTGCGCATAAGCTCACGCTACGTATATCCTGGCATAGCCGAGCTAAGCCATCGCAATTTTTTTGGTCACTTTTCACAACGGCGCAGAAAGCAATCGTTTGGAGCGCTGCAGAGGTACATACGGTTGAGGTCGTCTTCAGTAAATGTCTTCTTTGAGGCATTCGTTATTGCCGGTAAAAGCAACTGAAAATTGACGCAATATTTTCATGCGCACACCTCGTGCTCGGGACTCTTTTTTACCTATTTTGGTCGTAGGGAATAAAATTTAGATACGCCTAGTTCTCGGTGGCGGTGGTCCTTTCTAAACAGCTGGTAAGCTTCCTTAATAGAGCGGGTCATAAGCCTTTTTACGACTTTGGTCTTGTTGCCGTTGATCATGGCTTTAACGACGTCCTTTTTGTTGGGGCTTTGAACAGAGCATGCGAGGTCGTCGCGTGTGTAGTACTCAAGTGCAACCCTCACGTCTTCGGCATTTGCCTTTTTCCCCATGTAGGGATCAGCGATTGCCCATACTCCAACTTTACGCTTCAGTTTTCTTGTTTGATTAATCATGTAGGCAGTCACTTCCGGCACCAGACGCAATATTTCTTTCTTCGAGATGCTTGGTGGCAAAGCGTGTACAATCGCTTGCGTTCCTGGTGGAAACTGCATGCCTTCAGCGCTTCGCGGAACGCATCAAACCACTCCGCGCAGTGCTCACACCTGTCTTCGACGGTTTTCACGTCATAAACGCTTGACAGCTTTCTTCTAATCGAAGAACTCACTTGAGCTTGTATTTTCTTCAAATACACTTCGCACCTTTTTTTAGTGGTTTTACGTGGTTTCAATGGAGTTACCGACGGACTAGCAGCACGCAAGTCTCGACTCACTTCAGCCAGAATGTCATCAGAGTCCCGGAAAACAGAGTGTGATGTACTGACATTGTGAGGAGAAGCAATCTCATTCTGGGGGTATTTGTAGTGATGTTGGCATAAAAGGTCAGATTCATTCACTGTCTGTGGAGCCAGTAGCTTTTCCAACCGCACTTCCTTGAGTCTCCCTACCGGTACGAGGTGCTTATCGCTACACACTTTCTTCTGTCTCCGTAGATAGTCCACCCAGAACAATCGCACGGCGCTGAATCGTTGGGCCATGGCTGTTCAATTTGACACTAGACTCTTACTCGCTTCGTAAATGACGGAACTCGAAACGTCGTCGCAAACGCCTATTTCAGAGGTTCTGAATTCTTCTCTCCCAGCTTCGAATATCCGATCAGAGTTCCGAAAGAAAATATCTTCTGGTTATCAACTTCTGTCTTCCCTTTTAGATATAATCGGTGCGTCGCGCACGTTTAAGGTAGGTTTTTTTTGTTTTTTAGCTTCACTTATTGAGCACCAAAGACACCGAGTCTCCTGTAAGCATTGCGATAGTCAGCCGTCTTTTGTTTTCAATCACTCTGTGAAAGTTTCCTTTATTGTAATGTTTCTACGGTTTTCGGTGTTGGAGTCTAATTTGTTTCTTTGTGCGTGCGCGCTCGCGCGTCAGTGTGTGTGCGAGTGTGTGTGACTGTGTGAGTGTGTGAGTGCGTGAGTGAGTGAGTGAGTGAGTGAGTGAGTGAGTGAGGTGAGGTGAGGTGAGGTGAGGTGAGTTGAGGTGAGCTGAGTTGAGTGAGGTGAGGTGAGTTGAGTGAGGTGAGTTGAGTGCGGTGAGTTGAATGAGGTGAGTTGAGTGAGTGAGGTGAGTTGAGTGAGTGAGTGAGGTGAGTTGAGTGAGTGAGTGAGTGAGTGTGTGTGTGTATGTGTGTATGTGTGTGTGTATGTGTGTGAGTGAGTGAGTGAGTGTGTGTGTGTGTGAGTGAGTGAGCGAGTGTGGGTGTGTGAGTGAGCGAGTGAGTGTGTGTGTGTGTGTGAGTGTGTGTGTGAGTGTGTGAGTGAGTGTGTGAGTGAGTGTATGAGTGAGTGAGTGTGTGAGTGAGCGAGTGTGGGTGTGTGAGTGAGCGAGTGAGTGAGTGTGTGTGAGTGTGTGTGTGAGTGAGTGAGTGTGTGAGTGAGTGTGTGAGTGAGTGTATGAGTGAGTGAGTGTGTGAGCGAGTGTGTGAGTGAGTGAGTGAGTGTGTGAGTATGTGTGTGAGTATGTGTGTGAGTATGTGTGTGAGTGTGTGAGTAAGTGTGTGAGTGTGTCAGTATGTGTGTGAGTGTGTGAGTATGTGAGTGAGTGAGTGAGTGAGTGGGTGGGTGGGTGGGTAGGTGCATGAGTGAGTGAATGAGTGAGTGAGTGAGTGTGTGTGTGTGGGGGTGAGTGAGTGAGTGAGTGAGTGTGTGTGTGTGTGAGTGAGTGAGTGAGTGTGTAAGTGAGTGAGTGTGTGTGTGAGTGAGTGTGTGTGTGAGTGTGTGAGTGAGTGAATGAGTGTGTGAGTGAGTGAATGTGTGTGTGTGTGTGTGTGTGAATGAGTGAGTGTGTGTGTGTGTGGGTGAGTGAGTGAGTGTGTGGGTTAGTGAGTGAGTGAGTGAGTGAGTGAGTGTGTGAGTGAGTGAGTGTGTGTGTGAGTGTGTGTGTGAGTGTGTGTGTGTGAGTGTGTGCGTGAGTGTGTGAGTGAGTGAGTGAGTGAGTGTGTGAGTGAGTGAGTGAGTGAGTATGTGATTGAGTGTGTAAGTATGTGAGTGAGTGAGTCAGTGAGTGGGTGGGTGGGTGCGTGCGTGCGTGCGTGCGTGCGTGCGTGCGTGCGTGGGTGAGTGAGTGAGTGAGTGTGTGAGTGTGTGAGTGAGTGAGTGAGTGGGTGAGTGGGTGAGTGAGTGAGTGAGTGAGTGAGTGAGTGAGTGAGTGAGTGAGTGAGTGGGTGAGTGAGTGAGTGAGTGAGTGAGTGAGTGAGTAATGAGAGAGTGAGTGAGTGAGTGTGTGTGTGTGTGTTTCTGTGTGTCTGTGTGTGTGTCTGTGTGTGTGTTGGGGAAGGGGGTTACGGCAGCAAAATGGGAAAGAGGTTGGCGTACTGCCTCGGTCGGGTCACATAGCGTGGTGAAACTTATCTGTCTAGGTCCTTGGGAGAGGTGCCCGTTCCCGTTGCCGCCCTTAACTTTGGAGGGACTTAGTTTGTCTGGCAAAGTTCGGTCAAGTCTTTACGGTCGCATGTCTTTATCTTCCGTATTCTTTCTTTCTGTGTGGGCATACATTTATTGTCGTTCTTCTTGTGAATAAGCTCAGCTGCGTTTGAGAGTTCGTTTCCCACTGTCCGTTATGTTTTGTTTTTCCTCGTCTCGGTGTTTAGATTGCAATGTTTCCTGACCAACTGACCTGCATACTTTTTTTTTACAACTACTCTTGCCTTATTTTCCCGTAACTGGCTCTTCACGTATTTACCTTTGGGTTCCAAAGTAATGTGATGTGATCACGATTCGTAACTGCCGCCAGCAGTGGCGTTTGCAGGAGTTTCTTGTTCGTGATAAGGCGTGGGAAGAAGGGGGCAGGGGCGGGGGCCGGGGGGGGGGGGGGGAGGTGTGGTCAAACAATGATAAAGCAATGTTCGGAAGAGCAGGACTATCCGCTCTCTACAATAGAGCCCCGCTTTCCAGTTTTTGACGCTTCGATGAAGAAGACGTTTAGCGGCAAAGCCGCTATAACGAATACGTCAGCTCGCTCCGAGTGAAGGTTTGACGTAGCTTTTCCCGTTCGGAGGTCATATGTTACTGGATAGTTTGGCACCGCAGGTTAGTTCAAGTCACTGCGAAGTGCCAAGGGGAGTTTAAAAAAATAAAAGACACAGTTTCTTTCAATATTTACGCCCAATCTTGCCACTTTTTAAGAATTCAGCTGCATTTCCGCGTTCATAACAAAAAGACAATTAAGGGCGGGAATATTATCTTTACTTATTCGTAAATATAATTAAATACGCGCATTTTGATATGTTCTGTGAAGTATTATAATAGATAGTTTATCTGCAAAAAAATGTGAATATGTTTCAAAAACGCCTTTTTTTGCCATGTGTAATTTTTTTGTTTGCATATAAATATCTTATTGATAGTTTTACTTGTTTGTGTATGTGTTGTATATCTGCTGTGAAATCTATTAAAAGGTTATGGTGACGTGAAAGCATGGATAAGAAAATGACGACTGTGCAAAGTAGCATAGTGAAATCGTTTTCATTTCCACGCCTCGACATTCCCTATTTTATATCTCAGCGAAAAAAAAAATTGTTACGGCGTTCATATTGCCACGCTCACCGCCTAGCAAGCGCGTACGTGGTCGCATGGTTAGCGCGCTTGACTGTCACGCGGAAGTCTAGGTTCGATTCCAACCAGCGGAATGTCCTTTTACTTATTCATTCAACTTGGCGTTCTCGTAAGATTGAGAACATTCTAGTCTGATCGAGTTCCGAATGTTCTACACGCCGAAAGTTCTAAGACGGATGTTCCAAAAACCCACGAGGGTACATAAGGGACCCCACATAGCAAGCGGAGTCAGTCTCGCCCAACGAGGTAGAGGGGCCTACCGCCGCGAGGAAGTGGAGGGGCCCTTCAGTTTGAGTGTAGTTTGAGTGAGGTTTCTGAATTCGGCGGTTAGAGCGATAAACCGGGGTTCCGGTCTGCACTCGAAAGTGACCCCCATTAGGCTGCTGAAATTGTACGCAAATTTGACCACTCGTCACGTGACCATACCAAATACTTAACGTCACAGGAAAGATGGCAGCGCCCAGGCAGCGGCTGGCCCCAGCTGGGCCAGAGCATTGGCCGGAGCTTGTAGGATGCTTTGTTCGTTGTCGTTCGTCTCGGCGAGTTGATTTCAGACGCGGAAGCTGTCATATGAGGCCGGTCGAAAGCGACTTCAGAGTTCAGCGTGGTGTCTGACGTACGTGTAACGTGAAAATACGGAGGAACGGTGTGCATTTCGCTGGTGACCGATGGGGCTATTGCAACGAAAGAGACAATCGGCCCTACGTCGCTCGCACCTCGGATTGATTCAGATACCGCTAGAATAAAATTTAAGGCGTCGTTTCTGTGCTCTCGTTGACCATAGGAATCTTCGAAATCTGCAGTGAAGCGTGTGCAATATATTGGGATACACAGTTCAGCGACGGAAGTTGCGTGAGTCGTGCTCGGCAATGTGCAATCGTGGTGCCGTCTCGTTCAAATGACCGAAGGCTCAATTGGGTTGTGCGGTTCACCGGAGGTCTGCCTTGAAGCTTGTAGTTCCTGTGCCGTGCTAAATGATACTGTGCTGCCTCCCAAATTTTTCCGCCGTAGACGTGCACTTTCACGGAGCACAGTTGTGCGGCGCACCGAAGACCTGCCTTCAAGCTGGCAATTCCTGTGCCGTGCTTTAGGTGATGCTGTGCTGCTTCCTAAATTGTTCTGGCGTAGACGTGCACTTTCACGGAGCACAGCTGTTGCAGTTGGTATTGATTCCGCTGGCCTGTTGCACGTTTCGTCGACACAAAAGTCTCATCAACACTCGTTACGCGAATTGCAAGCTGTATGGACATTTCATCGCGCGTGTTACCTACCCAGTCCACCCGTTCACGCCGCTTTGCGACGACAGTCTGCAGCTGCTCATTACCAGAAAAGTGGTCCCACATCCATTTCAGTTCAGCTCGTCCACGGCAGTCGCCAAATCCCGAAGGAGAGGATTTGTTCGGACAGAATGCCACTAAAGCAACGCAGCTTCTTTAGTTGTCATAATAGACTCTCTTCTGTCTGTTTTGTTATAATGTCGCGGATGCTTGCTCCAGTCCTATTTTCTATCAATATTTACTATTCTGGAAAGTTCCAGGCCATGCTCAGTTGCCATCGTATGTTCCGGTGGAGGTGCTGCGCACTTTACCCATAGCCGTTCACTCTGTGTCGATCCTAGCGGCTCCTCACCCGAGTTGCCCGATAACAAGACACGGGTGGCGGATTATTCCACGTCTTAAACCCCCGGCGAGCCGTGAACCAAGTCCTATCCCGATTCCGGCAGAAAAACCGCAAGACGAGCGAGTACCACAATGACGAACCTCGGAAATACACCACAAAGAACTTGAAATCCGAGCCAGTCGCTGCTACCAGCAAGAACCACCTGAATTCGGTCTTTTGCCAGAAAAACTGAAGCTGACTAAGCCAACAATGACAAACCTGTAGCAGCAAGCCGCGTCCGTTCCCACCATCGTTTGCATGGCCGTCGCACCTCGCACTCTGATGGTCTTTCACGCAAGGTGTATGAAGACGTCGAGGGCTGGATTGAACAATATGACCGTGTCGCCCGCCACAGTGGGCAGACGGACAACCAGCTCCTGCAAAACCTATACTTCTCGTGGAAGAAACTGCCAGGCACTGGTTTGAAAACCACGAATCCTCCTTAACGTCGTGGGAAGTTTGCAAGATCAAGCTGAAGTGCACGTTCATCAGCCAACGAGAGAGAGCCGAATTCCTGATTCTGTCCAGGACGCGGCCCCAACGAGAGCGTCACCGTTTTCTCGAGGGATGTTTTGCGCCTGATCGAGCACCCACGCCAACCCTGATGCTACAGAAGACAACCCGCTAAGAAGCCCATGTCCCTCATGTGAGGGACAATACCTTCGGCAGAATTATCCGCAACCCCACGACAATAGTCGAAGGGTACATATCACCGAGGCTTCCAACATTGAATGTACACTGCCAGGCCCGAGCCTGTCAATATCAACAACTCCCCAGCGTCTCGACACTCGAGTCGTCCAGCTGCAACTTCGACGCCAGCCTCCCAGGGCATCCGCGACATCATCCACAACGTTGTAGAGGAAATCAGGAAGCTACTTCCTGCCATCAGTTTCCCGGCTTTTATTTTGATTGCCGAGGTTGTTTCGGAACAAGTTCGAAAGGCATTTAAACTGGAGACTTCCTCTAGCGAAGTGGCATCTGACGAACCGAGGGTGACTTATGCCACAAAATCACGACGACCGCCACCGGCCATCCGTTACTATTCAATGCCAATTCAACGAGACACCCCAACGCCGAAGCATTCCCAACATCGGGAAGAACCAGTGTAGGTCCGCGCTGAACAAAGTACACCGAGGAAAACGGAGGTGCTACGAAAGGTCGACCGAAAACTACTCTGCTACCACTGCACGATGCCGACCGTGTCTACTGGAGGTGCCCGTACCAATGAATTGGCCTGCAAGGGTTCGCGCCGAACGAACATTGAGGATTACCTTCGGCGGCCTTTGTCCCTGGTGCCGACATTACCCCGAAGCTCCTGATCCCCTTCATCTGGACAAAAGGTAAGCACAGCAAAGCAGGTTAGCGGCAATGCAAGGACAGTTGATTTGGTGTCAGTTGTCGTCCAAGGACAATACCTAATAATTTGCTGACACTAATTATCTGTGTCCACGCCACGAAGCACACAATTTCCAACTTTGAGGGAGAATGCCGCTGAGTGACTTGAAGACATAGAATAGTTGGTTGATCTCAAAAGTGGACTCCAAGCGTCACCAGACTTCACTTTGCCACACGAGACTCACAAGTTGCAGTGGTCGCGAGATGCAGAAAAAGCGTCATTACGAAATGGAAGTGAAATGGCTTGGATAGCAAAAAAACATTGTTGCCAGCTATCAAGTCAACGGTACAGCAAAAGGCACAGCCATGTAAGCAATACATGCCCGAGCTTGCTGCATTGATGCAGAAAACTACCAGAAAATTTGCGGAATAGAAGCCAGCCCTGCAGCTTCAGTGCATCAGATGTCAGTGGCCACACATGACGTATAATTACAAGACGGCATCAGTCGGTCAATGTTGCCACTCGACCAAACTGAACACCGACGTGCCAGACGCATCATCCGGCAAAAAAGAGCACAGGTACTACGACTGAACACCTGACACCAGACTGCCACAGAAAGAACTCGTTATGAAACCATTTGCAAAGAACCAATATTTATGTAATCAAGTGGAAATAAACATATTTGAGACGCTGACCAAATAAACATATTTCCGCTCGCCTTCACGCCTTCAGAGTCTATACGGAAAGAATTGTGTTCACCGCGCGTGCTGAACCTTTGGAAGACATTCGCATCTCTGACCCCTTAATATTAATTAATGGGACATACCAGACTTGCACACTGGTTGCATTGGGCTGTACTCGTTCCACTTCTCCTGAACACGTGGCGCATCCAAAAACTAACTCCAGTGATGTGAATATGTTATTTATTAATTTATTCCCTCCAGGGGCCTTTGTAGGCATTGCAGAGAGGATACTTAAAATTACACACATGATAATAACGTTAAAAGCATAGCTATAACTTGTTAATTACAAAAACAAACCCACCTGTGAGCATCTAGCTTAAAAGTTTGTGTTGAAGCATTGTTGTATAGCAGAACACTTCCTATACGTATGACACAATAAACCCTTTGCAAAACCCCATCAGGCAACACAACTGTCGCCATTTTTTTTTCGGCGTAAAGCAAACGAATTGGCCCCAGTTCACGTCGAACGCTAATGCAGCATTCGAGTCCAATAGGCGCTCAGCCGAGTTCACAGTAATGACGGACATAATATACTTGTTGAACAAATGCCCAAAGTATGAAGGCCATGGGTAATTAAGGTAGTAGTTACTGTAATTCGTTTCATCACGGTTTCGTAAATGGCAAAGGCTACAGTCTCGGTGAGTCAATATGCACGTTGGAGAGAGGCACATGAAACATATCATCAGAGTGCTTGTCTGCACAGATTTGTCATACACCTTCACTCCGTCTCTCTGGTTGGCTCGAGGGGGCTATGGCGGTTGCCCTACTCCAAGTTACGGTGATACAAAGTATAGGCAGTCCACACTTTTGAAAAAAGTCTATTGAAGAGACTGAAAGGAATTGTAGTCAACATTTTTCAACAAGACTGCTCTTCAGGCAGGAAATGAACACAAATATGAATAATCTTGTCCAGGTAATTAAAACAAGTAAATAATTGACCGACTAATACAATGCACTCTTGATGAAAGAAAGTATTGCTGCAATAAATCCTACGAAAGACAAAAATGTGCAGTTAATCTATGCGTACACCAAAACGGATGTTCTTATAGCAAGTTGAATAGCTTTGAAGCAGGTGCCTTGAACGATTTATTCATTCCCACACTCAATAAAACGTCCTCCTCGGAGCTAAAACTAAATGTGCACTTCGCACACACAAAAAAAAAGGAAGAAAAGCGATCGAATGCAGAATCGTCGATTAGCACAAAATGTTAAAGATCGCAGGAGCTTCCTCGTTTAAAGTTGCTACGGTCATTCGGTGACGCAGGGCTGAAACAACTTCCCCTAGGTCCTAACGCGACGTATACCTTTCGCTTCCATTTTCAGACATTCCAACGTTCAAATGAAGGTAGGAAGGTGCGAATATTTTATGCTAGGAGTTGGATCGTAAAATTGTTCACAAGTACAAAACGTAAAGATCGCAGAAGCTTTCTCGCTAAAAGTTGGCTGTGATTATGCAGTTACCTAGGGCTGAAACGAATTCCCCTAGGCCCTACGTGCGACGCATACATTTCGCGCCGATTCTCAGACATTCCAACATTCAAACAAAGCTAAGAGAATGCGAAACTTTCATGCTAAAAGCACTCAAAGTTCTATCGATCCTCGAACACATCCGGGAATCCGAGCACCGGTACGGTGATACGGCTGATGCTGTCTCATAGGCGTTAATATTCAGATGATCAAAAGCGATCTTGCGCAAAAAGGGTACAAGTCTCATTCCTTCGCGTTTTCACATTACACCTGCGTCAGTGAGCACGAAAAAGCCAGATGTCGTCGGAAAGCAGCTGCACATCACGGCTACCGCGCACCGAACAAACACGCATCCGCTAGCTCTGGGCGCTGCCATCTTACCGATGACGTCACGGCTCTTGTGAGGTCACGTGACGAGTGATCACTTTTACGTACAACATGGCGGCAACCGGGGGGGTGCCACTTCCGAACTTCCGGTTTATCACTCTAGGCCCCTCTACCTCGTTGGTCTGGCCCGGCGTACGATCCTGCTGTTACGCCGCCATTGACGCCCGCGACGCTCTCTTGTTATCTTCTGTTTCCTTTTTGTTTGGGGCACAAGTTCGCCCCATTAAACGTTTAGTTTCTTCAGTTATCATCGGCTCATCGATTGTCATTCGTGACAATATATACCTGAATGTTCCTCCCAAGAACATGGCTTTTCTATATATTTTTAACAAAAATATCAAAATTATGACCCGGACCATCATTGCATGAGCTGACGTGGAATCAATCACCCACGTAGCAATGCTCGGTGTTCGTCACTTCAGCAAGACGAGACCCCTAACAAGTGGGCTATCTGTTGACAACTCCTATAAACTTTTCTCATGACGCCAGAACAATATGCCTAGATTGGCCTTCAAATTATTCATAAGTGCAGAGCAGCATAAAACTTGAGCGAATAATGGATGCTTTGCTCACCTGGCATTTTTTCCTCCTCCAGATGGCTCGCCTCGATGGAATATTCAATTGACCGCTGGATAAAAGTTTGATGAAGATGTTAAGCTAAGAAGAAAATGTAAGCTACAATTAACGCTGCATCTTGTGGTGCACCTACAACTACGACTCTCGGGTAAAGCTGTTGCACATATAGTATAATTATTGTATTTTTTTTTCGTTTCAGTGTGGAATTGTGCCAAACGAGTATTCTGCTTGGAGGATGTTCTTCCGGGAGGTCCCTGCAGCGACGCAGCGGAGGATTCTAGGAGACGTAGTGTCAACGCAGTCTTGAGGATGCACTGTACATATCATGAGCAGACAGACTACGGCAGTCTCCATGCACCGGAATAGTGTCCAGAATAAGTTGATGAACTGAATTTAGCCCAGTGCGTGTTGTGTGCAGTGCAGCCTGTTGACACCATACTTAGGCATGTTGGAATTGAGCGTACCATAACTAGTCTCGAACCTACTGTTACCAATGGTTGTTGACAAGGAACAAACTGGCCGATAACACCAGTCGTGCGTGTTGCCAATACGGTTCGCATAGTAGCGTGTTCACACTTTCCCAGACTTTAAACCATGATTTGCTCCGACAAAGCCAATAAGCGGAAGGCCCTTATAAGAGAAGCAGAGAAATATAATAAGATATCTCACACGAGACTTTCGGGTCATTCCTTCGACTCCTACTTTTAATAATTTCTCATGTTACAGGCCGATTTCTCATACAAGTTATTAAATAAAAGATATAGGTATACGAGTGGTTTCTAGTTTTATGTTCAGTGTCCTGTTTCGTTAAGGTTCGTTCGCACACTCGTTTCTGAGAGCAGCTGAGTGCGTTGGGTTCCCTTATGATCGCTTACAAGAGTACACACTAAGAACACAAGTAGCACACTGGCACGCTGGCACCATCTATAGGGTAGCCCTTGACCTGAGTATAATTAGACTGAAGGTTGTACAGTATTTGCGAGATCAAGTACGTACTATCTATGAGAAATAGTCGCTGTTACGATGATGCGCGACACGCAGCAAGTGACAAAGACGTATTCACTCATTGAGCTAAAAATATTTTATGGAAGCCGGGCCCAGGGGTTTCGCCAGGAATTGAAATTAGGGGGGGTGTCTAAATTTTAGGGCCGGGGGGGGGGGGGGTTAGGGGGGGGGGCATTGAGAATAGAGGAGTCGTTGCGAATTAAGGGGGTGCCTTCAGAAAAGCAAGGAGGGGGAGGGGGGAATCACTGGCCAGGCCGTGCGCGCAGAGCCTGGCGCGCGATGGTCATGCACGCCATTACCCCAGCGTCGTCGTCGTCTCCATATTATTTACCCTTAAATGAAGGAAACGCGAGAGTAAACTGAAAACACACACATAGAAGACAAAGACGAAGGCATATAAAAAGACAAAGGACTGCTGTCGGCCGCGCAGGAAGAAAACGTTCTTGAACCTGCAGCCTCCACCCACAGCATTGCCGATCTCTGTGCCAGCCACAGTTCCACGACATCACGATACGGGCTGGTGCATGCATCTGACTGGTATCAACACAAACGGGGCTGAGGACAGGGCAGGGGACCATAAACTCGAGTCTGTCTCTTGATTTCGTCCATATTGTTAAAGAGTGGAAACACTGACCTGCGCTAGAGATGCCAGCATCCGGGCACTTACCATCCGCAAGCATGCCACGGCGCGCGACTTCTTCTTCATCAACTATTTTCGAAAGACTCGCGCCATCCTGAACAACTGGCTGCGGCCAAATTGCTGTCGCCACCACCTCCCGCCCTACCAATCAACGGGAGCGAAGGCTGCGCAACCCGTGACGTGCATCAACGTACGGTATATAAAAAGGGGAGCGTCGGACCAGGGGAGCGCGCGACCAAAGAAACACTCGGTCTGTTTGAGCCGAGAGCGACCATTGATCCCCTCATTTTTTTAAATATGTCATCTAAAACCCTAACCTGGCTCGACGTTCCTGCGCTCTCGTCCCTCCCTCCGGAAGCTAACAATATATAGTTCGTCTTGCTCACGGCGCTCGTAACTTCATAAAAACCCTCGTAGCTCAACTTCGCTGAAACTCCGTCTCACAGTCACTTCGGCATTTGCGGCAGTTCGCGGGGCGGGTGCTGTGCGGCGCGGCCGTGGTCTGGAGGTCAATCGGCTGCGGCGGAAGACTGCTGCAAACAAGTTCCGGATAGATGATGAAAAAGAGTGAAAGACGATGGTACCCCGCACCGTCACCAAACATTACGCATTACGATGATGTGCGCCCGGCAGCTAGTGACAAAGACGTATTCACTCAATGAGATAGCAAGATTTTGGGGAATCCGGGCCGTGCGCGCAAAGCCTAGCGCGCGATGGTCAGGAACGTTCACGGTGGAGGAAATACATTTAGGTGATGACTCTGGCCACTCTTCCCGCAAAGAGCGAATGACCAGATCGTGTTAGGAGCTAGCCTCGAATCAGGAGTAGTTAATTCCGCGCCGCTGCGGAGGGCGCTGAGGTATGAGTTTCCCTCCTCGTCGGCCACGGTGTCGGCGAAGTAACGTGCTCGCCCTTCTTTGCGCGGTGTGGTGGTGAGATGGGTGGTGTGCGGCCAGTGGCTGGCCTCGTGTTTTGCTTTGGTGCTGTGTCGATCACAAGTGCCACCATCGTGCATGAAGGTGAGCCTTAACCCGAAGAAGTATAAGGAAGAGAACACAAATTTACAGACTCTGGTGACTTGGTGGCGGCATTGCGGCGGTGAGGTACAACAAGAAGCGCTGAGCGAGAGAATGCGGGACCACCGCTCGGAGAAACAACTGGAGTGGTCGGTTTGGGAGGGACCCCATACTTGGGCGCCATCTGTCCCCGCACGAGTGAAGCGCTCTCGGTGCGCCGAACATAATGTGGCCGCCGCGTCGGACAGAGAGTCATCACCTAAATGTGTTTCTTCCACCGTAGGCACACCACTGCCCCAGAGTCGTCGTTTTTGTCGCAATATTGTCAAAAGTGTTTTTCAAACAAATAATGACAAAGCTACGCGCAAAAAAAAATCGGAAGCTATGCGCAAAAGACAATTGAAAATATACGCAAGACGGATGTTACAAGGTGATATATGGCGCCAGGTGCGTGAACCAGCCTTGACTGTGCAACGCGCACGACATCTCAAGAGCATCCGTGATCGTATCTGCAACACTCAAAGGTCAACTGTGTGCTGCGTCTACCTAGTTTCAACTAAGTGATCATGTCAAATAAATTTAAACTACACTTGGCATTTAAAATTAAACGCTTCGAAATAATAAATTGCCCAGTATTACTAGGTTGACCGCACAGAGGCGCTATCAAATGATTTTACCTAAAGCCCCTCGATGTGTTTGCGTTTGTCTTGCAAGTAGCGTCAAATGCGCGAGTGCACGAGGCCCATGTCTCGAGCGGCCCTTGGAAGCAAATGGCGGCGCAGCACTGAAATGAGCGGGCCTTGGAAGCGAATGGCGGCGGAGCACCCGCTCATGGCACGTGTCTCGCGCGCTTCCACAACAATGGTTGGCGGTACTTGTCAAAAACGCTTTTATCAAGGGGCTTTAATTTTACCTAGCAGTGTACACTTATTTTTATTATTCGTGTAACAAGCAGATCTTGATTGTTTAGATGAGGTGAGCCATATGTGCATCCCGTGTGAAACACAGTAGGGCTACGGCATGCGCGTTGACTCTAGTCGATTTGTGGTAGTCCTCAGGGGCGGCCAGGTTAAGGCCTCGTGCCCGAGTCAGGGAGAGGAGGAGGGTCTGCAGGTTTGGGCAATTCCAGAGAAGGCGTCATAGGCCTACTGCGGACACCCTGGCAGAGCAGGGGGAGGAGGGGAGGGGGGGGGGGGGGGGAGTGCTAAGCCGTGCTGGCATCATCGGGGCCCCGGCCGCAGGAGGCCAAGATTGCCGGGATGATTGCGGAATCTCTCTGGATCCTTGTGAGGAGGACCTCCTCCCGCCGGGGTAGGCCCCCAGGAGGGGATGTGGGCGCGCGGGAATCAATGCACGCGCATCGAACCTATGTGGGCCTTGCCCACGACGACTGAGGCCTCCGGTTCATCTGAAATGGGAGCGGTATGCGGGCCTTGCCCATAACGAGTGAGGCCTCCGGCTCCTCCGAAATGAAGGCGGGGGGAGGGGGGGGGGGCCGTTCAATCAGGGCTTGAGCGGTCTGGTGGGCTTTGTCCTGGTGAGTACCATACTGGTGGCCAGGGGTCCAGCGAATCCGGACTTCTTTACAGGATGTACGATGTAAGGCAAGAATCTCATGGCAGATCTATTAGCGGAGGGCGCGTTGACTTGAGATGTCGGATGGCAGAGGCACAATCAGTGTGAACGCGCACCCGAGTGATATAGGGCATCCACGTTCAAGCTTGGATGACGTCCCGAATGAGCTATAACTCCACGATGAGCGGATCGTCCAGTTGTGTGGCATAGAATGCCGATGTGTTAATGGATGTCTCAGATGGGCAATGCACTGCGGTAGCGATGCCATATCGGCACGTTGCTCCGTCGGTGAACACATCTAAAGCCAACTCGTTCGTGCTCGCGTTCGCAACCTGCTACATTCGTGGTGGCGCGGAGCCAGGCGGACGCGTGCGTAGGGTCGCTGGCTTGTTGGTAGTAATCGTACTGTAGTACCAGGGCGGCGGGGGAGCCCCAACGTACGGAGAGCAGCGGGGAGGTTCCTCGTTCAAAAGAGTGGGTATGCTTCAAATTGAGAGCTTCTCTGGGTTGAATGACAAGTTGTTCAATAGCGTTTAGTTGCGCATCCTCGTACCGGCGCTAGGTAGGGGTATGTCGAAGGAGACCGGTATTACCGCGAATGGCGCCCTATTGATGATTTTGAGTCTTCCATTGAGAGGCAGTGAGACGCTGGAACTGAGCTTGGTATATCAGGCGAGGTTCAAGCACGCACTTAACTAGGCGTTGGGCTACCTCAGTCCCCGCTCTGCCACATCGTTTAGAGATGCGTCGGATGAGGTGTGTTGTAGACGTCGCCGTCTTGCGTGCCAATTGAAGACCGCTTGGTTGAGCCGGACTGGTGGATGAGGAGTCCTAAAATCTTGGTTTGTGCAACCATCGGAAGGTAGCTGTGTCGCTTCTGTCCTGAGAGGCATGGGAGTCGATGGCAGTTTCTTCCGAGCCGCGTTGTCACACATGAAAAAAAATTCGGACTTCTCGGGGGACATCTTTAAGGCAAAGATCGTTGCTTGGCGGTCTAAGATGTTCAGCCCGCTTTGTAAGGCATTTTGGTGCACCTCAAAGGATGGGTGTACCAACCCCATTATGACATTATCATCGTAAATTAAAAGCCGAAGTGCTTGTATATCAGCAAGTGCCCAGGCCAGGGGAAGGAATGCAATATTGAATAGGAGTGGTACAAGTACTGAGCCTTGGGGCACACCATAGTTTCATGCCAAGTTTGACGACTCGACATATTATAGGCGGACGGCGAAAGTCCTGTTGGTAATAAAGTCATAAACAGCATTTATGACACGAGGTGGGAGGCCAAGGGCCACCATGGCTTCCAGCAATGCGGCGTGGGCGATATTGTCGTAGGCCTTTGATATATCACTAGCCAGAAGGGTGCGAACCAAGTTGCTATAGGGTAATAGATGTTAAACTTCCGTTGCAAGACGGTCAAAGCCATCTTCCGTGCCGAGATGTTGCCGCAATCCAATGTGGTGGGGTTATAGAGACAGCAAGCCTCCAGTCACAAAGAGATACGTTTAGTCATCATCCGCTCATAGATTTTGTGGATCGTCAGAGTCAGTGATATAGGCCGCAGAGCGGTGAGGCCGGTTGGTGTTTTGCCCGGTTTGGGAATTGGCACAACAATCGAGTGCTTCCATGTCGTGGGGGGCTCGTCGGCTTCCCAGATCTTATTGATGATAGCTAAAAGGTCGGTGACGGCCTCTCCCTTGGGTTTCTTGTACACCTCGTATGGGAGGCCGTCATGTCCTGGAGCGGAGTGGAGACTAGCACTCTCGATGGCGTCTTGGAGCTCAGCCAGAGTGAATGGCATAGTAATGCCGGTAATGCCTGGCATAGCCGTGACAGGGCACGCGACCGACGCTCTGCATGTCGAGGGAAAGGGGTATCCACCGCGCGCGCCGCAAACTCATCGTCGGTGAGCCCTAGACGCAACTGGATGTTACCAGTCAGGCCTTCAGCCTAGCGAGGTCGTTCCATAGCGTGAAAGGTCCGCCGAAAAGACTCATGGTGTTTTGAGTTACTCAAGTCAAGCCAGCGCTAGCGAGTAAGTCGTTTCTCGTGGCGGCGCGTCTTAGCTCTCACTTGGGAAGCCTCATCCTGAAGTTGGTAGTCATCGGAGTGCATGGTTGCCAATGTGACAGCTTCATGTCGCTATTGCCACAGGTGGAGGAGCTGGGGATGAGGTGTTGGTTGATCACAATGCACCGTGGTAGCTGTGGTGCACTCCAACATGGCGTCTTTGATGGCGGTCTGAAGCGTGTCTTGATTCTGGGCCGTGATGTTAAGAGATGAGCGAAGTGTATCCCGTTTGGTGACTTGAACTTGCTTCCGGAGGCGGTTATCTGCCGCGAGAAACCAGATGATAACCATCGGAAAATGGTCACTTCCCCAAGTGTCGCCTTCAGTTTTCCATGCCGGATGGCAAGCCCCACACCACCAAGTGAGGTCCGGAGCGTTGGACAGGTTCACCAGGCGAGTGGGGCCCGGCAAGTTCGGAAGATGTAAGCAACGATCGGTAAAGCGATGGTATACTTGACGGCCTCGAAGGGAACCTTGCTTTCACCCCCCCCCCCCCCCCCTTCGTGTTGGCAGCATTGAAGCTTCCACCCACAATAATACGTATGTTAGGGGGGTTGTGTGGATACCCCCCTAACACCACTTCAAAGTTGCGACAAGTCAGGATGCAGCGAGAGAATCTATTCAAGCCACCCGCGTTTATGACTCACATTTCCAGGTTTTCCGTAAAAAGAGACCGTCACAACACAAGTGTAGCGTGTCCATATGTGGACAGCCACTATCTACTGGAACGAGGTGCACCATTCTGATAGGTATACGGGGGTGTGCTGAAGATTATCTTTGACATAGATAGCCGCTTTCCGGGCCTGGAGGGCTCGGAGTTGGAGGTTGAATTCCGGTCATCAGGAATAGACGGTGAATGGTCGCCACAGTGCGTGGGTATACGAATGAGTTCCAAATGTTCTTGTACAAGGATGAGCCATAGGTTGATCATATGACATAGTATTCTGGTGCGCGGTTCCCCAAACGTTGGACGGCTACTGCGACAATTCCACTGTAGTATGTGGAGGGTAGGTACTGTAGGAAACTCTACTCTCCACTCACGTATTGCTCCAGGATCATAAGGACGGCATCTAGGGAAGATTGCATTGCAGCGATTCGACTTTTGTGTCCAGTGCTCGGGCCACGGACAGCGAGTGAGCGGTCACTTCACCAGTGTTGACATTTTCTGCAACCAAGGCTGACCGGGTATCCAGATCAAGCCGCGCGCTAGATGGGAATGTACGAGACGGCATGTTTATTGAACCCCTGGGTTGATAAAGGCTGCGGGACACTTGCGAAGCTCCATGTAGGGCTTGAGACAAACGTTTCAATGTGGCTGTCGTTCGTGGCGGTCACTGACGTTTCCTGGTGGCTTGGACCGTCGCTGCGTATGAGGGCTTTGGTGCCTCAAGGCCGTCGTTAGTTGACACCGGGTGATATGCAGGGTGTCACAAAAGAAAATTTACACGGTCTTTTTTGCCGCAGAAATAAACTAGGCATCGCCGAACGCTCATTCTCCGCCCAAAGGTAGAGCTAGATGTCACAACCAGATGCCAAAGTTTCAGCCCCATCCGATAAGTTAATCAAAAGTTATTAGTGATTTTCTGAAAATCTCAATGGGAAAATGGAGCCCATTTTCGCCCGTTTTCGGTTTCTGGTGCCATAGAGCCCCATGTGTTTGAAAACTCCGCCGGCCGCCATTTTCCCATTGAAATTTTCAGAAAATCACTTATAACTTTTTATTAAGTTATCGGATCGGGCTGAAACTTTGGCATCTGGTTGTGACCTATAGCACTACCTTTGGGGGAGAATGAGCGTTCGGCGATGCTTAGTTTATTTTTGCGGTAAAAAAGACCGTGTAAATTTTCTTTTGTGACACCCTGTACTTCCTCCCCCGCCTCTTCTTGGGCTATGGCTTCGAATCGATTCTGCGTCAAGACCAGTGATTTGCCGGGAGTAGGGGTTGTTGTGTCTGACGGGTCCTCCTAAGGTTCCCAGCACGGCCACACTACCAAGCGCCGGGCAGGGTGCAGGACAGACGAGCCGGAGACGAGGGGCCCGACAAAAAAAAAAAAAAAGAACGCTTTATATCTACATATTTACGTCAGCGTTTCAGTGTTCGAATTCTCCATCATCCACACCCTCAATTTGCGAGCGTCTCCCTTTATATAAACTATCAATCTCGCCGAACTCTGGCTCGTCCAGTCCCAAGGGCCAACGTCGTCTTGAGTAGCCAATAGTGAACGAGTCCGTGTGCAAGCCGCCAGCCAATGCCGCTGAGCTTCGTGGCGGGTCTTAAGATCTGGTGGCTCGCGTTGCTAATCAGTCACATTGAGTTCCATTCCACAAGGACACAAACACACAAACACACCTCTTTCATGAAGGTTGCCTCCTGAGCTCAACTCTCCAAAGTTCCCTGCACGAGACGCCGGTCGGTGCGAGACCGCTCTCTGGTCGGCTGAACCAGAGGCACGTGCTGCTCTTGAGGGAGAACGCTTCTCAGAGCGGGACGGGTCCGCCGCCGCCGCCCACAACAGGTCCGCGGTTTAGCGGGCCATTAGCAGAGACACAACAGGCTAGGCTTGGAAATCTTGCGGGATATAGCAGCCCCCAACTTCTTCTTTCTTGAACAGTTTGGGAAGGCAACTGAGTGATCGTTAGAGCGGTATAGACCGCACTTGTGGCGCCAGCTGTCGTCAGCGTTGACTAATTCAGGATTCACAGCATGTACAGGACAGAAGGCATTTGTGTGTCCTGGCTGGCAGCAACGGTACAAGATATATTCTCGTGGGCGCAGGATCGCCTTCAAGTGATACATGATTTCAGGTATTTGCAGCCCACCTTGGGCGGTTGTCCCTTGCCTAGTCGTTAAGCCGCCAGAAAGCTGTGAGGCGGTGTACGGAGACTAGGAAGAATATTCTGATCAGGGTGGTCGGGTACAACCCCGACCACCCTGATCAATCAAGGTTCGTGATAAGAAAAGATGAAATGAGAGGCTATTACCCTTGCGTATATAAACTAACCCGTTGAGTGTAATGCGCATAAATGGTAACTAACAAAATATAGGTACAATTTTGCTTATTTGCTAAGAAAGCTTTTTAGCTTAAGCTTTCACGCTTAACTGTCATAACAAAATTCAGAAATCATGTTACACTCTGACAAACCATACAGTGCCACAGTAAATGCTAGTACCAGTCATACCCATTAGTCAAGGGCGACAAGGTTACATGTTCATTCATATGAGAGCGCCTCAGAAAACTGGGGACAAGGAAGGCAAGACAATACAGAGCGCTATTTACCACTGCAAGTTCTATTGAAAACACCAAATTATTCATAGACAAAATCGCACACCCCGCATAAAGCCTGATTCACATGGTGCGATTTTCTTCTGCGAAATCGGTGAAGCGATGAACCGCACATGCGAAATTTCGCGTTTCCTTTCACATTGATTGATAACATATGCGATTTTCCGCACTTGCGAAGCACATGGTTGGAACCCTTGAATTCGTTTGACGATACTAAGTTCGATATTTAACAAAATTATAAAATTTTCTGATTTATTTATTAGCTTCTGGTAAAAAGTACGCCGTATACTTATATTTAGGGCCGATTCAGACGTTTGCATCGACTGCATTCGCATCAACGAAAACGACAAAAACAACGAGTACGACGAACGCGACAAGGAAACCGGGAGAGTCACAGCTCATAACTGCTTGAGCAAGCTAGTTGTTGCGTTGCTTGGAATGTCGCGCAAGGCGAACAGTTGTCCCGGTGGCTTCGTCACGTGGACGATGTTCCATATTGAAAGATGGCAAGTAGCAGCGCGTCTTGACTTTCATAGAGCATGATGGCCGCTGATGACGACGAGTTCAGACTGCTCTGTAAAAAGGAATACCTACTTCTGCGGAAAAAAAACTCCTGCTCCTAGACGGCAGCCCGCGGTGATGGCGGGTCAGGCCGTGCTGGCAAAACAGAGCCAAAGAATCGGAGTTTTACTCATTGGTAAGTCGACTTGTGCTTTTCTGCGAGCAGGTTTCTGGAATACTTTTTCTCTGCAGACCCATTTTATGCTGCACAGCGACCCGGAGCAGTTTCGAAGATATTACCGGATAATGCGGAACGCCTTTGAAAGACTCCACACTCGCCTGGAAACAAAGCTTACGAAGCAATATGTCGTCAGAGAGCCCATTTCGTCGCGGGTGCGGCTTGCTATCACTTTGAGGTAAGATGGTATTCTCTTTAAACTTCACTGTTTGGAGTGAATACGAGGTGCAATTAAACTGGTTTATATGGCAAACTCATTACTAGTTTCTCGGCTTCCAGACATTGATGTACACAGTAATGTTTTGTTTTTATTCAGGTACCTGTCATCGGCAACTTCAATGCAGGATCTTGCACTGCAATTCAAGGTTGGAGTGTCAACAGGGGCATCCATCGTGCATGAGAGATGTCCGCATATATGAAAGGTGCTTCGCCCAAAACACATGAAGGTAAGCAAAGAAATCTGATTTCGTTTTTGGTAACTTGTGGAAAAGGGGACGGTTTCACATGGAGCGATTTTAGTTGCGATTTCGCAGTTGCGACGGCGCTGTTGCGGCAAACAGGCGGGTTCAATGCGATTATGAAATAATCGGAGCTGCGTCAATTGTCAAACATCCTTCGAGACGTCACCAGCGCCGCTGCGACGGTACGAAAAGACAGCCAATAAAAACGCGCCTCATCCAAAACCAACCGTATCCTTAGTGTTGCATGCATGCTGTGAAAGAGTCGCTGGCGTCTCGTAATGAAAAAAATACTTGAAAATGGAGGTGGTATTCCGGTCGTGTGGTATTCACTGGGGGCCATAGCTTGCGCCGGTTGGTGTTGAGAGCACGTGCTGTTAGTGAATTTGCACAACGCTTCTGCAACGTATATTTCACACCGTCAAGATTGTTTATCTTTGCCAGCAGTACGTAGCAGTTCTTTTTGAGCTCTAGCTGCGAACAATGCGCGCCAATACGGCGTCCACTAAATACCGCCTTTAAAGATGTAGATCATGACGAACAACAAGACTCACAGTGGTGGTCTTGGGAAATTGATGAATTCAAGTCCCCCCCCCCCCCCCCTGCCCCGGTGTACTCTTTCTACACACTACCAAACCACGGAATCATCCAGAATTCTAAATCAGGGGGTGTTGCAATTATTCGGGGGGGGGGGGGGGGAGGGGAGGGCTGTTGGGAGGGGGTGGCCTTAGGTCTAGATGCATTGGTCAAGAAATTCTGAGGGGTGTCGCCCCCAACCTGGAGATAAATAAGGGGGTGTTAGAAGGGGCTGGCTTTAGGTTTATATACATTGCTTAAGACATCCTGGGGGGGGGTGTCACACCCCACCTGGAGATAATTATGGGAGTCAGGTGTACAAATCACTGCAGCTAACTCGTCCTTTGCAGCTGCTCCTAACTATTCGCAGCCGAAATATCTAAATGAATCATGTTGAAAGCTGTACTGTCAAAAATGGTTTCTCAAAAAGTTTACACAACAGAGAGCCATTGATTTATGATTCTAGGGACGAACTTGGGAAGAGAGGGCTGCAGACCTGAGGATGTTGAGGGCCCCAATGCTATTACTGCGCCACCTTCGAAAGACGGGGTCACACATTAGGCATCCTACGAATACAGTTTGCAGACAAATAGTAATTTGAGGCACCGCAGCATCCCTGCTTTTTTATGTCGCACGGCAACCAATGAAAGGATCAGCCTGGCACGCGGCTTATGAAACACAGATGCGTCAGTGAGCCGCGTTCGATCGATGTCTGCAGACTGTTTTTTTGTCTTTGGTATAAGCAGTCTGACACCGGCCTGACTTGGGCATAATATGATAGCTTACAAAAGTAAGTGGTGTGTGCCTGGAGCTGGGCTAGTTGGCTAAACATGCTTCTGAAAGTTTCCAGCTGAACGTAGAAAAAAAGGAGCGAGGGAGAAAAAAAAACAGACACACAGCTTTTCAGATCCAGTTACAAAAGTATTCGCAATTGTTAAGCGTCAACAAGTATTTCTCATATTTGAGGATGCATTTATTACCAGTATTACTATAGGTTAAGATTACATGAACGGCTTTTAAATAACAACGTAAAACCATGTGTGAACTTTGTGCTGTACTTCTAGCTCCCATCAAGAATCACAGACCAAGGGAAATTGCCAAGGGCTTTGAGACAGGGCGGAATTTTTCTCATTGTGTGGGGAACGTTGACGGAAAACACGGACATATCGAAGCCCTTGCCGATTCTTGAAGCCTGTACTATAACTACAAGGTGCTGCTTATGGGTCTACAAATTTACTTTAACACATATCATGTTTTGGAAGTGACGTAACATTCGGCTTTTCAGGGTAACCTACTCTGTAGTGCTGATGGCCGTCGTGGACAGCAAGTCGAGGTTTATGGCCACAAACGCTGGAGCGTATGGCCACCAAAGTGATGGTGGCGTCTTCAAGGCATCAAGGATAGGACAGTGCCTCAGTCAAGCTGCCTTGAATTGTCCACCACCAAATCTGTTGCCATCTTCCCATGTTATCGCCGCGTCCGTCTTCGTTGGAGACGAGGCATTGCAACTGAGGTCGGACTTTCTGAGGCCCTGTCCTGGTTGATACCTCAGCGATTATCTAGAAATATTCAACTATTGACTGTGTAGAGTGAGGTAACCTTTAGAATTGTTGCACTTGCATTATAATAACAAAAATCACAGTGTTGTCTTTGTCCCATTTCCAGAAGGTGCGTCCAGAACGCATTCGAAATTTTGGCTACTAGATTTTGCATCTTCCGCAGGCCAATCGACCTCCTCCCAGACCACGCCACTGGAGTCGTCCGCGCAGCTTGTGTACTGCACAACTACCTACAAGACGACAAGTTGCACATGCTAATTGCCAATGCTGATTGAAGTCGACCACTTCGGCAACATCGTTGATGGCCAGTGGCGCAAGGAGGTCTCTCAACAGACAAACGCGTTGCTCCACCTACCGAGGCTGAGATCGCGGCACGTCGACCAATCTGTCCGAAAATGCAACATAGTGGCCACCGCAATGAGAGACCTGTACCGCAGGTACTTGGTAAAGGAAGCTGCAGTGTCATGGCAAAGGAACCGCGCTGGACTGAAATCCTAAGTAATGTCAGCGGTATGGTGACAAATCACGAAGTTTTCAAGTTTTTGTGTGTGAAGATCGTCTGACCTATTTCCGGTGGAACAGGGAGCTGAGGCCACCATTACAACAATATTCTGCCGCTGCGAGTTCGCTACTTTTAAACGGGCGCTCTGGTGAGAGACGGCTTCCGTGTGAGGCCCACTAGGACTTTGAACAGAGAAAGTGAAACATTTGTATTGTACCAAGACCGGTGCTACTGGAGGGGGATGAAATTAGGGACTCTCCCTGTTCATGTACGCTATTAATGTGCTTAACTAGGGGTGAACGTAATTTATACTCTGCCGCCCGCGGAGGAGTGACACAGTCCTCTGAGATCCTTGGTTGGATAAGTGGGACGAGTGTTTGCAGTGCACGTTCTGCAAGATCCTGAGCTGAGGCGGGGAAGCCGGAACACTTCTTTAAACAAAGAAATGAGATAGAGCTTGATTCTAGCCTAGTTTTATCCCGTGGATATGAATATCGCGTTCGTTTTCTCCGAAAATGTAACTTAACGCGAGAAAACACGAAAAACACCCGACTCGTCGTGGCGTCATAAGAGGGCCTTTCGGCCGCAAAGCTCGTGTCACTCGAGGGCCGCGCATGCAATCCCTAGCTTGCCAGGTGTATTCCCCCGTACTGGCACAAGTGTTAACATCTTTTTCTGCCCTTCTTAAAAAAAAAAAAAAATAGCAAGAGTACGCGTGCATAGCTGTGGTGGACGCTGCTGGAAGGAAGATTCCGAGAACTTCTTTTATGGCGACACGCTCCTTTAGGAGGGCCTTCGGTGGTACTCTGAAAATGATTTTCTGCAACCTCCATGCCCCAAATTATAAAAGAAATAATTTCGATATTCGAGATCCTGGAGGTGAAATGAAGACGACTTAAGTGTGTTTCCTCATATACAAAACCGCTTCAGTTTCCTTTTAACTTGGTGTGTGAGAGTTATTTGAGTAGTCTCCGGAAGTATGCGCATTTAGGTGGTTCAGGTAAATCTCCAACGTGCTGGAGGTAGTGTAGTGTTGAGAGGGAGTGTGTTTGTACACGCCGAAGAAGCGTAGCATCTGCCCTCTCTGCAGTGTGGGGTGGGCTGTAGGGGGTTATGTGGTTACGACGAATCTATAACAGAAGGCACGGCGAGTTTCCTTCTCGTCGTGCCTTGCGTTGTAGCTTCCGGGTCACGTAGGAGTCGATTTCGTCTGGCCATTGACAAGGGGTACTCGGATCGTCAGTGGCGTACGTAGATGAGTGGGCGGCCTTGCAACACCGGCGCACAATGCAAATATTTGCCTTTTGGCGCCGGTGCACCCCATGACTCCAGCAACGTGTTATATTCCTCTTTATTCATATTTGATGTCTGCCAAAAAGGTGAGCCTGTACTTGATTTTTTTTTCTTTTGTAATATCATCTTTTTTGTCTTTTGTTAGTTGTTATCTTTTAACATTTAAAGCCAGCAATAAAAAATTGAATTCTGAATCACCCCTGCATCATGTAATCTCTCTAATTCATTTCCACCCCGAACCTGTTGCCTGCAAATCAGTCAATCTTTTTGTAGAAAATGGGTTGTGGTCTTTGCCCCTTTTACGGACAAACTGGCGGACACTTTTTGTGGCAGGTATAGCCCAAAGTAGATCGACAGAGTACTGGCTGATTCCACACAGGGTGAGGTGCTATTTAACTGTTTTCGTTGGACCTACGCTGCCCAATCGGGTTTTTACAAAACAGAATTCGTTTTATCGGCCGACTTTCATGAAATGAACGACACGCTGGACGTGCAAAACACATTCTGTACTTCCTCAGTGTAGGTCAGCATGAACAAGCTAACGTAAATGTTAAGCTTTTTTTTTATTCAAAACAATATTAGCGATTGCGATCATGACAAAAACACTGAAGATAAAGGAAACGACATAAATAAAAAAAACAGGTTTTCAGATGCAAAAAAAAAAGCCAAAACAATCATGCTGGTGAAATAATCGCAAACTATGCACAAAACCAAATTGTCACAGGATTTCTACGACAAATGTCACGCGTGGCACGTGTGACATTTGCGTAGGGGACTCATTGAATAGTAGAAAGACCCTTTCTTGAAATATGTTTGGGGATCTGACACGAAGGTCTGTCCAGAAACCGAGAATCGCTGATCGGCACTTTGTAATTAAAGCCATTTTACACGCGTGTCGCTCGCGTAGCACGCGTCCAGCGCGTTTACATATCAATTAGTTATTCTCACTATACGTAAAAATGTGAAGCTCGATTTTTATCAAATGGCTTTAATAACAAGGTTCTGTTCAGCGTTTCTCAGTTTCTAGAAAGACCTTCGCGTCATCTGCAAACAGATTTGAAGAAAGGATCTTTCTTCTATGCCACGAGTCCCTTACGCAAAGGGATCGAACAGAAGCGTCAATTGTTATCGCCTGCAATTTTACAAAGGAAGCAACCACAACCCTCTCGTGGTGCGCAAACGCCAGTTAGTTTTAATGCCGAACTCAAGCCTACATCCCCGGCGAGAAACATTCACTTGGAAGAAGCACATCCGCCGCCCCACCCCCGCAGCGAATTTTGAAGACGACGACGTAGGTGACGCATTTTTCGTATTTTTGATTCCCACGTTGCTATGACCACCGTGACGTCTTTCACGAGCCGCGTTTGATTGGCTGTGCGTCCCCTTCGCAAGAGCGGCCGTTCGCAAGGAAAGTTTGGCAAAATACGGAGTTGCGAATTAGTCGAATTCGCACCGCAACTGCGTTGTGCCGCAAGAACGGCGTCGCAATTGCGAAATCGCAGGCAAATTCGCACCATGTGAATCAGGCATAAGGAGAATTCCTTATTGGTCACGTGCACTAACGGTGCACTTACGCAGCCTTCCTCTCCTGCCAGCCTTACACTGTACACTTCGAATAGCTCCCTCCGTTTTGTTTTTGTTTCCCAATAATTCTTGTTTTCTGCAGATTTAGTGCCCAAAGGCATCTGTTACAGAGAACAGCAAGACTGTCCCGGCGAGGGAGGATTTCTGAATGATGGTTCGTGTTCGCGTGCTCTGTCGTTAATGCAACGTCCTGTCTACCCACACACACCTTTCCGCATGTCATTGGGCTCTCGTGCCACTGACGTGACGCAGTCAACAAACCTTGTAGCGTGTTTCTTTTCTTCTTTCTTTTTTCCTCGTTTACTTCCTTCTTTTTATTGACATTTGAGCACGTCCTCGATAGTTTGCGTGGAGCAGAGAAAACAACAGGCAGCTCAAAGTCTGCGGCAACTCTTTTTAGGTTTTGACGGAATATATGCGTTATTTGTAGGATGGCCACCGGTCTCATCTTTCTTCTTGGGGCTACTCTTTCTTCTTTCTTTTTGAACTTTCATCTAAGGCTTTCCGTGATTCTGGCAGGAAACGTTCTATACTCCGTTTAAGTCCAGGCGCAGCCAACCCTAGGAGCTGATGAGAACAATCAGCCAGCGTCAAAAGTGCACCATCATGGTGTTCGTGATGTTTTTGTACGTGTTTCATTATAGCTTTCCGTTTCCGCGTACTCCAGCGTTCAAGCGCTTACGTATAGGGAGTATTCACTGGCGGCCATATCCGTGTGCGCTGCTGCTGAGCGCGTGATGACGGCGAGCTTCCGCAGTCCTTTTGGAGCGTGCATTTAGCACCATCAAGGTTGCCGGTCTTAGCATACTATTAATGTGAGCTCGTTCTGAGCATGCGCTCTAAACAACGCCCTCAAATATGGCGTCCAGTGAATACCTCCAATAGTGGTGGTAGTTTTGTTTCTCTTCGTAGTCAAACGGGCTTTCTGGTGTTGGACTTTCTTTGCTTCTGTCTAAAATCAGTCGCACCGTGGGCCCGGTACGGTGACAGTTGGTTGAACACTACACATCGAAAGCGCAGATATTGCACGCCGAACGAGATCGGAGGTGAAGACAGCACATGCTCTCCAGCCGTAGAAGTGGTAAGCACTTACCTCTACGTATATATATATATGGGTGGTTTCATTTCAAATCGTGCAGGCAAAAAGGGTCGAATTTTTAATTTCGATGAAAAAAATATATGTTATGGCGCCGTTTCTAAAACCGCAGTCACCACAAACCGCAAGTTCGTCGGGTTTTTTGTTCTCGACTTATGAATTTTTAAAGAGGCCGCGGCGAAAAGCAGTGTTTTTCACACTCGCCGTGGGTCGGATGTTTCGCTTGATCTCCCGCCAATGGATTTTCAGTCCACATTATATTATATTTTTTAAAGCACTCTGTGGACACATTTAAAAGGCTCCAATACCATGAAATAATTTTAGGCGTTTTGCTTTTTTTCTGTAAAAATGTCAAAAACGCCTCCTCGGTCAATTGTTGACGAACTTTGACAATTAATTACTGGCGATCTACTTGGGTTACACCGATTTTTTTTATGTCCACGGAAAGCCCAAAACACGCTCTTTATATTTATTATAGAATGACTCGGCTGTATAAAATATCCTTTGCGGTACGTTTACGTTAATATTATGCAAAAACCACAAAGTATCATTTTTGAAATCGATTTTCTCAAAAAACCCATTTTTTATTTTTTTTTATTTTTTGTTCAAATGTAGATATGATAGTTGTCTACACGAAAATCAATCCTAGAAAGTGTATATTTTGTTTGTATGTTTTATATTTAGGCCTCAATATCGGAAAAAAACGTCTTTGTTTTGCAAGACCTAAGTCAGACATTGCGACCCATGCGTCTCTATGAATTGTGAAAAAGTTTTCTTGAATTTTCTTCTGCATTTTGTAATCAATTATAAACGAATTTTGTGGTATTGGATATTTATGTATGTTTTGATAAGAGCGGGAACCACGAGATACATATCTAACCAAATCAGCAGGCCTAGTAGACTTTTAATAACCAAAAGGCACAGACGTTGTATTGTTTCGATTTATAAACCTTTCACAGTAAACTAGCACGACTAGCTAATAGCTGTCATATTACTGAGACAAAGAAAGTCACCACATCGTCGATATATTATATACAATTCTTTCCGAAACCAAACACTGGGGGTTTGTTCACCGCACATCGCACAGGTCACCAGGGAATGTCCTTTCACTTCCGTAATACACAAAAGTGGTGACACAGAAACGGTCCGCAACACACAGAGAGTGTGTCATGGAGAGGGGTAGGAAATAAAAATAAATAAATAGGAATTAAATTGCCCAACTGCGATCTTAACGAAAATTGCGTTAAAAAAAATAAAGTATTTAGGTTGGAGTGGTGGCAAGGCGATAGGTCCACGCCTGGTGGAGAGTCAGACAAAGAAGTCGACGGCACGTAAAGGTAAAACAAAAACAAAATATCAATAATTTAATAAAGACGGGAAAACTCAGCGGCACATGGCAAGAACATAAACCAACTCCTCCGGGCATTCCCTAAATGGGACGCAACCAAATGCGTGCGAACACGCTCTCTACATCACCGCCTAGGCCGCTACGCCATGACAAAATAAACCCAACAACTGAACAGTGCTAACAAACAGTTAGTAAGAAAACATTGAAAAAAAAAAAAAGTTCAAAAACGCTCCCGAGAAACTAAGTTCAGCGGGGCGAAGAAACACACACGAGTCGGTCCCACGACACTGAAGTCTGGCAGGATGACGGCGTCCAGATGATGCTAGAATCTGTTTTTCCCTCTGTTACGCACATCCACGACGGCTGTGAGGAACAGTGGCTGTGCGAAAGAAAGTGAAGAATAGATTCGAGCAGGCGATGCGCGAGAAGTTAACCGAGACTATGCCTGAAGCTTCATATCGGGAGAGGAGCTTTCGAGGTAGTTTCTGCAGTTACTCAAACTTTCTCTTTCCCCTTCCCTTTTTCAAAAGAGCACGTCAGCCGGCGCTGACTTTTCATCTCGGGAGAAGCCCACTCTTCACAAACGGTTATAGTTGACAAGGAGGCTGACTTCGACCCAACTATAGTCTCCGGGCAAAATACAAACACAAGTATATTTACCAACACGCTCGTTTTAATGTCAGTCTCCGGGCTTTGCTGTTTCCAAAAGAGATAGCCCTTTATAAGGACAGAATGAGCGGGTTGGTGGGGATAATTAAACTTAAACAGCCCCTTCTCGTTTTCTTCCTCAAGTTTAATAGATAACCCTTCGGTGCTATCGGATCTCCCCGGAGAGAGAGAGAGAGACAGCACGGCCGTTTCAAGGTAAGGATAGGGCGCTCGAAGCTGGGGCAAACAGGCGGTATCGTTTCGCGCATGCACGGATGGCTGGTTTCAAATTTCCCCACATTCCTAACGAAACCGGCCCATTTTCGTGTGTGCGTCTGTGGGATTTCTGTCCCGCGCCGCCAGTTTTAGCGCGCACGCGCTAAAACTGTGCAATACTCTGACTGACTCCTCCTGGGTGGCTGTCACTGTTCGCCGCGTCAACGACACAATCGTACCATTTCACTCCTCGTGACACAGGGTGCGCTGCTCGCTTTACTGTCACGGGCCGTCCTATCTAACACAACGAGCGCGAAAGGTCGTGGTCATCTGCTGGCTCCGAAAGGGCGGGACGTTCATGCAGGCCAATGAGGGCCCCGAATCAATACGACGTCTGCCGACTCCTACACGTTAAAAATTTACGACACCTGCTGGTCTGTTAAGAAGTGTTGCTTTCTCTTTTTGGAACTCCTCCCAATGTAGCTTGCCGCCTATAATAAAATTTAAATAATCAATAAATATAACAGGGTGGAAATACTGTATTTCATTTTTATGTGGGAACGTTGAAAAAAATAAAAAACTATTTCCAAGCTTGTGAAGACGCGCAATTCGTAAGTCCATTTCGTGCCGTAAAAACACGTTTTTGTACGATATTGATGCTTAAATATAAAACATACAAACAAAATATACACTTTCTAGACTTGATTTTCGCGTAGAAAACTATCACATCTACATTTTAACAAAAAATAAAAAAAATAAAAAATGGGTTTTTTGAGAAAATCAATTTCAAAAATGGTACTTTTTGGTTTTCACATAACATTAACGTAAACGTACCGCAAAGAATATTTTATACAGCCAAGTCATTTTATATTACATATAAAGAACGTGTTTTGGGCTCTCCGTGGACATAAAAAGTATTGATGTAACCCAAGTAGATCCCCAGTAATTAATTGTCAAAGTTCGTCAACAATTGACCGAGGGGGCGTTTTTGACATTTTTACAGAAAAAAAGCAAAACGCCTAAAATTATTTTATGGTATTGGAGCCTTTTAAATGTGTCCACAGAGTGCTTTAAAAAAGATAATATAATGTGGACTGAAAATCCACGGCGGGAGATCAAGTGAAACATCCGACCCACGACGGGTGTGAAAAACACTGCTTTTCGCCGCGGCCTCTTTAAAAATTCATAAGTCGCGAACAAAAAATCCGACGAACTTGCGGTCTGCGGCGACTGCGTTTTTAAAAACGGCGCCATAACATATATTTTTTTCATCGAAATTAAAAGTTCGACCCTTTTTGCCTGCACGATTTGAGATGAAACCACCCATATATATATATATATATATTCGTCTTATTCTGATCACCTCACGGAGCCTCATTGCATAACTAATTTCATATAAAGTGAGCACGACAAAAAGCGCTCGGAACTACACGAGACAGGAGAATAATAGTAGAACACGACATAAAACTGGAAAGTAACCGATCGCACGTTTCAAGCGTTTGTACTGCAGTATTCCAAGTGTTGGTCGAAACATGAGACGTGCTATTATTTTTGACTCTACGCTTCTGGTTAGAACAAACGTGATAAAGACCAACCGGAAATTGCACGAAATTAAAAACTTAAAATAAATCCCATTAAAAAAATTACGCTTAGAGATTTGAGTTGCAAGTATGCCTTTCATAAAGCTCTATTCTGGATTTCTGAGCAGCCCGTTCTCTATTTTTGTGTTAATATTGGGATGGTGTTTGCATGTTCTTACATTCATACGATTTAATACACAAATGTTAATTATGCTTCCTGCGTTTTGTACTCTTGTTTTCCTTGCTGGCAGTTCCCCCGTCCGAAACGCCACCATGCCGTTTCCCCTGAGTAGGAAAAACCGTGCCCAATTCTATCGCTTGCTGTTTTGTTGTCTCATCAGGACACATCGTATTTTTCAGTGTGATTCTGAGATATTTTGATGCTTTCCAAATTTACAAAATTGCTACGAGTTTCTGGTAATGGTTCAAATAAAAAAAAAGATCAAAGTTTCAAAGGTTTTTATTGGCTCAAACTTCCGTAAGGCCGAGAACCTGGGGCAACCAAAAGGCTGAAGCCCGTGCAGGATATACTGATTGCCTCGTCGGCTATACATTAGCAGGTGAAATAAGAAGAAAAGAAGTAACATATACATACGGGGGTGGGACATTTGCAGATGCAGTAAAATTTTAGGCCCTGGTGATTTTGCATCAGATCTCTGATTTTTTCATCTCTAGGGGACTGGCGAGCAGAATCTGGCAAGAGAATGGATAGGCCAGGAGTCTAAACAAAGAGGGAGGCAGAGGCACTGATGGTGCGGGCGAATCGCTGTACGAGTTTTGGGGGATCACAATAATGGGCTGATGAATCAGTTGATTTTATGTCTGTAGCAGTACCAGGAGGGTCTTCAAGTTGTTTATCTGTGCTCGACCGTTTTGGTGGTACATTTTACTGCTTCGGCAACACATGGCAACTCATGCGTTGAACACTGTGACCTCAAAATTCAAACAATGAGTGAAAATATGCAGGTGTCTGGGCCTGACCGGAGACGGTCACATGATAACGATAGTTGAGGTTAAAGTCCGAGGAATTAGTAAATAATGGATTGTTTTTAACAATTTATGAGTCGAGAAGTTTGAAAAGGGGGATATAATACTAAAGTTCTGTGATTCTGTGCTGTCCTGACCACTCTCCCTTGCACTTAATAGGCCGACCTCACGACTCAATTTGACTACGCCTCTGCTGTCGCAATGCATCGAGGGAACTTTAGTCTTTCTGCACGCGCGACAACCCCGCTGGAGCTCTGTGCGTGCTGAACACGAGACGGCACGAGCCCCTGCATGCACGGCCGTCTGCCTCCTGTGAACTAAAGTTATGGCGGCGTCACGCATGCACCGAACGCTTAGTGAAATCGGTCTATTGCATTCTTGTCATTGCACAAATGGACCGTTCTTCTCCTTTCTTAGTTCACTCACGATCACTCTCTTTTAATCAGTGCAAATGTTACTAAATTGTTTTATTTCACGAGTACAAGATAGACAGACAGTCAAGCAACTGAAGTTACAATAGCAACTGAAGTTTTGCTATTTTATGACTTTCAATTGATCATATTGATCAATTCACATCTTATTGCAGCATTTGAAGTGGAAGCTTTCAGGAAACATCTTTTAACATTAAGGAATCAAGAGCGACCACCTTCACAGGGGCAAGGAAGCTGTGCCCTCTCTCTTACTGAACGTTGTTCCACCTGCCAGATGGGTCTCGAAGAAATGAAAAGCCTCCAGCATCTCCTTCAGATATAAGAGAACTCGGATCTCTTGGTAATTTTTCATTGCAATTATTCTCGGAGGAAAATTTCCCACTGCCTCTAGCTATGTTTTATCGTGCGTATTTTCAATTTGATAATGTAAATTGCTTTGCAGGTACTTTGTTAAATTAAAAAAAAACATTGGCTTAGCGTGCACAGTTTTTGTTGGTTCACAGTAAACTTTCACAACGTTTGTTAGACTTGATTATCATGGAATGTGTACATAAAACATACGGCCACCTTGACAAGCATCACACTGCTAGTTTACAATGGTAACCTAGTCATGTGATAAAGGAAGTTTTACTTAGCATCATTGCGGGATGCGTTCAGCATAATATAATATGCGAGGTGGGACAGCAGCCATAACAGCTGTGGGAACCTGCAAACAACGCTATGCCGTGATGGAAATATTCACAAACCCTGTGATATTGCAAGTAATTATTTATTTAGTATTATTCTATAAAATTACATAAAATGTGGGAATATAAGAGCTCTCACTGCCAGGGGGATTCAGTTAACATGGCGGTGCTAGGCGGTCCCGCGACTCAAACCTACAAAGCGGTGCATAATCTGTTACGTGGGTGAAAGCGGTCCCGTGATTCAAGCCCACATAGCGCCGCTTTGCAGTCTCAGGGCCAGAACAGAGGTGTTTCAGACACTCTGGCTACCTTTACTAAGCGGGTGACGAAAGAAGGGCAAGAGTAGCTGGAATCACGGACGTTCTATGGAGTGCTGTTCTGACACTGCTGTCTGCTTTGAGATGATGCCACGCTGATGATGACAATGAGGCATGAAGCGTGGGGCATTTTTCGTTCAATGGGAAGGCAAAGAATCGCCACACCAGACCACCCCCATTTAGCCAACACCACCTAGATACAAAGCTGCAGTACCGACAAGTGTGTAATATATTTTAGTATGCTCTTGGGGCCAGCAAATGCACATTCTTGCTCGACGTTACTCTTGTTTATTCTTGAAGACAAACGCTCTATATATTGTATGGCGCTAGCGGCACTCTCTACGACATTGAATGGCAAATGGTGCCATCTGTTAAAGGTGCCATCTGTTACATCTGTTACAGGAGTGTCAGCGTCTGGCTGACACTCGTGTTCTGACTGATTGAATGCAATTTCCAGTAGAACGCTGGCATAGCACATGTCTTCCATACTTTCCCCGCGGTGGCCCTTGGTAGGCGACGTACCAAATTCGTCACTACAGCTCTCGATATAGGTGATGCTTGTCAAGGCCGTCATGGCAGCACTGAACAAAGAATGAATTGCTTACGATTAGTTCCTCATTATTATAACAAGTGCAACCGAGAGGCCATGCCAAGGTTTTGGCATGACCTCTCGAATTAGAGCACGCATGTGTGCCTCGCATCCTCAATATAGATTCCTGCACATATGCGGTGCTCAAAGCTCCTGTGGGCAAGCATGCACGTTCATGAACAATGAGCTGAAATTATATTAAATTCACATAAATTTAGTTTCATTCAAAGGGTTCCTTAGGGGGCTGACATAGTAACACAATGCAACTTTATGTGTCATGGTTTGAAACGCATGTGGGCTTTCAAATACACTAAAAAAAAGTTGACACTATTATTTCTGCACCGAGCATCTCGTACCAGCTTTCAGACGGCACAGTGGCTGATAGGAGAAAGAAATGGTTGTTGTAGACGGCCGCACTTCAAGGAGAGTGGCCAACTAGCATGGAAAAAGATCAGGTATAACATTCTAATGAAGCCCATTTATATTCGGTGTTAAATAAGTTACTAACATTATGTTTGTTTCCTGATAACCCGACCATAGCAGCATGTGAAATTTGTGACTAATGTTTATTAGAACACTACGCAGACCAAGTTTTCTCATCCCTTCCCAGTGAAAACAGCCCGAGCCTGACAGATTTTTTAAGCGTGCACCTACCCCAATTTGTTTCTTGCCACTTAAACTTTATCTTGCACCATTTAAACCGAATGTGATATAGTACGACTGTCAATTGTACATCCTTCCCATGGCCCTTGACACTAACACGGCAGTTGGTCACAGCAGAAGCCCATGGGCTTATATTGACATCAAGATCCCTACCCACAGAAAACGTCAAACAGAAAATGTGATTTGATCTATTTTATGAGGCGAAGACAGAAAAGGTTTAAAAATACCTTCAAAGTAAGAAAACTTACAGTCTCGCAAGGGTAGTACTATTGAGCAAACCTTTTTTCTGAAACAGGTTTCAGGCCCCAGACATGGGTTTTGGAAGAGCTGCCTAACCGCAAATGTTTTGTAGGGTTTCCAGACTACTTTGGTGAGCAATGAAACTTGGGAAACCTGTTAAACTGCATAATAAATAATATAGTACAAATGTTTCGTTCAGAAAATTTGGGTTCAGTTACTTTCTTGCATTTGGTGTGCGTGCACCGTTAGCCATATCCGGTCGTGGTAGTCAAAGCGGTTAAAATTTTACGATAGCCACCAGGGATTGCCACACACTATCGTGTGATCAAAACATTACACTTTCCAGGTAAACCAACCTATGTTTCCTTGACGCTGAAACACTCGTGGACAGCTTTGTGTGGTTATGTGGTCAAGGCTATGGACGCACGGGCACTCGAACACCTTGAGCGCCGATCAAAGCTGTGCACGAGCACTCTTCACTTGTTCTGAAATGCCACAAAAGTTGTCCGAGTATAGGGAGTATTCACTGGCGGCCATATCCGTGTGCGCTGCTGCCGAGCGCGTGCTCACGGCGAGCTTCCGCAGTCCTTTTGGAGCGTGCATTTAGCACCATCAAGGTTGCCGGTCTTAGCAGGCTATTAATGTGAGCTCGTTCTGAGTATGCGCTCTAAACATCGCCCTCAAATATGGCGTCCAGTGAATACCTCCTATATCGTGCCTACGGCGCGCGTTCCGCAGGCGGCGACAGTCGCAGAAACAAAAACAGGCGCAGTAACAACAAGGAACTGCAAAGCAGACGACATAAGTACCACGAAAAAAACAGTTAAAATAACCCGACGAACCATTTTTTAATCGATTATGTGTCATTCAATGTGTTTTATTAGTAAGGATGATAAAATAATGCATTGGCAACTGATATGAAAAAAGCTCGCGCCGTTTTCGAACCGAAAAGATAGTCTGCTAAAAACCTCGGCTCTCCTCGCCGTATGCTCGTTCGTTGGCGTCGAGACCGCTTGCGCGATCTCTTGTCTCCCGTGCGAAACGGTGTCGTATTGATTGATGACCGACTTAGCTCCTATGGAAACGCAGCGAAGCCACCAGGCTTCGCTGCGTTTCCATAGGAGCTAAGCTTTTTTTTCCTTTACTTTTTTTCACGTAAATTCGTTCTTTGCAAATTTTACACAAAAAAATGCACCATCTGTGGGTAATGCTGCACAAAAACGTAGCGTGATAGGTTAAGCAACCGAATCTACGGTCGATTTAAAGAGCCTGCCCGCTACTCGGGACACCCGGTAGATTGCTCATTCCTTATAAAGCTGTAGCGTTACATGACTTAGTATGTTATTGTCTAAAGTTGTCCGCACGGTTGGTTCCCAGCACATGATGGCATTCCGGCCGTAGTAGGCCTGCCCGATTTGTCCAGCCCGCCTCGGATGTCCAGGCGTTTGTATTTCTCTACAGGCACCAACAAGTCCTCTTCCAAAATTTTACTGTTCGGTTCCGGGCTGTCTTGTGCGTTGATTGTAGGTAAAAAAAAAAAATACTTTTTCTGCCACCTCTTCCAGAAGTGGTCCAGCAGTCACTCACTGTATCGCAAAAGCTGAGTGACACCGTTTCTCATAGATGCCTGAAGTTTCCCAATACCTGCATTTGCAGGACTGATCAGTCAGTTGTTTCCCCGACCGAAAATGATCAGGGATAATCGCTTTAAACCCATCGAAAGATTCATGTAACTTCGCTCGCTCGTTTTTCTTTTTTTTTTAGTGTGATGTTTGTTTTGTTTAGGTGTAATTCTAACGTTTTTAACAAAGCTCATAATCCCAGTTGTAACTCGGAGCACATGCCCTAGCTTATTCGAGCGTCGATGATGTGATTGGTCTGAGTCATTTTGGAGCAGCTCTTGGAGCAGCAAAAAGTACTTTTGTAGCATGAGTGCACATTTTTTTAAATTCATGTCAATGCAAACATTGTGTTAAGATTAATGTATCGTACTGTCCAACTAAAAGGGAATGCCTACATTACCTTCTCACATACGTGCAATCCTTTATTAACATCAATTGCACAGCAGGAGTGAGTCACTCAAACACAAAACTAACGTTTCGTTGCGTGGAGAAGCACCAGACAGGATCACAAGAAGGTGAGTGATGAAGGACAGCACGAACTGCTGTGATTGGTTATTTTAGGTAATGAATCCTACTTAAATAGTACAATTTTGAGCACATAAATTGACAATGTTTCCTGCCAGTTCTACAGGTTGGATTAAAACTGCAATTTATAATTCAGATAAAAAACAAAGCATTTGCTATTTTGTTATGGACATCAATTACATTTTATGTGTAGAACCTCATAACAAAAACGGCATGTAAACGAAACTTACAAACAATCCCGCCAAACTCGTTAAGGTTCTTCCCAAGCTTGCATCCACTGCCCCAGCCAATTTCGTTCTAATTTACTCCCATCTATAGAAAAGTGATAGCTAAACAATTGAGTTGGCACAAATAATAAAACATACAAAAGAGTGCATTTAAATGTTCTTGCAATACTGAGGTATCCTCGCTAAATTTCGAACTGGAAAAAGGTACCGCCAGGATATACAGCAGTCTGTCATATATAAGAGCCAAATTTGTATTCGGGAATTGTTTCGCGTCTCGCTCTGGAGGCATGCTTTCCCCTTAGCACGGAGGTGCGCTGGGCAGAAGCAAGACACTCATAATCGCGATGCCTACTCCGCGCTTGGCGCTTCTTTGCGGTACACCAATGCGTAGTGAGAAGCACACTCAACGAGACTACCCTCCAGCACAACAGAAAACAAACCTGGGAATTATTGCTAAACTTCCGGTTACTGTCAGTCTTCCATACCAAGTGCGATCGAATTGTACGTTATTTGAGACGATAATCAAAAGTTCAGAAAACTCGCATAAGCATATGATAACGGTCCGGCCGGGCAGCGAGGCCTGAGCTATTATATTTTCAGTATTATGGAATTGAAATTACGTTTTGGTGCAACGTTTTCGCAAACTCCTCGGATTTTGGTCAAATGTAAGAGGAAGTAGCAGGGTGAGCACTTTGGCGCAGTTTGGCGCAAATGGCGCAGCAATCACATCACTGGATTGTTCCGGCTTCAAAGAAGACGTTCGTTCTTCAGTTTTTGGGGCACGTGACATTAACATTTTCATTATTTATCTTTCGTCAGTTCTGTTTAAAGTCTTCGTTCATGACTATTAACAGAACGTTCTCCGCGGGTCCAGAATTAACATCCTTGTGCAGGGCGTTCTGTTTTTCTTTCGAGTGAGTTTCGTTTTGTGTCAGTGTTTGTTTCGGCCCCTTGAGTTGTTCAGTGGCCAATTCTTGGTATTGTTCACCCTTTTTACGTTCCTTTTTTTTTTTTTTTTTTGTAAAGCACACACCATACAGTTTATCTACGTTTGGAAGTTGTTCCAGTTTGCGTTTTGTTCTTCACAAGAGTTGCGTGATTTGTCCGCGATCCTGACCCCTTTCTAGGTTTAAGCAGCGTAAGGTCGCATTTGATCGTTTCAATCTTTAATAGAAAGATTATTGTGTTTGTGCAGAAGGCAAGATAACTCTGAAGAGATATTGGTTCTTGCAGGGTCCATCCGAATTTGGAGTTAAAGGCCATCAGGTTGCAGTAATTGTTCTTAAAGCGTCGCATCTGGTCAGTTCCGACCTTCCACAGCTGGTCAGAAACAATGGGCAAGCTTATGCCTTGCTCGGCAGGTACAGCAGAAAAGAAACGTTTGTACGAAATAGACCTTCATTATCCTCAATTCCTCAAATTGATCATCCGTAGGTGCCTGCACAACGTCGTTGCATTTGAACGGTCTATCTACCGCTTCGATGACACATTGCTCAGGGCTGCACTGACCGCACAGCATGACTTGAACCAGACATCGTTGTGCCAGTCAAGTGGAACTTACAAGTGTGTTCCAAGTGCAGGCTGGTCTCTCCTTCTCGAATGAACGTTCAAAGACTTCCACCATCGAGGATAGCACGTATGTAGCCACTGTTTTCTTCTTTGACCACCCAGGTTAGGAATGTCGGTAGCAGGAACGGGGTGTCAATCGAAATAACAGGAGTAGTCTGCATCGGTACTCCGGACGAAAGCTGCAATGGGTTGATTTTCACTGGTGCTTGCTAAGGGTTTCCAAGTCGGATATCATATGGTTGTCGCATGTCGTCCTGCACTGAAGATGCATGCCAACCGTCTGTGACAATACTTTGATCGATGTCCTCTGTTGGTACACCAAAAATATTGCATTTCTCCAGCAAGTTTCTTCTTTCTCTCAAGTAGAAAGAAGTCACTCGCGCAGTTTACGTTGCTGTGTATTGTGCTTCTACAAAAGAAGCACTCCTTGCGGTCTACAGCGCCAATATGCAGTACTGCAGAGGTTGGTAAAAGAGCTTCTTCTTGTAGCTCAGAATTGTCTCGGTTACTTCTTTTTAGGTCGATCAACGCGGATTCCAGATCTTTCTTGGCTCTCGATCTCTATGAGCATATACTCCATCCAATTTAGCCACTGGTCCTCTCAAAGCGTCCGTGTTGTTAGGGGAAACCCACCTCGATATATCGGTCTGGAGGGCAGCGCAGTAGCATGGAAACAATCTGAGGTTGACGCCAGCTCTTCAACTCCTAAAGTTGGTGGAGATGGATCCGCACTCAAGTCTCCATTTTACAGACAGACAGTACTCTTTTGTTGGGGCCAGCCCACATCTGTAGAAATCCACCACAATTTCAGATGGAAGACCTTGATGATAGTGTCTCTCAGCACGGTTGAGTAGCTGCCTGCGCTGACCGAAAGTACACAGAAACCACGGATGTGAGTTTGCACCTGATCGTAGATTCTTCTCAGACCCTTGGTGTCATTTGAGTACGTCACAGATGAAAGTACTCGAAGCTTTGAAATATGTTCTTGCTGGACTTGCCTGTAGTCTCCATTGTATCCTGGCTTTGTGGGACAACCAGGCAGCAGAAGCAACACGCTTGAGTAGGAGAACAACTTATGTTTAATTCAATGTTATGGCCTATAGACCAACTCATGTTTACAAACAAATCGGAGCGCGTCTAGCAGACGCCACCGGTGCCGCGCGTGCGCGATGGAGTGTGGGCAACAAGCTCGCCGGCGCCCATAAACAAACCGTTGAAATACAATGTTATCGGCGTCGGTGTGAGTCCCCGTGCTCTTTTTTCACGTTGGAATTGTTGATTCTACGCCTTCCTGGCAACGTCAAACTACTTGAGCGGCCTCAGCGAAAATAACGAGGCTTGTTACACCACAAAAGTTTGCGCGAATAATCTGACATGCGGCGATTCATTCCGCGTGGACGCCGCAGAATGGACGCTAAAGCCCGAGTCGCATGATAAGACTCTGCTCGCTATTTTCAGTCGCGACATCGCTCGGGCTGCAATATCGTGAACCGCAGCTCAGATGGTCGACGTCGATACTGAAAATACCAAGCAGAATCAGACCGCGTGAATCGGGCATAACAAGTCGGTGATGGCCACTGGTAACAATGATCAACATATCCTTGTATGTACTGTTTACACCGAGCCTACTTACCCCAACCAACCTTGAAACTTAAAAGTCTATTAGGCCCGCACTTACTTCTTATCGAGATTACCGGGTCAACGTTCGGTCTACGGGGGCTGTCGTTTGAACGAGCAGACGGAAAACAAGCAGAAACGTTTGAAAGAGCAGACGACACTTCGAACGATCAGGCGGCCGGTTGAACTTGAAGACGCACTGAACGTAGTCCGCAGGTGGTCCGTACCACTTGGTGGTTTTCCCGCGTTCATTTTGGAACAAAACAAATAAATCTGTTGACCACAAGTATTCGTGAATTCAACCCAAAGTGCTTCCCCTCACAAGCAATCGTGGTCCGACGGAGTCTGGTTTTCCTTTTTCACGGCACCTATCCACGTTCTTGGACGAACTGAGCAGGCAGAAAACACATGAGAACTGACCTTCAAAACTTTCTCGACTCTTTCGGTACCCCAGCCACGGCATTTTGACGAGAAGGTGGGTTTCTGTCTGGTTTCTTCCAAAAGAACCCAGGAATTCCCGTCCGTCATGGGGATTTCTGGCGACTTCTGCTCACAGCTTCAGACCGGAAGTGTGCCCGATGCGCCATCACCGCACCGTGACGTAACAAAGTCGAATTTGTGTATATAGCAATGTTCCCCAATGTTGCCGACACAACATCGTTTCCTTCTAACGAACAAAAACAAGGAACTCAAGAACAGGAAGTAAAACAGTGTTACTTAACAAAGTCTTGGAGCCACGCAGATCTACTCCGCTGCAATAGGGATATGGTTGATCATGTGTTGTCTTGACCAGGCGCTGCCTCTGGAGCCACTGGAACTGACACAGGAGTGGACGCATCAGCCGACTCGAGTGTTGTGGGCAGCTGCTGTGAAGCTGCTCACAGATGATCTCCCACTTCGCCAGAGGCCGCCAGCTTGGAGGAATTCCTAGTGCAGTCGTCGGCCAAAGTATAGGAACTTGGTCCATGTGTGCCCGTAATAAGCATAGGCTCCGTGTAGCCTGATGGCTTCCTCTTTATTATGTTGGGTTTGTGGATCCTGACGCAGTCGGCAGGCTTGAAGATGGGTGCCTTTGTCCTCTCTTGAGGTTTGTGTAGCACTTACTGTAGGCCTGCCTCTGCTGCACTCATGCTCGAAAGTCTGCCAGTTCTGGGACAGGGTTCACAAAGTACCTGAGTGACGGGAAGCCCACATCCGCCAGGACCGGGGAACACGACTATGCGGCAAGACCTGGCGGCACACCCGTTGTGGCGCGAGGCGTACACCTGTATACACACCAGGGGCGGATCCAGACCTCCATTTAAGGGGGGGGGGGGGGGGGGGGGGCGGTCCCTCGGTGTAAAACGGCGGCGGGGGGGGGGCGGGGAGGGGGGGAGTGTTTATATTTTTTGTGGAGTTATCATTTTTACTAAACTCTGATAACATAATATAGATCTTGAGATCTTTTGTATCGGTTTACCTGTCAGGGATGAACTCTTTGAATTAAAACCTTTCGGGTGACACGCTAGAGGTAAGTATCTCGAAAATTGTGGTGACCACCATCCTTTCTGAAACTTGGTTTTCAGACCGACACTACGTGAGCAGTCGATTTAGGGCAGCTTAAAGGAGCGATGCAACAATTTTTGTACTTTGCGCAAATACCGCTTAAAACGGATCCCTAACGTTAATGACATATGAAACACGCGTTCGTTCTTCACCCCGCGCAATGCGCCATAGAAGTCCCAGAAAAAAAAAATTAAGAAAAACGAGCAGCGTTCACCCCCTCAACTCACAGCCAGAACAAGCGGCCACGTGATCTGGAGCCGATTATATGCCGCCAGTGTTGATCATAGCCACGCGCTGGGGTTGGCAAAGCGCAGGACACGGGCTAAGTTCCAGACATTGTTATGGCTCGGCTGTTGTTGTCGTTGCACCGATTGGACACGGGTCACTACCCGAATGCTTCTCGAGCTAGCAATTATCACGAGCCCAAGTCGAGTGCCCACGCATTGCTCGGGTCTAATCTATGAACCGCATTTAAATATCGTCACTTGGGTGTACTGCGATCCCCACGTTACGTCATCAAATTTTGCAAAGGAGAGATTGAATGAAAATGATCGCTTTTGTCCTTGAAATTACACCACAACAAAGCAGTTTCTTGGCCAGTGGCGTTGCGTGTAGGTATTTTTGAGTCCCAGGTGTGCCAGTAAGCTCGTATAGAGTGAAAAACATTCCAATTGAATATCGTTGCCAAGGTCCTTTAAAGACATTGCCTTGGCAGACATTCTGGTTGGAGCTAGTGCTCAACTGCTGCGGCAGCGGGAAGAGCGGCTTAAATCAGCAGAGCGAGTACGTTGCAAACAAGCGACAGAAATGGCCCGGCGGCTTCGACGCTGCTCGCGGCGTCAAAACACTGTTGACGCAGCGAGCGAAACGAACGCTGCCACGCAAGTTCGTCGGTTGTTCGCCGTATATTTGGAATGTCCAGAGCGCAGCACATACGGCATTGCCAACCTAAACTCGTGTTTTCACGTGTTCTGAATGCAACTCGAGAGAACGAAAGCGAATAATTGTTTAATATTTTTGAAAGCATGTTGCACTTTGGCAACTATAACTTTTAAACTTAGACAAGACCTTAAACCAGCAATGGATCCTTCCAAATTATGTTCAATTGCACTTCGTCTGGATATTTTTGTATGAAAGGAACACTTACTTGTTTTGGGTAGTTAGCCCACTCGTCACGGTCGAGAGGACAGGTGCAGAGATATGATAGGGCAGAGCGGTTGTAAGGTCGGCGAATCTCAACTGGGCTAAAGGCCGATCACGACTGCAGCATGGATGTTTGGGAGTCGGTGTTCACTCGAACGGGCACAGGCACTGTCTATTTAATTTATGTAAAGCCGCATCTTTGAAAGGGCTCGTTTTCCCCAAGTCCGTTTGACACACAGATATTCGCTCATGCAAAGCCGCGCGAAAGCTCTGCCGTCAATCCACAGAATCCGCGTTTAACTGGAAAGGACGGCGCCAAGGGAAGACAAGGGGTAGCGGGCGCCTTTCCTAAAATATGTCCCGCCACCCTAAGTTTAAACGGCATTGTATACAAATAAATGCCTACGGCGTCGGCTTCAGGACCCCGTGTAAGCAGCCTCCAGCCTTTAGAGTGCTCGTACCGTTTATCTTTCTTTTATTAGCTTCCCGCCACGAGAAGTCGTACCGCAGGCAGTATGAAGCCCATTAGAGGAAACATCTCCCCCTTCTGGCGCTCGTCGGCTTCTTTCTGTATTCCGCGCTGCGGCGCTGATCCTCAGTGAGGGATGGAGGCGAGGACGAAAGCGGGCTTATGTTTAAGCCAAGGTCGTGGGGAGGTCCGGAGCGTCTTCAGGAGAAGCTCAAACCCAGACTACGCTGTACCCAGAGCATTTGCTTCCTATCAGTTGACAAGTAAAGCAATAGACCGATTTCACCAGCTAGTTTGAGAACGCCACCGCTGCCGCCATGCACCGTGGGAGCTGTAGTCTTTCTAAACGCGCGACAACCCCGCTGGAGGTCTGCGCGAGCAGAGCACGAGGCTGCATGAGCTGTCTCGCAAACTGACATCTGCCTCCTACAAACTACAGTTATGGCGGTGTCACGCATGCGCCGAACGCTTGGTGAGATCGGTCTATTGGTCACCTGGCTGTACAAGCTGCATCCCCCCCCCCCCCCCCCCGGCTGGAACGTCTCCTCCCGGTACGTCCCCTCCGCACTTCCTTTGGCAATGAGCACACCGTGCCGATAAGATACCTTTAGTGAGCCTGCGGGCAACAGCATCTCAAAGCAAGCCAAAAAAGACATGCCAAAAGACAAGCCCAGAACCACGAAGAAACCATCAAATGAAAAGTGATGAAAAGGCAGCCGCTAGAGAGGAAGGATAATCCGCTACCCTTGAGGAAGGCTGCTTGACGTCTGCGTTTGGGAGCTTTCAGGGCACACATTTTTCGCAGACAACCCCCAAAGAGAAAGAGGGAGACAGAGAGAGAGGGAGAAAGGGACCTGGATATGTTGAAGGTATTTTCCCCCTGTGCTCGACGTGCTGGCCTTGTTTGGAAGTGTGCCTGCAGTGGAGGACCCTGATATTTGGTGCGCCTCCCCACTGTCTCTCCACTTCGAAACTCCTGGCGCCGTCCCTGTCGGGAAGACGTACCATGACCTTGACGGAGATAAACCCCACTTTGGAAGCGCCCAGCAGGCGCGTCCACCCACCGCTGTTTTAATCTTTTGTTTCTCGCGTCGATTGCTTACGTTTTTTCTTCGAGCTGACGAAAAACCCCGGGAAGGGGGGGTTGCCTGGCGAGGCGTTTGGGGGGGAGGGGCGATCGCCCCCACCGCCCCCCCCCCCCCTGGATCCGCCACTGATACACAGGCAGACTTGTACAAGTTACTGAAAAATAGTAAGGAATTACAATTACAATTACTCAAGGCTAAATTGTAATTTATTACAATTACAATTACCGACCCATAAAAGTAAGTGACCGTAACCCCCAAAAATAATCCGCTACTTTTGTGGCGTTACTTTTAACAATATTTTCCTCATTTAAAAAAACAAAGGGAAGAAGGTTATTCAAGTTCTTATCGTTGCGACCTGTTTCATTAATTGACCTTGAATATTTTGAGCAACAGGTGACTCTCGAAACTCTCGTCAGACATTTTGCGTTATTTCTTATTCAATATGTCGAATGCTGGACACCATTTTAACTGAGGCACTGGATGTGCCTCAGTTGCCGAGTTGTGCCTCGCGAATGTTGTATGCTCTGGATTGAGCTTTTTCAGCGAAGAAGCAATGGAAGTACTATTTACAGGGCTTAAAGTGTCCCCTTACTCTGGGGGGGGGGGTCTCTTTTAGCTGGAGCACAAATAGAGGCCCCGGAAAAAGGAGGGGAGGGGGAGGGGGCTCTATTTGTGCTTTTTCGACAACATTAAACCAACACTTCTAAAGCTTGTTTCTACAGCTATGTATTATTTCAATTTATCCGGGACTTGTCATATCTGTTTCCCAAGCACAGGACTAAGACAGAGGACCCCCCGCCAAAACTGGAGGGGGGGGGGGGGGATCCCGGATCCCCTGAGACCCGGAAGATAGAGCAAAGCTTGGTCGTTGCAGCCATTGCCTGATATTCGAGAGTTTTAGTAGAGTTCGTAACAATAAGGTGATAATTAAATAATAAATAAGGTTTGGCTCGATATTCTTCTTTCTTTGGTTCGGAACAGGTCGAGCCTCCGTTGAGACGTTGGTGAATAAAAAGAAAGTTTCCAATATTTAAATATAAGTAATCGAGAAGAAAAAAAACAGGACACTCGTAACGATTATTTAGAACCTCAGTTAAAACAAGGAAATGTAAACACACGTTTGCCATGTGTACCTTTCTTGGTGCCGTTCAGAAACGCACGGAGCACGGACCGAATGCAGTTTACTCCGGTGTTCTCCAGATAGACGTCCGCTGATGTCACGGGCAGCGAAGGGCAGAGAACTAAGCAAGCCGCGCTATGGCCCCACTCACGAGTTTCACTCTCTCGTCAAGCCCAGAATATCAAGTCTACGTCAGCCACCTTTATGTTTTATTTGTAAAAATATCTGCTTGAGATAAGATGCGTCCTGTTGAGGTAAAAACGGGGAGAAAAAAGGAAGACTATAACCATTTTCCAAGTGCTCACAAAAAGCTGACTCACAAAAAGGGGGGCCAGCCCTAGAAGTTGGACTACAAAAAAAGTAGGCGTGAAAGAAGCAGACAAAATACACCCTGTTTTCTAAGAGAAGATGGTAAGTGTGCATCGACGAACGAGGATGCTTGTGGCAATGACACCTTCACATATTATCACATCTCTTTTAGTGGATTTTAGGGTAGACGGAGCGTTGTCTCGTGTTGTGACATTATGAAAATGGTCCTAGTCACTATTGGGGAGGAGATCGAACGGTGGCGCTGGCTAGCGGCCGCCGTCCGAACTATTCCGCAGGAATAACATTCCCGCCGCTAGTATTCGTTCAGCCATGGAGGACGAGGACCTGAGGCTCGTGAAAGGTATGTGGATAATATTTATCTGCTCAAAAAGCATCTGCGTAGGGGTAGCATAGTCCCTGCTTGTCTCACCTTCCTTTAAATGTCGCCGCATTCTCGTTGGAAGCAAAAACCTACCCACGTGTAGACGCTCGCGATCGGCCGCGTTGCCCCGGCTGCGCGCGCCAGGTCGTGCGTGACTGACGCGGTTTGGCGATGTTTGTGTGCTTCCTAGGATGTAGAAACCGTATTCGCAAAACACGCGCATTGTTTTTCAGTGTCCGTGTCCCTTGCAACGATCATCAGCCACATCGGCGAGAGCAAGAGGTGCCTTGTTCAAGGCGAGAACGTGGTGAAATGTGATAATGTAATCGAGCGCAGCGTCGCCCCGGAAATATTTTCACCAAAACATCAACCAAAATAGTCGTTACATTACGCTTTGTTGAAATGCCGAAATACAGAACACACTGGTGAACATTATAGTGTAAGATGTGGCTAATTAGACTGCACATTGGCATTAAACGTTAAAGTTGTCTTTTTTCAGTTTAATCTGTCGGTTATTCAAAGGTGCACGCGGTTAACGATGAAATATCAATGAGTTCTGCACGACGAGGACTTGGTCATATACACATTTGCATTGCTCAATCGAAATTATAGGAATCGCAAAATTATTCACGCAGTTGCATAGATATCACAATATCGAACTGATACTGCTAGATAATATGTCCCAGTGTAAAAACTAGCCTGGAATAAAATAGTGATCCAATGATAGCAGTACCTCTCGGTGGCTTCCAAAGCCTCACGATCCGGTCGTGTGATCCCTTCGGAAGATTCTCCGACGGAACGGCGTTGCGTATCAAGAACCTCCTCTTGTTAACTGTTATGAAACAGGGTGGGGATATTTTTCCGGCAGCCGGCACAACCACTCGGGAAAGAAAAGATTGCCGGGAGCTTCGTACCGCAATAATTATTCTAAAAAAAAAAAAAAATCGTCAAACGTTACACAAAGAAAAAAAAAAGTTCGCCTACTTTGATTTGAACCTGGGACCCACGGCACGTGTGACGGACACCTTTCCGCTAAGCTACTAACACTTTTTTTTCTTTATTGTCTGGTTAGACACTGAAACGCTACAACACAAAAACAAAACACACACATATAAAAATGTTAAAAGCGCGTGAACCTCTGAAAGGCCCCGCGGCTACATCTAAAAACGTTTTACACTGACCAATTCATCTAGTACGGATTTTTTTTTTTCTTTATTGCATTTTATCTAGTACGGATACCCAGTCTGAGGGTTCTTGCAAAGCGCGATACACTTCGCGTATGTACGCGGCACTTTTAATTAAATGGTCTCCAGCGGGGCGTATCTTCACATCTGCGTCGTTCACTTCCGTCCTCGTCCTCCAGACGTCGTGGAGGCCGAGGAGCATGAACAAATCGTACGGAACCCCGCCTTCGTTCTCAAGCGGTAAAAAACGTATGCCGTATGGATCGAGGGGGAGGTCTTTATTCAACGTTCGCTGAAGTATGTCCCATAGAAAAACCGCGTCCCAACACTCCATAAGAACATGTTCTATCGTTTCTTGTTTCTTACACAACAGACAGTTAACTGACCATGAGACAAAAAGACCTCACACTCCTCGAGCCATGGCTTAACAGGAAGCACACCACAATGTAATTGAAAGAAAAAAGACTTCAAAGACGGCTTAACCGGTATTTTTTTCGCAGTCTTTACGACATCCTGCCCTGGTCTGTCATAATACAGGAACCTGTAGAGGGGTGCAGGCAAAAGAACATCCACCAAGTCTTTATACAACCTTTTACGATTAACTGAACATAGGTACTCCATTGCAAAACAAACTTTTAGCATCTGAAAAGATAAAACTATTTCTCGCATGAAGCCACGAACACTGACTCAATTTTGGTTACTAGACTATATAATAAACTCGGGCAGATAATCCTACAACAGGTTCTGCAGGACTGTACACAAAAATGCATTATTCTGATCTCGCAAGAGCATAAACCGCGATACAATCTGGTGAATGAAAAGGTGGGACAATCCCAAACATCCACTACTCACGGAGCAAAACAAATTGGTGCGGGACGAGCGTTCCCAGTACGACAAACAAGCGCGCTGTGCGGGTTCAGCGTGCAGACATTGCGTTCTTTGCCTTTAGCTCACTTATCTTCACCAACCTTTTTTCGAGACAGATTTTTCACGTTCCGGGGTTCCTCTCGAAAGAAAGTCCACCAAGAGAAACCTACGTAATGAATACTTTGAAACAGCAGTCTCAGTTAAAAAAGAATATTTGTAGTAGCGTATGTTTTAAATAAGAACAGGAATGCTGATGGACATGCGGCGGTCCTTATGTTCCAGTTTACGAAGCTCCATATCTGTAGCGACGTGCGGGCTGGCAGGCAGAGACCAAATATAGTTTTCCCAAGGCCGTTGCTTTCAGAGGCGGATTTAGAGGGGGGGGGGGGGGGGGGGGGGTCCGAATGTTTTGACGCCCCTCTTGATTTCTGCATGTGTAAAAATTTAGGGCGTGGAAACGGGGAGGGGGGGGGGGGGGGAGTTCCAAAACATAGAGTGGGCACAGGAACAGCAACGCGATGCGGCTCGCTAGCACCATGCGCTTGCTTGTGCAGATCACGGCATGCACCCAGTACCTCGGAGCCAGTGCGACTCTTCCGCGTTCCCGGAGCCAGTGTTCAACGACGCACGGATACAGCTGTGATACTACTATAATCGAACCTTTGTGTTTTCTGCCGGACAGTTTGGTGCCAGAACCTCCCTCTCCCAAGCAAGGCAACTGCATCGACACACGGATCATCGTCTTCTTCTGATTAATTAGTGTTTTCAAAAGAGAATTACAAAAATATCGAATCAAACAAGGAGGAAGAAAACTAAAACGCAAGCTCAAAAGCTGGTGGGATAAAGAGGTTAAGGCAGCAATATCGAGACGCCAGGCGGCATCTAAAACAGAGATGGGCAAATAAAAAGGGGGTCACACTAACTGAAGTAGCATCAAAATGGGAGGAATTTCAGGAAAGAAAGCGGGAGGCATCAGGATTAATACAGGCCAAAACTGGGCGGGCAGGGGTCCAGTGGATGATATAGATCAGGGGTGGCCAGGCTGATCCGGCCTATGAGCCGCAAACAAAACCAAGAAACTTGTAAGAGCCGCGGGAAAGGGGGGCGGGGGGGGGGGGGGCGATAGGGAACATCGGTTACCTAAAGAGGACAAGTATCACCGGCGGATGACAAAGGCTACGAGACTGATCATTTTCTCGACCCCAAGCCAAAGTGCATGCTTGGTTTGACAGTCCATGTCCTTGATGCGTTTCCCCCTAGGGTCCGGCAAACTCCCTCGAACAATGAAAGAAACAGGATCTGTGGAAACATACGAGTGAAAAGAGGTTCGACTGTACATATGGGGGCACAAGGCTGCCAAACCGCAAGCTGTTCTTTATTCTGAAATCCTTGGGAAACGCGGAAAGGGCGGAAGGGGAGGGGGGTCCCCTTGCGAGGGATCCGCGAGCCGCACTTGGACCAGCGAAAAGCCACATGCGGCTCGCGAGCCGCGGTTTGGCCACCCCTGATATAGATAAACCAGAATGATAGGAATGCGGAAAAAAGGTTCTGAAAACACATCAGTGCGAGGGAAAAAAGACCGAGGGGTACCGAAAGACACTCACCACACAGGAAGGGACAAAGCTAGAGGGGGAAGAGGCAAGGGAATACATTAGACATACAATCGAAGCAGAATTTTCGGAGTTAGAATGATATCAGGCCGTAGGGAATGGTAGCGTCTACACAACACAAGAGGAGGATCATACTGAAGAGGAAATGACCACTGGGGAGTGGGAAAAAGCAGAAGGAAGGGTTCCGGCTGGAACTGTGACAGGTCCAGACGGCATGAGATTGATAAAAGTTCGAGGCAAAACAAGCAAATTGAAACTAAAGCAGGTGATCGACCAGATACTTATCGTCCTGTCCCAGATACTGGGACAGGTCCAGACGGCATGAGATTGATAAAAGTTCGAGGCAAAACAAGAAAATTGAAACTAAGGCAGGTGATTGACCAGATACTTATGGGAGGGGCGGTACCCAGTGACTGGAAATTGAGCAGGATGAGATTGTTATATAAGGGCAAGGGAGACAAACAGTATCAAATCATACCGACCAATCACAGTAACTTTAGTAATATACAGGCTAGCTATGCAAATTGTAAAAAGGCGAATGGAAGAATGGGCAGAGAGAAAGCAGATTCTAGGGGAGCTTCAAAACGGTTTCAGGAAAGATAGACGACTAGATGATAATTTATTCGTAATCACTCATTGCATTGAGATAGCAGTGACAAGTCAAAGGCTATTATGGGTAGCATTTTTAGACATCAAAGGGGCATATGACAATGTGAATCAGGAAAACCTCTGGAACCAACTGAAGGGATATGGACTAGAGGGAACCATGGTTAAGTTTCTAGAACGAGTTTATACGGAGAATAGGGTGGTTATAACATGGAAAGCCGAAACTACCAGACCAGCAGCAATAAAAAGAGGTCTTAGGGTTGCCCATTGTCTCCCCTCCTCTTTATGATATACCTCAGTGAGATAGAAAAAAAGGTTAGAACGATGGAACCTAGGTTTTGACCTGACACACATGGAGGTAGGACATAAAGTAAATCAAGTATCGTCACCAGCACGTGCTCAGCAGTCGTCCACACAACTATGGCCGCCAGTGAATACTTCCTATAATAGATATAAATTCGTTAAGGGTGTATGGAAGGGAGTCGTGGTGCCAGGACTGTCATTTGGGAATGTGGTACTGTGTATGAGGCCAGAAATCGAGGCAGGTTTAGAGATGCAGTAAAGGAGTTTAGGTAGGTTGGCATTGGGGTCACATGGGAATACACCACAAAAGGGAGTACAGGGGGATATGGGTTGGGCATCTTTTGAGAGTAGAGAAGCGACCAGTAAAGTAAAATTTGAACAAAGACTAGCTAAAATTGAGGATACACGGTGGGCAGCGAAAGTGTACAAGTATTTATATATGAAAAATCTACACACTAAGTGGACAAACCGAACCCGCAAGCTGAGATTTAAATACAATCAACGAGATGGAGCCAATCAGAGCATATCAGAAGAAAAGGGAGTAAAGGAAACAGAGAGGAAATTGTGGGAAGAGAGAATGCAGGGGAAATCAGCTTTAACAATATACAGGGATCAAAAACAAGAAATACAAAAGGAACAGCTGTATGATAATTCAGTGGGGAGCTTTTTGTTGTTTGAAGCTAGAACGGCGGTGCTATGTACGAAAACGTATAGGGCTAAATTACAGGAAGTAGACATTCTGTGCGACGTATGCAACCGCGAAAGGGAAACTATAGAACATGTAATTATAAGGTGCACGGGGCTTCGTCCCACCCTCTTCGGGGATTTGGGACTAGGGATTTGGAGGGGTCACTGGGACGAATGGATAGGGAAAGAATTGCGGTAACTCAGACGAGATTGGAAGATTGGTGGAAGAGATCTAGGGAAGGATAAAAAGATACAGATAAAAGTAAACAATAAATTCAATTTAAAAGAGAGGGGGTTGTTATAACAAAATTCATACAAATTTAAAAAAGAGAAGGGATGACGAAATTTAAGGCTAGGTGGCGCAAGCTGCCGCCAGTTACAAAGGGTATAGCCATTACCATATATCCATACCATCTATCCATGATATCTACTGCTGGCATCTGCTCGGCTCCTCCCAACGAGGTAGAGGGGCTTAGAGTGATAAACCGGAAGTTCGGAAGTGGCACCCCCCCGGTTGCCGCCATGTTTTACGCAAATGTGACCACTCGTCACGTGACCTCACAAGAGCCGTGACGTCGGAGGTAAGATGGCAGCGCCCAGAGCTGACGGATGCGAGTTTGTTCGGTGCGCAGCAGCCGTGATGTGCAGCGGCTTTCTGACGATTTCGGGCTTTTTCGTGCTCGCTGACGCAGGTATAATGTGAAAAACATGAAGGAAGGAGACATTTTACCCTTTTTGCGCGAGATCGCTCTGGATCATCTGGATATTAACACCTGTGAGACAGCATCAGCCGTATCGCCGTTACCGGTGCTCGGATTCGGGATCTGTTCGAGGATCGATAGAACTTTGAGTGGTTTTAGCATAAAATTTTTGCATTCTCTCAGTTTTGTTTGAACGTTGTAATGTTTGAGAATCGACGCGAAAGGTATACGTCGCGTTAGGGCCTAGGAGAAGTTGTTTCAGGCCTGCGTCACCGAATAACCATAGCAACTTTTAGCGAGGAAGCTCATGCGATCTTTAACCAATTGTGCTAATCGACGATTCTACATTCGATCGCTTTTCTTCCTTTTTTGGTGAATGCGAAGTGCACACTTATTTTCAGCTACAAGGACGACGTTTTATTGAGTGTGGGGATGAATAAATCGTTGCAGCACCTGCTTCAAACCTATTCAACTTGCAATAAAAACAATTGTTTTGGTGTATGCATAGACTAACTGCACCTTTTTCTCTTTCGTAGGATTTATTGCAGCAATACTTTTTTTCATCAAGAGTGCATTGTATTAGTCGGTCAATTATTTACTTGTTCTAATTACCTGATAAGATGATGAATCTTTGTGTTCATCCCTTGCCTGAAGAGCAGTCTTGTTGAAAAATGCTGACCATTCCTTTCGGTCTCTTCAATAGCCTTTTTTGAAAAGTGTGGGTTGCCTATACTTCGTATCATTGTGACCTGGAAAAGGGCAACCGCCACAGCCCCCTCGAGCCACTCAGAGAGACGGAGCGAAGGTGTGTGACAAATCTGTGCAGACGAGCACTCTGAATGACAAGTTGTGATGTGCCTTTCTCCAACCTGCAAATTGGCTCCCCGAAACTGTAGCCTTTGCCGTTTGCCAAATTGTGATGAAACGAATTACAGTAGCTACTACTCTAATTACCCCAGGCTTTCACACTTTGGTCATTTGTTCAACAAGAATGTTATGTACGCCATCACTCTGACCTTGGTTCAGCGACTATTGGACTCGAATGCTGCATTAGCATTCGACATGAACTGGGGCCCATCCGTGTGCTTTACGCCGAAATAAAATGGTGACAGTTGTGTTGCTTGATGGGGTTCTGCAAATGGTCTATTTTGTCTTACGTATAGGAAATGTCCTGCTATATAACAATGCATCAACACATACGATTAAAGTATATGCACAGAGGTGTGTTCCGGAGAAGTGGAATGAGTGCAGCCCAATGCAACAAGTCTGCCAGTCTGGTATGTCCCATTAATTAATATTGAAGGGTCAGAGTCATCTCTGACCCTTCAATGTGTGTGTCCTCAAAGGACCTGCGCGTGTGGTGAACACAATTCTTGGTGTATAAACTCTCAAGGCGTAAAGGCAAGCGGAAATAGGTTTATCTGGTTAGTGTATCAAATATGTTTATTTCCACTGGATTACATAATTATTGATTCTTAGTTAATGGTTCCAGAACGAATTCTTTCTGCGACAGTTTCACGTCAGGCGTTCAGTCGTAATACCTGTGGACCTTGTTGTAGGACGACGCTCCTGGCACGTCGGTGTTCAGTTCGGTCGAGTAACAACTTTGACCGACTGATGGCGTCTTGTAATCATACGTCATGTGTGCCCACTGACATCTGATGCACTGAAGCTGCCAGGGTGGCTTCTAATCTGCAAAACGTTCCTGGTATTTTTCTGCATCAATGCAGCAAGCTCGGGCATGTATTGGTTAGGTGGCTGTGCCTTTTGCTGTACCGTTGACTTGATAGCTGGCAACAATGTTTGTTTGCTATCCAAGAATTTTCACTTCCATTTCGTGATGGAGGTTTATTCTGCATCCCACGACTACTGCAACTTGTGCAAGTCTTGTGTGGCAAAGTGAAGTCTCGTGATGCTTGCAGTCCACTTTTGAGAGCAACCAACCATTCTATTTCTTAAGGTCACTCAGCGGCATTCTCTGTCAAAGTTGGAAATTGTGCGCTTCGTGGCATGGACACAGATAATTAGTGTCAGCAAATTATCAGGTACTGTCCTTGGACGACAACCGACACCAGATCAACTCTCCTTGCATGGCCGCTCACCTGCTTTGTCGTGCTTACCTCCCGTCCAGATGAAGTAGATCACGAGCTTCGGGGTAATGTCGGCACCAGGGACAAAGACCGCCGAAAATAGTCCTCAATCTTCCCCGGACGCTCGTCGAGACGTGGTCGAGGGTCGTTCGGCACGAACCCTTGCAGGCCAAATTACTGGTACGGGAACCTTTAGTAGACATGGTCGGCCTCATGCAGTGGCAGCAGAGTGGTTTTCGGTTGGCCATTCGCAGTACCTTTGTTTTCCTCGGTGTACTTTGTTCAGCGCGGACCTATACTGGTTCTTCCCGATGTCAGGAATGCTTCGGCGTTGGGGTGTCTCGTTGAATTGGCATTGAATAGTAACAAGTAGCCGGTGGTGGTCGTTGTGACTTTTCGTTTATTTATTTCATTTATTTTTCCCTCAGGGCCTGAGGGCATTACAGAAGGGAGTGGGTTACATAATATAAAGTAAATCTAAGATATGCACATGAAACAGAACAAGAAAAATAACAATAGGTTAGTCAAATTCTGGAATATAAATATTGGCAATACAGTTTTTAAACGCCACACCATCGGAAATCGATACCGCAGAGGCTGGAAGGTGGTTCCAGTCAAGAGTGGTGCGAGGTATGAGCGAACTATGAAAAGATGTAGTTTTACACGAGGGTACGTCCATTTTATGTTGATGATCGAGACGTGACGAGATGTAAGGTGCAGGCGTTAGTAACCTTTCACGTAGGAAAGGGTTATGATGGTATAGCTTGTGATACAGGCATAAGCGAAAAAATTTTCTGCGCAAAGCAAGCGTTGGCAGTTTTAGGCCCAATTTCATTGATGTTACGCTAGCGATGCGGTGATAATTAGTGAGGATGTAGCGAGCAGAACGGTTTTGGACCGCTTCAACTGCAAGGGTTAGTACGTCAGTACCGGGGTCCCAGATGGAGGAGGCATAATCCAATTTTGAGCGAACGAGTGTTTTGTAGAGAAGTAATTTTAGCGACACAGGAACTGTTGAAAAATTCCGTTTTAGGAATCCGAGCATGCGGTTAGCATTATTTGTTATGTATTGGATATGAGAATCCCAAGAGAGAGTGGATGAGATATGAACGCCTAAATATTTATAAAATGAAACGTGCTCTAAAGAAACATTGTTAAAAAAGTAGCGAGGAGTGTCATTTTGGACACGGGAAATTCTCATTACTTTGCATTTGTTAACGTTAAGTTGCATATTCCACATTTTACACCATTTTAACACACTGTTAATGTCTGACTGAAGAGAAATGACATCTAAATTATTACTTACTTCACGGTATATTACACAGTCGTCGGCGAATAAGCTGATTGAGGACGAGACATTGGCGGGTAGGTCATTTATAAATATCAGAAAAAGCAGAGGTCCCAACACAGAACCTTGGGGAACCCCGGATGTTACAGAAGATAAAGACGATGAAGTGTCATTTACAAAAACAATTTGGGACCGGTTAGTTAAAAAGGCATGAATGCAGGAAAGTACGTTAGCGTCGATATTAAGTTTGCTTAATTTGTGAAGTAGAAGCCTATGCGAAACCTTATCAAAGGCTTTCGAAAAGTCCAGGAAAATACAGTCGGCCTTCGAACTACGATCAAGAATGCGATGAAGATCATGTGTGAAAGTTAGTAACTGTGTTTCACATGAAAAGGACTTACGAAACCCGTGTTGCGCGGGAGAAAAGAAGTTGTTCGATTCTAAAAAAATTTACAAGATGTGAGAAGATTATATGTTCTAAAATTTTGCATGAAATACTTGTTAGAGATATCGGACGATAATTGAGAGGAATATGCTTATCACCAGTCTTATGCACAGGCACAACCTTTCCCACCTTCCAGTCGCCGGGTAGAACACCAACACTAAGAGATTGCTCAAAGAGTTTAAATAGTATAATGGACGAATATTCCTTGGTGTTTTTTAGGAACTTCGAGTTTATATCATCAATTCCTGCAGAACAAGACATTTTTAGATTATCGACTAGGTGAATAATGCCGGTAACGTCGAATATAATCGGAAGCATGGGTGAAAAATCATTTTGCAAAAGCAGTGGCACAGTCGATGAATGGTCATGGGAAAATGAGGCGACAAATGTAGAATTTAAAATAGACGCACAGTCACTAAGCGACACTGGTTCACCAACGTCGCTAAAAAAAGATACCGAGGGTTTTTCATGGCAATTGACCACATTCCAGAACTGCCTAGGGTTATTAGTAAGCATGGATGGCAGAGTTACAGAAAAGAAATGAGCCTTCGCGTTCTGAACTGCCATCTTGTAGATATTAGAAGCATTGTAATAATCGGACCACTTAATGTCATTATTTGGAAACTTAGCGGTTCTAAACTTCCTCTTTTTCTTGTTAGAAAGCTTTTTTAGCGCAACGTTAAACCAAGGCGCTTTTGAAGATGCGGAGAGATTCCGTAACGGTATAAACTTGTTAGTGAGACGCACTACTTCCGATTTAAATAATTGCCAGTTTTCGTCAACAGAACGCTCAGAAAAGCGCAATAAGAAAGAATCAAGAAACACACAAAGTTCATTATTGATAGCCGCGTAGTCACCTTTACCATAGTCACGTATTCGCTTGAGACTCGTAGGCGAGCTTCCAGCAGGAACATTAAGGAAGAAAGGTATTATAGAATGATCACTGAGACCCTCCATGTTGCTGATGGAAGAAATTAAAGTAGGTGATGTTGTTAGTACTAGATCCAAAATGTTGGATGCGGTTGGAGTGCTTCTGGTAGGAAGAGAAACTAGCTGGGTAAAACTGAAATCATTGCAAAGATTTATGAACTCGGCTACGTCAGTCGAAAACGGGTGACAATGGGTATGTAAATCATTCCACACAATATTCGGATAATTGAAGTCGCCAAGAAGGACGATAGGAACGGAAGGAAAGCGGACCAGTATGGAGTTGATTGCATCATGAAGGTTGTTCACAAAATAATTATTACAGGAAGGTGCTCGGTAACATACACCTAACACAAGTTTTTGATGATTCAAACACAAGCAAATGAACAAGATTTCTAAATCGCTAGTCAAGCGTAAACAAAACGATTCAATGTGAGCGGCAACTGCGATTAATACACCTCCTCCAGTTCTATCACCCCTATCACAACGATAAATGTTGAAGCGCTTTTCGCAGCAAAATATTTCAGAATTCTTTACCCTGGAGGAAAGCCGAGTCTCAGTTAAAATCACGATGTCAGCGCAGCAGGAATCAATGACAGAGCACAGATTATCTCGGTGACGTATGACACTTCTTATATTAGTAAAAACTACGGACACCTGTTTTGCACCGTGGCGTGAACCATCCCCCCTCATGACCTGCTATGATGATGTAGATGCCCGCGAATTGTTAGAAGAGACTGGCGCTGTATCTTCTGCCGCACGCGCCTTAGCGCCATTACTCAGCTCGAAGATAGTATCATTTGAAGAGTTATACATGTAGCACTGCCTGTTAATAAATAGTTTATTATACCGCAACTGAAATGCGCATTTTTTTGTTTTCCCAAATTCGATTAGTTTCCTTCTGGCAAGACGCGTTGCTGGTGAAAAGTCTTCACTCAGGTACGTGGCGCTTCCTTTTAGTTTGAACCGTGAGAAAAATATTTTATCCTTGTCTTTAAATGAAGAAAACTTTACTATTACTGGCCGACATTTATTAGCGACGAAGGGCCCAATTCGGTGCGCGCGTTCAATGCAGTCGGGAGGAGCCTGAGTATCAAGGATATGGGAGACAATGTCAAGCACTTCTTTTTCACTTTCAGCCCAAGTTTCTGATTGAACATCTGGAATTCCGTAGATAACTAAATTATTTCGGCGCGACCGATCTTCCAGATCATCAAGCCGATTGGCGAAGTTAGTGCTTTCAGCAAGACACTGCTTCGCGCGAATTTCATTGTTGGCAAGCTCAAGTGCGGATACTTTTGTTTCAACAAGAGAAAGTCTAGTTCCAATAGCGTTAATTTTTGCTTCAATGACGTGTTGGTTTTCTTTTATCTCTTTTACAGTATTAATTAAACTGTTCTGCCCTTGCTCCGCCCTCAAAGAACGGTCATTCAAATCTTGCATCATCTTAAACATATCTGCGAACTGCTTGGCTTGGGATTCTGTCATAGGGCCGGGGTTAGTCTCTACATCGCCAGAAAGAATTAGTAGCAGTTTTAAAACGCCAATACACTCTACAAGCAGTTCAGAACAAACACTGGGGCATGGAAACGAAAAATAAAAGACATTGTTGGTTTTCTTAGCATGTAATGACGGAATGGAACCAACCTGCACAACGATGTAGACAAGGTTAGACGACGTCATTCTCCGACTGTTTCCATGCCCACTGACGGAACTGTAGGTGCTTCCCGGTCTTGTAGGAAAACCGTCCATGAATGATGATGTCGATGCGGCGGCTTGCGCGAACGGCACGAGGACTAGCTGCGGCCACTCGGCGGAAACATTGAAAGTGCCGCCGCCAGAGCGTGTCAGGTTGAAAAACGCCCCTTGCGTTATCGCCGATGGTGCGGTGAAGGCTCGAGGGTATGACGATGGTCCTGTCCACGAGATAGTCAGGGAAGCCAGGATCTGCACAACGATGTAGACAGGGTTAGACGACGTCATTCTCCGACTGTTTCCATGCCCACCTGTGGCATAAGTGGCCCTAGTTTCGTCATATGCCGCTTCGCTCGAAGAAGTCTCCAGTTGAAATGCCTGTTGAACTTCTTCCGAAACAATCTCGGCGATCAAAATAAACGCCGGGCAACTGATGGCAGGAACTAGCTTCCTTATCTCCTCCCGGACACCGTTGCGAAGGATGTCACGGATGCCTGGGGGGCAGGTGTCGAAGTTGCAGCTGGACGACTCGAGTGTTGCGACGCTGGGGAGTTGTTGATAGTGACATGCTCAGGCCTGCAGTGTACATTCAATGTTGGAAGCTTCATTGATATGAACCCGGCCTTCGACTGTTGTCGTGGGGTTGCGAACAAGGCTGCTGAAGGTGTTGTACCTCACATAAGGAACATGGGATTCTTAGCTTCTTGTCTTCTGTAGCATACGGGGTTGGCATGGGTGCTCGATCATGCGCAAAACATCCTCCACGAAGGCAGCGACGCTCTTGTTGGGGCCGTGTCCTGGACAGAATCAGGAATTCGGCTCTCTCTCGTCAATGTTGGCTGATGAACATGCACTTCAGCTCGATCTTGCAAACTTCCCATGACGTTAAGGAGGATTCGTGGCTCTGAAACCAGTGCCTCGCAGTTTCTTTTACGAGAAGTATAGGTTCTGCAGGAGCTGGTTGTCCATCTGCCCACTGTGGCGGGCGACACAGTCATATTGTTCAATCCAGCCCTCGACGTCTTATGCACCTTGCGTGAAAGGGCATCAGAGTGCGAAATGCGACGGGCATGCAAACGATGGTGGGAGCGGATGTGGTTTGCTGCTACAGGTTTGTCATTGTTGACTTAGTCAGCTTCGGTTTTTTCTGGCAAAAGACCTAATTCCGGTGGTTCTTGCAGGTAGCAGCGACAGGCTTGGATTTCAAGTTCTTCGTGGTGTATTTCCGAGTTTCGTCCTTGTGGTACTCGCTCGTCTTGCGATTTTTCTGCCGGGCTCGAGATAGGACCTGGTTCACGGCTCGCTGGGGGTTTGACTCGGGATAATTTGCCACCCGTGTTCTGTTATCGGGCTACTCGGCTGGGGAGCCGCACGGTTACACACAGAGTGAAGGGCTAGGGGTAAAATGCGCAGCACCTCCACCAGAACATACAATGACAGCTGAGCATGGCCTGGAACTTTCCAGAATAGTAAATATTGACAGAAGGTAGGACTGGAGCAAGCATCCGGGACAATATAACAAAACAGACAGAAAAGAGTCTATCCTGACCACTAAAGAAGCTGCACTGCTTTAGTAGCATTCTGTCCGAATAAATCCTCTCCTTCGGGGTCTGGCGACTGCTGTGGACGAGCTGAACTGAAATCGATGTGCGACCACTTTTCTGGTAATGAGCCGCTGCAGACTGCCGTCGCAAACTGCCGTCGCAAAGCGGCGTGAATGGGTGGACTGGGTAGGTAACACGTGCGATGAAATGTCCATACAGCTTGCAATTCGCGTAACGAGTGTTGATGAAACTTTGGTGTCGACGAAACGTGCGACAGACTAGCGGAATCAATACCAACTGTAACACCTGTGCTACGTGAAGGTGCACGTCTACGCCAGAACAATTTAGTAGACAGCACAGCATCACCTAAAGCACGGCACAGGAACTACCAGCTTCAAGGTAGCTCTTCGGCGCGCCGCACACCTGTGCTCCGTGAAAGTGCACGTCTACGCCGGAACAATTTGGGAAGCGGCACAGTATCATTTAGCAACGCACGGGAACTACAAGTGGCAAGGCATCCCTCCGGTGCACCGCACAACCAAAGTGAGCCTTCGGACACTTGAACGAAGCGGCACCACGATTGCACACTGCCAAGCACGACTCACGCAATTTCCGTCGCTAAACTGTGTATCCAAATATGTTGTACACGCTTTACTGCAGATCTCGAAGGTTCCGATGGCCAACGATAGCACAAAAATGTCGCCTTAAAATTTATCCTAGCGGTGTCCGAATCAATCCGAGGTCCGAGCAACGTAGGGCCGATTGTCTCCTTCGTGGCAATGTCCCCGTAGGTCACTAGCGAAATGCTCACCGTTCCTCCGTATTTTCACGTTATGAAGTCGCTTTCGACCGTCCTCACAAAACCTCATATGACGGCTTCCGCGTCTAAAATCAACTCGCCGAGACGAACGACAACGAACAAAGCATCCGACAAGCTCCGGCCAATGCTTCGGCCCAGCTGGGGCCAGCCGCTGCATGGGCGCTGCCATCTTTCCTGTGACGTCACGTCTTTGGTTTGGTCATGTGACGTGTGGTCAAATTTGCGTACAATGGCAGCCGCCTTATGGGGGCCACTTTCGAGTGCATACCGGAACCCCGGTTTACCGCTCTAAGCCCCTCTACCTCGTTGGCTTAGAGTGATAAACCGCAAGTTCGGAAGTGACACCCCCCCGTTGGCCGCCATGTTTTACCCAAATGTGACTACTCGTCACGTGACCTCCCAGGAGCCGTGACGTCACAGGTAAGTTGACAGCGCCCAGAGCTGGCGGATGCGAGTTTGTTTGGTGCGCGGTAGCCGTGATGTGCAGCGGCTTTCCGACGACTTCGGGCTTCTTCGTGCTCGCTCACGCAGGTATAATGTGAAAATATGAAGGAATGAGATTTTATACCCTCTTTGCGCAAGATCGCTCTGGATCATCTGGATATTAACACGTGTGAGACAGCTTCAGCCCTTTCGCCGTATCGGTGCTCGGATTCGGGATCTGTTCGAGGATCGATAGATCTTTGAGTGCTTTTAGCATAAACTGTTCCCATCCTCTTAGCTTTGTTTGAACGTTGGAATGTCTGAAAATCGACGCGAAATGTATGCGTCGGATGTAGAACCTGGGGGAATTTGTTTCAGCCCTAGGTAACTGCATAATCACAGCAACTTTTAGCGAGGAAGCTCCTGCGACCGTTACGTTTTGCACTTATCAACAATTTTACGATATATATAACTTTACGCATAAAATATTCGCATTTTTCTAGCTTCGTTTGAACGTTGGAATGTCTGAGAATCAAAGCGAAAGGTATACGTCGCGTTAGGGCCTAGGGGAAGTTGTTTCAGCCCTGCGTCACCGAATAGCCATAGCAACTTTGAGTGAGGAAACTCCTGAGATCTTTAAACGTTTGTGCTAATCGACGATTCTACATTAGATCGCTCTTCTTCTTCTTTTTTTTTTTTTTGTGAGTGCGAAGTGCACACTTATTTCCGGCTACGAGAATGACGTTTTATTGAGTGTGGGGATGAATAAATCGTTGCAGGCACCTGCTTCAAAGCTTTTCGATTTGCTATAAGAACAATTGTTTTGGTGTATGCATAGATTAAGTGCACCTTTTACTCTTTTGTACAATTTATTGCAGCAATACTTTTTGTCATCAGGAGTGTACTGCATTAATCAGTCAATTATTTAGTTGTTCTAATTACCTGGATAACATCATTCACATTTGAGTTCATCCCTTGCCTGAAGAGCAGTCTTGTTGAAAAATGTTGACCATTCCTTTCGGTCTCTTCAATAGACGTTTTTGAAAAGTGTGGGCTGCCTATACTTCGTATCATTGTAACTTGGAAAAGGGCAACCGCCACAGCCCCCTCGAGCCAATCAGAGAGACGGAGCGAAGGTGTGTGACAAATCTGTGCAGACGAGCACTCTGAATGACAAGTTGTGATGTGCCTTTCTCCAACCTGCAAATTGGCTCACCGAAACTGTAGCCTTTGCCATTTGCCAAATTGTGATGAAACGAATTACAGTAGCTACTATTCTAATTACCCCAAGCTTTCATACTTTGTGCATTTGTTCGACAAGAATGTTATGTCCGCCATCACTGTAAACTCGGCTCAGCGCCTATTGGACTGGAATGCTGCATTAGCATTCGACGTGAACTGGGGCCCATTCGTGTGCTTTACGCCAAAAAAGTGCTGACAGTTGTGTTGCTTGATGGGCTTCTGCAAAGGGTCATGTGTGTCATACGTATAGGAAGTGTCCTACTATACAACAATGCATCCATACTATTAAACTAGATGCTCAGAGGTGTATTTGTTTTTGCATTCAACAAGTTGCAGCAATAATTATTTCTTACTAGTGTAATATTTATTTTCGGTAGCAGGGCCTGGTTTGGGCTCATTAATGTCCGTGTGCTCTGATGTTATCACGTGTGTAGCTTTAAGTATCCTCTCTGCAATGCCGACAGAGGCCCTTGGAGGGAATAAATTAATAAACAACATTTTCACAACACTGGAGTTTGTTTCGGACGCGCCACATGTTGAGGAGAAGCGGAAAGAGTGCAGCCCAATGCAACCAGTCTGCCAGTCTGGTATGTCCCATTAATTAATACTGAGGGGTCAGAGATGCGGGTGTCCTCAAAAGGTCCAGCACGTGCCGTGAACATAATTCTTTGTGTAGAGACTCTGAAGGCGTAAAGGTGAGCGGAAATATGTTTATCTGGTTAGTGTATCAAATATGTTTATTTCCACTTAATTACATATTTATTGATTCTTAGAAAATGGTTCCATAACGGGTTCTTTCTGCGACAGTCTCGTGTCAGGCGTCCAGTCGTAGTACCTGTGATCCTTGTTGTCAGATGACGCTCCTGGCACGTCGGTGTTCAGTTTGGTCGAGTGGCAGCTTTGACCGACAGATGCCGTCTAGTCATCATACGTCGTGTGCGGCCACTGACATTTGATGCACTGAAGCTGCAGAGCTGACTTTCAATCCGCAAATTTTCCTGGTAGTTCTCTGCGTCAATGCAGCAAGCTCGGGCATGTAGTGCTTACGTGGCTGTGCCTTTTGCTGTAGTGTTGACTTGATGGCTGGCAACAGGCAACCGTGTTTGTCTGCTATCCAAGCCATTTCACTTCCATTTCGTAATGGCGATTTTTTTCTGCATCCTGCGTCCACCGCAACTCGTGTAAGTCTCATGTGGCAAAGTGAAGTCGGGTGATGCTTGGTGTCCACTTTTGAGAACAACCAACCATTCTATTTCTTCAAGTCACTCAGCGGCATTCTCCGTCAAAGTTGGAAATGGTGTGCTTCATTGCATGGACACAGATAAATGGTGTCGGCAAATTATTAGGTATTGTCCTTGGACAACAACCAACACCAAATCAACTGTCCTTGCGTTGCCCCTCACCTGCTTTGTCGTGCTTACCTCCTGTCGAGGTGATGGGGATCAGGAGCTTCGGGGTAATGTCAGCACCAGGGGCAAAGGTCGCCGAAGATAATCCTCAATGTCCCGCGGACGCTCCTCGAGACGTGGTCGAAGGTCGTTCGGCGCAAACTCTTGTAGGCCAATTCATTGGTACCGGCATCTCCAGTAGACATGGTTTGCCTCATGCAGTGGTAGCAGAGTGGTGTTCGGTCGACCATTCGCAGCACATCCGTTTTCCTCGGTGTACTTTGTTCAGCAAGAACCTACACTAGTTCTTTCCGATGTTGGGAATTTGCTTCGGCGTTGGGGTGTCTCGTTGAATTGGCATTGAATATTAACTGGTAGCCGGTGGTGGACGTCGTGACTTTGTAACGTAAGTCGCCCTCGGTTCGTCAGATGCCTCTTTGCTTGAAGAGGTTTTCAGTTGAAATGCCTGTCGAACTTGTTCCGAAACAATCTCAGCAATCAAAATAAGAGCTATAGGCAACTGATGGCAGAAAGTAGCTTCCTGATCTCCTCCCGGACAATAATGTGGATGATGTTACGGATGCCTGGCAGTCTGGCGTCGAAGTTGCAGCTGGATGACTCAAGTGTCGAAACGCTGGGGAGTTGTTGATAGTGACAGGCTCGGTCTGCAGTGTACATTCAATGTTGGAAGTCTCGGTGATACGAACCCTTCGACTGTTGCCGTGGGGTTGCGGACAAGGCTGCTGAAGGTGCTGTCCCTAACATGAGGGGCTTGGGATTCTTATCTTCTCGCCTTCTGTAGCACCAGGGTTGGCGTGGGTGCTCGATCAGGCGCAAAACATCCTCCACGAACGCAGCGACGCTCTTGTTGGGGCCGTGTCTCGGACAGAATCAGGAATTCGGCTCTCTCTCGTCAATGTTGGCTGATGAACGTGCACTTCAGCTTGATCTTGCAAACTTCCCATGATGTTGAGGAGGATTCGTGGTTTTCAAGCAAGTGCCTGACAGTTTCTTCCACGAGAAGTATAGGTTCTGCAGGAGCCGGTTGTCTGTCCACCCACTGTGGCCGGCAACACGGTCATATTGTTCAATCCAGCCCTCGACATCTTCATATACCATGCGTGAAAGGGCGTCGGAGCGTGAGGTGCGACGGGCCTACAAACAATGGTGGGAGTAGACGCGGTTCACTGCTACAGGTTTGTCATTGTTGGCTTAGTCAGCTTCAGAGTTTTCTGGCAAAAGACCGAATTCCGGTGGTTCCTGCTGGTAGCAGCGACCGACTCGGATTTCAGGTTCTTCGTGGTGTATTTTCGAGGTTCGTCTTTGTGGTACTTGCTTGTCTTGCGGTCTTTCTGCTGGGCTCGGGATAGTTATTGGTTCACGGCTCGCCAAGGGTTTAAGACCCGGGATAGTCCGCCACCCGTGTCCCGTTATCGGGCAACTCAGCTGAGGAGCCGCCAAGGTGCACACAGAGTAAAGGGCTATGGGTAAAGTACCCAGCACCTCCACCAGAATATACGATGACAGCTGAGCATGGCCTGGAACTTACCAGAATAGTAAATATTGATAGAAGATAGGACTGGAGCAAGCACCCGTGACGATATAACAAGACTGACAGAAGAGAGACTACCCTAACCACTAAAGGAGCTGCATTGCTTTAGTGGCATTCTGTCCGAATAAATTCTCTCCCTCGGGGTTTGGCGACTGACGTGGGCGAACTGAACTGAAATAGATGTGGGACCATTTTTCTGGTAATAAGCCGCTGCAGACTGTCGTCGCAAAGCGGCGTCAACGGGTGGACTGGGTAGGTAACACACGCAATGAAATGTCCATACGGCTTGCAATTCGCGTATCGAGTGTTGATGAAACCTTTTGTGTCGACGAAGCGTGCGACAAACCAGCGGAATCAATCTCAACTGCAACACTTGTGCACCCGGTGAAAGTGCACGTTTACGCCGGAACAATTTGGCAAGCAGCACAGCATCATTTAAAGCATGGCACAGGAACTACCAGTTTGAAGGCAGCTCTTGGGTACGCCGCCCACCTGTGCTCCGTGAAAGCGCACGTCTACGCCGGAACAATTTGGGAACCAGCACAGCATCATTTAGCACGGCACGGCAACTACCAACTTCAAGGCAGCTCTCCGGTGCGCCGCACAACCAAAGTGAGCCTTCGGTCATTTGAACGAAGCGGCACCACGATTGCCCTTGCCAAGCATGACTAACGCAATTTCCGTCGCTAAACTGTGTATCCAAATATATTGCACACGCTTCATCGCAGACTTCGAAGATTCCAATGGTCAACCAGAGCACAGAAACGTCGCCTTAAACTTTATCCTAGCAGTATCCGAATCAATCCCAGGTCTGAGCAACGTAGGGCAGATTCTTCCGTGGCAATATCCCCGTCGGTCACCAGCGAAATGCACACCGTTCCTCCGTGTTTTCACGTTATACCTACGTCAGACACCACGCTGAACTCTAAAGTCGCTTTCGACCGGCCTCATATGACGGCTTCCGCGTCTGAAATCATCTCGCCGAGACGAACGACAACCAAAAAAGAATCCGCAAGCTGCGGCCCAGCTGGAGCCAGCCGCTGCATGGGCGCTGCCATCTTTCCTTTGACGTCACGTATTTGGTTTGGTCATGTGACGAGTAGTCAAAGTTGCGTACAATGGCAGCCGCCTTATGGGGGTCATTTTTGAGTGCAGACCGGAACCCTGGTTTATCGCTCTAAGCCCCTCTACCTCGTTGGCTCCTACAGTGGGCACGGGAACAGCAACGCGATGCGGCTCGCTAACACCGTGCGCTTGCTTGTGCAGGTTAGTACTTGTTCAACCCCTTTGTACGCAAATAAATCTAACTATCTATGCTTGATGTTGCTCCCGTGCCCGGGGATTTTGCTGTCTTTGCTTGAGCAGTGTGTTGACGCGGTCGGCCAACTTATCCTACTGTCCGGGGACGTAGAGCTGAATCCCGGCCCCACGCGCGGTCTCATGTGTCTCAGGAACTAGGTTCCATGACAGAGGCACAACTAAAACAATTTAATGATATGTTCATTCTCTTACAAGGTGTCAATGCCCGTACGATAAAAATGAATAATGAACAGTCGGACCTGATCAAATTCGTAAATAAGATTATAATAAATCAGAAGTCAATTCAGGGTAAGGCCACGGAAATCAATAAGAGACTATCTGCCGTCGAGACTAAAAGCACCGCTTGGGAGGTCATCTAACAAGAGCTAGCAACGATGCGCCAACAAGTTGCCTCCCTTTTAAATGATAATTCCACGTTGAAGGTTAGTCAAGCAGAACAGGAAGATGGGTCTCGACGGGATAATTTGCTTTTTTATGGCTTGGATCACGCTCAGTCGGAAACTTGGGCTCAAACAGAAGGTAAATTGCTGAATGCTATAGCGACTCCTCTCAATCTGGTCATCCCTAGTGACACCATTGAACGAGCGCACAAGCTTGGCGCATTCTCAGTCAATAAATGCAGATCGATAATAGTCCAATTCTCGTCATTTAAAATGAAGCAACAAATTTAATTCTCATGTGCTAAACTGAAGCCTAGCGGCATAACTGTCAGCGAAAATTTTTCACCCGCTACGAGAGATGCTAGGATGAAGCTTGTGGAATTTGGCAAATCACACAACGGTACATTTAAATTGCGCTAGAACAAGCTCTTTATGAACAGGTGTTTTAATTATAATCCTCTTATCAACAGTGTTTGTGAGCTTGCAGACACGTATAGTACTCAGGTTTATCAAAAACCAGCTGATAACGACGTCACTGATTTGGCTTCCAACGCCCAACAATGACGAGTCGTGAGGGACAGTGGCTTGTGATCGTTGCCAAAACAAGTTTCTGTTCTGTTTACTAATATTTGTAGCATTCTTCCAAAAAGGGCCGATTTATGTTCTGTTATCGATTCCACTGATGCTGACATAATCGGTTTGACTGAAACCTGGCTTTCCGCAAAGGTTGATAACGGCGAACTTTTCAGTTGTAACAACCGTTTCAGTGTGTACCGACATGATAGAGGCCAAACGTGTGGTAGGAATGTCCTAATTGCTGTGTCTAACTTCTTTGAATCATACCTCGTTGATATAAGTAACAACTTAAAAACTGCGTTTGTTCATCTTCGCTTGCGCCACTTGGTGTTGATTTATGAAGCCTGTTGTCGTCCCCGTCTAGTAGCTCTAACTTCGTTGAAGATTTACATGATGCTATCAATAAAGTTTCTGATCGTTTTCCTAGTATCCCACTAATTTCACTGGGCGACTTCAATAATCAATTACCCCAACATAGTGTAGTTGAGCGAACGACCATTTTCGAATCCTTTTTCAAGGGAATGTTACGACTTTTTTACAAAATTGTCTTGATTTCAATTTTTTTCAACTCGTTACACAACCTACGAGAATCACTTCATCTACATCATACATTCTAGACCTTATTTTTTCTACTGTGCCCGACATTGTTTCTTCTGTATCTTGCCTGCCTGGCTTGAGTGACCACTCATTGATTCGTTTTGTACTTAAGGTTACAGTATCTCGTGCTGTTGATAATACGAAACGCGTCAAAGATTATAAGAGAGCGGACTTCGAATCCATTAATCGTGAGTTGTGCCTTTTCTTAGATGACTACTTACCACGATTTTCGTACCGCTTCCTGGAAGAAAATTGGGATCTATTTAAATGCAAAGTTGATTCTCTCATGAGCACCTTCATACCGCTAAGATCCGTTACTTATAATTACCAGTCTCCATGGCAGGCACGTAGCCAGGATATTGTTTCGGGGGGTGGGGGGGGGGGGCTCATGACAAATTGCTGTATGAGGGGGAGGGGATAGAGGAGGTCCCAGCACAATCGAAGATTTCGGGGGGGGGGGGGGGGGGGGGGAGGGGACCGGTCCAGAGGGCCGGGTCCCCCCCCCCCCCCCCCCCCCCTCAAAAAAAAAAAATTTTAGAGTCTAATTTTTACTTCTGTAATGCTCCACATGGCTTCCGGAAATCATTTTCTTGTGAGACTCAGCTCTTGTGTTTTACCCATGACCTTCATTCCATTCTTGACCGTGGCTCTCAGGTAGACTGTATTTTCCTAGATTTTTCTAAAGCCTTTCACAAGGTCCCTCACTCCCTCCTTATTCAAAAGCTTATCAAACTTAATTTATACCCTAACGTCGTTGCATGGCTACGTTCGTTTCTTACTAATCGATCGCAGTTTGTAACTTTTAATGATGTCGATTCCCAACCTTCACCAGCCACTTCAGGTGTTCCCCACGGCTCTGTTCTGGGGCCCATCTTATTTTTTTATCTATATTAACGACCTACCTAACAATGTGTGTTCATCTGCCTGTTTATATTAACGACCTACCTAACCCAACGTATGTTCATCTGCCAGTCTGTTTGCAGATGACTGTGTTATTTATCGTGAAATTACTAATGACTCTGACATAACTCTCCTTCAGTCTGATGCTAACTCTATCTCTGAATGGTGTAGCTTGCGGTGCATGATATTAAATACTGCTAAATGTAAATACATGCGTGTTTCGTCTTAACACAACACGTCCAGTTTACTCTATTGATAACGTTCCTCTTGAGTATGTGCCATCCTACAAGTATCTGGGAGTGCTCATGTGATTTATCCTGGAAAGCTCATATTGAACATATCGTTAACAATGCTAATCGCATGCGTGGTTACCTTAAAAGAAACATTTTTCTCGCGCCCATGTCATTGAAACTCATTCTTTGCAAAACCCTTCTTCGGAGTAAGCTTGAATATGCTGCGTCTATCTGGGACCCCGGTCTTGAATCGCTCATTTCTGAATTAGAATTCTTCCAAAATCGTGCTTCCAGCTTTATTCTGTCTAAATACCATCGTACCGCCAGCGTAACCGTAATGAAAACCAGCTTATCCTTGCCTAATCTTTCTATGCGCAGAAAAGTGTCTCGCTTGTGTTTGTTCCACAAAATATATCATCATAATTCATCTCTCGAGGAAGGGCTACTAACACGACCCCATTATCTCTGAGCACGGAACGATCATAGATTCAAAGTTGGCATTCCATCCTGCAGGACTAACGCATATCATCATTCCTTTATTCCCAGCACCTCTTTGTATTGAAATAACCTTCCCATGGACGTTGCCGAAATCGTGGACAGTAAGAGTTTTAGAAATGCCTTGACTAACATGTATTGCTTCACACAACTATAGTCCTCCTGCCGTTTTGCTGTGTATTTTTCTCTATGTGTGTGTGTGTGTGTGTTTTTTTTTTTTGAACCCCCTCCTTTTTGTAACGCCTGTGGCCCTGAGGGTAAAATAATTAAATAAATAAATATGGTACGCTGACCAACACCGGACCCGCCCCCCCCCCCCCCTTTCTAGAAATTACTGCATCCGCCCCTGGTTAATTGCTTTCAGGAGCAAGTGCTGCTCACAAAGTACCTCCCGCCGCGCAAAAAAGTGGTTTCGTTTCAAAGCATGACGAATGGCTGGTACCCAGCACATTAGCGTCGGAGCGTCTGCACACGCCCATATCTATAGTTGAAATTTTTTAAAAAAAGACGCAAGACGAGAGCCACGAGACGACGAGAGCGTGAACGAACAGACGGCGGGAGAAACCGTGCGAGACCGGATAGACGATTGATACAGGGTACTTTGTGTCGGGCGGCCGCTTGCGCCACCTAGATCACGCATGCTCAATTACGGTACTCAGTTTAGCTTCGGTTTTGAAAGGCGACCAAAACTGGTCCTTTGGCGCAGGCTTGGCGCAGATTACGGATATTTTGGCTAAATGTAGCAGGATGTAGCAGGGTTAGCCCCTTGGCGCAACTGGCGCAGCAATCACATCACTGGGAACCCAAGCAGCACGTTGTGAATGGGCCATCGGTGGCAAGTGTACTATGGCCAACCAGATTTTCGATGGCCCAAGCTTGGCCAAACTGCTCGGCAATAGAAGTGTTTTCGTCCTCGTCTGGTGACTTGCCATTCACTTTATGCCAGTCGCTGGCCATTCACTTTAGGCCAGTGACTGGCCATTCACCTTTGTCCAGTGGCTGGCCATTCACTTTAGGTCAGAGACTGGCCATTCACTTTTGGCCAGTGACTGGCCATTCACATTTGGCCAGTGACTAGCCATTCACTTTAGGCCAGTGACTTGCCATTCACCTTTGGCCAGTCACTTTCGGCCAGCCACTGGCCACTGACTTCCGGCCAGTCACTGGCCGAAAGTGGCTGTAGTTATACACTTAATACATAATTTATCACAGACTGCCTCAGTGTTCCTCAGAAGACTGTCAAGAGTTTCGGGAGGTCATGTTTTATAACTCAACCCCAGAAACTCTTACATAGTAATGACACGCGAAGCTGCTGCAAAGCTGCTCAATATGTATTAGACTTTTTGAGTACTAAGTCTTAAGACGCTGGTTGCGACCACCATTCCAGTCGTCGTAGGTTCAGGGATGGTATGTTGTCCCACCATTAAGATCCCCCGTGCAGCAGTAAAAAAAAATAAAAAGAAGTAACTTTAGGTGAAGGGACTGTGCAACAATAGAGAGTTTTATTAGATCGTTCCGATACCTCCGATAGTCCCGATAACGATACCATGCATGCGCAAGGGAGGCGGTGGCGGAGTATCGGGTATCGTTATCGGAGTCATGGGAGCGATCTACTAAAACTCTCTACTGTTCAGTTACAATATTTTTCACTTTACACAAGCTTACTGGCACTAATGGGAAAGAAAAGCCTTGAGTATACAGTAAAGGTTTTTACACAGGTAAGGGTGTAACTCAGTTTGTCCCTGGGCTAACACCCTTATGGCGTTCAGGCAAACACCCTTCACAAAGGGTGCTTGGCACGAAATGGGCACCTGCTGGGGTGGCCCAGTGGATGTTGGGCCACCCAGCCAATCTGGCGCCGGGAGAGTATCATGCGACGTTTTGGTTATGTGGAGTTCAAGGTCACATGACGGTCTCTCGACGCTGGATTGGCTGGTAGCGTCCGCCGCGCTCGGACGAAGGGTGAAATGAAGTATAGACCCCAGTATACATTTCATTAGAATGTGTCCAATACACATATCAGAACTTGTAAATTGTACGAAAATCATATATGCTATTGCATATTCTTATATTATTATTTTATGATTTACAGCTTATCATGTTTACTTTTATTTCATTTCATTTCATTTATTATCCCTTAAAGGCCCCGCCAGGGGCATTACATAAGGGGGGGGGCAATACAAAGAAGCACACAAGTAGAACTTTTATACAATAAAAACAAAAAACAAAACATAGAAACAAGATGTGGCTGAGCAATGAACACATTTACACTTTTTTTTTCACTTAGGGGGATTGCCACATCACCACATACGAGGCACGTGATGAAGAAATAATGAGTCACACTAAACACAACTCACTTCATGAAGAAGTAATACAAAAGAGTTCCTTGCAAACCACATCATAACCCCGTGGGCACTTGGGAAGTGTTACGGCACCCCACTTTCTCGAACTCTAAGTGAGCAAGCAGTGGCCCCAAGCATCGCACTGCACGGCTGAACCATTGTGAACATCATGGTCTGCCACAAACGAAGCATGTAAAGCTTTCCTGTTTGGAGATCAAGTGACATGTTTTGTTTGTCTCAGAGGACTGCAGGCAACGCGCTTCGCTTATCACTTTTCTCCTACGCGCATATGTTTACTAATTGGAAGCAGGGTAGAGGGGGTGGTTTAGTCCTTGACTGAACCACAGCAGTATTTCGTTATGACATCAATTAGAATGTGTTAAATTGAACATTTATTGAACCTTGAGAAATAGAAAATACAATGTATGCCATTCCATGAAATAAAGAATGCTATCTGCAAACATGTAATGAAAAATATTACAGAATGAACCTGCACTCTAGGGCAAAAAAGCAAACGTTTCATAGAAGACGCTATCCTCTTGCTCACGTACAAAGAAAATTATAAAGTTCTGGAAGACGACTATGGATAAGGAACTCGCACAGCTAAATTCTAAGCACCTCGTCTACAGGAGGTCAGCATTAGTTATCACAGAAAGTGCCCAACATTTAAATAAATAAAAAGAAAACATGCCTCCATAAAACCTTCTATCATTCGTTCTGGAAGCAAAATAAAAATTAACCTGATAATACTGGCGAGAAAAGTGGATTATACATTCTTAAAACGGCTCACAAAACATCTCTTCAACCACATACCTTTCTGCAAACTTTGTTCAAAAATTTAATTACGACTGTCCTTGGATTGGTGTCGCTCAAGCCAAGGAAAATCCTCACCAGAGCAACCAGTGTGTTGGAGGCCTTGCATTCGTACTGGATGCTGAAAAGCCAATATGCTGCCAACAACATGCACAGCCCCTCTTCTGCATTAAAAACGGAGAACAAGCGCTCACGATCCTCAACAAGGTGAAGAAAGTCTGCATCGTCCAGCTCTTGCTTGTTGTAGAGGACACATGGTGCCGGTGGGGTGTTCTCGTCCAGCGTTAGGTAAAAGGATAAAGCAAAACATATTTTAATGTAGAAGGCCAAAACATGTTTGCTCTTGTCAACTGCTATTATTCACTGCAGTTAAGGCCATGAGCATCAGCCTCCACACAGGCATACAATGCTTATGTTGGAACAAGTAACCGGCGTCTGCAGCAATGTAAAACGAATGAGGAATTACAATCGGGGCAACATCACAACATGCAAGCATTGCGATGTAATCTTAGGGGCACTTGTGAGTATCTTTATTTCTGTACCGAAATACATTTCCGAAATCTATTTGTGTTTCAGTAGTGAAATACTTTTGCGATGTATTATGATACGCTGCTAGACTTATGTATCTTGTTACATTTATTGTTAGAAATGAGCTGACACGTTTGGAGATAAAAAAAAAGCCACTGAAAAATCCGACGCATCACTGGTTTATTTTGGCAATGAGTGATCTTTTGCTTTGCTCTCACTTTTAACTTCTACAGCGGCCGGTTTTCTTTCTGCTGACAGCAGCCTTCCTGTGTACATTTGAGGTTATTGTATGGGTAAGAGGCCACCAACAAATGCACAGATGAGAAACAATATGTCTAAAAGAAGATGGCAAAAAGCAGGGACGTTTGGGCAGACACGTTTTGTCAGGCGGTGTCATCGGTCGCCAGCGTTCATTGGGTGCGATAATGGGTTCTTTTCGGTATCAGCGAACATAGCCAAGGGAAGTCAAGTTGCAAAAAAAAAGGGACAAACACCGACAGAAGGCGGGGAGCTTAGGTGCTACAATCTATGTTTGCCACAGACGCACCCGTCTCACCTCGCCACCCTGCATTTATGACCCGTATAGGGCTGCCGACTGACCATAATGGTACATGCTATTATTTGTCCCTTGGCCAATATTAATTTTTTTTGTCTCCTCCTCTACACTGAAAAACCCAAAGATAAAGGTTACAGAAAACAGGCCAACATAAAAATGTATCGCATGTAGCTGTAGAAATTAATTTTCAAGAGCTACATTTTAAGTACAGTCGCCGGCCATATGAACTCCCCCGTCCAAACACCAACCGAACTCCCCCGTCCAAACACCAACCGGTGCAGCAAAAATCCAGCATGCAGCGTGTCGAGGTTGACGGCTGCGGTTTTCAACGGTGGAGGGGGTGATTACACATTAAAAGGTGCTCGTGATAATATATTTCCACAGCTATCTATGATACATTGTTGTGTTTGCACCTCAATGCACCCCTCGAATCCGGGACAGACAAAAGTGTTCTGACAAAATCTGCAATGAGCTGTCTGCGTCAAGAGAAGAGCAATCTCGGTGGCCCAAAACGTAACCTGCGGCTGCTGGATGACTTCATGTAAACGGGCCCAGAATTCACGGGCTTGGAGAGAGGTGCAGAAACTATGTGACATTCAACTGAAAAGTTAATAGGCTCAAATTATTTTCCATTTTAAGCCAAAATCCATGATTCGCACATGCCTATTATTTTCACAATGAAGCCAAAGGCGAACCAAGTACTAGTCCGTTGATTTATTGCCGAATAGAATACACTTTGAGTACCAAACTGGATGCTTTGCTTATGTTTGGAAGGTTGCAATGACAAATGCAATACTTAATTATGTGAAAAGCAAAGTTTTGTAACAATTATGTGCATGATTACATTCTACTAGTCGTTTTACGTGTATACACTCTGCACAGCATTCTATTTGAAAGCTAACAAAATTTTAAAAAAAGGCCGTGAGAGTTCTGTTGATGTCTTCACTGCGTGTTCGTGGGACTCGGCAGACATTAGTAAAGGGGATAACTGTCACAGTACGTTGACTAATTGACCAAAATCTGTTAGCTTTGTAACTCATGGCTTTATGGACCATGTTGCAACTGCAGTGTTAAAAGCCAGTCAATATTAAAGGCTATCCCTATTTAAACCATTCACAAAAAGCCAAGCGGCTTGAAGGTATTCATCGTCCAACTTTTGCGTTTTTAATGTCGGATGCAAAAACCGTGCTCAGCTTGAGCTCAAGTTTTCGTGCCGTTAATAATGGGCAGAAGAGTCCCCTAGTCATACCGGGTACGTCGTCACTATCTCGACAGTCTGTCCTTTACGGAAGCATCGGCGTCATACTTCTAGGATAGTGAAGGTGCGTCCGAAGCAACCAGGTCCGCACGACATCCTGAAGCCTTCTGAGCGCAAGATTTTGGAATTGGGCGACGAAAAGACAGATTTTTATCACTGAATATTTCGAAACTTGTTGCCATTCGCAAATTGTGCCAATTGTGTTAGTCTTTAATATTCACTGCCTTTGAAACTAGAATTGATACATACCCCATAAAATCATTATTAAAAATGTTGGTTAATTAGTTTTGAATAACATACTGCTAAGGGTTTTCCCCTTATGTAATACCCTCTGAGCCCCACAAACACACATTGAAGTCAACATCCAAGTAACTCACGCCGTTTTTTTGTTTTTTGTTTACTTTTGAATGAAAATAGAAAGCTTTGTATTTATGTATATATAGATATAGTAAATACCGGGTGCATATGCATGCAGCCGAGCACCATCGCACTATAGAGGTCCACTTTTTTCTGAAGTAAAACTGGTTCAAACGGACAAGGCCAGTTTTACATAAACCCCCAGCACTGCATGTACCAATGACTGCCAAACATGATTGCTCACCTCATAGAAAACTCTGCGCGGCTTGAAGATAGCGGCTTGCGGTCTTTGATGGTGAGTCTACTCGCTTGGTGCAGCTGGGACCTGCAATAAATTCAATACCGCTTGCCATATCCCACAAAGTAACAAAGAAAAGCCAGTAATACATAAGTCTACAGCACGACATGTCCCAAGGACCGCTAGAAATTCTCGTTCGACCCATAGAACACTTCACGCGACAAAACCCTGCATTAAGGACCGATTGAATTTAGTATAAATGTTGCAGAAAAATAAGGATTTGTATTCAGCTGTGTCAAAACACGTGATCTAATGTAATACTTGTGTGGCCTTAAAGGGGTAGGGAAACGAAATTTCAGCGCTCATTTTCTAGCTTGAATGTGTTGCATGTTGCACCCTAACCTCAAAAAGACCAGTCTTCCGTTGAAAGGCACAAGAAAACTAATTTTAAAGCTAAATAAACGATCTCTCAATGTGCATCTGGTGGATGCATGCGGAGCCTATTTGGGAGGTAATCTAGCAACACTGAGGAACTTGCTACGTAGTCGTGACGTAGCAGATTCCTTCGGAGCAGCGCCGCCCTTTAGAATTTCAACATTTTCTTTCTTAGCTTTCCTCCTGGCTCAACTCACAAATCGCGCATTGTACCAAACGGTCCAAGAAGACGGAAAAGAAGCACTCCCCTCATTCTCGGACCCTCGTTCGTGCAACCGGAAACAGCCATTCTCCCCTTAGAAGATTAGCCCGTCGCTCAAAACGCGAACAAAAGTTGCTTTCCCCAACCTGTTCAGCCCTAAGCTGACAGTGCAGTGGAAGCTAGGTGCTCCTTGGGCCAGCCCACGTGTGCCAGCCACACGCTCGTAACGCCACACGTACTTCGAACGGCTCGGTTATAAAGCGCTGATGCTATTGACACCACCACAGGGGAGGAAGTGGCCGAGTGGGCTAAAGCGCGATCCAAACCAACGCTTCTTTTTGCGCCTGTAGGTCGTGCGGCTGCGGATGTGACGTATTTTCGTGACGCCGCGCCGCTTCTTCGCTCCTTCCGGGCGCGCATAAAAAAGTTGGTTGATTTCAACTTCTTTCTCAACGCGCACAAAAACGCGCGGTGACGTAGTAGGGCGCTCCTGTGTCCCGGCCAATCGGTGGAGGGCAAGCTAGTTCCGGCTCCGCGTTTCTCGCCGTCTGGCTGCCCTCTCCTCCCCCTCCCCCCCCTTTTATTCTCTTCCAACATGACAACGCGATCTCTCTCTCTCTCTTTCTCTCGCCGTCTGGCCGGCCGGTCTGTCGCAGTTGCACTTTGCTTGTGCGCTCGTGCCTGCGTGCGCGCGTGCGCGCTCGCCCGAAGTTTCGCCCGTCCAAACCAAAGCGCACGGTTCTGACATATGGTGGATTCGGGTGGTCGCCTCTCTCCTCTGACCTCGATTCAGCAGAGCGCCCCCTCCTCGCCGCCAGAGCTACTCGGGATCCTTTTCAGCCGATCACAACTGCTGGCTTCAGAGCGCTCCGAGATTTTCAGACCAGTCACGGAATTAAATTTCTGGACATTGGTAATGCATAAAAAAACAACACGATCTTACAGCGTGCGGTGGACGATTGAGCAAAATTTACGCTCGCAACGTGATGAAATAACGGTTTTGACGTAAATAGTTTTACTCATCGGAATGTAAAAAAAGAAGAAAACAACAGTATGCGAATTGATTTTTGCAGAACGGAACGAAAGCCAGCGCTTGGAAACAGTTGTCAACTCATCGCGTTTTCGACAGTGAACGCGCTGCGAGAGCGGTCATGCGTACGACTGAGCAGGCGATTATAAAATGGTTAATAAACCACATTTTTCTCATGGCGAAATATCGTGCAAGCATCGCAATGTGACACAAATCACGGTGCATTATATTCGGTTCTCCCTTTATTTTACAACACAAACCTTTGAACGCACTTTTACCAAACCTCAAAAATTTCTTGAAGCGACTACAAAATCCGGTAAAACAGCGGCGAGCTCTGCGAGCTGTTTCGTCGTCGGTTAGGCTTAGCGGATTCACCGCCGTGAGATCAACGATCTTCTGAAGGCACTGGGAACAGTTCACGCGTCGGCTTTTCCTGTTACGGTCGCAAACGAATGTCGTCCCGTCCGTTGTAATCCTTGCACCGTCGAATGCACAAGCACTTTGCAGAACCACACATCAATCGCCGTCATGCCGGACCCCGCACACCACCACAGACCACTGGCGGCCATCGTCAACAAAACCACGTGATCACCGTCCAGCTACCACGTGACGCCTGCGCCGCTCCGCACTCCGACGGCTACAGACGGAGTGCCAGAGAGCGCTCTGAGAGGGAGAGGCGCCCTCGGAATGAACCACCCGATCAGGCCACAGCACTCTCTTTCAACCACCCGATTTCGCGCGCTCTGGAAAGAGCGCTCGAGAGCGCGCAGAAAGAACCACGCGAATTCGCCATCAGAAAGCGCGCCCGGAAACGGCAAAAACGCCACGAAATGCGTCACATCCGCAGCCGCACGACCTACAGGCGCAAAAAGAAGCGTTGGTTTGGATCGCGCTTAACGCGTCTCAGCTCGGAGCGTGGAGCGAAAGCTTGCGCTGGGAACCTCCTGGGTTCGATCCCCGCCGCCCCCGCCCGTTTCGATCTGGATGAGTTTCGTACCGGCACGCGTTCGTGTGATCACTACTGCGTGATGCACGTTAAAAACACCAGGTTAGCGGTTGTACCGCACTAGCTAAATTTCTCATCTACAGCTAAGAGACCGATTACCCGTTGAGGCGCATCTCCATCAAGGCTGTATAAACATAAAGAGCAAGCCAATTTTTTTTTTATTTTTGACACCACCACAACGCTGACAACGCCACCAAGGGCAAAGCTCATAACCACGCCTGCAAGGCTACTCCACGCACGCGGAAAATCTTTTCTTTCTGTTTTCGTTTGCGCCGGATATTCCATGACGCATCGCGCTCTCCGTTCGCTTCTCTTCGAGCGCTTGCTCGAGTGCACCGTTTGGAACGAAAAATATAGCCAGTTGTTCAAAATACAAACGTGCGATTATCATTTTCGGTTATTATCCGTCCTGCTTGACTTACTTCCGAATGAAATTTGAATATTTCAATTTTTGTTTCCGTACCCCTTTAAGGAACACAACTGTGATGATGAATTAATGAGTGATGATGATGAAATAATTTTGACGAAAGAGAGTTACCACAAGTGTATACTGAAAGAATCACTAACAATGATGAAACCTAGAAATCTATTAGTTCCTTCCCTGTGTTTTGCCATCGAGTGGAAGAAGTTTCTTGGCCTATATTTTTGTTCGAAACAGGTGTGATGCGTCCGTCTGTTTTTTTTAAATCTTGATGTTGTACATATTTTTTTATTTCCTAGGTTGAAAGCTCAAGGCATTCCCTGTTTGTTCAATCACATTTACCCCAATGTTAGTAGCTTGCTTTTTTTTGTTTACTGTCCTTGGGTATGTCAGGGATTGTGAACAGTAAAACGCTGTAAGGCCCAGGAAGGAATTTCCTTTGTAAAGTGGTGGCAAGCATAACAGAAATTGTAAAGACTGACTTCATGTCTTCCCCTACGTTTTCTTTTTTGGGTCGCCTATTCATTTTTTGCCCATTAATATTCAGCTGTGTTTGATACGTCTCTGCGTTTGTTTCATCCTTCAGAGAATCCGTCTTTAATAAATTATGTGTTTAGCCTATTTAGCTAGCTTGCACCCTCGTTTTTGTTTATTAATAAATGACTAGGATTCAACTGCAAGCACGGTGTTGATTCATACTAATAAATAGCAGCATACTTTTATTGACTACTGCTGATGATTGAACTAGTTAGTAGCCAATTATTGAAAATAAATCATGAAGAATATGGGAACGGAGGATATGAACACAACACAGCGCTGTGTTGATCTCCTCCTTCTTGTCCGTGCCATTCACATTCCAGTTTTTTAATAACACATTTATTAATAATTTTCTGCTTGGTATCATCTGTATAGGGGTTCACTGGAACGACCCACCTGCTATTGCATTCACTTTTGGGCAGCTCCCCCTTCCTCATGGTGCCATCGTTCAGGAAGTGCAAGGCGGGTGTCACTTTCACTCTTGTGGTTCAGTTCCCCAGGTTCCCATGGGTTTCAAGCTGCTAGCCAAACTGAGTCAGGCCTTCCAGCCCTGCAGGAAATGTCAATTCCACTCTTTTAGACATAGACACCCACATTTTGCATGTACGTGAAAGAAGCTCTAACAGAGAGGAAACAAAATGATTGGCCCTTTTTTTAATGCATCCTTTTCTTTTGCTGAGAACATACATAAATGTCACACGCTATTGTACATACAGTGGTGCGGCTTAATTTAGGAAGAGCACTTTTTTCATATAACTTTTATATAAAGAAGGAACTCAATATAATGGGTCGGGCATAAATGGTTGCTATGAACTGCCCTATACGTTTACACATTACCTGACATCATCAAAAGAGTAGAGTAGCGTAGGGCTGCACTGCACTAATTACGACTTTGTAACCAATTAATAGTTGGCATTTATTTGTTTATTACTACTGGCTATTATTCTTTGACAGGAAGAATAACCGGGCGAGTTGGTACGGTGGTAGCCTTTGAACTCCATCAAATATTCAGGTTTGACATTAGTTAATTTTTTCCGCCTTTTTTGTGTTTTTGCTTTTTCTAGCTTCTCTGATTTTTGTAAGAGCTTTCGCCACTACTAAAAAACGTGACATCTAAACTCCTTTTATTTTTTGCATCACACAATCGTAAACGTAAAAAGTGTGCCGGTTCGGTAAACGCGAAGAGACCTAATTTCCGAGGGTAAAAGCTCTAAAAACAACGGACAAGTAAAAGAAACAAACAACACAGGGCGTTGTTTGTCCGTTGTTTTAGTGCTTTTACCCTCGGAAATATGACGAAGAGACCGCGCGTCTCTACGTCACAGGCATTAGCTTATGCAAAAAATCATGCTGCATGTTCGCTCTTGTAACGTTTTTCTCGCTCCCGCTTTATGAAACAAATCGGTGGCGAGCGGCTGTTAGGACAAGACGTCAGAACTAGTGTGACCTGTGATTAACACTTTGGGACGGCGACTGAATGCTTGAACTGCCGTCAGACGGCACATGAACGCTCCGCACAAGCGTCGTCGGACGAGCGCCGCACGACGGCGCCCAGAACATGCCCACGGTTCCGCCGCACGAAAATCTTTCTCACACTGCGGAGCGAGCCACAGGTTTTGAAGAAGTTACGCTCTTTTCAAATAACGAAATAAGACAGGGCAGAAGCATAGTTAGAATCAAGCATAGCTTAGCAAGGACACGGTACACGACAAAGTTTGAAACAGAAGCCCACTTCGCAGAAACAAAAGAAAGTTGCTTACCGGCGTTTGCACGAGTCGTGCATGGGCGGTTCTGAACTTACGGGCGTTGGCAAGACGCAGCGTCTCCCAGCTCTTAGTCGTCGATTGCTAGTCTTGAACACGGTATTCGTAAGGAAGATATCTAAAATATCCCCTGAAACGGCTAAAACGTAAAAGAAAAAAGATTTCCGAAACCTCTTGAACTTCAACTACCATTCAACTGAGCCCAACGGAAGCTGATTGCAATAGCGATTGCCTCGCCCAGTCTTCAAGGGTCTCTTTTCCTTTGTATTCATTGCTATTTTTTTAGAACGATGCTAAGCAAATTATTATTATATTAGTAACAATAAAAATGTCCTTAGAATAATAATGTAAAACATTACAAAAAAGTGAGTAAATCTTAGGTTTTATTTAAACTTTAGGTTGTTTCTTTTTTGTGTAAACCGAAACCGAAACTAACTTAAGCAACGTTTCCTTCGTCGTAATTGTTTGCGTGTGTGTGGGTGTATGGGGCGTGCGTGTTTGTGCGCGCGCGTGTGGATGCCTCCGCGTGCATGCGTGTGTACGTCTCTGGTTGTGCGTGCGTGTGCATGCGTGTGTACGTGCGTGCGCGCGTATATGAGTGTGACTGCGAGCGCGCAAGCGTCTGTTTGTGCGTTCTATTGCACTGCGCCCGCAAGAACAGTTGGATGTCCCCGGACACTGTTAAAACACTAACTTATTGATTATTATTATTATTATTTGCTGCCATGAACGCCGAGAAGAAGATAAAGTGGACATGCAAAATCTGCTGCACTAAGGGTGCTCGCTCCGGTGAGGAAGCAGTCGACGTGAACTCCGAAGTGAGGTCATTAGACGATCCCGGCCTGCTCGGAGCACAAATACAACTGATGAATCGGAAGCTAGACTCCCTCCCTTCCCTCAAGGTCAGCGTTGATTCACTCCTTGAGCTGACCGCTAAAGTGAGCGAACTTCTGCTTCTCAAGCCAGCCATAGAACTGCTGAAAACCACCGTTGAAGAAGTGCAGATTTCGATCACGGCATTAGGCAAAAAGTACGAGGACCTTTTAAGCATGACAACTTCCCATGCAGAAGAAATGAAGGATCTGAGGATGGAGATGGGAACGCTGAAAGCTACGGTCTCTGAACAGGAGCAAGTGGGCAGGACAGCAGCAGCTCGTTCACCATGCTTAAACGAGTCTTCTTCTTTGTCCAGATTTTGCTGCTGCCTTTCGGGAACCTTGACGTAATTTCTGCGGCCTCGGATGAACAGTTTCAAGATCGCATCGTGGTGATTCCAAGCGACGTGACGGGTACCGTGAATTGTGCTGACGCACAATCTTCCCCGATACCCGAGACTGTTCTGTGTGACAACGACAACCGCGGTCACGTGTTTACGGGCTACTCTGTGACGCCCACCGGGATGACTACGGCGCACATCGACGGCATAAAAACCTTCGGACAAGGCTTCGACGCCAGTGGGCAGGACAGCAGCAGCTCGTTCACCATGCTTAAACGAGTCTTCTTCTTTGTCCAGGTATGTGGAAGAAGGAATGATCATTGTTACCGATCCGATAATCGTTTTTTACTGCTGGTGTCTTGCCCACACCAATATGTGCATTTTTTTGAGTGTGTCAGAAACACTGTTCAGTCTTTGCTACGTTGTGGCGACGTTGAGGCCAATCCGGGTCCCATGAGCGATGTTCAGGCTAAGCAGTTTAGCCAAATGTATGATCTTTTACAGAGCTTGAATGCTCGCTCGCTTCAGTTTGAACAGGGACAGGCAAGGCTGCTTACCAGTGTAAATGAAATAAAGGAAAACCAGAAACTTATGCAAGAAGAGGTGGCTGACATTAACAAAAGGTTGCATGTCGTTGAGACTAAAACAATCCTTCTTGAAACAAAACAGCAAGATTACGGTGTCGCCGGTCAAGCAGCTGATAGCTTACGGAGCGAAAACATCGCTCTGCGGGAGCGTCTTGATGATATGGAGGACCGGTCTCGTCGAAACAACGTTATCTTTTACGGTATTCCTGATATTGCTTCAGAAACGTGGAGTGACGCTGAACAAAAGATAACAAGCCTGCTCTCCGAATGCTCCTTGCCTTCCATAAGCGGAACATTTGGTATAGAGCGCTCACATAGGCTAGGGGCATTTGCTGCGAACAAATGTCGCCCCATCATCGTACAGTTTTCTTCTTTCAAAACAAGGGATCTTATCTTATCTTGCAAAATGCAACTAAAAACGGTAGGCGTGACTGTCAGTGAAGATTTTTCTTTTGCTACTCGCCTGGCTAGGAGCAAACTAATAGAATTTGGCAAATCCCAAGGAAGTACTTTCAAACTGCGTTTCAACAAGCTTTATCAAAATAACAACTGCTATACGTACAACCCCCAAGAAGACCGAATATGTGTGTCAACCTCGTTCCAACGCTCTGAAAGAAATTTTAGCGTGCTTCCACTAATTTCAGCCCCCCTTTCTCAACCGTCCGGCTCCGCCTAGCGGTCCGAGAGGGGCGGGGGACCAGTTAATGTGCCAGTTGTTTTTTCTAACATTCGAAGTCTGATTAAAAAACGCGATGACTTATGCTCAATGATTGACTCATGTGATGCTGGTTTGGTTGTGCTCACTGAAACTTGGCTTTCCTCTCAAGTTAAGGATTCTGAAATATTTCATTGTAGTAAAAGTTTTGATGTTTACCGGAATGACCGCAAGGAACGTTCTGGAGGCGGAGTTTTGATAGCAGCTGTGCCTGAACTTAAATCTTTTTTGATAGACATAAAATCTGATCTTGAGATAATATGGGTAGGTCTTTCCATTGGACACAAAAAGCTAGTATTAGGCTGTTGCTATCGTCCTCCAACAGGATCAAATACTTTTGTTGAGCAACTTCATGATGCAATTAACCTTGTCCGTGTTCGCTTTCCAAACTTACCCATTTTTCTTATGGGCGACTTTAATTATCCCGGCATCATCTGGTCTGATTTAAGTTCTTCATCGAAAAACCCCTCAACTGAATGAAACCAGTTCTTAAATCTATGTTCTGATTTTAATCTTTCGCAAATTGTAAGATTTCCGACAAGGACAACAGACTCCTCGGCGAACGTGCTCGACCTGATACTGACTGATACACCTGATTTAATTTCTGATATTTTATACCTTCCTGGTCTCAGTGATCACTCGTTGCTTAATTTTTCTTTTATAACTCCCGTGTGCCGTAATACAAAACAGATCAAACAAATTCGGGATTACAAGAGGGCCAACTACGCAGCGATTAATGAAGGTCTGTGCTGTTTTTTGGAGGACTTTTTGCCAGAGTTTTGCGAGCGTTCAGTTCAAACCAATTGGGACTTATATAAAAACAAAGCCATTTCTTTATTTAATGAGCACATTCCATTACGCTCAATTATAACAAACACACAGTCTCCATGGTTCACTCCTCAACTCCGAAGGCTCTCAAATAAAAAGAAACGTTTGTTCAGAAACGCAAAGCGCATTGACTCGGAGGAATACTGGCAACGTTATAATCTCGCAGCGAATGAATACAAAAAAGCAGTCGGGGAGGCTAAATATTACTTCTTTAATGAGTGCCTACCATCTATGCTAATTAATAACCCTAAACAGTTTTGGAGTGTAATGAATCCTAGTGTTGAGCGTTCCCTTTCACTTAGAAATGAGTCCGGTGAAATGTTTCCCAATTCACTGTGTTCAACTGTTCTCAATGACATGTTTTCTAGTGTATTTAATGATGTTACTGATTCATTTTGTCCATCATATCCTTCATATGACTTTTTTCCCATGAATCCAATTGTCATTGATGAGTATGGCATTTTAAAGATTATAGAGTCAACTAAACAATCATCGTCATCTGGTGTTGACAATATTAACTCAAAGTTTCTAAAGAATACAAAAGAATATACATCAATCATTTTGTCTAAACTATTTGAGAAATCTCTTTCACTAGGTCAGCTTCCAGACGACTGGAAAACTGGAAGGGTGATTCCACTGCACAAGACTGGAGACAAACATTCCCCTTCTAACTTTAGACCCATTTCACTCACAAGTATTTGTTGTAAAACGATGGAACATATAATTTATTCTAATCTGGTTAATTTTCTTGAATCTAATTCATTCTTCAACGTTAACCAACACGGTTTTAGGAAATTGTTTTCATGCGAGACACAACTTGTAAGACTAACAAATGATTTCCATCGCGTTCTAGATCGTGGTTCACGAATTGACAGTGTTTTTCTTGACTTCTCCAAGGCGTTTGACAGGGTCTCTCATAACCTTCTTCTTCTTAAGCTTCACAAACTTAACATTGAACCGCATGTACTTTCGTGGATTCGCGCATTTCTAACTAATCGTTCACAGTTTGTAAGTTGTAATAATACCGACTCGTCCAAAGTTTCAGTAACGTCCGGAGTACCTCAGGGATCTGTGCTTGGCCCTCTTCTCTTTCTCATTTACATTAATGACTTACCATTGAATGTAACATCTTCTATTTGTTTATTTGCAGATGATTGTGTTGTATACCGCGAAATTGTTAACAGTTCCGACATCTTACTTCTTCAAAATGATCTCGATTCCATCTCAAGTTGGTGTGACTCTTGGCACATGTCATTAAATGTCGACAAGTGTAAACACATGATAATTTCCAGGCGAGTTAACGATCCTCCTTCCTATATCCTTAATAATATGACTTTAGAGCGGGTTGACACTTACAAATATCTGGGCGTTCACATCACATCTAACCTCTCATGGGAATCGCATGTTAACCACGTCATTTCCAATGCCAACCGCATGCTTGGCTATCTAAAACGTAATTTTTTCCAGACTCCTTCGACTTTGAAACTCTTTTTCTATAAAACACTAGTCCGGCCAAAACTTGAGTACGCTTCTGCTGTTTGGGATCCTAACACTGAGAGCCTCGTCGGCGCCTTGGAGGCTGTCCAGAATAGATCTGTGCGTTTCATTCTTTCTAATTACCATCGTACATCAAGCGTAACCTCTATGAAAAAATGCCTATCCTTGCCAGCTCTTTCTTTACGCCGAAAGTTTTATCGATTAAGTTTATTTCAGAAAATATTTTTTCACAACCCTACACTTAAGACTGGACTCCTACTGGAGCCATCCTACATATCATCACGCAATGATCACATACATAAAGTCGAAATTCCACAGTGCCACACTAATACCTACTACAGATCATTCATACCTCGTACGTCTGCTGACTGGAATCACCTTTCCACATCCATCGCCACAATCGTTAATCCTGTTGATTTTAAAAAAAGCTGTATCAATACTACTAGAAGTTGATTGTGATTTGAGTGTTCCATTAACTTGTACGTAATAATCCCACCCCCCTCTGTAATGCTTTCGGGCCCTGAGGGTACCAATAAATGAAATAAAATGAATGAAATGAAATGAAAAAGTTATTCAGCGCTTAAAAAGTGAAATCAACGAGAGTGAACAACACACTCGCCTTCAAAACATGGAAGTACATGGCCTGAAAGTTGCTCCTAACGAAAGTCTTGCCTCAGCCTTGACTGGGCTGGCACTCAAGCTTGAGTTGGCGGGGCATCAACCATCGGACGTCGTAACAGCATACAAGATACCAAACAAACGTGCCGAAACTCCAGTCATTTTGGTCAGGTTCGCTTCCGTTGACATCAAGGAACGCTGGATGCAATCACGCAGCAGGTTGAGGCAATCGTTTGGCTCCAGAACATCTGAACGAGTGTACTTTAACGACAACTTGACTCAGCCCAACAGAGAACTTTTTTGGATGGCTCGTTCTCGTGGCAAGGAATATGGTTTTAAATTTGTTTGGGTCAAAAATGCGTGAATATTTGCTAGAAAGGAAGAAGGCGCTCCACTGATAAAGATCTTGCACCGTAACGACATAGACCTCATCGTGTAATGGCTACGTTTTCTTTTTCCAAGTATGCCAATTTTAATTTGTTTAATGACTCGTTAGCAACCTCTCCTGATTCATTTACTGTTTTGCATGTAAACATTCGTAGTATTCGAAAATACTGGGACGAACTTACGGTTATCCTTGAAGATGTGAGTGGCCGAATTGATGCGATAGTTTTAACAGAGATAAATGCTAGTGCTGAATCTCTGTCACCGTATAAATTATCGGGCTTCCATGATTATTTTTGCACTCGACAAACCACTCGTGGAGGCGGCATTGGCGTTTTCATAAAAGATTCCTGGTCCACCTCCAAAGTCGATGTGTCGTTTATGTATTCTGAGAGCTTGATCCTTAAGATCTCGAATGCCATTCACACTGTTTGTCTGCTGGCATTGTACAGACCTCCCTCATTCAGCTGCACCAACTTTATAGCAGAGTTGAAAAGAAACTTGGAGCGATTATCTAATGAAACACATTTATGCCTGGTAGGGGACATTAACATCGACACTCTATCCCCTTCTAAGTCAATCGTTTGTGATTATTTGTCAGTACTTTGTGAGACGGGGATAACTTCTACTATTCAAGGCCCCACGAGGGAAGAAGTGCTTAATAAGAATCTGGTTTCAGCCTGCCTCGACCATATTAGCATTCGAACGTCAGATGGTACTGTCCATTCCGCTGTCATTTCGCAAAAGCTTGCAGACCATTATTTTGTGGCCTGTCAATTTGCTTTCTTTTCTAGAAAATCAACTGATGTTAACAGAATGTGTCGTCTGGAGAGACTTGATCTGAAAATGTTTGATCGGTTCATCAAAGATTACGACTGGGAAGGTTTTTTATTTTCTGTAGACCGTGGGAATTTATATAGAAAGTTTATCGATGTTGTACACTTCCGGAACAACGCCAGAAAAACTGTCTACGTCAAAAAACGCAACCCTAAGCTCCCTTGGCTGAACTCTAACATTCTTAACGCCATCGATCTGAAAGAGAAATTTTGGAAGAAGAGTCGCCGCTACCCTAATAATACTGCTCTCAAACTTGAAAGCAAGATTCATAGAAATTTTGTCACTGCACTTATTCGATCAGCGAAGCGAACATACTTCGCAAAAAAGATCTCGGATGCCAGATTCGACTCAAGAAAAACCTGGGCTGTAATAAATGAAGCTCGAGGTCATTTGAAGAATAACATTTATGAGACACTAAGGAAACATTTTGGAGCTGATATGTTAGCAACTGTGAACGCTTTCAATCGTTTTTTCTCAGACTCTGCCACGGTACCGTCTAGCAGCGATAGGATTCCCACACCGCGAATGCCGTTCAACAAAGAATCTGCCTTTCTTCCTCCTCTGACAGATTTCGAATTACGGTCGTATCTGTTCGGATTCCAGCGATTTAGATCTGCTGGTGTCGACGACATTACTGTACACGACTTATGCCGAAATTTCGAGTCTCTGAAAAATGTACTTCTCACTTTGATTAATGACTTTTTGGAAACGGGCTATATTCCTGATGAATTAAAAAGCGCTTTAGTAGTGCCTCTGTTTAAAGGTGGTGCGCCAAACCAAGTCTCCTCGTACCGACCAATATCAATAGTCATCCATTTCCCAGATATTAGAGAAGCATATTTTTGTTGCAATGTCCAGTTTCCTTGAAAAACACGCAATATTCACACCAAATCAATACGGATTTATATCTGGTCGAGGTACTACTAACCTACTTGAACATTTTTCGGACATACTACACTCAACTTTTGACAAAAATATGTACGCATGTGCTCTTTTCATCGATGTTGCTAAGGCTTTTGACACCGTGAATCACAAGCTTCTGTTGGACAAGTTGTATTAGATCGGCTTTCGTGGTCCCTTTCATGCCATTTTGGAGAATTACTTGTCTAATCGCTCTCAGATTGTGTCAATAGATAATTTCCACAGCTCTCAAGTTTCTTTAACATCTGGTGTCCCGCAGGGTTCAATTCTTTCTCCTTTATTTTTTAACATCTACGTGAATGATATGTCATCCGTTACGACGAACTGTGTGATACTACAATATGCAGATGACACAGTTTTATTGTCTCAACATATTTCATATCACCATGCGGTTAACATGCTGCAAGTAGATGCCAATAAGGTAATGGACTGGTTCCAGGCAAACAAACTTCGAGTAAATACTACCAAAACAAAGCTTATTTGTTTCCGCAACCCTTTAAAAAGCGTGAGTTTAACCGCCCCACTCTTTCTTCATAACTCATGCTGCTCATGTTCTACCTGTGAGCCTGTTCATTATGTTAACACGATTAAGTACCTGGGCATTCACTTCGATTGCGACCTATCTTGGAACACCCACATGTCATACCTATGTCAACGGCTGAGAACAGTCGCTTGTATGATGTACCATATTAAGGCATATATGCCGCTAACTATAAGAAAATGTATAATGCATGCTCTTACCTACAGTGTCCTGAGGTATGGCATCACTATTTTTTTTAATTGCCCCCTTCTATGGCAGTCAAGAATTGACAGAATTCTACGAAATACTCTAAAGAGCATTGCATACAACACAGAATGTTCAAAAAATGTCAACATTTTCTCGTTCTTGGAATTGCCTGCGTTCCACTCCCTGTTCCTTCAGACTGTAATATGAAGACATTTTTGGGACAGTGAGTTTATTATACCATCCTTACCATCTCGTGACCTAAGAAATTATCTTCGTTTCCAAATTCCTCATGTAAGGACCCATTATGGTGAAAGTTTGCGTATATTCAATGTGCCTAATGTCTTCAATAGCATCCCTGAGTCGGTTTTGGCAATTACTTCCAACAAAACATTGACGAAAAGCTTGAGAAAGATGTATTCTGCCGTATCGATGCAATGATATAAAGCACGCGGAATTGGTATCAAATTTTGACCCCATACTTCTTGGCCAGCGCGCATCCAATACAACCCTAATTTCAGATATGCACCGGCACCTTGTACTATGTTGTCTTTTATGATGGCTATCAATACCAAAAAATAGACGTCTGACACAGGCCTGCACCCATCAAGGACATAGACAATAGTCTCCATCTGCTCATGGTTGTTTTTTCTTTCACTTTACTTCGGTACTTTGGTGTGTGTGTGCGATGCCACCCTAACAGCGACACAGCTGCAATCTACGGTATGTGCAAGCTTTCGTGTCCATGAGTGTCAGTGATCCCTCGTCGTTCGATCACTTCGAGCTACAATCCTTCTGACAACGGGGTTGACGCATCGTGTGCATAGTGCTCAGCCTACAACATGTGATGGTTTGGACTCATGAAACTATGCCTTTTATCTCGTGCCTCTGTTTTGTCTTGTGCCACTGCCACTGTCTCGTGCAACTGTCTTTTTTCTTTTCTCTTCCTCGTGACAATGTGCACTTCCGAATTCTTTTACTGCAGGGCCTGGTCCCACAAGCCCATGCTGGCTTTGACCGGACCCGTAATTCCACTGTTGATTCTACATGTGTGAATAAATGTATTATTATTATTATTATTATTATTATTATTATTATTATTGTTGTTGTTGTTATTGAAACATAGCCCTGAGTCATTAGACACAGGGCCCTAAACTTTTCTATAGCTGGCTGTAGCTGTATTTATAAATTTTTAAGACCGACCACGCAAAGCTACAGGGGGTGATAGCCTGCCATTGCATTTCCCATAGACGACCATAGACCATTTTTGTATGGGATGTCTCGGACTGATTTATTATGGGATTTGCCTCTTTATGTGTGTGAGTTTTTTTGCATGTCACCATATTCTCAAATGAATATTTTACTCAGGTTGACATGGTCATGTGACAGGTTCTAGCAGCATGTCATGAATATTTGTCAAATATTTTCACTATATTTTGATTTCATGTTGCCAGATATAAACTCGAGACTAACTGATTGTTTTACTGTACACTTCCATCAATAAATATTTGTAAAAAATGCTAGTATAGAGCATTTCACCCTACTTTGCAATTTTTGAGCATGGAGTGATTTGTAAAGAAATGAAATATGAACTGATATATAAAATTTTGATTGCAAAGATAAAAATTGTATGCAAAAGAGGCACTTTATTATCAGCTATTTGCATGAATTACAACTGACATTATAAAACACTAGACTGCTAACAACTGTTGCTTTTCAAGCAGAATTCTGACCTGTACATTATGGACAGAGCCATATATAAGCTTTCAAAAACCATTTCACATTATTTATTTAGCACCCTCTTCTACACCCTTCTCACATTCTTCACTAAATGTAGGGTGTAACACGAAACAGCACCCTTTTCGTTAAAATTATGAGGATGTATTCCTAGTTTGTAGGGTGTTAAAAGGGTGTATCCGAGGATGTAAGTTTCTACAACAGCCCTTTTACACCCTTAAAGGTGTAAAACAATTACTGTGTAGTACGGCCGAGCATCACTGGCGTCAATCACCACGATAGCGTCAATAGCGTCACGGCGCTGCGCACCATCCTCCAACAACCACGTTGTTAACAACAAAACCAGCGTTCTGCACATCTAGGTCGAGATGTTCATTTTCTTTTTCTTTTACGTGTGGTTCAATTTTGAACGTTTCCGTTGCGGTTTTAACCGAAGCTGTTAGCTTTCGTTGGCCCAGAAAATCAGTATCCTAGCACCTATATAAAACATTACTGAGACTAGCTTAAGTTTAATCAATATATGAGAGACGTCTTGTTTAGGCTCTTCCAAAACACAAAGCCTGAAATATCCAATCTTATGCGATTCAAGCACAAGCTGATCGGGATTTACTGAGCGTGGCGATTTACTAAGCTGAGTGCATTGATACACCTGTAGTATACACTGGCTGGGTAACGGAGGGCGCGTCTTCCAGGAAAGGGGAGTATGTGCGCCCGATGTACCCGACTACAACTTTTTTTCTTCGAGTGCAGTTGGGAAGTAAATATGTGGAGCACTAACCGAAAAATCACGGATGTGGTATTCGCGCTAAAAGTGCCGCGCAGCGACACAGCGGTATTGTTAGCGCGAAAATGACGTGGGCGCTGTTTTCGTATTTTATTTTCATAGAACAACGACGGGCACAGTGTTCTCCCACTTCTGGTAACGTTCCAAATGAACATATCACACGACAGTGCTAGTCTAACGAAAAAAAAATAAATAAATAAAACGCTGATCGTTTGCTTGCGCTAACAGTGTTCGCACGATGCACGCACTAATATCCTGCCAACCTCTCGCTCATGATGCTTCTCTCGCTGCCCGTCGTTATGCCAAAGTTTCGTCAACGCGATGAAAGTTTAGATTATGGGTGTCCCTGCGGCGAAACTGAAAATCAGCACTTTTGGCCAAACACTCGCCGGCCGTGTTTATGTTTCCGGCGGCCAAGCTGAAAATCAGCACTGCCGGCCAAACACTTGCGGCCGTGTTTATGTCTCCGGTAACCAAGCTGAAAATCAGCACTGCTGGCCAAACACTCGCCGGCCATGTTTATGTTTCCCGCGGCCAAGCTGAAAATCAGCACTACTGGCCAAACACTTGCCGGCCGTGTTTATGTCTCCGGCGGCCAAACTGAAAATCAGCACTTCTGGCCAAACACTTGCCGGCCGTGTTTATGTCCCCGGCGGCCGCGCTGAAAATCAGCACTGCTGGCCAAACACTTGCCGGCCGTGTTTATGTCTCCGGCGGCCATCCTGAAAATCAGCACTTCTGGCCAGGCGCTTGCCGGCAGTGTTTATGTCTCCGGCGGACAAGCTAAAAACAACTAGTTTGTGGCCAGACTCTTGCCGGCCTTGTTTATGTCTCCGGTAGCCAAGCACTTAAAGTGGCCAAGCTTTCCAGACACTGGCCAACCGTCGGCCGATCGAAATTCACTTTCTGGTGCTGCTTGGGAATGTCTTATTTGTCCAAATTTCGTTCAACGATCAGTTCATATAGCATACACCTGTTTACGACGCAGCAACTGACTTCATTTTTGTTGAAGGTCGTTCCTGGATTGAAGTTTCCTCTGCATGGTAAACGCTGCACCAAGATACAAAACGGTAAATGTTGTCGACCAGATGAAGTTCTATTGATGCACGCCTGAGTGGCCACAGCCGGCAACGTCTCCGCTGTCCAAATAAGAAAACTGAGAAAGCAAAAAAAAATATAAAGATTTCGCTCATATGGAAATTGCGTGCGAGCTCTTTCCACTAGGAGCATCTGTTGACATTGCTGGATGCTGGTTTAAACACCGCACCAAAACTCTCTCTGCTTCAACGCGTTCATAAAACTGTCACCATTGAGGCAGGAGACTATAGGGTCAATGACGAAGCCGTGTCGAAGCAACATGTGTAGCTCCAGGTTCTACATGACGTGACACACCCAGAGAGTGACTTTAAAAACAAGCACGCCTCCCATAGAAAAGCATGGCAAACCGAGCTGTGAGAGGCCCGGTTTAGCAAGTCGCGATGCGACCTTGAACGCCGCTTCATGACACTACCAGTACAGGGTTGTTGACAAACGTATTCACTTTCACATGATACGGGGCTCTGTTTTGTCAACAAACAGCTATCAGACAGTAACAACCTACGATGGACAAAGAGCTCAGCGCCGACATGTCTCCTATCCACCAGGGTCTGCTGGAATGAAGTGGAGCTTAGTTGCACACGTGATCACTCCTTCTTACCTGTGGCGCCTCCTCTAATGGCTAATGGCATAAACTTGCTCACCGCATAGAACTTAAATCTAAATCTAAATACCCTTTATTTATTTATTTATTTATTTATTTATAAATAAATAAATAAAGGGTATTTAGTGAAAGCAAGAACTCTTTCACAGTCCAATAACCTAGAAAGTTTTCTTCATCACGCATACCACTCTTATAATGGGCGCGTTAGTAAAATGTGAATTCATTTGTCTGGAAAAAGAACACTGATGAGGCAACAGATAGGTTCAATCAATTCTTTGCATTAAAAAAGAAAGCCTGATGCATTCATTCGCCATTAGCGAAAGAATGGCTGGGTCGGTGACTTTGTCCACTTCTGTTTAAGGTTATACCAGAGCTTCAATGCAAGCAGTGTCACCTTGAATTTAATTTGGTGTAGAACTGTGCTAAAAGAACTAATTCGTTAATTAAAAATATAAAAATTGACACGGTAGCACAATAGAATTGTTCAGAAAATCTCAGAGCAAGTGATTTTTACTCTCCACTGTGCATCCCTCCCTCCCACCCTAGGTCAATGTGAGGTACATCAATTCAGTGTTCAAAATGCATCAATTGATATGCGACTCTGAAAGTGATTGAGAAATTTCCTCCCATGGACCTGTGTAACCTTGCTTCATACCTGGCTATGGCTGGATCGTTTTTTTACACTAGACCCCTTTCAAAAATTACGTGCCGATTATTAGAGGGTCGGAACCACTGCACAATGGCGGAGCGACTGCATCGAGGAACGTGCAAGTGATTCCATAAGATAGCGAACGTCGGAGCGCGGCTAACACTACGAGCCGACGAGCCAATCAAACAGCGTTGAAAGTGCAAAGTCACTGCGATCGCCTTTTTTTAGTGGGTGTGTTTTTTCCGGTCTGCCGTGACGTTGAGGTTTTAGTCCGCCATTGTGCAGGGATTTCACAGCTGCAAACAGAGTACCGTATTTTGAAAGGCGTCTCTTGTGGAGATTACTGCTTGATACAAACCAGGGACTGAAACCGAAAAATATAAAAAGGTTTAGTTATGTCTTGGTTACGGTTGCCGTTTCCGGTTTCGTTTCAGTTTTGTATTGTTTTAATTTTCAGTTTAGGTTACCAAAAACACCTTCCAGAAAAAACTTTTTTTTTCAGTTTCGTTAATAATTCGTTTTATTGAAATGTTAGACAGCCGTTTCATAATAAGCGATTTAAAGTAGTTCCAGATAGGGATGCCGTGAACTTTTTTTGAATCGAAGTTTCGATGATCGATTCAGGCGGTTCGAAAGATTTCGAATATCCGAACTTTTTAATTCGAAAAATTCGACGGAAGTTGAATTTTCGAACTTATTAAACTAAGAAGTTCGACGCTTTTCCAATGTTCGTACTTATTACGCTGCAAACTTCGATGCTTGTCGAACTTTCGAACTTGATAGACTAAAAAATGCGATGATTTTCGAACTTTCGAACTTCTTGCACTAAAAAGTTCTAAGCTTTTCGAACTTTCGACCTTCCTACGCTAAGAAATTCGATCATTTTCAAACTTTCGAACATATTAATCCAAAGAATACGAAAATTTCGAACTCTCGATTCCTGAAAAGTCAAAAGTTCGACGAACTTCGAACTTTTAGGGTAAAAGTCCGAAGTTCGTGGAACTTCGGAAGACAGGCGGGCGGTTTCATTTGGATTCAAGCAGTGAGGTACATTCGTAATTTTGTTTTCGCAATTTTACATGGGGTGCCGCATTCTTTGCGAAAGACAATGCCGTTTATTTCAATCATCTGGCATGCTTGGTTTGAGAAAAATAGATTCCCGAAGGAGCGAGGAAGGACGACGGGTTTTTGACAATTGTCGTTTGTGTCATATTTGAAGCGCGCTATAGCCGAAGCTATTTATGGTAGAGACGTTAAACTTTCTAAGAATGATCTATATATAGCCTAGATGAGTGTCGTCTTAAGTAGTGATTATTGTTGTTCAAGACGAGTTTCGAATAAATATTCTAACATGCACCTACGAACAATTATGCCCTAAACTTGGTAATTTTTTTCGTTAACACTGTTTGGGTATCGCATTTAAATTAACACCAGAGACAGTACATATCATTACCATCTGCAGAATACAAAATAATGTATTTATTGTTTTTTTCACGTTGAGGATTATACTAACTCATGGGGGAAGATTTCTAAAATTGTTCAAGTTCAGCGCATCATAAAATTTTTTTTTCTACTTTTACTTTCTTGGGACGTGTTTCTTTTGGCCTGTACACATTTTGGTAGGAGAAACTTGCTTCATAGTTCTGGGCCTCTGAATAATCAATACAACACTTCCGGCGGGTTCTTGATAGTTTTTTTTCTCCAGTTTTTTATTTTTGCGTTTATTGTTACGTTTATTTATTAATTATTTTTTACCAATGGCACAGTTATTTAGGTCGAAAAGACATAGCTTTGAACTTTCGAGCCACCGAGCATGTGACGAGTAGTGCCTCCTGACAACGAGTTTCTAAAGGCCTGTTCACACAAGCAGCGGAGCGCTACAAGCATAGCGCTGACCTCGTGCTAAGCACGTGCCGACGGGAGCGTTCACCAGCTTTGTATCGCACCGTCAAAACTGTTGCTCATGATATACGATAAGTACCTGACGGCACGTGAGCAGCGTTACATCAGCGCTTCGCTGCATGTGAGAACCGGCCTTAAAGGGGTACTCCGCCGATTTCTTCATGGTCCCCGATTTGCTTGAAATTTTGCTAAACTCGCCAACAAACATCACTAATAGCGAGTTCGTTTCACGGCACTCGTGCCCACGCGTGCCCACTTGCAGCGTGGAGCGGGTTCGTTTCAGCCGGCACTCCACGAGTGGTTGCACTTTCCGAGTTCGTTTCAGCGCTGGCACCCCACGCGTGCATGCACTCGCTGCACCGAGAAAATCGGGAGTGCGCCAAAATGCAATCCCGTCATGCCTCGCTCCGGCGAGGAGCGGGAGCAGACGACAGGGGTTCGTCTGCTACGTTGTGTCGCGGAACCGAAAGGAAAAAAAGTAGATTTTCTGATAGAAATCGCGTCCCGCGGGCAACGGAATCAAATGCGAGCTTGAATTGTGAGCGTCTGCTATTTCATGAAGGAAGCAATTGACAAACCGTGCTTTATTTGCAGGTTTTAAGTCGCTCTGTTGCCATACAGACGCTGAATTATACCAGTGTGTAAAGAAATGCCCAGAACAGACACATCAGCGGCCCCCGAGATGTTTATTACCATCCGTGTGCGGGTGAAAAATTTAACATTTGTCGACAAAACTCTTTCAGCAGAAACCTGTGACTGCCCAATAAGCATCAGAGAAAGCTAAACATAGTGACTTTACCCGAGGCTTGGGCAACATCATCATGTTTAACATTTACCTACGTCAGCTAACTTGCCCCGTCGTATTTTGTTCGAGAAAGCTCGTTCTCGACGCCCTCAATAAGGCTGATATCTCATCCACCTGTAATGACGATCGAAATCGAAAGTGCCAAGAAAAGTTTTGCTGGATATTACAACAAACTAGTTTTAAGCCGTGCCGTTTCAGTAGTTCACGTAAAATATACCATGCTTAAACGGATCAAGCTTCTGCTCGTACAGCATCATCAGTTTTCTTCAGTGCAAGCGGCCATAAAGAGATCGCAACCAGCTGCTTTGTAGACAGCTGGTTGCGGAAATTTGCGGCGTCTGTAACTATCTATACGACAGCCGAGTTGTTTAAAGTCATCGCAAATATAAACTACAGGTTGCAGCGACTGCACTCTCGCATTCCCACCGATCACTTCGTGCTCCGAACAGAAAGGCGCTAGTTTCGGTTTGAGGTTGGTACCTTTCCTACAACATAGATGGCGGCAGCATCCGTTTTCTGCTAACGTCCCTGGATCAGCATCCGTTTTCTGCACTCGGTGCATCTGGCGAGTATGTTTAATAGCGAGTTCGTTTCACACGCACTGGCACCGTTCGAGTTCTCTCCCAGAATGCATCGCACTCACAGAGTGTTGCACGGAAAACTGGACTCAAACGAACTCGCCAAATGCACCGAGTGCAGAAGGCTGATGCTGCCGCCATCTATGTGGAAGAAAAGGTACCGACTTCAAGCCGAAACTAGCGCCTTTCTGTTCCGAGCGATGCGTGGGAATGCGAAAATGCAGTCGCTACCAACGTTTATCTACAAACGTTGGCAACTGCAACCTGTAGTTTATAGTTGCGATGTCTTCAAGCAGCTCGGCTTCCGTAGAGATAGTTACAGACGGCGTAAATTTCCGCAACCAGCTGTCCACAAAGCAGCTGGTTGCGATCTTTCAATCCTTATAACCGTTTACACTGAAGAAGACTGATGATGCTGTCCGAGCAGAAGCTTGATCCGTTTGAGCATGGTATTATGCGTGAACCACTGAAAGGGTACGGCTTAAAGCTAGCCTGTTGGAATATCCAGCAAAACTGGGACTTTCGATTTGGATCGTCATTGTGGATTAGATATTAGCCTTGGTGAAGGCGTCGAGAACGAGAGCTTTCTCGAACAAAATACGACGGGGCAAGTTAGCTGCGTAGGTAAATGTTAAACATGATGATGTTGCCCAATCCTCGGGTAAAGTCACCATCTTTAGCTTTCTCTGCTGCTTATTGGGCAGTCAGAGGTTTCTGCTGGGGGAGTTTTATCGAAAAATGTTAAATTTTTCACCCGCACACGGATGGTGATAGACATCTCGGGGGCCGCTGTTGCGTTTGTTCTGAGCATTTCTTTACACACTGGTATATTTCAGCGTTTGTACGGCAACAGAGCGATTTAAAACCTGCAAATAAATCACGGGTTGTCAATCGCTTTCTTCGTGAAATAGAAGACGCTCACAATTCAAGCTCGCGTTTGATTTTGTTGCCCGCGGGACGCGATTTCTATCAGAAAATCTACTTTTTTTTTCGTTCGGTTCCGCGACACATCGTAGCAGACGAACCCTCGTCGTCTGCTCCCGCTCCTCGCCGGCCCCGCCGGAGCGAGGCATGACGGGATTGCATTTTGGCGCACTGCCGATTTTCTCGGTGCAGCGAGTGCATGCACGCGTGGGGTGTCAGCGCTGAAACGAACTCGGAGAGTGCAACCACTCGTGGAGCGCCGGCCGAAACGAACCCGTTCCACGCTGCGAGTGGGCACGCGTGGGCACGAGTGCCGTGAAACGAACTCGCTATGAGTCCAGTTCTCTGTGCAACACTCTGCGAGTGCGATGCATCCTGGGAGAGAACTTGAACGGTGCCAGTGCGTCTGAAACGAACTCGCTATAAAATAGTATCCCAAATATTAGGTCAAAATAATTTTTTTTCACGAAGTTATTGAATTTACAATTTTGGTCCTCACCGTGTTTTTCAAACTGAAAGTCTCTACTGGCAACAGCGAAAAAGTCATGTCAGAGGAAGTGCAGGGGTTCACTCTTTGGACTAGAATTTGTTCCCAACTGATTCGAAGCAGTTTCATGGTGTCAAATGAATGCTTTGGAAGCTCGCTCCAGTCCCCGCGCTCCAGCACGGAACAAATGATTGGCATATTCTAGTTTTTAGACTGCTCGCCCGACTGGCAAGCTTGCCTTCCACTGACGTCACGGCACTGAAAAGTGCGGGTATATTTGAATGTTGGTTTTTGCATCATTTTCATTTGCCGATTTCGCAATAACTATTATGAATTTCGCGATACTAAATAGCATACCAGAAAGGGTAAAGGCCGGGGAGTCAGAAAATATAGTTAGTTGGAAGTAGCTCAAAAATCGCCGGAGTACCCCTTTAACAATGACCATCTATGCGATCTTTTATGCAGTGAAGAGCGACAGTACATATGCATAAATAATTTTAGATTAAAATAAGCTCGACCATGCTCTCTTTCCCCGTATTGTTTTCTTTAACAGTCCGAAATATCTGGGAGGGGCGGGGGGAAGAGAGACTGGAGCTCCCCCCCCCCCCCCCCCCCCGGTTTTTCCTTTTCCGACGACACTGGTATGGTAGAACGCTCCTCGACCTCAAGTTGCGTCAGCTTCTGTGCTTTTTGCTCGGCGTTAATTCCGCCCCAGAAAATAAACCTCCAAAGGAATTACAAACAAAAAAATTGTCAAGGTGCAGGCGAGCTGGTGTATGTTGATCATGATGCAAAATCCCGAGATTGGGAATGAAATTCGCAAAGAAATAGTGTACGAAGAAAGAAAAAAGGGGACAGGACAATGTCTCAAACTCAGCTGAGTTGAGTTTGAGACGTTGTCCTGAGCTGAGTTTTCAGCTGAGTTGAGTTTGAGACGTTGTCCTGTCCCCTTTTTTCTGTCTTCTTACACTTTTTCTTACAAATTTCATCCCCAGTCTCAGGATTTTGCATCATGCACAAACTAAACTTACTATATACTAGCGTCACTCGGGCGGCGTTCGATCGGCCTACTACCAGCGTGCAAAGGGGTAGGGCGGCAGTTTGCCAGATCACTTCAAGGTTTTTCTGAGCCTCACCCTTAACCACCTGCCTGCCCCTGGCCGTTTCGAACTGGATGAGTACCGTTAAACAGTGCGTTCGTAGGATCACTACTTCGTAATGCACGTTAATGACCACCCCGGGCTGGCGGTCACAATTACTGATCTATTGTTTCACGTCACTGCACTGGCAAATATTCCAGCACATTCGGGGCACTCGTCGTCTCATTTAATTGCCTGACCAACTTCGCGCAGTCTAAATATCACACCCAAACTTTTCTAAACCTGATTTCGTGAAAACCAGTGAGGCGTGAAAATGTTATTTGAAACTGAAACTGTGGCGGAACATGAAAACCGGACTTCGAACTTTGCGCACTTGGACTTCAAAGAAATCGAAAACCTTCGAAGTTTTTTTTTTTTTTTCGAATTGAGCTTTAAAAGAGAATCGAAACCTTCGACCTTTATGTAAAAAAAAAAAATTCGAATTCTTCGAATTTATCAAACTTTGTCTTTAAAAATTCAAAACGTTCGAATTTTTCGAAGTTTAGATCCAAATGAATTCGAAACATTCGAATCTCTCGAATTTCAAATTAGGAAAGTTCGAAATCTTCGAATTTATCGAACCTCAAGTAAACAAATATTCGAAATAATCGAACCCGAACTTTTAGAAACCGTGAAAGCTTCGATCTTTTCGAATTCGAAACCCCACGATTTTGGAAAGTTGCGAATTTTTCGAATTCGAACCTAACTACGGCCTAAAATATCGAAACTTTTCGAAATCGAATATCAGTTCCGTTCAAAAATTTTGAAACCTTTCGAATTCGAACCTAGGGTGGTTCGCGGCATCCCTAGTTCCAGATATCCTACAACGGGACATTCACAATAATAAGAAATAAAGAAACGTCTTCGTACTTCTAATTGGTCAAAGGTTGAAAACATTTCTAGCTCCAAAATGTGTTCATGACATGCACTTGCATTATATAGTTTGATACCCAAGCATACATGTTACCTTCACTACTGAGGGATCATTGCATCCTACATAATAAAAATAAAAGTATACATTGTTACTTTGTTGTTTGGCAGTATTTGTAAGCAACCCTCAGAAAGTTCCCATTGGGTGCTTGAAGAACCAGACGCACCTTCTCGTTGCTACAGTTTGTTGCAACCTAAGATATGCAGAAGTTTCGCCCACACTGAACAAAGAAGCTGAACTATAGCCCTCCTCTTGTAAAATACTACGAAGCAGAATGAAGTAATAAAATTGAGAGCTGGGCTAGTTGGTGAAAGTGAAACATGATGTAAATGCAATTATACAAAACAAGGAAGACTAAGGAAAGGAAGAAACAACACAGAAAGCTGTAAAAATATATTGTATGTTGTTTGTTCCTTTCCTTAGTCTTCCTTGTTGTGCACTTTCACACCTACGTCATGTTTGCTATTTCCAAGCAAACGCATGTGGTTACACAAGCGCACGTAACTCACTGTCCGATTCTGTGACGATAGAAAAAGTGTGCATTTATTTAGTAGTGCCATTTTTTTTCAGGGTTAAAGGGGCCCTGCAAGGACTCTTTTACTGGTTTTTAATTTGTACCGAACCTGAGCGCACTGAACGTAGTAACTCAGTGAAACTTTTTTTTTTCTCGAAATTCGCTTTATTTTAAAAGTTATAGGCAAATTAAAATTACAAAAACAAGCAAAAAATAACCTCCCTCAGGACGTCCTTGGTTGCTTCAGTGGCCGTGAACTAGTGGAGGGGTACTGGGCTCATCGCGAGCGCTCACGGCTGCCGCACTCCGTGTCGACGGCGCGAGAGGGCGCCACTAATGCATGTTCTGAATAGGCTGTATGCAGCGGGCAGCCAGAGCGGCTCTCGTTGCATTTGCTGCGCGATTAAACACTAATTCGGCATGACACTTCATTGGCCACAAACGACAGCAAACATGGGGTAAAGATCAGTTCAGAATGGGAACCACTTCGCGCTGCCATACCGCGAAACGGCCAAACCGCAAGACAAAGCTTCTTGCCGAAGGTACCGAAGGCCTTCGGAACGCTCGGAGCTGGTCGGATCCTCCTGTCGATACGACCGCAGCGCCGCCGCGTACATCCGGGACCTTTCGGTGTCGGCGCCAGATCCCACTACTCCTTTCTAGTATGCGCCGCCTTTTCCACCGCTTGGTGGCGGGTAGGTCGACGGGTCATTTCTTGTTTCCGTGCTTTATAAACTGCATTCGTTTCTTTTCTGAACTAAACTACTGATCAAAAACTACTTTTATAAATAATTGAAACGGTTCGCGCCACTTTTAGTTTTTATTTCGACTAAAAAGAAGCTTTTAGTGGCTCTGACCAGTAGTAAGCCCAGGACCAAAGACGTCACATTTTGCGCGCTTTCGGTCCCGCGGGTCGCCCTCGTCGGTGGAGGACGTTTCCGCGTCGCCCGGCTAAAATATGACGTACTGATATTTAGTTACTCTCTCCGTGTCCGCTGACTTGCCCGAACTTCAAGAGACGAAAACCGCAAAAAAAGGTAGACGCTTAACTATGATTGCAGGGCCCCCCCTTTAAGAGGCGGAGCTTCTCCAACAGACATGTTGCAATTGGGATGTCACAAACTTTCGTCGCACCAGATTTTTACATCGAACCTCAAGGTTTGACTGGTTTGACCCTTGAGGTTCGAACCATGACGTTCAAGATCCCTCCTCACGGTCATTCTTGAGAAAATACTTATATTTATATTTTTCTGTTAATATCGGTTAATATAGGTTACCGGCAAATAATTTACGGTTACGGTTTTCATAAATTTCAAGTAACAACTTCATTCCGATTCCTGTTACTGAAAAAAAATGTTCCTGAACGGTTTTTGGTTGTGGTTACGGTTTGAGTACTCGATACAAACTGGGCATAACAGACAAAACAAAACATGATAACCAAATTAGAAAAAAATGTGTACCATCTAAAAGAGCAGTTCTTTATAATAAAATTCACAATCGGGTAAAAAAACATTATAATTTTTATCTTAAAAAGCTAAGAAGTAGTTTAGCTATGCAATATTTATTTCATTTAAATCAGAATAATTCATTCAAATCACTGCAGTTAGAAAAAAGTTATTCTTCACTATGTGCATTGTTGAATATTACATTGATTCATCAATTTGTTCAATCACTGAAAAAAATAAGGAAGGTTGACTGTTCATGTATACTTTTCCAGTAGTTTAATTCACAATACAGGCCGGGGTGGAACTCTTTAAATCTATTTGGGAGCAGCCACGGGAGCAGCTGAAACAGCTGTTTTGGAGCAGGTTGGGAGCAGCTAAAACTACATTCTGGAGCAGGCTAGGAGCAGTTCAGATGAGTTTTCATTGCACTTCAGGTTGTGTCTTAGACAAGCACGGGAGCAATTTCAATTGTGGTTGGGGATCTACATAAATAGGATAAGTGTAACAGATGCGAAAACTTGAAACTTTGTGAGACTTAATGCCAAGCAAAAAGCAAGTATCATACGTTTCTGAAGAAGCTCCTCAAAAGGCAAACCAGCACTGCCTATCGCACAGCCCACACCCGCGCGACATAGTAATTATATGTGCGAACCATGTGGCATGCGTAAGCAACGGACGTGCAGTTGTGCGGAGGAACAGGGCAACAGATTTCGAGTTTATTCTATTGTGCAACTCATCATTGAAGCAGCAGACTACGTTTAACGGAGTTATCGTATTCGAAGTGATCAGCAGGAGCGAGGTTAAAGTACGCCGAGCAGATCTACCGCTCGCGTGAGAGCTGCTGGCAGGCAAGTTTTCGAATCGGACCGCGTTTCGGTTCTATCACATCACAATTTATCTTGAGGGAATGCGGTTCCAACTTCTAACGATGAAGTACTAAAAGGAATCTTTTGCTCATTTGTTTTCAACTCGCCGACGTCCGGATCCCGGGCCGCAGAGCCTCAGACAATATGACGCCTAACGATTCGACCTCACTTCGGCCGACTTGCCCAACTGCTTATGGTTGAAAAATACCAATCCAGTCGCAGGTGGTGTACCGCTTGAAATGCGGCACCCAGGTTTTTTCGCGCGCTTTCGACTCGGGATACACAGCCTAACACAGGGAGAATAAAAAGAATAAAGGATTGCAAGGCCGACCAAGCTAAACGCGCTCATTGTTGCCAATGGAGTCGATATAAACCGGAACCAAGACGCAGACAAATGCGTCTGGCGGAAAAAGCGCAGCCGTTTCACCCCTAGAATATTTTATTGATGTAAACCCCCTATCCACGATGGTGGCTTTACAAAATGATGGTACATTTAAACAATTATGGTGGGTTTACAAAAGCAGGTGACTTTCTTCATGAAAAAAGCTCCACTTGCTTTTTTTTCCCGCGTTTTTTCTTGTTTTGGTTTCTTTCACGTTCTGATTTTCTTGCAGGCTGAAAAACGAAGCTAAACGCTCCAATTTTCTCAGAAGAAATGCGTTCAACCTGCATTAATTAATTTTTTTTTTGGATTTTGATTTAAATGCAAAACAAGTGCAGATAGAAACCATCAAGTGATAGACAAACATTAAATAAAAAGTAGTTGGAGATTATTTATATGTGAAACGTATTTAAATCATCACAGTAAAACCAGTGTGATTTAAGTTATGATTTAAATGATCTCGATTTGCATTCTCTACCTCGTGAATCACAACTCACACACCAGCGTCGTGTTTTCGTAAGTTTTTTTTTTTTTTTTTTTTTTTTTTTTGCGGTTAACGGTGCAGTAGGTACACTATTGAAAAATTTGCCGCAAGCCGGCCCAATATGAGAGGTAGTTAAGTGAACTGTAGGATGGCTAAAATGGTGTGCCTGGCTATAAAATAATCCTGAAAATTCAGTGCCTGCACAAAGCGACCTCGAGCTGTCATCAAAGCTGTATTTTAGTGCCATACCTTACCTTGTGAAATTTGAATACACAACTGCATTTCTGTGATAAAAGAGAACATATTGGAAATTTCAATGACAAATACATATGACTGAATTACATCAGGAGCCATGTTTGGAGCTCCTTTAAAGGGGCCCTGCAATCATTTTAAGCGTCTACCTTTTATGCGGTTTCCACGTTCTTGGGGTTCGGGCAAGCCAGCGGGCACGGAAAGAGTGGCTAAATATCAGTGCGCCATATTTTAACCGGACGACACGGAAACCTCCTCCACCGACGAGGGCGACCCGCGGTACCGAAAGCGCGCAAAATGTGACGTTTTTGGTCCTGGGCTTACTACTGGTCAGAGCAACTAAAACTTCTTTTTGGTCGAAATACAAAATATAAGTGGCGCGAACCGTTTCAATTATTTATAAAAGTAGTTTTTGTTCGCTATTATAGATGAAAAAAAGAAAGAAATGCAGTTTATAAAGTACGGAAACAAAAAATGACCTGTCAACATACCCGCCGCCAAGCGGTAGAAAAGGCGGCGCATACTAGAAAGGAGTAGTGGGATAAGGCGCCGACTCGTAAAAATCCCATATGTACGCGGTGGCGCTGCAGTCGATGGACAGGAGGATCCGACCGGCTCCGAGCGTTCCGAACGCCTTCGGCGAGAGGCTCTGTCTTGCGGTTTGGCCGTTTCGCGGTATGGCAGCGCGAAGTGGCTCCCATTCTGAACTGATCTTTACCTCGTGTTTGCTGTCGTTTGTGGGCAATGAAGTGTCATGCCGAATTAGTGTTTAATCGCGCAGCAAACGCAATGAAAGCCGCTTTGGCTGCCCGCTGCATACAGCCTATCCAGAACATGGTTTAGTGGCGCCCTCTGGCGCCGTCGACACGGAGTGTCGACGGCGCCAGAGGGCGCCACTAAACCATGTTCCGTGAGCCGTGAGCGCTCGATGAGCTCACTATTCCTCCTCTAGTTCACGGTCACTCAAGCCAGGACCTACGACGTCATGAAGGAGGTTATTTTTTGCTTGTTTTTGTAAATCTAAATTGCCTATAACTTTTAAAATAAAGCGAATTTCGCGAAAAGTTTCACTAAGTTACTAAGTCCAGTGCGCTAAGGTTCGGTGCAAATTAAAAAACTGTAAAAAGTCCTTGCAGGGCCCCTTTAAGATAGGGTGCAGCATGTCACTGAAAGCAGATGACAATGTGAGAACAAAGCAAACATGCCTGTGCAGTGTTCCACAAATCAAACCAGCTAGCCTTAATGACCCTTTCACAGCCAAACAGGGCCCTTCCCGGATTTCAGCGGCCTAGAGACAAATAATCGGCGAGCCGCTTGCAACCATTGCAAACCAGGACAATGATAAACCAGCCTTCTTGAGAACCGTACTGGAAACTCCAACAGGCAAACTATGCACCGACAAAAAAACCCACGCCACAAGTCCTTACAAACCTTTTACCCAACCCTAAGCAATTACATAGGAAACACCAACCAACCAGCCAGCCAGCAATACCAGGCCAGACCATTTTCCCCTGGTCCCACAACAAGACAACCTATTGCTTTCAAATGCACATGAGAACACCGGCCGACAGAGGCTTTCTTCGTAGTCAGACGCTTTCCAAGAATTTTAGAAAAACAAGCAAGAGGTCGACGAAATCCTATCACAGCACAAATCGCCACCAAGGCACACATTGGGATTGATTCGACAGAAATATGGGATCGATGGTCAAGTAAGCTAGTGCACACCAGCTCGGGGCACATAGAGTGAAAGCTCGCGCTGCAGAGCCCAGGGATCCTGGGTTCATTCCCCACCCCTGCCCGTTTTAATCTGGATGAGCATCGTACCGGCGTGCGGTCATGTATCACTACTGCGTGGTGCACGTTAAAGACTCCAGGCTGGTGGTTGTAGCGCACTGGCGAAATTGCTCATCTACAGCTGATAGACAAGTCGCTCGTTAAGGCAGACAAACTTCGGGCTGTTTAAACATTCACACACCAATATTTTTTTTTTTTCGACAGAAATGGTGTGTGCATTGCAGTTCCGTTGGAGAGAAAGCGGCACTTAAGAAGGGATGATGCACATACCAAGGCATGGATGGCAAAATCAGGACCAAGGGAGCAATCTCATAACTACTCTTAAGACTGGGAGTTACAGAGGAAGAACTACCCGAGGCATCTTGGAGCAATTTCTTTCCACAACACCGTACGGCCCTCTCAGATCGATGCTACCGAATGGAACACAACCAGAACAGGTCAGCAGACTCCCCCTTCATTATGAAAGAACGATGCAAGAGTCAAGAATGAACATATCTGCTAACAAAATCAAGTACACGGTGGTAGTAAACAGGAAGGCAAGGAATGTTGGGATCGAGGATACATCCACATGTACGTAGATTGCACCCGAATACGAAGATAACCCCTTGTCGAGATACCAGTCTCACCATCAACAAAGACGGAGGGGCTTCAAGCTGGCTAAGCCAACTAAAGACCAAATGGAAACAAGGCCTCAATCTCATCAAGAGCTAACAAGGCACGCGCCAACAAGGCACGGAGAGCAGACAAAGAAACTATCAAGCTCATGGTACGGCACTACCTGTATCAAAGGAGCTATACGACAACTATCTTCCTGTTAGCTAAGGTCAGGGGAAAGTAAAGACCTTCAGCAAGGCCGAAATGCGAGTGATCACCAGCCTCCCAAAATTTACCAGCACCTCAGACCTGCAGAAAACAGCCCAGATCAACCAAGCAAAAGCCCATGTGAGTGGGCTTCCTCTTTTTGTACTTCGACTCCAAAAGAAATACCCAAGAACCACCCTCAACAACCTGAGCGAGGACAAAATGATGGTGGACATGAAACCAACTTCACAAAACCAGGGCAAAGAACACCCCAAAGGGAGAAAATGTGATGAAAATAAACAAAAATTAAGATGGTATTACAGCACTGGCATGGCACTCAGCTTGGGCTGGTATAGCAGTAAGTACAGTTGTGGAGTGGACAATATAAAATGGGTCAGGCGAGCTTGTCGCTTAAAAAGGATGTAGCACTATCTATCAGAAGAAAGATTAACCATAATCAAGGCCTCAGTGGCTTTTCAATACTTGTCACCACTCCTCAAATGACCAGCTGTTGCCAAGTTAATGTTCTGCGACAAAAGGCAAAATCAAGCGTGTGATGAAACCATTGGGTCAGCAGGTCGAGCGATCAGTTTTTGGGTTTTCGATAATAAGTTCACGGTTTTTATCTTGTTTCACCAAGCATCAAAACTATTGGTGATCATTTCAGTAAATGTTTGCCGATCAAGTGAGGAATAATGGCATAAATGAAACAGTCACTAAAATGCCATTTGTTCACACAAGAACCTCGACGATAACCCAGGTTTCTTCCGTTAGATAGAACTAGAAGTCTTCGGTGCCGCTCGCCTGCGCTTTTTCATATTGTTTGCGACTGTACCTACCCAACAGCAGGAGCATGAAAACAGCAGAACTCCAAGCCATCCTCTTGGTTATTGAAGGGTGAAGATCAAAGGACTAACCATAAGGCATATACATTGCCACCGGTTCCCAAAAAGCAGTAAGAGAATACAAATATATATGAAGTAGAAACAATGTTGCAGGGAAAAAAACACCGAAGACATTTAAGACTGCTTACTAGTGATCCAAAACTATTGACAAATTGACTATTGATGCTATTGAGTTTTTCCAAAACTATCTATAGTGTCGCAGAACTATAGTACTATCGACAGTTTTTTTACTATTGATAGTCAGATTTCAGGCGACTATCACTAGTACTATAGATAGCTTTGCACCATTAGAGCAAACACAGTTGCCGCACCGCCGCCTCGCCTCCCTTCCTCCTCTCTTCGGCCAAACTCCCGTCTTCGTCATCACCGAAAGCTGAACCGAAGTTGGGATGGTAAGTGCTTAGGCTAGTTGGTGTCGCGTTAGAAAAAATAAAGCAAGAAAAAGAGAGGGGGGAGGGACACAAACTACTAATGTCGCAAAAACTATCGATAGTAAACCCTCGACAGTACTATCGATAGGTTTACGATAGTTGACTATCGATATTTTTCCGGTAGTCAATTAACAATAATTTTCCGATAGTTGACTATCGATATTTTTCCGGTAGTCAATTAACAATAATTTTCCGATAGTCGATTATCGATAGTACTATCCATAGCTTTTCAAAAGTCTACTATCGTTACTATTATCAATAGTTTTTCAAAAGTCGACTATCGATAGTACTATAGATAGGTTTTTTGCTATTGATAGTAACATTTTTGGCGACTATTGACACCATCAATAGTTTTGCACTACTGCTTACGTGTAGGAACGCAAAAGCATTATACCGTAAAATACCGAGCATGCGCCCACACTCGTGTAAGCGCCCCCTTTTGTTTTATGAAAATTTCGCATTTTCGCAAGACCTAACAAGCGCCCCCTTCTGCGATCAACCTTCCCCAGAGGCGTTTTTTTTTTGTTTTGTTTCTTTTTCTTTTTTGTGGTAAGTTGATTTTTTTCTTGTCCTATTACATATTTCAGTGAAAAGTTATCCCCAAAATATGGATGTAAACAATAATTGATCGCGGTATAATAGAGAATCCAATCCAAGCCAAGCCGGAAAATGTGCGTGAAGTTGCGCGTCACATTCACGTGAGCGCACCAATCCGTCACTTTCATTTGGACTGCGTCATGTTCGGATTGTGCGACTGTCTCGTCTTTGTTTGGCCATGCATTCCTACACGGTGCAAAAGATTGAGGTGGTGGAGTGGCACCGGAGAAATGGAAAGAACGTCCACTTAACCGCTCGCCAATTTAAGCTCGATTGCAAGAGGATCCGCGAGTGGGAAAGAAAACTATGAAGTTCTGTTGCAACAGTGCTTCGGCAAGTTGAAGCTTCGGCGAAAGCTGAGCAACGGAGCCCCGGTGCTCAACCAAGGCGACAATGCCCTCTTCGAGTTTCTGGAGCGCGAGAGGAGGGCTGGACGCGCTGTCAGCAAACAGACTTTTATCCGAAGAAGCCCTCAGAATCGCAAGCCAGCTGCAGCTCAGGAACTTCGTGGCTTCAAGCCAGTATCTAAAGCAATGGAAGCAGCGCTTCAATGTTTTTACGCGCAAGCGACCAATGACAGCCAGAAGGTGCCTGAGGCGTGTGCTGACGCGGCAAAAGCATTTCACTCCACGCTCAGCTGTCCGCAAAGTCATCACGAATACACCTTGCACAACATGGCCAGCATAGACCAGACGATGGTTCGGATGGACACGCCAGCCAATAGAACCAACAACCTTGAAGGTGCCAGCACAGTTCGGATTGCCAACACCGGCTGTGCCCGGCGGGGCTTTACAGTCGCTTTGGCAGCTTGCGCCACTGGCCACAAACTACCAATGTTCGTCATACTGAAAGAGCCAAGTGAAAAAATTCCAACAAGAGCCTTCATGAGCCTTCGTATTCGCGTCTCCAGCTCGACGCTCGCCCTCCCGCGGCGGAAACGGGAAGCGCTCTAGTGAGGGTCCCCCGACTCTCCTGCTCAGCGGGCATGGCGGAACTGCTCGCGATCATGGCTCGCGAAATGTCGTTTCCGAATGTAAACAAGACTCTTCACTGTCCCAACGTAGTGCTGCAGCCGGTATGGGATTGTACCTTACTGGAGAGTTTTAGTATTGCGCATAGAAGCAAACGCGAGCGATATGCGTTTGCGTTAGAGTTCCGTGCCCCACGTTGTGCGTGCGCCCCATCGCCATGCGCCAACCAAGACCGCAGTTTCGGGCTCCGCGCACGCGCAGTGTAGAACACGTAAAGCTAACGCAAACATACAGGGCTTGAGTTCGCTCGTATACGCAATATTAAAACTCACAACTGTTTCACCGGCTTCCAACGCCAACGAAACGTGCTGCAGTGACCAGACGTGCAAGCAGGTAGGCGTTCCTTCGAACTGGAAAGGTTGAGATTGGCAAAACAACGGCGAGCAAATACAAAAGTAAATAAATGTTATGAAAAAACTAATAATTAAAAAAAAGCTTTTTCTTTTTCTCATTTCTTTTTTTTTTTTATTTTTGGGCATTTGGTTTGGAAGGTTATTGGCGGCGACTTTGGGCGTTTCGCCGGTTGTCAAAAGTCGTGACTTTGAGCACAATATACTTTATTCATGATTAATGTAATTTTACTTGGATTTCTCACATTAGCTAAAATGTTTTCATTGATTTTAGACTATTTTTTTATTGGTAATTAAAATGCAGCAACTGAAACCAGTGATGATAATTAGCACAGTTTTTATTGTCATATTTCTTTCGCGCGTTTAAAATTAGATCATAAGCAACAAATTATATTAGAACTTGAAGAATTACTTATTCAAATATGTGACTTTTAACATTATTATTATTGATACAAATCGCGGCAAAGTATGCCTCCAATTAACGCCAAGATCGCGAGAATACGCCATTTAACCATAATAGTCTTTCCAGAAGGTATAATTCTGTTTTCTTTTTAGCATATGAAAAACTCTGACATAGTTATCAAGATAGACAAACAGTCAAACAATGGATGTAATATGAAGTCCTACACGTCACGCGGTGCTATAAACACACACACACACACTTCAGCTGTCTGACTCGGATTCCGTCTTTGGGTTGTTGCAGTGAGAGCAGCGTTTATTAGTTTATACGTTTCGTGGACATATTATAAAAATTAGAATTATTTTCTTATTCTTGTGCTGGAATAATTGTCATTATTTCCCATGACAATTATCTGAGCGAGAGAAAGGCTGCGAGAACGCACAGATATCAGCACTGATTTTTTCAGCAACTACTAATATCACCCTGGATCGAACAATATGTCACAAAATAAAGTTTCCGCGAACAACTTTCCTAAGTAAATAATTACGATGTGAGACACATCTTGAGTCGTGAAATAATTCGAAATTAAGGCCTATATCGAGAAATTAAATCCAAAATAGAGGTAAGTTTCGGTTTCGCTCCAGAATTAAAACGCGCATCCTTCCGTAAAAAATACGCTAAACACCGTTCTTGTTTTCAGGTTAAAGGGGTAACCTGCGCTCATAAAACATTAGCTTCCTTGTATTACCAGAAATAATTTATGTCGCTCAGTGAAGCCAGCTCACTAGACGGGCTCAACAGCGGCACGCATCTCTGACCCTCACTAAACCCGCCATCTTGGAAAATGAGTGGCGCCACCTATAGTTAGTTGGAGTCGCGGATACCGGGTAAAAACAAACTTTTCTCCGCGATTTTTAAAAAAAACGAGCATTGTTGCTATCGTGGGATCGCATTCTTTATTTTTTTTTTGTTTCACCCCTAGCAAATGTTTGTGTCACGGCTTCGAGGAACGGCTGGATGACCTCGGAGAAATACCTAGAATGACTAGGGAGCATATGGGGCCCGAACATTGATGACGTACGACGGCTGTTGGTGTTGGATCAGGCACCGATCCACAAAACACAAGCGACAAAGGACGCCATCCAGGAACGCGACACGGATCTGGTCTAAGTGCCTGCCGGCTGCACCAGTATGCTCTAGCCCACCTACATCTTCTGAAACAAGCCATTCAAGGCTAGTCTTTGAAGGACCAGGGAGGCCTTCATGCGAAAAGAAGAAAAGACCGCCAAAGGAAACTTGCGAAAGCTTTCCCGGCAGGATGTGCTTGAATTCATCTCTGAGGCGTGGGCTTCCGTCCCAGAAGAAACCGTGGCACGTTCGTTCAGAGGCTGCGGCATTGCAAGCGCGCTCGACACGTCCGAGGAGGACAATCTCCATAAGCAGCTCGATGACATCGGCACTGTCGTCCCCGAGAACCCCGACGAACTGAGTGCATCGATATGATTTTTGGGTCAGATCCAAAGTAGTCGTTTGATGGATTCAACAGCGACTTGAGTGAATAGGGGTTCGTAAAGTGAACACCTGGTTCTGCGTACGCATTTCATGGCGTGAACAATCATTGAAGTGTTTGTAAAGAAACCTTTCATTTTGAACACTGGGCAGTGGACATTTTTTATCTGTTGGCCGCCATTTGTTGCCGCCATCTTGAATTCCGGCCTCGAATCAGATCAAAGGCCCTTCCCCCCCATTTTTCACTGAATTATCTTTACATCTGGAGGGGGGCGCATGCTCAGTACTTTACGGTAGTCCCGCAGGTGAGATGTTTTCGAGTAATGTTTCTACCCACATTAAAGTTGTTTCTGCCGGCACCGTATTCAGTGTGCCGCCGTAAATGTAGACGCTGCTGCCGATGTCGAGGTCATAGATGTAGATGTGGTCGCCTCACAGTCCATCGCACGAAGCACACAACGAGCACAAATGAAGTCTGAAGCGCAAATGATGCGCCGGGGGCAGTGCGCCAAGTCCTCCTTTTGCACAGGGCACTCTGGCGGGGACATCACGCTCCATCTCTGCGCAGGCCTGGCTCCCCCACCAGCTTCACAGCTTCCATGACAAAGCATATCCATTGCTGTGGTTTTCTTTGTGTTTTATTTCTGAGGCGTGTCCACTTCGACCTTGAGCGGTGCATGCTTGGCAACATATTTTTATGGCAATCTTTCGGGCACAATGCCGACGACACCTTTTTCCCATAATAGAACCATATAAGGCTTTCGCCTTCAGAAAAAGCAGTCAGGATCTTCGCCCCTTCCGAAAGTAACGACAAAATTACACGGATACTGGGAAATCAAGGCATCCCGGACAACGCTGTAGCCCACGAGACCACGCAGAGAGAATTACAAGCATCCAGCACCGCACAATGAATCATGAATCCCTCAAAAGAACTCTCGCCAACAGGACTTGACCCGGATAAAATCAAAGTTGAAGGAAACAAAAAAAAAGCATGCACGGTTGGCAGTCTTCCTACCTACCTATTGTATGGAGGACAACCCATTCCCACCCAGGCACTCCAGATGAGAAAAAGTGTGCATCTGTCGCATTGCAACAAACATGGCAACCACACCAGTGTTACTTAGAGATTCTCTAAGCCCACATCAGAAGACAAACGTGGCCTCAACCCCAACTGTAAAACATGTTGAGTCCTGGCTAGATGCTGACACCTCATCTGGGACTGCAAAACAACAGACAAACAACGATACGAAGCCATTTCCAAATTTACATAAGATTTACGGTGACCGCTAGTCAAGTGCTACCAAAAAAAAAGCAGATCATGAACTCCCTCCTTGACTATGCTAAGTAAGCAAGCCTGACACAACCCTTCTAATCTCAACCCTCAACCCCATCTAACCTCATCTCTTCTATCCCCGCAAAATCAGACGACTTAGACAAGCTATCATGGTTTGGCTTTCGAGAGACAGCCAGACATTTCGAGAGAATATGTCAAGAAACATATTCTCCTACACCTCTTTTAACTTTAGCAGAGCAAACGCTGGAGAGGATACGAAATGCTCCCCAGCATTCACTCTGCTAAAACGGAAAGAGGTGGGAGGCGCATCCACTAACGCTTTTCAAACTTTTTCCTGTTTAGCTTTCCTCCTCAACTCATAAATCGCGCATTCTACCAAACAGTTCAAGGAGACGAAAAGAGGGGAGTCTCCTCTTGCTCGGAATCTCGTTTGTATACCCGGACAGAGCCATTGCCCCCCTAGAAGATTAGCCCGTCACTCAAGATTCAGACAAAACTTGCTTTCCCCACCCTGTTCACCTCGAAGGTGACCGTGCTATAAAGCTACGTGCTCGTTGGGCCAGCCACACTTTTGCCACGTGATCACGCTCTCTCGCACATACCCACGCGCAGAGAATGAGGTCAAGTGATGAAAGGGAGGCGGCTGATTGGTCGGGCAAGCGCGTAGCTTCCACCACAATGTCAGCTTAGGGGCGAAGGAAATAAGGGAGGTCCGGTATCGTGTGAACGTGCGTTTGGAACCGGTGACACGCTTTGGGAACCGCGGATGTACCACAGTGAAAAGGCAGAGAGCTTACGAAGGGGAGGAGGTACGAAATAGCCCACTGTGTTTTCAGATTTTCGCACTGAAAGTCAGGCTTTTGACTTTCTACGTTTTTTCTTTGGCCCATTGAACGATGTGCTATTAGTAAAATCCCAATCTAAAGTGATTCATACCAGCCCAAAATTCCTTTCATGGGCCCTTTAACCTGTCACCAACTATACACATGACGTGACCCATGCACTTGCGGCAGGTTTGCTTTTGTTTCTTTTAGTTTCGGAGTAAACCTTGTGGTGAATGACAAATTTCTGAGGGAAATTAAATTACATAAAAGATTATCCTCAATACGACCAAAAGCTCATCATGGCACTTCCCAACTCCAAAATGTTGCACAATTCTTGATACAAGCACCAAACATGACTTTCAGCATTGTCCGTGTCATCGCTGGCCAAGAGTGGAGATACGCCTTAAAGGAGCCACGCAAAAATATTGGGCAGGAATGTTTCCCACCTTACACAAACTTGCTAGAACTAGCGGGACCCAAGTATGTATGCTCACACGCAATACGCCACTGACCGAGGAGCTTCTTCGTCACTGTATAATTTCAAAGATAAAAGCGGACGTTTCCTTCCAGTCTCGCCTTTGCAAAACTTGATGATGTAGTTGTTGGGATCATATTGTTGGCATTGTCAACAATGCAATCTCCAGGATTTCGTCATCAGGATTTGCGACTCCGCAGTGACAATATTTAAATGCGACTCATACAGTGGACATGACCACATAGCGTGAGCAATAAATTTTGGCTCATGAAAATCAATGACTTAACATGTACCATATTTTCCGGGCTGTAGTCCGCACCCGGTGCTTAGTCTGCAGGGGAAAATTTGGGGCCAAAAATAAAAGCTTTTGCATAGATAGTTTGCACCCGGTGCATATTCTGCAAGCCGTGCATACCGTAATATCTTGAGAGGTAGCCCACCTAAAATCTAGAGCAAATCAGATGAAAATATGGAGTGGTATAACTTTCAGTGTACAATAATAAAGAGTTAAGAAGTAAATGCTATTTTTAGGTCATGCATCCCTTCCAATCATGTTTTCGTTGCAAGGGGCAACTAAGTAAAGATGACTGTACTTCAAAGTCAGCAACATTCACTTATATTCCGCCACGGCTAACTAGCCGCATTTACATCGAGGCCATGTTGATGCCAACACTACTATTACTAGGAGTGGGCTATCTTTCATTGTTTAAAAATACATAGCAAATCAACCTGAAAAAATAGGGGTGGGCTAACTTTCAGGGTGGGGCGTCTCTCGGGATTTTACGGTAGTCTACACTTTGTGCCTAGTCTGAACGTAAAAATTATCATACATCATGCACAGCACACTTTGACAAATGCCTGCCGTATTAGCTCACAAAGAAGCTTGTGTGATACGTAAATCAACATTAATATACTCCGTTATCCTTAAAATTCTTCACGTCTTGTCACAATGAACGGCCTAGCAAAAACAAATCCTTGTAGAGTCTGCATGCGTAGATAGTATGCATCGGCTAAAATTTGAACTTTTAAACATGAATAATCCATGGGCTATAGCCCGGATTTGGATAGTTGCTCAAGCTCAATCGCTGCAAAGATGGAGATAGCTGAACTTTAATGATCGCTGGAGCTCAGCACATGCGCTGTGCTTTGTCAACCACAGCATGTGGCTATGACAAACATTGGTGCCATATATTCAGTTCCAGATCCCGAGGTCACTTCCTCTGGCTAAAGGTAGAGTGCAAGAGGGAGCAGCAGAAAGGAAGAGAAAAAAAGCAGATGCTCATTTTGCTGAAACGGGGTGAGATATATATGATTGTTTGGTTCTCTTTTGCTGCAAGCTGGCGCCAGGACTCTGCTCGGCGCTGCTGCATTCCAATTGTTGTTTTTCGCACACTCCGTCAACTGAGTCTCAAACTCCAGCAGGCTCCGAGAAAGCCACAGTTACACTGCAACTGCAAAAGATTGGCACCTACAAGCAAGACATCCAAGAAGCATTCTCACGTTTACCTTGCATGATGCAGGACCACTTCGCACCATTCAGTCTCCACATGTGTACACAGTTTCTCCACACTAACACATCACATTCTGTGTTACCGCTGGCTTTGCCACACTAGTATGGCAAGAGGGCAACTTTTACTCCAATTTTTTCCATCACAGCCAGTGCTCGGTGAGAAAAAAACCAATGCATGTTTCATTGGTTATGAATTTTAAGGAATAATTCTAAGTGGTATATACCGAAAGCAAAAAAAGATTGGTTTCGTCCCTTTAAGGTTTTATAAGGTAGCAAGCACCACTAAAATGCACCTGATGACATTTTCAGCTTGCTATGCGCAGGCACCCACTGTTCCAGCTGATTTTATAACCAGTCTCATTATTTCAGTCAAGTATTTCTTTTTTATTCTTACAAGCACATTAGAATGGAAGCTTTTATGCTTCTGAAATTGTGTGGAACTGGCAAGTAGAGGTAAGAAGATACTGCCTGATGGCTTTGGGACTATGGCCACGCTTACATGAATGACACTATTGCAATCTATGCACATTGACTATTGCATTCAATGTGGTCATGTAAATGACATAGCGTGCTAGGGAAGCGCATCGCATTCAAGCCGCTAGACGAAGGTGTATTGAGACGGCGAATGAGTATTCATACAGAGGATTAAGGCAAGGTGCTCGCTGCAAGGGTGGGTGAACAGCTGAGAAAATGGCAGCAGTCTATCTCATTGGCGGCAGCGGGGAACGGTGTCAGGTGTTCGCCTGAAATTTTCTCCCAAGAAGAAATGCGAGGTTTTGTTGCAGTAAGTGAGCTGAATAAAGCTGAGCTGGTCATTGAGGGCAGAACCCGTCCAGGTTTGCAAATCACGACTTGCGCATCAGAAAGAGTCCTTAGAAGCTCCGGCGCAAGCACAAACGGCACCGTGACCTCCGAGCTCTGGTACCGCAGAACGAGCAGCCCCCACCTCAATGCCGTTGCTGCCTGCGCCGGAACCTCTCAGCCTTGGGGTCCGGCCGTGGATGGAGCGATCTGGTGAGGCAAGGCATGGCGGTATTCTGCGGGCGGATGGAAACGATTTTGTTCGCCAGGGCGTGCACACCGAAGTTGCCTCAGTTCCAGAGTGATGCAGCCTGAAGCCCAAAGCGCTTGGGTATTGATGTTTTTTGTGCCTCGTAACTTCTTGCAGAGCATTGAAGAGAGCTTCGTTGATATCTACGCCTGTCGAGAGGGCCTCCGTGGCGAAACACCAGCCAGAAAAAGGTGGTCACGTGGTGTGGCTGGTCCTGGAAACACAGCTCTAATTTTGAGATGCGACATGGCGTGGCACCACCTTCACGTAGAACTTGATGTGCATCCATGCAAACACTGCCGCATCGGCTTTCTACCATGGAGTACTGTAGTCGATCTGCTTAAAGGGGCCCTGCCTCCAATCATATTTAAGCGTCTACCTTTTTTGCAGTTTCCACGTCTCTTGGGATTCGGGCAAGTGAGCGGGCACACAGAAAGTAACTAAATATCAGTGCGTCATATTTTAACCGGACGGCACGGAAACCTCCTCCACCTACGGGGGTGACCCGCAAAACTGAAAGCGCGCAAAATGTGAGGTATTTGGTCCTGGGCTTACTACTGGTCAGAGCCGCTAAAAGCTTCTTTTTAGTCGAATAACAAAATATAAGTGGCGCGAACCGTTTCAATTATTTATTAAAATAGTTTTATTCAGTATTTTAGATCAGAAAAGAAACAAATGCAGTTTATAAAGTTCAGAAACCGGAAATGACCCGTTGACACAACCGCCACCAAGCGGTAAAAAAGGCGGCGCATACTAGAAAAGAATTGTGGGATTAGCGGCGAGCATAGAAAGGTACCGGATGTACGCGGCGGCTCTGCGGCCGTTTACGGACTCGAGGATCCGACCGGTTCAGAGTGTTCCCAAGGCCTTCGGCGCAGGTTTGGCTTGCTGTTCGGCCGTTTCATGGTATGGCAGTGAGTGGCTCCCGTTCTGAACTGATCTTTATTCCGTGTTTGCTGTCGTTTGTGGCCAATGAAGTGTCACGCCGAACTAGTGTTTGGGCATTTGTTAACTCGCAGCGGCAGCAGGCGCTGCACCACTCCTTCTCTGTTGCTAACGGCTTACTCTCGTGCCCATCCGACATAGCTGAAGCATTTAACAAACAGTTTGCTGCAGTCTGGGCCAATTCTTATGCTAATTCGCTGGCCCCCTCTAGCTCAACTACCACTGTTCCTCGTGCCGCCACAACTGGTCAGCCTACATCCATTTTATCCTCCATTACAATAACTACTGACGACGTCCTTGAGGCGGTGTCCCAACTTCGTCCTTTACAGAATCCGGGCCCCGATGGTATCCACTCTCTTGTACTTAAGACCACAGCCCCCTTAATGGCCCCGGCCCTCTGCCGGATGTTCCAGCGTATACTGGACTCGGGTGTTACCCCTCGTCTGTGGAAGGTGGCCCATGTCACGCCGGTATACAAAGGACATGGTACTTGTGCTGATAATTTGTCTTCATACCGCCCCATTGCATCCACCTCAGTCTTGTGCCGCACATTTGAGCGAATTCTCAACTCTAAGATTTGCCTGCACCTTGACAGCAATAGTCTTCTGTCACCCTCACAGCATAGGTTCCGCCACGGCCGCAGCTGTGAAACTGCCCTTGGCACTCTGGTCCACATCGTCAGTGCACACCTTGATGACCACACACCCGTTGAGTTGGTCCAGCTAGATCTCTTTCGTGCCTTTGATTGGCTTCCCTATCCTGGGTTGTTGGCGAGTGCTGAGCTAAAAGGGCTGTGTGGGCCCCTGCTTCGCTGGCTCGGTTCCTTTCTCACTGGCCGTACCCAGAAAGTTATCTACCGAGGTGCTTCCTCAACAGCTACTCCTGTCCTTTCTGGCATCCCACAGGGCAGCGTCCTTGGCCCAGCCCTATTCACCATTTTCATGGACAGCATTACGGATAACTTGGCCTCAACTCCTATCCTATATGCCGACGACATCTCTCTGCTCCAACCCATCCGCACTCCTGCTGATTACGTCAGTCTACAGGCTGACCTAGACCGTTGTCAGGACTGGACGCAGCTGCACCATCTCCCCATCAATGCAATTAAGTGCTCGACAGTGACTTTCACTAATTCAAGTCGCCCACCATTTTCTCTCCAACCACCTCCTCTAAAACTTGGGCATCACGTGATAAGCCGAGCCAGTACGGCTGTGGTGCTTGGAATCGAGCTTGACTCTCGGCTGAACTTTTCCACGCACACAAATCATACTCTATCCAGGTCTCGCCGCCTGCTAGGTTTCGTGACGCGCTTGACCACCGGAATGCCGGCGAGTGCATTCCGGTGGATGCACTCGCATTCCAGTGGGTGCACTTGAATATTGTAGTGCCGTGTGGTTATCCCAGTCACAAGCACTTCAAACAAGTCTCGCCAGCGTTCAACGCCGTGCAGCGTACACCTTTTACCGCCGCACAACACCTAAGAATGAGCAACTCCGCTACGCTGGAATTTCTTCCACCGAACTGCTCCGGCATGCCTCCTGGCAATCCCTTGACTCAAGAGTACGGGCCTCAACAGTGCGACTAATGTGCCGCGTCATGTCCCCTGGCCACCGGGAATTGCCCTACAGTCCGCGCCTGAACAAACGAACAGGCCGTCTTCAGCCGCTCCTTACGCGCACGCAACGCCACGGCTCATCTTGGCTGCCCTGTGCAGCAGCTCTATGGCGTCGGCTTCCATCTGATCACACCAGAACTTTCCCACCCGACGCCGATGACCTCAAGACTATAATGAGGGCTGCCCTACGGGCCATGTAGTGCACCGCCAGTATTGACACACGAACTGACTTGTGAACAACTATGAACAATAGGACCCAGGCTGGGCCCGCAGGCCTTTTGGTATGGGCACCCTGCCTTCTGCGGCCCTTGCAGGCCTGGATCTCCTAAAATATATGCAAATAAAGTATTATTATTATTATTATTATTTATTCATCGCGCAGCAAACGCAATGCATGTTGCCCTGGCTGCCCGCTTCATACAACCTATCCAGAGCATGCTTTAGTGGCGCCCCCTCGAGCCGTCGACACGGGGTGCGGCAGCCGTGAGCACTCGCTGAGCTCACTACCCCTCCTCTAGTTCACGGCCACTCAAGCAACCAAGGTTTATGAAGGTGGTTATTTTTTACTTGTTTTTGTAATTTTCATTTGCCTATAACTTTAAAACTAAAGCGAAATTCGAGAAAAGAAAGATTTATTAAGTTACTACGTTCAGTGCGCTCAGGTTCGGTGCAAATTAAAAACCAGTAAAAAAGTCCTTGCAGGGCCCCTTTAAGTCGCATTCGTGTAAACGGGGCTCATGACTCCACTAAGTTACCTCAAATTGGAATAGTAATAATGGAACTCAGAAAGGCAGCAATACACAAAACAAAATGTATAATCTCATAATTTGTGAACAGGGTGCCTGATATATTCTATTTATATCATCCCAAGCATAACATGCAATTTCTGAGTCTTCCCATTTTTACTGGCAGGAACATTGAAATTACCAATCTGGTAAAATACATTCATGTTCAGCCCCAGATTTGGCTGTAAAGTAGGATGTTCAAGTCTACACTGTATCAGTAACTTGCACAAAAGTGTGAACATTGTATTCAAGTTTCCTCACAAACTATACATGCAGCAATGCTCGATAACACCCAATGTCCAACCCAAATCAAAGTCTCGAGTGGCGAATGTTTTATCAGTAAGCAACATGCTTGATCACTATGACAGAAAGAATACAGTAAAACAATGTTAAAGAAGCCTGCAATCATATTTAAGCGTCTACCTTTTTTGCGGTTTCCACGTCTCTTGGGGTTCGGGCAAGCCAGCGGGCACGGAGAGAGTAACTAAATATCAGTGCGTCATATTTTAACCGGACGACGTGGAAACCTCCTCCACCTACGAGGGCGACCCACATTGCCGAAAGCGCTTGATATGCGACGTCTTTGGTCCTGTGCTTATTACTGGTCAGAACCGCTAAAATCTTTTTTTTTTTAGTCGAGATCCAAAATATAAGTGTCGCGAAGCGGTTTTTGTTCAGTATTTTTGATCAGAAAAGAAACAAATGCAGTATATAAAGTATGGAAACAAAAAAATTACCCGTTGACATACCCGACACCAAGCGGCGGAAAAAACGGCGCATACTATACTTTGTTTCAGCTTCGGTCCGAGCGCGACCGATGTTATGAGCCGAAGAACCAATCAAACAGCGAAAGAGGCGCAACGTCATGCCGTGCTCTCTGCAGCTGATAGGACCAGCCGGCATTCGCCGTAATCTGTGCGTGCCCCTCCGGCGGGTAGTCCTATCAAGCGCAGAGAGCACGCCATGACGTTGCACTTTTTGCGCTGTTTGATTGGCCCTTCGGCTCATAACATCGGCCGCGCTCGGACCTAAGTTGAAACGAAGTATAGAAAGGGCTAGTGGGATGAGGCACCGACAAACGGCGAACGTTAAAAGGTCCCGGATGTTTGTGGTGGCGCTGCGGTCGTATACCGGCTCGAGGATCTGACCGGTTCCGAGCAATCCGAAGGCTTTCGGTGCAGGCTTGGCTGGCAATTTTGCTATCTGGCGGTATGGCTGCACGAAGTAGCTCCCGTTCTGAACTGATAGTTACCCCGTGTTTGCTGTCGTTTGTGGCCAATGAAGTGTTATGCCAAATTAGTCTTTAATTGTGCAGCAAATGCAATGCGAGCTGCCCTGGCCGCCCGCTTCATACAGCCTATCCAACACGTGCTTTAGTGGTGGCCTCTCGAGCCGTCGACACGGAGTGCTCGATGAGCTCACTACCCCTCCTGTAGTTCACGGCCAATCAAGCCAGGACCTACGACGTCATAAAGGGGGTCATTTTTTGCTTGTTTTTGTAATTCTAATCTGCCTATAACTTTTAAAATAAAGCGAAATTTGAGAAAAGTTGTATTAAGTTACTACGTTCAGTGCGCTCAGCATCGGTGCAAATTAAAAACCAGTCAAAAAGTTGTTGCAGGGCCCCTTTAACGCGATTTTCAGACAACCGCGGTAAAAAAGTGTATAATCTGGAAAAACCTAACAATTGAAAGCACTTTTGGGGGCCTATACAACGAGCAAGTTTATCTGCTCTTTGCACAGAGGTAGAGTGAGCTCAGATTGAAGAACACAGTGATGTGATTGGCCTAAGCCATTTGGAGCAGCCAAAACAGCGTTTTGGAGCAGCAAAAGTGGCCTTTGGAGCAGCCAGAATAGTGTTTCGGAGCAGAAGAAGTGGCTTTTGGAGCAAATATTCTTAGAAAAATAATAATATTTGTTTTAAGTGCTGGACAAACGAAGGGCACTTTGTGCTGTGTTATGACAAAACTCGCTGTTTCTGTTTTCACTGCCGAGACATCCCACAAGTGTACAGTGTTGTAGGCGTTGCCGAGCAATTCCGAAAAGAACGCTCGCCACCGTTTTACTGGTTCCTGGTTCCTGACGTGAGAGATTTTCGTTAGAAGTAAGCGAACGCAAAACAATGGATTGCAAGCGCCCCGGCTGGTGCTCTGTCGTGCCGTCATGTTCACATGTACGTGAGGGAAACTTCAGCAAGCTTGCAGTGGCACGTGCTTCCTCACGCGAGCAGAGACAACGGCTGTTCAATCGAAACCGAAACAATGCCACTCCGCTCCGTCGCCAACTGGATCCCAAAATAGTATGCAAAATACAACTGTCCAGCATTCGACAAAAAAAGAAAACAGTCCAGCGGCGCGTGCTTGCCAGGCCGGCAGACGAGGTACAAGCTAAATAGAAAGAAAAACAGATCCTAAGTGCATCGATGCATGACATCGTGAGCCAGGGCCAAAAGTTTTGTGGAGCGCTCTGAGCAAGGACTGAACTCGAGACAAACAAGCGCGCTGTGTGGGTTCAGCGTGCAGACATTGCCTTCTTTGCTTCAGCTCACTACTCCTCACCAACGTTTTTTTGCGGCAGATTTTTCATGTAGCGGGGTCCCTCTTGAAAGATAGCCCGCCGAGAGTAATCTAGGTAATAAATATTTTGATGAGCAGCCTTTGAGTTAAAGAGGGATTTTTTAGAAGAAGAGGAATGTCGATGAACAAGTTTAGAAAGCGCCACATCTGCAGCGACGTGGGGATGGCAACACCCGACGTCGCACGACTACGGTGACCCAGTGGTCGCGCGAGCGTTTCAGCTATCAAAGTAACTCTCGCCGAGCAAAAACATGGTTTTGTATCAAAGCATGATGGCATAGCTGGCACCCGGCACACTAGCGACGGAACGTCCGCACATTCCTGCGAAAAAAAAATGTAAAAAGAAGACGCGAGACGAGATTCCCGTGACGACGAGGGCAGCGAGGGCGCGAAACGCGAGACTGCGGCAAAAACCATGCAAGACCGAATAGACGATTGATGCTGGGTACTTTGCGTCGGGCGGCCGCTTGCGCCACCTATAGCTCAGGCATGCTCAATTACGGTTCTCAGTTTAGTTTCGGTTTTGAAAGGCGACCGAAATTGGACCTTTGGCGCAGGCTTGGCGCAGATTAGCCATATTTTGGCAAAATGTAGCAAGATGTAGCAGGGTTAGGCTCTTGGCGCAGTTTGGCGCAATCGGCGCAGCAATCACATCACTGAGAACATGGCAGATAGAGACAAAGGCCTTTGTTTCCACCCACTTATCTAATCAGAGCGAGCAAGTTGGTCGGAGCACCAAGCTCCAAGACTGTCTGGTAGTTGTAGCAATAGCTGCCTTGTCTTTTCAACAGCTTTCAGAAATTCATCAGATCTTTACAAACGACTTGGCCTTCGAGAAAGAGGAGATGCAATAGTTAATAAGTCATGTTGTTCCTGTCTACTAGCAATTACCAGACACACTACAACGAAGAACTCATGGCTGAGATGGCTACCTACCGAAGCACTTCATCACACAGGTGATCTTACCCCTTTATGTGCCTCCCTCATTTGTGGAGACTCCTCTTGTTTTTGTACCTCCCATCTTTCATGCGCAAATGGATACATTTTGGTACACTTGGTCACAGTACACACGAGAAGTGAAGCAACTCTTGTACAACAGTTTAACTCCATAGACTTTCAGAACTGTTCTTTAGAACTAGCGGCCTGTGCATAATCATAATCATTGAACGTTGACGTACAAGACTGAGCAAAAATTTTCAGTCCCCGTGTCACCACAGCAACAGCAACCACCATGCCGGAGAAAAGTGGTAAAGCTCGACGAGTGTGGCGATGCAGAAGGGTAAAGCTTGATGCAAGGCTGCTGCGGGCACAGGCAGCACTAATTAGGAACTTTGGATTCCATGCGAAATAAAACTAGCAGATGGCAAGACAATCAAATGAGTGTGAAATACTGAGCCCCTTTCAAGATTGGTCTAAGGTTACACCCGCCCTTTAAAAGAATGACAAGAAACCCAGCTTAGCCAGGCAAAGACTTGGAAAAGAGGGGAGCGAAGCTAAAGAAAGAAATCGGCAGCGGCCCAATGTATTGCGTCAGCCACATCGGGTGGAAATTTTTGGACCCAAGAACTCTGAGGGTAAATGCAACAAACAGGAAATTGATACACACATTCCTATGGAAGTTCAACGAAACCAGTGTATAGGAACATAAAAGCCGGAAGAACATATAAATCTAAAATGTATTAACGAGCATCTCTTGCATTAGTTTGTTAGACATGCAAATTGGGTACTGAAAAGCCCATATTAGCAGCATCGCTGGTAGGTTGCAATGTCGCCCTCACAAAGTGCGAGAACAATATCACGATCCTCCAAAGTTCTCCATATGTGATGTTTCCTTTTACTTCACAATATTTTAAAAGACTACTTCGTATGTGCCAAAGGTGTCCGTCAAAAACTGGGCAGCACTGCTCTGTTGAACATAAGGTCAGACGGGGTATACAAATATGTCGCACAGTGTAGTGTATTAACTACCAGATTGCTACTTTGCAAACTAGAGTATTGGCATACATTCACCACAAAATGGTATGTTTCACTGTGCAGTAATGTAAAAAATTGGTTGTAATATAAGATGTTCATTATTATAGGATAAAGGTATGTTTTATGTAATAACATAAGGCATACAATTTCTCATTTGGTGCATTTTTATGTATGACGTGAAGAACACAACAAGATAATCAATATTGTCTTTTGGAGAGATTCGATTTGAAGAAATTGTGATTGCAGGCTACTATGTCACTGAATGTTTTAAAAGAATTATGTATATAAATATAGAGATTCACTCCAATGCTGGTTACACAAACAACATGAGATGGCAAAAGATGAAAAGAGATTCCTCGTTATGATGGAGAATTATCACAACTTCGAGAGTTTAAATAAGCTGAAACAATGATTGAGTGCATCCTAACAATTGTCAGAGCTCACTGCTCTCGCATGTCCCATATATATCCCATATATCCTGGCAGTGTGTGGGGACCATTATCTAAAATATGCATAACATGGAAGCCAAAAGATGGGGTGGATGATTGAAGTCCAATACCAGCTGCTCAGAACAGCCCCCCTCCTGTTGACGCAGCGAGCCCTCCCTCCAACATTGCCATTCTGAGCTTGACCACGCGCAGTTCCATTTCCAAGTGCCTAACCTGGAGGTTGTGCTTCTCCACTCGCTGCTGACGCTCCAGTTCTAAAAGCTCCAATTTTTTCACGTGCACCTCGGTCTTCCTTAGCGTGTCGGCCTCTATGGCACGTGCCTTGGTTTCGAGTTCCGAAAGCAACACCCGGTTGCCGGGCATTGGATGCGACGAATGCTGAAAAGCCGCAGATCCGCACAGGCTCCGCACGTCTTCGATGCGGGGCAGCTGAGCTTCCGGAAAGCTTGCGTGGAAGGCAACGCCGTTGTGCTCTTCGCCGCCGACTGGGAGCCCAAGCACAGAGTCCTCGTCTCCATCGTCGGCCACTTCTGGCAGCGATGGTGGAATGGCTGCATGGAACAAAACATGCTCAATGGGACGGTTTGAATTGACACACTTGCAGCCTGAAATGTCACAAGAATCTGCACTGGCATGATGTCTCAACCGTGCATTTCACAAGTATTTAATGCTACTATGTTTTGATCCCTTAATTGCCACCTGGTGCTGTCACAACTGTGCTCTGTGGGCCCCACGTTTCAAGCTGTGTAGACCACAAAGCCTCCCAAGTTGAAACGAGATGACATTTACCCCCACGCCTGGTCAGGCTAGGCAATGCAAGTCTTAGGGACAGCAATGGTGACTGTCCTTTACAAAAGCAAGGCGTACAAGCTACCACTGCTTCTAGTGTCGAAGGCTTTGAATGCAGTTAGCTGAAGTGCAACTGGTTTCGAACAATGGGCATTGGCATTGAAGTCGGTGACACTCAGCAAACAACAGGAGGTTCTAACATTACGCAAGCTCAGCAAGAAATTCTGTCTTTTCCGAAAGTAAAATTACACCTGGTGCTGACCGAGGAAGCGATACCCAAGTTCTTAAAAGCACGGCCTGCCCCCTTGGCACTCCAATCAGCGGGTAAAGCAGATTGATCAACTTGAAGAGCAAGGGATACTGGACCCAACGCAGCACTCCAACTGGGCTACCCCATTGGTGTTGGTGCGAAAGAAGGATGGAGGCCAATGTCACTGCAGTGATCATCAAAGCACTGTGAATTAGAGCAATGCACGGGCCGCTTTTTTGAGCTTGGGCCCGGTGTCGTGGTAACTTGCCTGCTCAAGTATGGCCCAGGTGTTTGAAACCGGGCCCAGGCTCAACCCGGCCCGAAACCATTTAGAACAGGCTTGGGCCCAAACCAGGCCTGAATTCAATGTCATGTTGCCTAAACATCGCTGAGTGGAGTATGAAAGTATTGGGTAACATAATTTTATGCACTTAATGCGACCATTGAAGGTGAATTGCTGGTAGGCAACTTTTGTCCTTGTACGTCAGCACCTGACGGAGCTTCGAGTAACACGTGTAAATAGAAATAGGCTAGTCGAATTGTGACACAAAAGAGTGATATCAGCCTAATAAATAATAAAGAACAAAGGTGGTGTACATGAATTGATTGGCATATAGACTTAAGCAACAAACGAAACTCTGACCTCAATATTTTTTTTTAATCTTCAAGATGAGTTGAACCACATTATCAAAAGTAAGATGAACTACTCTAATCTCCCGAGTTGTGCCCAAGCCTCGAAAGATAATTCGCCCTTATTTTTGGCAGGATTTGTTATTTTTCAAAAATGCCGAAAGAGAGCTTACTTCTAGTAATTGCCAATCAAAGTCAAATTTCGCGGTTTTACGTGCCAAACCAACGACGGGCATCTGGCACGCCCCAGCGGAGGACTGAGGATTAATTTCAACCACCTGGGCCCATTTTCTCGAACGCGAACCGTGGGTTAAAGTTAACTATTGTCCCTAGAAGGGGGAATTCTAGGTCACGTGACTAGGAGAGCAGGGGCGCCTAGGGAGGAGCAGTACCTACAAGCAAAATGGCCGTGACGTTGCTTAATGAGGACTAATAGTTCTCCTTGGTTCTGCTGAACATTCATTTCGATCCGGCTGTTATATTAATAACGCACCATCAACCAATTAGCACGTCAAGCAAAGCGGTAGTCCAGAGGGACTACTAAACTAACCGACGGCAGCATTCCGCGAACGCATCACCAGGGGTGGAACTCATGAAATGCACTTGGGCGCAGCCACGGGAGCAGCTGAAACCGCTGTTTTGGAGCAGGTTGGGAGCAGCTAAAACTATGTTCTGGAGCAGGCTAGGAGCAGCTCAGATCAGTTTTCATTGCACTTCAGCTTGTGTCTTAGACAAGAACGGGAGCAATTTCAATCGTGCTTAGCAGAACAGATAAACATGAGTGGTTAGGGACCTAGGTAGATGGGATAACAGTGTAACAGATGCGAAAACTCGTGCTTAGCAGAACAGATAAACATGAGTGGTTAGGGACCTAGGTAGATGGGATAACAGTGTAACAGATGCGAAAACTCGTGCTTAGCAGAACAGATAAACATGGGTGGTTAGGGACCTAGATAGATGGGAGAACAGTGTAACAGACGCGAAAACTTGAAACCTCGTGAGCCTTAATGAGAATCAAAAAGCAAGTACCCTATGTTTCTGAAGATAGCGTCCTTGATATTTTCTGAGTGGCTTCCAGCTGCTCAAAACGCAAACCAGCACTGCTTATCGCACAACCCACACGTGCTCGACATAGTAAGTATATGTGCGAACCACGTGACGTGCATAAGCAACGGACGTCCAGTTGCACGGAGGAACAGGGCAACCAATTTCGAGTTTATCCTATCGTGCAACTCGATATCAAAGCAGCAGACTACGATTAACGAAGCTATCGTATTTGAAGCGATAAGCAGGAGCAAGGTTAAAGCACGCCGAGTAGATCTACCGCTCGCGTAAGAGCTGCTGGCCGGTAAGGTTTCGGATCGGATTGCGTTTTAGTTCTATCAAATCACGATTTATCTTGCGAGAATAAGGTTCCAACTTCTAACGATGAAGTACTAAAAGGAATCTTTTGCTCATTTGTTTTCAACTGGCTGACGTCCGGATCCCGGGCCGCAGAGCCTCAGGCAATCTCACGCTTAACGACTCAACCTCACCTCAGCCGACTTGCTTAACCGCTTATGGTTGAAGAATAACAATCCAGTCCCAGGTGGTGTAGCGCTTGGAATGAGAGTTTTTATCGCGCGCTTTCAACTCGGGATACACAGGGAGAATAAACAGAAACAAAGGATTGCAAGGCCGACCAGGCTAAACGCGCTCATTGTTGCCAATCGAGTCAACAAAACCGAAACCAAGACAAAATAAAAAGTTTTTTGGCGCACGTTTTGCGATTTGGCGCATAATGGCACGAGGTATTGGCTGTGGCGCAGTTTCTGCAACATGACGCAAGATGGCGCAAGCACATGCGTCTGGCGCAAAATGGCGCAAATGGCGCAGCCGTTCCACCCCTGATCACTCTTCAGCAGTTCGAGATCCAAGACATATGACGGTACATAAGCCTTGCAAGTGTTTTTATGGTGAGTAAAAAAATATTTTGCGAACGAGTGTTGGTATATATTTATACAAACACGTCTGATTTGTTACATTATGCACGCCAACTCGTGAGCAGCGATTACTTTGCGGAGAAGGGGGGGTTATCCTCGATAAAGTCTTCGTTCCGGGTGAACAGCTGGGGCATTGTACTGTTTTTTTGTTCGCAGTGCGCCGACAGTATGCCGACAGCATCGAGGTTTCTACATATCCCCGGTGGCCAGCAATTCAACGGTGACGAGAAGCTTAGCTTCTCGTCACCGGTGGATCGGTTGGGCAAACGGAAGAGAAGGCAAACAGTTGAGATCAGAAGGAATCGCAGAAACGTGCGTCGCAAGGAACAAAAACGAGACTACAGCACCGGCGTTGCCAGAATGGAAGACACACAGGAAAGTTATGCGTTGTTTATGGCGAAACATATTGAAGGAAATGTTTCTTACATTTTCGAATATTCGTCGACAAACTCTAGCATAGCAGCTGAAATTTCTTTGTACCATCCGAAGCAAATAAATTGGTCTTCAAGTACAACATTACTATATTTTGACTTAAAATACCATACTAGATCGATAAAAACCAGCAGAAAAAGAGGATAAACAAAATGACTGGCTTGTTTCACCGATAGATGGTGCATCTCACTGCCCAATCAAAAATAATTATTGTTGTTCTATATTAGGGATGCCGCGAACTTTTTTCGAATCGAAGTTTCGATGATCGAATCAAGCGGTTCGAAAGGTTCGAAAGATTTCGATTTTTCGAATTGTCTATATCGTAAAATTCGACGGAGGTCAAATTTTCGAACTTGTTAAGCTAAGAAGTTCGACGCTTTTCGAACCGTCGAACTTATTACGCTAAAAAATTCGATCTTTTTCGAACTTTCGAACTTATTGCGCTGCAAGGTTCGATGCTTGTCGAACTTTCGAACTTGACTGACCAAAAAATTCGATGAATTTCGAACTTTCAAATTTATTTATCAAGAGAATTCGAAAAGTTTCGAACTTTCGGATTCTGAAAAGTCAGAAGTTCGACGAACTTCGAACTTTTAGGGTAAAAGTTCGACGTTCGTCGAACTTCGAAAGACCGGCGGACGGTTTCATTTGATTTCAAGTAATGGGGTACATTCGTAATTTTTCTTTCTCGAACTTTTACACGCGGTGCTGCGTTCCTTACAAAAGACAATGTCGTTTATTTCAATGTTCTGGCATGCTTAGGTTTAAAGAAATAAATCCCCGAAGGGGCGAGGAAGGACGACGGGTTTTTGACGATTATCGTTTGTGCCAGATTTGAAGCACGCTGCAGCCGAAGCTATTTATGGTAGATATGTTATACTTTTTTTAAGAATGATCTATGTATAGCCTAGGTAAGTGCCGTCTTAAGATGTGATTATTGTTATTCAACGTGAGTTTCGAAGAAATGTCCAAGCATGTATCTGCATGCAATTATAACCTAAACTTGATATTTATTTTCGTCTAAGTTGTTTGAGGTATCGCATTTAAATTAACACCACAGACAGTATATATCATTGCCATCTGCAGAATACGAAATAATATATTTATTGTTTTTTTCACGTTAAGGAATAAATTAACTCATGGGAGAAGATTTCTAATAGTGTTCAAGTTCAGCACGTCATTAAAAGAAAACGTTTTTTTTTTTTTTTCGCTTCACGTTCCTGGGACGTGTTTCTTTTAGCCTGTACACATTTTGGTAAAGGAAACTTGTTTCGAAGTTCTGAACCTCTGAATATGCAAGAATAGAACACTTCCGACGAATTCTTGATAGTTTTTTTTTTTTCTCCTGCTTTTTATTTTCGCATTTTTTTTTTTTTTTTGTTACTATCGGCACAGGTGTTTAGGTCGAAAAGACAGCTTTGAACTTCCGAACCACTAAGCATGTGACGAGCAGTGCCTTCTGACGAGTTTCTAACAATGACCATCTACGCAACCTTTTATGCAGTGAAGAGCGACAGTAGCTATACATATGCATAAATAATTTCAGATTAAACAGCCCTCTTTCCCCGTATTGTTTTCTTTAACAGTTCGAAATACCTGCAAGGGAAAGAAGGAGGCTGAAGCCCCCCCCCCGCTACCCTCTTTCCCCCCGTTTTTCCTCTTCCGACGCCACTTGTATGGTAGAACGCTCCTCGACCTCGAGTTGTGTCGGCTTTTGTTCTTTTTGCGAGGCGATTCCTCCGTCCCAGAAAATAAACCTCCAGGACAATTATAAACTTCACCGGATGGGATTACTACCAGTGTGCAAGGGGTGGCGAGTTTGCCAGGTCGCTTCAAGGTTTTTCTGAGCCTCAACCTCCTGCTCGCCCCTGGCCGTTTCGAACTGGATGAGTCTCGTAAAACAGTGTGTTCGTGCAATCACTACTGCGTGATGCAGGTTAAAGACCCCCCCCCCCCCCCCGGGGGGCTGGCGGTCACAATTCTGCACTGGCAAATATTCTAGCACGTCCGGGACATTCGTCGTCTCATTTAATTGCCTAACCAACTTCGCAGAATCTAGATATCATACCCTAACTTTTCTAAACTTGATTTCGTGAAAACAAGTAATTTAAGGCATCAAAGTCGCTCCAGCTAAGATCTAAATAGGGCAGCTGCTCGCAGAATATGCTCGCTCGCGTTCGTCTGAGTTGAAGGCCTAAGCAGTGAGTCGTGAAAACGTTATTTGAAACTGAAACTGTGGAAAAACTTGAAAATCAGACTTCGAACTTTGAAAACTTGGACTAGAAAAAAATTCAAAATCTTCAAAGTTTTTTTTTTCTTTTTTTTTTTTTTTTTTTTTAATTTAGCGTTAAAAGAGAATCGAAACCTTCGAACTTTTCGAACTTTATGCAAAAAGAAATTCGAAATCTTCGATTTGTTCGAACTTCATGTCTATAAAAATTCGAAGCGTTCGAAGTTTTCGAATTGTTTTTACAAAGAATTTCGAGATCTTCGAATTTATCGAACCTGAAGTAAAAAAATATTCGAAATATTCGAATTCGAAATTTTGTAAACCGTGAAAGCTTCGAAATTTTCGAATTCGAAACTCCGCTGTGGTCAAAAGTTGTGAATTTTTCGAAATCGAACCTCGGTCGGTACGAAAATATCGAAATTTTTCGAAATCGAACCTCAGTTCGCTTCGCAAATATCGAAACCTTTCGAAATCGAACCTAGGGTGGTTCGCGACATCCCTATTCTATATCCAGCCATTTATTACAGTACCTAGGTAGTTTTTTCTTCCTAGGCACCGTGGTTTGCCAAAATGGGTTTACCATAGCTTCGAGAAAACCGGCCCAGGGGATCTTTTGACGTGCAACCGAAAGCTCGGTTACATGGCGCCTTATCTGCAATCTGACGGAGGCTGATTGCAGGCACCTCAGCCGGGATTCGAACCCGCCACATGGGGATCCGTAGGCCGCTGCTCTCGCCTCAGAGCCACCGAGGCGGCTTCTAGTAATTGCAGAGCCTGGCCAATTGTGACCTCGGCAGAAATGGTGATAAGCAAACATTGCTAACTGGGAAGTACAGTCGTCTTTGGTTCACTGACCCCTTCCAGCAATCACAAGTTTTGCAAATCACAAAATCTAAAACTAGCATTTTTATCTTTTTATTGCATCTCGAAAGTTAGCATATTTCATATTTTCACCTCATTTCCTTTGCAGTCCTGGTCGGCTATCTCTTGGGATATTATGGTATTTCCGCAGTGAATTTGTTCACAGGCAGCTTTCTACAAATACAGTATTTCATCCAGAGCCGCACACTTAATATTATTTTTTTCAGGACCGCATCGGTTTGTGACATTTTGTCACAATGTCAACGGTGACGTGATGGCCGTTGGCATAGTTAGCGAGGCTACCACAGGTGGTCTTGAACTTAGCTGTGAGAGGATGAGAGACGTGAACAGTTATGGACCAGTTTCGTCTGAGTAGGCTGGCAATGTCAGATTTGGCTCCTGATAAAGCCGATGCACGCTACGTTAGGTGTTATTTCGCAATGCGCAACAGCCAGCTGTGACAGCGGTGTGCTCAGCCGCTCAATTTGAGCATAGGAAGCAATGCTATCAAACTTCTGTTGAGTGTTCTAATGCCCAAGAAACACGAAGCAAAATATTGCAGTGGCCGACATGCTGCACTCGGGAAGAAAGCTGAAAACTATAATCAGTCGCGTTTTAAAACGGGTAGATACGGTATAGGTCGACTGCTAGTTCTAAACAACTGTGCCGAAAAAGAATGCCCAGCTATATGGTAACTAACATGGTAGTTCTCCGGCCCCCAAAAGTCATTCTGGAGTAAATCCCAGTATGAGGGTTGCTTCCCATCACATTTGTAGCCCCACCACCAGCATTATTGGTTGTTACGTTTTTCCCGGGTGATGCATTTTTTTTTCCGCGGTCCCTGAAAAACATATCAACGAGGTTCTACTGAAACTAAATCGCGTCTCGCACCGTCAATATTGCTTTAAAAAGTTTTTTGCACGTAAAATTAGCTTTCGTTACGTGTGTCCCAACCAGACTGTTTAAAAGAAATATTTTTTTTCTTTTGAGGGGCCCTTTAAAGAAAGCGCTGGTTCGAAAGTCACCAGGATCAGTGAACCTTCGTCTGACAAAGTTATTTAGTCAGCACTGCACTTTTCACCAGACAACGGGCATCACCCCAGCTGAAGCCATGTTTGAACAGACACTGCCAACTCACCTACAGTCAGCGACAGGTTAACCCTTTAAGTGCCTCGGACGAGCCGAGCTCGTCGGCCACTTTTTGGCTAAAAATGCCATGGACGAGCTCCGAGCTCGTCCAGTGGTTTTTTCGGTAGCCCTCAATTCCATGGACGAGCTAGGCCCATCCGAGTAGTTTGCAACGCTGATCATTGATGGCAGCACTCGTTTTAGACGGAACATTTGTTTTTGCGTCGCCGCGAATTTTTGCGCAGTAAACTTTTAAAATTTTATCTGTATTACTAGAGGAATAAAACTTCTAAATAAAAAACATATGGCACTTGTAGGTTATTTTTTTGAAAAAAGAAGGGGGCACTTAAGGGGTTAAGAACTCGCTCAAATTGACAGGGACAACATCATCGCGAGCGATGCACAACTATAGAGGAGAGAAACGGAACAATTTTCTACCTCGTGCCGTCGAGGGTGACAGCAGGATATGATTGTAACTTAAACAGACGACGCCTTCACGGACGAATAGAAACTGCTTTCAAGGAGTCATTTCAGGGCATCCTTGATTTATTAAAGACAGCAGAGAAGCAGACACGGTCCAGTGAGACAGCATGGCAATCGCGTCACTGGATTATCTCGCGCAGTGTACTGCTGCAACTAAAGCATTTTCATGTCGGCCCACAGAAACCACCGCAAAGAAATGCTCGTACCGCTAGGATTCAGAAATTTATAAACTTAGTCGGGGGTAAGCAGAAAACCCACAAAGAGAGGCTGCACTGACAAAGCGTGCAGGCTGAGGTCTCATCGGTTGCTTAGCCTACCGGCTCGACAAAGTGAGCACACTGAACACTTCGACGGCGACACGACTATTAGATTCTCCTGTCACTAAGAAACTACCACAAACTAAAGTAGATATCGTCACAAGTCTGCGATATAAACCCGGGCTGGTAAAGAGCTGGAAAATCACTTCAATGACCCACCGTCCCTCTGTGTCATAGTCGTGAACCGTGCTTGATGCAATATTGAAGAAAAAAAGTTTGTCAAGTTCAGACGTCATTTACATCAAGAAAACGAGGGGAACTGACTGGCCGGCAGAGTGATATGGATACCTTTGAGAGGCATTTGCCACTGGGTTCTTAGCCTGTCACCGACTGTAGATCTCATCATGCATGCAGCAGATTCACAAGTAGCAAGAGAGAAGCTACCCAAGAACAGAAAATGCAGACAGGAGGAGCAAATGGTCGCGAAATATACGCAGAGAGCAAGAACAGGGGAGGGAGTGTATGCATGTGTAAAAGCTTACTGGAAAAAGGTCTATTAAGGAAGTGCCAAGGTTAGTAGGTGTTGGAAATAGACCTGAAAAAAGGGATATCAAGGCAGTGAGAGAGCTTAGGAGCTCAAGTTTGTAAACTTTCGTTGCTTCAGACAGAAAAGACCGGGAAGTTTGCAATTCTGCCAGTGTCCAAGTTTCAGGACACCTCAAGAGCAGTGATTTAAAGGGGCACTGACACCCCAAAGGTCGTATTCTTTTTTATTGTCTAAAACGATGCAGGTTGTAGTCATAGACACGCAAAAAAAACCGCATCGCGAAAAAAAATTTCCCGCGCGCGCGCGCTCCTTTTTATTTTTGGCGTTTATATTTCCCGCGCTAACCTCCTTGCTTCTTTTGATCGGTGACGTCAAAAATCAGGAAATTTAGAAGCTTTGTAGGCGACATTTCTATAACATTTAATAACGGCAATCGTAAAACATGTTTTTTAACGCAATGACGAACGCACTACGGCCTTTCTTTTTGAAATACCAAAAATCAGATTTCGGTGTGATGTCGCTTCCTGAATTTTTGTTCTCCCTCGGAAACCTTGGCGGCGCTCGAGCAGAGGCTTATCGCCGAGTCGGGGAAGACCGGTTTTTCCCCGCGTCGGCTCCCTTGTATCCCGCCTGCTCATCTCCTCCTCTCTTCGGGTCGCGGTAGCAACGGCGCTTCGCTTCACAGCGTGGTTCGGAGGTCCGAAAGAAAGTCGAGTCGCAGGAGACCGCAAAATTTGACTCACTGCGCTGGCGCGGATCGCGCGGGAACTTCAAATTCGGCATTTGGAAATTGTTTTTTTAATTCACAAATACTGAATTCCCAAGTTTCGAATTTTGAGGGTAATGTCCCGGCATCATTTTCAATCGTTTCGCATAATAAAATAAATTATGATTTTGATGTGTCAGTGCCCCTTTAAGGATTGTTCAAGGTTTGTAAGGCTAATCTCAAACAGCTAAAAAAGGAATGTGGTGGAAATACTCAATGAGTGTCAGATGGATAAAGTCGCAAGAAAGGTTGGAGAGGCTGCGAGGGATTCATTTTCTATCAAATTATTTCTAAAAGACCACAAAAGCCTACATTGCCACATAGGGTACTTGTTAATGAAAATAAAACTAGGAACAAAGTTATATCAACATTTCTCTCAAATGGTATATTGTCAAACGAGTTGACCAGTCCAATCGATATCGGAAATTCGGAAGAACTGGTAAGCTGTGTAACGTCTTTCCACCAGTACATGTGTGAGGTCATGTCACTAGACATTAAAGACATATTATTCCTTACATCAACCATTGCTTCTCTCAAGCTTTAGAGACTTACTAGAGGCAAACTTGGTTTGGTTTTAGTCGTGATACAAAATAGACGTGGGGAGCTTTTTGAACCTAACAGATTGGTATCTGGACTTCACAGCTGTCGAAATTGAGAAGGGTTAAATTTGCTAAAAAAAAAAAAAAAGAGTTAACATCGGATCTTCCCTAGCGCCGGCGTTGTCCGAGGTATATTTGGCTCCATTGGACTTGGCCTCGGGGCAAGTTGTACAATCATTGCCTGAAGGATCGGTGACGATTAAGAGATGCGTGGATGACATTTTCATATGCTTGGTTTTTAAAGGCAGTGATGTGATTGGCCTAAGCCATTTTGGAGCACTTTTCGGAGCAGCCAGAAAAGTGTTTTGGCGCAGCAAATGTGGCCTTTAGAGCAACCGAAACAGTGTTTTGGAGCAGCAAAAGTGGCTTTTGGAGCAGATATTCTTAGACAAATGAAAATATTTGTTTTAAGTGCTGTACAAATGAAGGGTACTTTGTGTTGTGTTCTGTTCTGATGTGACGTGCTGTGACGGAACTCGTTGCTTGTATTTTTACTGCTGAGACATTCCACAAGTGCACAGTGCTGTAGGCGTTGCCGGGCAATTCCTAAAAACCGCTTGCCACCGTTTTACTGGTTCCAGAAGTTCCAGATTTTTTTCAAAAGTAAGCAAGCTTAAAACAATGGATTGCAAGCGTCCTGGCTGGTGCCTCTGTCATGCAATCATGTTCGCATGCACGTGAGGGCAACTTCGGCAGGCTTGCAGTTGCACATGCTTCGTCACGCAAGCGGAGATGGCTGTCCGATCAAAACCGAAACCATGCCACTCCGCTCTGTCGCCAACTGATTCCCAAAACTGTATGCAAAATGTAACTGTCAAGCATACGACAAAAAACAGTCCAGTGGCGTGTGCTTGCCAGGCTGGCAAACGAGGCACAAGCGAAACACACACACAAAAAAATAACCTGAGTGCATCGATGCAAGAAATCGCAAGCCAGGGTCAAAAAGTTCTTGAAGCGCTTTGTGCAACGACTGAACTCGAGACAAACAAGTGCGCTGCGCGGGCTTAGCGTGCAGACATTGCCTTCTTTGCTTTAGCTCGCTTCTCTTCACCAACTTTCTTTCGCGGCAGATTTTTCACGCACCGGGGTCCCTCTCGAAAGAAAGCCCACCGAGAGAAACCTAGGAAATCAATACTTTGACACAGCAGTCTTTGTGTTAAAGAGGGATTTTTGTAGTAATGTATGATTTAAACAAGAACAGGAATGTTGATGAACATGCGGCAGTACTTAGTTGCATATTAGAAAGCACCATATCTGCAGCGACATGGGGACGGCAACACCCCACGTCGTGCGACCACGGTGACTGAAAGGCAGGGACCAAATATTCGCAACTCCAACGCCCTATAGGTGGCGGGGCGGTAGTTCCAAGATGGCGGAAGAGACAAGGATAGATTCTCCAGGATATCCCGTGTGCCTGCTCGCTGACGCTATTCAACGCGCTAAAAATAATTCATTTGTCTACAAGTGCGAAGCGGTTAGGGAGGGATCATAATATAGGTGACGGAGATGTCGATGCGCGTTAGGAAAACGAGCATGCTGTTATTTAAAAGTTGCAGAAACCTCAAATTGCAAAGCTTTGTGGTGAGCGAGCGCGTTTTAGCCACCGGACACGTTACTGTTTGTGGCAGAATATTTTTGAGGGTTATGAAGATATATTTGCGAACGGTATGTTTGGGAACGGTATGAAGATATGATTGCGAACGGCGACCGTCAAGCGTCGGAAGAGCAGCGTTCACAGTATTCGTGTCTTCGCGTCACAGCCTTAAAACTCGCTGCTCACCGTCTCGGTTTTAGTGTATTGCAACACGTAATCAAACTGCTTTATGGTTATTGATAGGAAGTTTGTTACCGCAGGCTACCGTGCGGTGTAGCATTACAACCGCAAGCTCGCGCTGCGCCTTGGAAGCACAATTTTCAGTGCGCGGCAGGAGCGTTGCCGTGCTCATCAGTCTAAAAAGAAAAAAAAAAGGTTGTAGTCCTTACACCCCTTGTCACATATACGACGCTCCAAAACTTCAGTTCGCCGTGCAGCCCACTGACGTCAAACTGACATCCCCAACTTTTACGAGAGGCTTGATGACGGCGCAATATAAGATATTAAACAGCTAAAGTATGCATCAAACAGTACCGGGAAAAAAAAAACGCAGAGGTTTTGCCATAGGATTAAAAAAATCTATTACTTTTTTTTTTTACAGTCATTTACACTTATTTAAGCTATTTTAAAGAGTTGCACAACACGGCTATCAAGCCGCTCGTGAAAGTTGGTAGCGCCGGTTGAACGTCATGCGCTGTACGTCCAACTAAAGTTTAGCGGTGTCGTACGCTATGAAAAAACTGCCTATTAATATACCGTAATTAATATATTAATATAATATATTAATTAATATAAAGAACTATTTTAATATACAGTACACTTTTGTACCGTATTATTTGCAACATTGCGGTCCCTCTGGCCAAACCTGCGCATTCTAAGCTCTCGTCACGAACGGCTGGCTAACACAGACGCAATTAAAATGCTTCGAGCATTTTTTCATTTGCTTTTTAATTACCTGAAAGCAAGTACGGGTATTCTTTCTTTTTAAAGTGCTTGAAATAAACGGTCATGTTCCTTGTAACGGCCTTAAAACGCGAACCCATTCCCTATTTGTATTGGTCGACATACCCGTTGCGCGACGAGTTTTCTCCTACTTGTGGCAAAGCAAAGACTTTCCGTAGACCGTACTATAGAGTCCTTCATTATTAGCGGGAGCGTTTTCCGCCACGTTGAGCACAGATTGAGCTGGTGGCCATGCACAAGACCAGAAATCCGGGGCGTATGCGATACACGAAAAGTCCCTAATGAAACTAGACATCCTGGTCCTTCGTGCATGGCTGTTGCAAGGCTGTTGCAAGGCGGAGCACGAGAATTCCTTCTTTAACGCGCTCCCTTTTTCCGTAAAAACGGCTTCACGCAAGAAGGCCGACAGTCCCTGCCACCGTTTCCGCGCCGCCGCCGCCTCCGCTGCCGTCCCGGCGTCCCCGCTCCTCTGGTTGTCCGTTCGTCCGCGGGAGGGCGAGCAGCGCGCTGGAGTTGCGAATAGTTTTCCCACGGCCGTTGCTTTCAGGAGCGAGTGCTTCAGCTCACAAAATAACTCCTGCCACGTAAAAACGTGGTTTCGTTTCACAGCTTCACGGCATGGCTAGTACCTGGCATGCTAGCACCTGCGTCTATCGTTGAAAATATTTTTTTTTAAAAAAGACGCAAGACGAGAGCCACGAGGCAACGAGAGCGCGAAACACGAGACAGCGAGAAAACCCAGCAAGACCAGACCGACGTTTCATGCAGGGTACTTTGTGTCGGGCAGCCGCTTGCGTCACATAACACACGCATGCTCAATTACAGTACTCAGTTTAGTTTCGGTTTTGAAAGGCGACCGAAATTGGTTTTTTGGCACAGGCTTGGCGCAGATTACCCATATTTTGGCAAAATGTAGCAGGATACAGCAAGGTTAGCCCTTTGGCGCAGTTTGGCACAGCAATCAAATCACTGGAAGAGGACACTACCTAAGATTAAAGCATTCACAGTACATGCAGTGCCCGAGTTGACCTTTAGATGCAAGGAGCCTGATGAAGGTGTGCTGCAGTATTTTGATCTGAGGTTGAACAAGCTAGATGGGCTGTGCTGGAAAAAAGGCAAGCTCATGGCAAAACCTTTGTTGCCCTACAAAAGTTGTCATTCGAAATCGGTAAAGCAAGGTGTAGTGATGGCTCTGCTAAAAAAAAACGCTCTAAAGAAATCTTGTCAGCACAAAGTACAGGAGGCAGTTAGGAGGAAATTGCCACACATGAAGGAGGCAGGGTGTAAGGGTGGCATTGTGGGAGTTTCAATGAAGTGTTTGGTGGGATTCAGTGAAGTGGCAAAGAAAGAAAGGGAGAAGACAGACAGGGTTGCATGCGTTCTGTTTTTCTATAATTTTTCACACAATGTGTTGGCAGTTGCCAGAAGGTTCAGGGTCAAGGTGGTCTTCACTTCTGACTTTACGTTGAACAGGCTCACGCCGTTCACGGGTGGAGCGCGTGGTCGTCAAAAATGGCACGGGGAAGCCGCCGTTGATTGCCAGGTTGATGTAGCATACAATATTTTGATCGCCCATGGGTTTTCGTACGTGGGGCAGACGGAGCGGTGCTTAAATGATGGGCTTCTTGAGTACACGAGGGCTGTTACAGGTCTCCCAACTCTGAGATCGCTAAACATGTGGAAGAATGCAATAATTGTTTGCCCGATTGGGGCCTCACTTTTGTGTTTAGGAAGTTGAAACAGTTCTTTATTTGAGGAAACACACCTAAATCGCCTTCACTTGACCTCTAAGATCTAGAATACCAAAATTACTTTTTTTTTAATTGGGTGCATGGAGGTTGCAGAAAATCATTTTCAAAGTACCGATGAAGGCCCTCCTTCCCAGAGCGTGACGTCACAAAAGGAGTTTTCGAAATCTCCGCCCTCGCGCATTTCAGCGCCTGTCAAGGCCATGCACGCACACTCCTGCTATTTTTAAGAAGGGCAGAAAAAGGCGTAATGACTGGTGCCAGTGCGGCGGCATACACCTAACAAGCTTGCGATTGCATGTGCGGTCCTTGAGCGACACACACTTGGCGGCCGAAAGATTCTCTTACGACGTGACGACTGGTCAGAGGTTTTTTGTGTTTTTTCGTTTGGCACGCGAACATGATATCCACATTCATGGGATAAAACCACTGTAAGGCCGCGGTAAATAGTGTGCATGTTGCGGCTGCTTTGCCGGCGGGTGTGTGTTCTCTTATTATTTGTTTTTGCTCCTGACGCATTCTGCTAGAGTGTTCGGAGCGCGTGGCGTATATGATGTGGCTGCCGCGCCGTCGGTGGTGTGTTCTTTTATTATTTGTTTTTGCTCCCGACGCGTTCGCTCGAGTGTTCGGAGCGCGCGTGTTACCCGATCCGGGCAGTCGGCGCTCAGGCGCCAGCCAGGCGGCGAACAATGCACGGGCCAATTAGACGAGGAATTCGGTTCTGGCGGTTGGAGAACTGACAGGGTATTATATTTACTTTCGGACGTTTATTGGACAGGTGTATACCACGTGATCTTCTTCTGTTTTAAAATTATTGGTCGGTCCTGGCCAGAGGGAGAGGAGGACCTTTCCTACAAAGGCCCGTGTCGGGCGAGAGAAGGAGGGATTTTGGCGAATGAGCTGGGCGCGCACGCGAACTTGGAGGCGCGCAGCGGTGATGCCGGGTCCCTGACTTTTTGTAATGAACGTAGAGTCAGTAATTATTCGGACTAATAAACACCTTGGAAAACGCCAACCATCTAACGGCTCCTGGACTCGGCGACACCAACAGAAGACGCCGAGGACCATCATCATCAGAGAAGCACGAAGAACAAAGAACAAGAAAGAAACCTTTACTGGCGCAGCCGACAGGATGGTCTTTAGGCGTCACAACAACAAGCCATCGGCCTGCAGGGACAGCTGAAGGCGAGGCATTAGAACCGCAAAGGGTGCCGTTCTTCGCCTGCTGTCGTTATACCTGCCGCAGGCCCCAAGCTCTGAAGGGCTCGCCGGAGGAACGCACCGTCCGCTCCGGGGGACCAGGAACCATAGCAGTCGAGGTTCCAGAATCACAAGGAGGGCTGCACTTCTGCTGTTAACGCCAACAATCGGTCGGCCTGCAGGGACAGTCGAGGGCGGGGCACCAGAACCGCAAGGAGTGCCGCTCTTCGCCTGCTGTCGTCATACCTGCGACTATGGCCAAGCAAGCTCTCAGGGACTCTCGCCGGAAGGACACGCCATCGGCTCCGGGTGAGTGGGATTTCTTGCGTACCACTTAGGTTCACGGGTCCCACGGGAGCTGGTTAGATTGATGGGGCGCACCAGGGGCAGGTTGGCAACTTCGGACATGGTTGACGCCCAAGAGGAAAATGGTCAGGGCTATCTGACGCCCAAAGGGAAAATGGGCAGGGCACATCTGACGTCCAACGAGAAAATGGTAATGACGTGCAAGCCGGTAATGTGGAGGAGCCAGAGGCGATTACAGTGTACTGGCTTGAGCTCGAATTTGAGCTTAGAAGGTTGCAGGTGGAGTCCGAGGAGCGAATTGCTTCACGTAGAATTCAGCTCGAAAGCGAGGGCTCTATTCGGTCGAGCACTGGGTCGAGGGTCGGCAGCCAGGGCCCCGTAGACCCTCTGGTACAATGTGCTAAAGTACTGAAGGGTCATAAGCTGCCGTGCGACGCGGACGTCTCCATCTGGTTCGACGAGGTTGAAAAAATGTTCATGACATACCGGGTGCCGGACGAGGCCCGCGTGCACTTAATAATGCCTGCGCTCACGGAGAGGGTCAGATATCTCCTCCGGAATTTGGAGCTCGAAGACTGCGCGGACTACGAACAGGTGAAAACAGCCGTGCTTGACGAGCTCCAGCTGGCACCACCAGAGTACCGCGAGCGGTTTGACAGCATTTCTAAGCACAGGGACGAGAACTGGACACAGTTCGCGTCGAGGGTAAGGACGTACCTGAGTTACTACTTATGCGCGAGGGAGGCGGAAAGTAAAAAAACAATGCTTGAGTTGCTAGTCGCTGACCGGCTGAAGGCAAGTCTCAGCCCGGACAAACTAGAGTATGTCTGCTGCGCGAGGGCGAGACATGGCTGAGAGCGCACGAGATCGCGAAAGTTTTGCAAACATACGATCAGGCGAAGGGCACGAAACGCGATGCCAAGGGTGGGAAGTCAAGGCGTGAAGACAGCGAACTCGCACAAAACCAGACTCATAATAGTAAGACTGGACACGCACCCCGGTGTTTTCTCTGCCACGAGCCAAACCATCTTGCTAAAGACTGCCCGCGCCAATCTAAATATGAGGGTTCGAAAAAACAAGAGACAAAACCAAAATCCTTTGCCCACAATGTAAGGATACACCGAGATGAGAACGAACGGGCGGAAGACGATGAGCCGAGATGTTTGGTCGCAAGACTGGCAGGAGAGGTAGACGAGGTCTCAACATCTAAACTTCAACGCGTCAAGCTGCTCTGCGCGGACGTTCCGACCGATGCAATTCTCGATGCAGGCTGTGAGATCAGTGTGGTCAGGGAAAGACTGCTACCAACCGACGTAAAAGAGCCTTCAGGAACCGTGAAGCTCGTGTCCGCGTTCGGACAGACAATCGTCTCAAAGCTGGCCCGTGTACCGATTAGAGTCCGATCAGACGTCACAGGCGCGGATGGTAGATCGGTGCACATGGTATGTGCACTAACAGACCATCTCGCCCCGGAGGTAGATTGTCTACTCACCAGAGAAGACTGGAAGCTTCTGGGAGAGGATGGGCACTTCAGGCGAGATGGCACCACATCTGTCACTCTGGAGGTCCCAATCGTACGGAACGAAGGCACCACTACTGAAGAAGGGGAAGGCGCGACGACCTTCGCTTGCAGCGCTGCGGATCGTGAGGAGCAGAACGGCGCGTACGAGGTGGCCGATGTTGGAGACGCGACGGCTCACCGAGTTGTGTTTCGCGATGAGCAACGGGGAGACCAAAGTCTAAAGAAAGCGTACGAGGACGCGCGGAAAGGAAAAGGGGGCATGTTCCTCTCGAATGAACTACTCTATCACAGAGACTTGATCGCAGGAACTTGAGTGGACCAGCTGGTGTTGCCGAGATCGAAACGAGAGGAAGTGCTGCAGCTGGCTCACGAGTCTCCGTGGGGCGGCCATCTGGGACCAAAAAAGACAAAAGCTTGCATTAAATACAGCTTTTACTGGCCTGGAGTCGAGCGTGACGTTCCAGAACACTGCAAGACATGTCATGGATGTCAGACTCGTTCTGAGAGAAGACGGGGGGACCGAGTGCCCATTACTCCGTTGACAAGACCAGATCATCCTTTCCAGGTCGTCAATGTCGACGTCACTGGTCCCATGGACGCTTCGACGGGAAGGGGCCACAAGTACGCTTTGTGCGTGGTAGATCTTTGTACACGCTGGCCGGAGGTCGTTTGCCTACGCTCTCTGACAGTGAGGGCCACGTGTGACGCCCTTCTCAAAATTTTTTCTCGCACCGGCGTGCCCGAGGTCATCCACTCAGACCAAGGGACGAACTTTACAGCAGAGCTGACACAGTTGATGCTTGAAAAGTTAGGATGCGCTCCGCGATTTTCCACTCCAGAACACCCAGAAAGCAATGGAGCGGTGGAACGGTGGAACCGCGTGCTGAAAAATATGCTGTTTCACGTTATGGAGAGGGATTCCAGAAACTGGGACAAGTTAGTTCCGTTCGTCTTATGGGCCTACCGTGAAGTGCCCCACGACACGACAGGGGTCCCTCCCTTCCGAATGCTTTATGGCAGGAACCCGACCGTACCGCTTGCGATACTCCAGCGCACCTGGGCAGGCAACGTAAGCGTGCCCGACAGGTTGAGAGAAGAACCTGCAAAGTACTTACGACAGCTGCGCGAGCAGATGGAGGTGGCCGCTGAAGTCGCCGGGCTAACAGTTAGTGTGCAGCAGAGAAACTACGCAGAAAGATACAACCGTACTGCGCGCGTCAAGACATTCCAAGTCAGGGATCAGGTACTACTTTTCGACACAGACCGAGCAAGTAAGATTGCGGCCAGGTGGATAGGGACATTAGATGTTATTGGGCGCAAAAGACAGAACTCTTACAGAGTCGAGAGGGAAGGGAAAAAGACGACGGTAGTGCATGCTAACCGACTCAGACCTTACTACGCTAGGGTTGGACACGTCGGTGTCGTTTTCCACAAAGATGAAGACTTCGGTGAGGTGGACTATGCGCCCCGAAAGGGACCAGCCTCCTCTGGCGGCACAAATCTCGCCCCCGAGAGGCTGGCCCATCTGGACAAGAACGCCAGGGAGGCGGTTGCAAAAGTGTTCTCGAAACATGAAGCATTGTTTGACGGGACACCAGGTAGAGCGAGCGTGGGAGAACACCGGATTGAGCTGGAGGAAGGCTTCCACCCTAAGAAAGCGTATCCTTACCGGGTACCGGAACTACTAAGGGGGAGGTGAGTCGACAGATTAGCGAATTCTTAGAGTTAGGGCTCATCTATCCCGTAGAAAGTGACTTCGCGCATCCGGTGGTTTGCGTCTCCAAAAAGGATGGGACCGTCCACCTGTGCGTGGACTACCGCAAACTGAACGCTGCGACCCGTTCCGATGCATTCCCCATGACGAACGCGCAGGAACTCCTCTACAAGGTTGGGCACGCCCAATTCATAACGGTAGTGGACCTCCGGTGCGGTTATTGGCAGGTGCCCATGTCACCCGAAAGCCAACACCTCACGGCGTTCGTCACGCACGAGGGGCAATACGCGTGGCGGGTGATGCCGTTTAGGCTCAAGAACGCCACCGCCACCTTCCAACGAATGGTGAACACGCTGCTGTCCTCGCACCAAGACTACGCCACCGCGTACTTAGACGACATCGCCATATTTTCTCGCACTTCGGACGAACACGTGAGACATGTGGACATCATTTTCAGTTTGTTGCAGGCAGCGGGCCTGAAAATAAGCGCCGAGAAGTGCCAAATCGCACAGGGTTCAATCCGGTTCCTGGGGCACATGGTCGGTTCTGGGTGCCATGGTCCTGACCCAGAAAAAGTGGCAGCAATCCGGGGTTTGGAAAAGGCCACAAACTAAGAAAGAACTCAGAAGTGTGCTCGGACTCTGTGCATACTACTGCGAGTATGTCAATAAGTATGCCGCTATAGCTACTCCGCTCACTACACTAACGAGGCACGGAGTGCCTGACCCGATCCCGTGGCCGCAACGCCACGGGATCGGGTCAGGCAACGCGGTAGCACTGTACACACCAGAACCTCGCGAGCCAAACTGGCTCTTCACCGTCGCGTCCGCCACGGCAGCCGGTGCATGCCTTGCTCAAGTCGGGAAGGATGGGGCCGAGAAACCAATAGCTTTCGCCAGCCATCGCTTCACCCCGACCCAGACCCGCTGGTCGACCATAGAGCGCGATTTCGCCATAATATAGGCGCTAAAACAGTTCGACTACTGGTTGTTTGGAGCCCGCATTCATGTTGTGTCTGACCATAATCCCCTAAGCTACCTCACCTGTAGCACGCCGCATGGCGCAAAGCTCGTGAGATGGGCGCTCGCCTTGCAGAGGTATGACGTGTCCGTAACTCACCGGAAGGGTGCGTGTCACGGCAATGCCAATGCGCTCTCCCGACTTCGGAACTGTAATTGGGGCACTAGCAATAATCCTGCTGGGATTATCGCTAGTGCCCCAATGCTGAACAAGTCCCTTGCTGGGACTTGTTCAGCAAGTGATGTGTTTATTTTCTTTGCTAGGAGCATTTTGTTTATACATTTTAGAAACGTTCCAAGGCAGGATTGTCAAAACACTTTTGTTTAAGCCGCTTTGTTTGCTTTTTATTCTTTGCGTAGTGCCTGTACTGCAGAGAAGACTAGATTTTGTTTCCTTTTGTACTCATGCGGCCCTTTTGTGAATTTTACTGTGTACAGTTCTAGAAGCCCTGTAACAGTTTTAAGAGGGGAGGTGTAAGGCCGCGGTAAATAGTGTGCATGTTGCGGCTGTTTTGCCCGCGGGTGTGTGTTCTCTTATTGTTTTTGCTCCCGACGCATTCTGCTAGAGTGTTCGGAGCGCGTGGCGTATACGATGTGGCTGCCGCACCGGCGGTGCTGTGTTCTTTTATTATTTGTTTTTGGTCCCGACGCGTTCGCTCGAGTGCTCGGAGCGCGCGTGTTACCCGATCCGGGCAGTCGGCACTCAGGCGCCAGCCAGACGGCGAACAATGCACGGGCCGATTAGACGAGGAATTCGGTTCTGGCGGTTGGAGAACTGACGGGGTATTATATTTACTTTCGGACGTTTATTGGACAGGTGTATACCATGTGATCCTCTTCTGTTTCAAAATTATTGGTCGGTCCTGGCCAAAGGGAGAGGAGGACCTTTCCTACAAAGGCCCGTGTCGGGCGAGAGAAGGAGAGATTTTGGCGTATGAGCTGGGCACGCACGCGGACTTGGAGGCGCGCGCAGCAGTGATGCCGGGTCCCTGACTTTTTGTAACGAACGAACAGAGCCAGTAATTATTCGGACTAATAAACACCTTGGAAGACGCCAACCATCTAACGGCTCCTGGACTCGGCGGCACCAACAGAAGATGCCGAGGACCATCATCAGAGAAGCGCGAAGAACAAAGAACAAAAAAGGAACTTTTACTACCACGCTAAAATCAACCTCTATCTCACTTTGTGAAAGAAGTCTTTCAGCTTCCCTTTAAGCTAAGAAAATGATTATATGCCAAAAAAAGTTCCGAAGAAGACAATCAGGAGTGGCTCCATAAGCAATTGTATAGGTAAGTCAACCGTCAATCACACCAGATGGGGCAACCCAAACATTTTTTGCTTTTATAATTTTATTCATAAGGATATTGGTTTGAGGTTAGTTAAGGTTATTGGTTCAAATGGAGGTCAAGATTAAATGTACCCTAGATGATGGTCACGGAGGCATGTGCTAATTTTCCGAGACATGTGGGGGAGATTGTATATATATATGATTGAGCCAATAAAGTTTTGTAGCTGCGTTTGAGACATTTTGTGCTTGCCACCTTTTTCGTCCATCGTTTCCGGTTTTCAAAACTGTGCTTCAAAGAGCAGCCTTTAAAGAGATACTACAACAAAATTTCGGCACTTATTTTTTGGTCTATATGTGTTCAAAGGAGCAATATCACATCGGACACACCAATATCATGTTAAAAAAGACACGAAAAGGAATTTTAAAACGAATTAAACGATAAGCAAAGAGCACCTGGTGGATGTCGCTAAAGCCTCGTTTGTAACGCCCGTCTAGGAACCTTTACCGGTAGTGACGGTAGCTGTCTCAATCCGGCCCCCACAAGAAAAGAGGGGAAGGAGGAACTTCCCTCTCCCCGAGAATCTCTTTTGTATGACCCAGAAGTCACTATTGTCCCTTTACAAGATTATGGAAGATTAACCCTTTACTCAAAATTGATACAAAAGCAGTCACTCTGATGGCTGGAACGACTTGGACATCCTCCCGACGTCAGCCTCGCCGCAGCTTTGCTCGTCCCGAGACGAACTATGTCACAATTGCGTCAGATGTCACGTGCTCTTCGAGCACTTGCCAGAGTGGGCAGTTTAGGAACGAAAAATACAACCACCAGACTCAAAATACAAATGTGCGATTGTCTTTTACGGATATTGTGGATCATATTCAACCTATTTTTGAACACGACAGGTATGTTTCTAATTTCGTTGAAGTATCCCTTTAACACAGCAAAGTTTGCTGGCCCCTGCCATAGATTGTGTGTTATCAATGCCGAATGTGCATCAAAGAAAAAGTTAAAGAACATGCTGCAAGCTCTGAGCAACAATATACTGACTGATCAACCATTACACAGTCAAAAAAAAAATGTTTTTCTCAAAATATTTTCTAGTTTGAGTCTGATGGCACAGGCAAAACTAAAACACTCTAGCTTTCCTCCCTGTACGAGTGCTTTTGACAACTTGACAAAACTTTTGAGTTTTTCTAAATGTGACACCCTGTACAACACTTGAAGCTTTTGGCATATGGTGTTTATCAATTGATTCAACCTGACAGAGACATCATTGACTGAATATGAGCACAGAGTGGAAATTCGTGGTGAAGAAACATACCACTGTGTATGTCAGCATTCGTCTGCATCCTTCTATCTGATGTAGGTGCAGCAGTTCTGGTCATCAAAGCAACTGGGCTTGGACCGCTGGGCGGAGAACCTGCATAGCAATCCCACACATTCAAGCTGCCCTTTGTTTGTTTTCTTAGCACATTTTGGGCATGTACAAATACCAGGGGCCAGGTGAGAAAAGCAAACTAACTTTCGCAATGCAAAAATAAAGTGTACAGGGTATTGCAACGTAACTTGCACCAAACTTATGATGTTAGCAGGCATCTTATGAAAGTGCTCACATTTTTTTTCTTTAGTGCACCTCGTAAAGCGCATTGAGAAACACTTGTAGAGTGTGTCTCAACTAGAACTTGTAGAGCGCATTGAGAAACACACAAATGAAGTGCCCAGTACAGAGTACACTCTGCGCGTTTTTTTTTCTTCTTAAACCTATAAAAAAAAGCCCGAAAAAAAAAAAAAATGTGACAATGCATTTGCGCCATTTTTAAAGGGGCACCCTGGTGGATTCAGAGATTGTCTATTTATGGTAATGACTCAATTTATGGTCTCTAAGCATCCTGAAAAACCTGAAATTACACTCATCGGCGGCCGATTTTCCCGTTAAATATCTAATCAAAGGTTGTGACACGCCCCCCTTTCTGCACTTTGGAGCAGACGGCAAGGGGCGCCATTGGACAGTGTTTTTAAGGAATTGCTGTATTATGTCTCCTACAACCAAAGATTTTATGTTTTTGTCAAAATATAATACACAGCATGCCTAAAAAGAACAATAACGAGAATGTTCAGAATCTCCGAGCAATTAACTCATTTCATAGGTCAAATTTTATGTAGGTGGTATCCGACCTGAGGATCACCCCCCACCCCCCAAGAGAGAAAAGTGCCCGCATATTATTATTGCTGCAAGTTTACTAGGACATGCTGCCATCTAGAATGGGCAGTTTTTACTAATTAAGGCCCAACAAACAATATCTATCAAAAGCAAGTTTCTACAAAAAGCACTCGAGTGCTCCTTTAAAGCAGCGCTAAAGAAGCTGGTTTAAGAGCACCTTATCACTGGCAGGCTGTCTGAGACAGGGCTTTGCTGCAGCAGATGCTCTCGCATATCTTTGGGGCCTACACCAACAGGAAGCCCTGTCCCATTGATAAGGTGGACTTCGTTCTCTCAGAGCACATCTGAGAGCGTTGCAAGTGCGACACACATTGTCACATGGTCTTTCTTTTTTATCATTCAGAAGCCTTTTTAGGCTAAAAAGAAGTGTGCAAAGCATATTGTCTAGCAAAACACCTTAATTGGAAGTTTGCAGTTTGTGTGCAATTTCAAAAGACATTTGCAAACATAGTTTCACTCCTGTAAAGCAGTCCATTTTTTTTTAAAGTTTGGTGCAAGTTGTTTGGGACACCCTGTATATCGGGGTCTCAAACTCATTTTAGTGTGGGGGCCAGATAGACCCCCTCCAAAAGATTGAGGGCCAACCGGAAAGGGGAGGCAATATTTTGAGCGAAAAAAAAAAAAAACTGCAATGCTGTTTCATGTTGGAAAGCAGCCAACTCTCCCAGCAACACATTCAGGGATTTCCTAGAGCAGGGACATTGTGCTCTCTGCTCTTTGTAAGCTTGCCGTTTTGCCAGTGACACCTTATGCTTTCATTTGCACATACGTCTACTTTGGGCCCACAACTGATGTAACAAAAATTTAAAACGCCAATGTGCTGGCAGTTTTCTATAGAACAAGGGGAATCACACTGTCGTTGCCCTGTCGCACAATTCCCTAGGCTCACCAGTCATGGAAGCAAATATCTCTTCATAGGACAGTTTTTACTTTACAGACAATTTTTATAGCATCACTTAAGAAATACTGACATTTTAAAGGTATTTTCTGACGACCAGAAGCCCAAACATATAGCTTCATCTTCGGCAGTTGCTCCTGCTGAGCGAGAGTTCATGCAGCCGAGGTGCCTCTTTGCTGAAAGCTCGCGCTTCTAGCCTAGTATAGTCGTATTGTCGTTCCGGTTGATCTACATGAGAAAAAGCCGAGAAGCAAATGTTTAGACGAAGCAATACTCTGTTCAAGAGAAAACAGAATAGTGTATAATATCTGAACACGTTATATGAGCAGACCCCCTTTTCAAGCAGAAATGAATTGATGATATGAAACTGCTATTTATGGCATATGTGGCGCTCAAGACATGGGGATGGGGGCTCGCAACTTGCTACCGCCGGATGCACGTGGGCCGCGTGTTTGTGATCCCGGCTGTACATTGATGAAAGCTCAGACTCCTCCAAATAGACGATTTGCAATTTTCCCAAGCGCCCCGGCCCGCACGCGAGGAATTGTGGGAGAAACTGTCCCTCACCTGGCCACTCTGCCTTGAGATTGCATTGCCTTGTCGCTTGTCTCCTCTTAATCCTGTTTTTGATTCTAATACCTATTTTTATCTATTCCAGTGTATTTTTTATTCCTTCTAAGTGTTTCTCTTTTCGTCTGTGTGCGATATTTCTTGAATATATACAGTATTTGTGTCTTTATTTTGCCTTTTTTGACAGGAGTGCCGACGGTCAACACGCCGCTTCACGCGTCGGTCCCCGGGTGAGTACTACCGTTGCTACCGATTCCTATCGCGCTGTTAGCTCTTCATTTGACCCGCGTGCAGTCAAGAGGAGCCGTTTATGAACAATCGCGCACATGTCATATGAGTAGGCAGAGCTCTGAATCAACAATCGCGACGCGAGAGCCAAGTGCACTGTGATTTGGCCGCGCGCGCTTGCTCCGTTGACTCGCACTGCAGCGTATGCCTTCGAGTTCCGCTTACTTGACCAAGATACAGCACGCCGCTTTGTCGCCATGAACCAATTGTCCGAATGTTTGCGAAGTTGAGGCATATGCAACGCTGCGGCGTGATCCGTTCGCAAACGTCGACGGCTCAACGTCGCGGCTTGAATGCGCCTATGGCATGTCTTCGTAATCTAACTGCTAAGCTGTTGTCAGTTGCCAACGCCCTTTTTCAAGTGCAGAGATGTGTTGCCGCGAATCATTTGTCCGAATACCTGCAAAGCCGTAACACCGTTCAGCATATCCAAAGCTGCGGCGCCTGACAACAGCACGCAGTTGTCTTCACCCAAACGCTTCGCAGGACGCTGTCTTTTCGAAAGCGGTGCCAGGAAACATGCTGTGCGCTGGCAGTATTGTTTGCACAGTCTGGTACACAGAAAGCTGTACCACCGGGCATGCTGCTGCTGAAGGTGACCAAACAAAATAAAATACCTTGAGCTGACATCTTGACTAGAGAAATAAAATTATCGAAGGAACTACGAGTTTCAAGATAATTGCCTGGGTGACAGCACATTTCTGCACTTGAAAAAGGGTTTTTGCAACTGACAACCGCTTAGCAGATAGATTAAGAAGGTATATATACCATAAGCGCATACAAACCACGACGTTGGGCCGCCGGCGCTTAAGAAGAGCTCACGCCGCTGCGTGCAGTTTGTCAGGCACTGCAGCGTTGGATATGACGAACGGTGTTACTAGTGATGGACCGAATCTGCCGAACTTCAGTCGGCAAAGTTCAGCAAATGCCGAACTTTTGAGGGAAAGTTTGGCAAAGATTCGGCAAAAATTTGGCAAACATCTGCGCACGCGCAAGAACGCGACGGGGCCAAGGATTGCAAATGGACGCCGTGCATTTGTGCGGTTACCATCGTACAGTCTACAACTACCAGCGGTTACGGCGAGGTACGGAGTAGGCGATGTGGTAACTGCGTCTTTGTCCGCCTTTGTGAGTGTGGTTCTCTTCAATATTCTCTGCCTCAAAAACAAAAGATCGACCAGAAATGGTCGCAAAAATGCCGCAGTCCACTGCGCAAGTGACAAATTATGCGGTACATTCGGGATAACGTGGTTTTTATTTGATCTTTCCAGTGATGCAACGAGGTAGTTGTACATTGACTGACAAGTACTTTAAAGCACTCCTCGCCATTCTAGCAATCCTGTTTTCGGCTCACGAGTAGTTTGTGACAGAACAAAATAATATTGCTTTCAATTAGCGTTATTTCACAGTTTCATCTTTCCGCATAAAACTAAACACAAAACTATCATGCACGTTGCACATCTGACATTCCTCACTCTTCCCACATTTCTAAATGTCCAGTGTGTCCTAACATCAGAAACCGGCATTTTAAAAGTTAAAAACGAGACGTTGCGAATATGGGACGTACACTTTCATGCAAAATGGCATCAAGTGACTCAAATCGAAGAACATGCATATTTACAATAATATGGTTATCTCTTCTGGTGAAGGCTCATCAGCCGTTGCATCCATTTTCGCGCACTAAACGGTGACTCCCAGAGGAAATATAGAACACAGTGTTACTGCCTTTTTTTTTCAATAACACACACTTGCAGGTTTGCACAGATAAGGCCTCAAAACCGAAACACGTGTGTATCGAGACTGCGCCCGCTGCTACCCAACTCCGTTGTCACACATCTTCTGTACAAAGTCACTTTAAAATTATCAGTAAATATACAAAAATGGCACGGATACATTGATTTTGTAGGATATCACCTTATTTAGTAATAACTGCGTCAATATGCGTTTAAAAAGAAACTTTCTTTGCACGATAAAGCGATATATCAACTTTTAGGCCTGGTAACATGTATTTTTGCCGAATCTTTAGAAAAATTCGGAAAAAATTCGGTTTTGCCGAATCCTTAGATTCGGCGCCGAATTTTCGATTCGGTAAACGTTCAGCCCATTATACTAGGTGCTAGGGTTTCGCAGGCATTCGGAAAAATGATTCGCGGCAACACATCTCTGCGCTTGAAAAAGGGCGTTGGCAACTGACAACAGCTTAGCAGATAGACTACGAAGGCATGTCATAGGCACATTCAAGCCGCGACGTTGAGCCGTCGGCGTTTGCGAAGGGATCGCGCCACAGCGCGCAGTTGTCAGGTGCTGCAGCGTTGCATATGCCTCTACTTCGCAAACATTTCGACAAATGGTTCAAGGCGACAAAACGGCGTGCTGTATCTTGGTCAAGTAAGCGGAACTCGAAGGCATACGCTGCAGTGCAAGCCAACAGAGCAAGCGCGGGCGGCCAAATCACAGCGCACTCAGCTCTCGTGTTGCGATTGTTGATTCAGAGCTCTGCCTACCCCTATGACATGTGCGCGGGTGCTCATAAACGGCTCCTCTTGACTGCATGTGGGTCAAATGAACCAAAAATGAACAGCTAACAGCGCAATAGGAATCGGTAGCAACAGTAGTACTCACCCGGGGAACGACGCGCGAAGCGGCGAGTTGTCCTTCGGCATTCCCGTCGAAAAAGGCAAAATAAAGACACAAATACTATATATATACAAGAAATATTGCGCGGCGAAGAGAATAGAAACACTTAAGGCCCGTTCACACTCTTGCGGCCGAGTACGACTGCGAGAGACGAGATCTCTTAAAACTTCTTAAATGTTTCTAGAATGAGGGAACACACTGGCATTGTGGCGCCATCTATGCGGTGACCCTGAGACTGCATTTCACAAGAGCGAATGTTTTGCGGGATTTCCGAGGTCAAATGTGCGTAATACCCATGCAGAGGCTCGTTTATAACATTGACAAAAGTTTTTCGAGCCACGAAAGAAAGGATAATGCGCGAGAAATAAAAAACTATGCCGGACCGCCGAGTTTACACTGCTTCCCAATAGATGGCGCCAGTGTGTTCTCTGGTTAAAGAAGTTTTAAGGAACCCAGGTTTAAGAGGTCACAAGAGTGTGAACGGGCCTTTAGAAGCAATAGAAAATACACTGGAATAGATAAAAATAGGTAATAGAATCGAAAAACAGAGGATTAAGAGGAGACAAGCGACAAGGCAATGCAATCTCAAGGCAGAGTGGCCAGGCAAGGGACAGTCGCTCCCACAATTCCTAGCACGCGGGCCAGGGCGCTTGGGGGATTTCGCAAAAGGTCTATTGTAGCTCTAGCAATTGTGATAGATGAACTTGGAACACGAGAAGGTAAAAGTGATTTTCTTTATTTTTTCTATTGGAGATTAGCACTCATTTCTGGCAGCAGACATTATTCATCTCCATATCTTTACAGACTCCACTGGCTCCCATTTTCTCACTGAAAATCACTCGCAGCTTTTTAATCAACTGGTGCCAAGTATGGACTGTTTAGGATTCTACCCCTACTGCTGGTCTTGCATTCGGGCAGAGTTCACTCTTTCAGCGATGCCTAGTTTATTTTCATAGAACGAAAAACATGCTTCACTAACATCTTGCACATCAGGAGTCTCATGGTGAATTCCACTCGCGGATGTGGAGTATGCCAAAGGCACCATTTCGGAGAACCCATCTTCCACTGGCAGATCCGGCTCAAACTGGTCATCTGCTCATAGATTTCTGGCAGCGCCCACCCTGCGGATATGCTTCCACCCCCACCGAAGTTGCTCCATCAAAATCAATGGAGCTTGGCAGAAGTCGACAGAAGCATGCTATGTCAGTTCCTTTCACACTGCATGAGCAAGCATGGCACAGTCGTCAGACCGTCAAGGTGGATCCATTTGGCTATGGTGCCTGTAGTTCGGTTTGATCGGTTGTTTACGTAGGATTGTGACAGCTCGAACACTCCTACTTCACGTGGATCAGGGCTGCTCAGGCGTGACTGGAGTGTGCCAAATCGTAAGTGCCACATCTGTGATCCCAAGAGAACAATGAAAAAAAGAAAGGACAGAAATTCCAAAAGGAAGCAGACGTAAGGTCGGGTGTGTTCGTTTTGCCAAGCCTGTTTACTTTGGTACACTGCATGCCGCCAACCTTTTCTTTCGCAATAAAGCAAGAATAGACTAGGCAACGGCCGTTCAAGTGTGGGTTTGCTACCTCTTTGTGTTTATTAAAGTCTTGCCAGCCATCTGAGCTCCACCAATGGCGATCGCTGCGGGTGCCTCGCTGGTCTCGAGGCGGCGGAAAGGTATGGCACAGTGGCGAATGTAAACCTCCTCCTCTCCATTTGTGACATGGACTTCATGATACAGATAATGCGCCCGACCTGTGTCGAGCGTGTTGCTTCCGCAGCAGGACAGTGACAGTAGCGCTTGATCGTCGGAGAGCTCAATCAGCTACTCAAGTTCGAGCCAGGCAAGTTTGAGCAGCAGCCATTTTGAGCTCCGGTGGGTCACTCCCCAAATGTGAGCACATATTCCACTCATCGATTTGGACCGTGCCTCATGAAGCAGATTTTCGTCTCCCTCGCGGATTTTGAGAACTGTTCCAGACCTACCAGCACTACTTGCCATCAGATATGCTCCACATGTTTCCTGTGACTCATTAGGATATAACCCTCGAGACCCTCGCGGCTTTTAGCATTCTCTCCCGTCTTGAGTGATGGGTGCATCACATCTGTTTTAGGCCACCGATTTTGCATTTCTCCTACCTATGCAACAGAGTGGTGGCGGTCCATAATCCCATCATTAGTTTACAATCTCTCTGCTCAGTTTTTTATCTTATTTTTCTAGGCTTGTGCGAATAGTGTTTTTTTAGTTTGAAGCGAATAATTCAAATAGTTGTAGGAAAAATTATTAGCAAAAGTTCTGCAGTGGTCACTTTACCGACCATTTATTTTCACTGCAACGCAGCCACAAATCAAAACTTAAGCTCATGCACAAATCAAAACTTAGTACAAGAAAAGTCAGCGATTTTCATGAAGGAACACGAGCTGCTGCACATGATCAGGGAGGAGAAGCTCCCTCCTGCAGCTCACGATGCTTCCTGCGCTTGAGAAAAGCCTTTCACTCCTAGTCTGGGTTGCTGGTATCGAGAGATACCTACGGGCAACACGGACCAGGGATGGGTACAGATGTCTTCCCCTGCACCTCCACCATGCCAAGGGGTCTTCTGTGCGCGCAAGGAGGGGTGTCTTCAGGTACTCAACAGACTCGGTAGCGAATTCGTGGCCAGGCTTTTGGTGCGTGTCAGAACTAAGACTGGTGAAAACATACCACAGGGTGTCTCCTAACGAGTCTCCTATGCCTCCGCTGGTTTGGGCGGCTGCATCACTAGGCTTGTCCACTGATGCGCTCTCCTCGACGGCCTTCGTCAGGAGTGTGCGTGCCCATTTTTTTTCTGCCTCTCCAGTGTAGCACCCGTCCTTGTACCTGGGGTCCACCAACATTGACAAGGCTAGAAGGCGACACGTCTTCCCATCTGGAAATCGTGTCTTGATGCTTTGTATGAGGCTTGAGGCAACTGATCCTGCTTCATCGGTAGAGTGTCGACTGAGAACAACCTTGGTGCACTCTAATAAGGGGATCACTTGGGAGAGGGTCGGATAGCTGTATCCAGACAGCTCAGCTGTGGCTTGCTCGAGAGGCTGCAAGACCTGCACTACTGCAGACATGAGCCTCCACTCACTTGCACTGAGAGGTTCCACTGTGTCACATTCCGACAGCTCCACACTGACGGGCACGCGAAGCTTCACAAGCCTCTTCATCATGGCGTGTTCACTGTTCCAACGTGTTGGAACGTCTTGCACAACTTCAAGTGGCTCAAGGTTCATGTTCTTTTGGATTTCCATAAGGCGCCCGCGGGCCTTTGCACTCTTTTTATATCGAGCCCCAATGGTTCTAGCTTTCGCACATAACTGCGAGAAACCCGCCACTTCTTTTTTGGCGTTGCTGATGCACAGCTGGAGTGTGTGTCCGAAGCACTGCACGCCAGACCACTGTGACCGTACAAACGCTGAGGTGAAATTCCTAGCGTTGTCCGTGACTACATAAATCGGCATGGTGCCTGGCACTGGTAGTTCCCAGTCCTCGGTAGGACTTTTGATGAAGTGTTCCAGGTTTTCGGCCGTGTGGGAGTCCGTCATGTCCGTACAAGCCAAAGCGCGCACGTGCTGTCCGAATTATTTGTCCATCACGTGGCAAGTCACGGAGACGTAGCTATTGTTTGCGCGCGAGGTCCAGCCATCCGTCGTGATGGAGTAACATTCTGCCCCACAACTGAAAATGTCTCGCAGACTCTTTCTTAGTTCTTTCTTTTTGGACTCGTATAGATCCGGGATGACAACCCGCGAGAAGGTCGTCCGCGATGGCACTGTGTAGTCGGGCATGGCAAGCTTCATCATTTCAACGAAACCACTTTCTTCTACGATGCTGTACGGATGCATTCCGCTAGCAATGAAGTTCGCTATTATCGCCGTCATTTGTTTCGCTTTGGGTGCAGTCGGTTTCAGTTTGGGCTTGAAACTGTCGGCTAGCGACGGTCGCTGATGATTCGGTTTACTCCCGTTCTTGTGTTTGACGGCACTCCCGCGTGTTTGACGCTCACATTCGAAAGTCTTGTACGAATCAGGGTGCCTTTTCAGGTGCGTTGCGAGGGTCGTTGTCGTACCCTTTGGAGTTTTCAGCACTGCCTTGCATTTGAGGCAATGAGCTTAATTTCCCGGTGGCACTTTCAAGAAGTAGTTCCATATCGGATTTCAATACACACCGGCTTCACTCTCATCGTTCCCGGCTGCCGTCGATGACCCGTCAGCCATACGAACGAACATGCAGCACCTAGAGCGAGCACACTTCGGAATCCTTTGTGGAGCTGCGACGGCTGCGACGCACGATTTTTTGATCGGTTTAGCATGTCTTGGATTGGATATTTTTTATTTCTTGATGCCGATGCGGCTTTCGTGAGTAACAACCGAAACCGAAACTACCAAATATAATCGGCCTTTCTTCCGCTATTCGTTAGTGCCGAATACTTCGAACTTTTACGAATATCAGAATTCGGATCGAAGCGAATACTGAATAATGTACTATTCGCTCGAATATTCGGAAAAATTGAATATTCGCACATGCCTATAATTTTCACTTCGTATATTTCAATATGTATTGTTATCTCATCATCTTTGCTTCCTGGCTGTTCATAGTGCAATTAAAAAAGTTGTAAGATAAACTCAAAAACTTTTGTGTAAAGATGTTTTCTCGGGATCTGTTGAACTTGTCAATTTCCTGAGTTATTTGAGCAATAGGGAAACAAATTAAGTCATTGGTTGTTGTTTGGTTGTTATTTTTCTTTATATTTTTATTTAACTGGCTTTTACAAATACCTAGACAAATATGTTCTATTCGCCTCGAGATCGAACCGTGTCGCCACCGTGCGGCCGAAATGGGAAACGCGCGAAAGCGGGGATACCGCCGCGCGTCATCTGCTACGGGCGCACGCTCAGAGCATGGATCTCGACGACGCAAGCCCGTTTCAGGCTGAGCTTGACATTCCTTATTAAATGTTTTGTGTTTTTGTTGCCGTTTCTTCTTACTAAAGGATGTGTTCTATCGTTTCCCATGCGTAGAAATTCAGCAAAGCAATTATTATTAAGTCGAAGCTTTGATAATCTTAGTGCGTTGGTTTGTATACAATCGCTGGTCCCACATATTTTTGTTATCTCGCACAAACCGTGGCTTCCATAAAGCATTGAATGTCGAGTGGGTCTGTGGTTTGATTCGAAAATTAACCCGACTGATCGCTATCCCTTTAATAGACTAATCAATCAATAAATCCGTATGTTGATTTTTCGCCGGTAATATTGCGTGAAAGGCGTTAAAACTGCACATTTTTTTTTACTGGTTTTACTATGTCATAAATGGCAAATCGCATTCCCATTCTAAACTTCACTCACTCCTACAGAAATATGAACACGGGAAGCCTTTTAAAGTGAAGTATTTTTTTAAAGTTATTATTTAAACAGTATAATCACCCTCGGTGAAATGACAATCACGCTGAAGTGGTTTACCGTGCAAGCCTGTGTCACAAAAGAAATAAAGACGTCAAAAATATTAAAGCAGGCAATTTTTTACTCCTTGTTGACTTTCTCCAGCAAAAGACTGCAATTAAACGGCAAAAAAAAAAAAATGCAATTAAAGCATTACTTGAATAATCTGAAATTTAACCGATGAGCTGCCCAGTTCCGATATACGTTAGGTGAGGGCGGAGGGTGATCGGAAAGTCTCGTGAAGGTCGCTAGCCTTCACCAGTGAAAGAGTATCACTGCTGCCGATGCTGTCTGTGTCGTGGTGCGCGTCGTTTGTTGGGATTGCAGAGTCTACTGTGTTTGAATGCAAGATTATTTAGCCAGAAGTTTATAGTCTCTTGACATCCGCGGCCCTCACCAAGAAAATTGAAGCGGGTGAACCCACCCTACCGAGAACAACATTTAATAACAGGAACATTGCTGCGTTGCTCGGTTACACTCGTTTACTACAGTCACGGCAGATATATTAGAACAGTTTGTTTCACTTGCTTCAGTTGTCCTGCCAACCGTGCAGTTTGCAGGGGGGCTATGTTCGACAAATGTTTCGTTTTTTCTAAGAAGAAACGTAAGTGACAGAAGTGATGATATCGCGTCTGATTGGTTAGAAGTTCAAAATGACGAAAAAGGGAACTTTCATCATTTGAGCCTCTAACCAATCAAACGCGATATCGTCACTTCTGTCACTTCCTTTTTTTTTAGGAGAAACGAAACATTTGTCGAACATAGCCCCCCATTTCTTAACTAGAAGAGACACACCCTCCTCATCGAAAAGCAGTAGATTTGTTCATACTCCAAAAAACTTACCCACACTATGGCACAGTAAAAGGACAGAGGAACTCAATAGCATGGTAATTTCCAATACAGCGTTAACTTATCTTCATCCCAAAATATTTATATTACTGCAAAAGCTAAAAGTTAAAAAAAAAAGCATAGAAACTGCGATTTCACAGCCCACAGCACCAGTATTATGTTATGTGGGTTGGGATTGATTGTTTCTTTTTCTTTTTCATTCACACGTTGATGAACCGATACACCCATTTTAAAAGAAACAAACATTTAACACAAATATTCCAGTTCAGCCGGAGACAGGCATCAGTCGAGGTGATCCATGCTTTCCAACGTCTGCCTAGAGCAGACGACGCACCCACAGAAGTGATTATATAAATTTAGGCCGCACGCTGGCAACACGATTCGATCTTCACTGAAGCACCGAACAGTACCGCATCCTTTCCCGCTAGAATTGTTTTACCACCGATAGTATGCGACAAAATAAACGCAAGAATCTACGCCGTCTCACGCGCGAACGTGGAGAGCCTATGGGGCGGCCGTTCTCCTATCCTCGCTTTGATGATGATGATAGCGCGACCGTAGCGCCACCTCTAGGTCGATCTCGAGGCCAATACTGCAGAATTTTGTTTCTTATTTGGAAGTCTCGTCCCATGAGGCCTCCCATAAGAGGGCACCTGTAAATAAATAAATATCATGCTCTGTTCTTACCAGTCCGAGGTGGATTTTTGGTTGAAGTTTCTGCAGAGCTCTCCTCTGAAAAAGATTACATTTTCAGGTTGAGTAATAGTCTCCTGCATTCATTTTTCAAGCAGCAAGTTCCATAAAAGAAAGGAGCAAAAAGTATGATATAATGGCTGCCAGGAAGTTGAGAAAGGTGCTCCACGACTGAGGCTAAACAGATCGCAAAGTTACCCGCAGTTGCAAGTTTGTGGGTCACATACAGCAAATTACAATACTGCTGTTATCAGTATGAGGCTTAAAATCCTATTTTTGAGAAAAAGGAGTCTCAATTTTCTGCAGTCAAACGAGATGCAGTGGCCTTCTAAATCTAGTTCAGCAGGAGAGATGATATCACAATGACAATTTTGTGATCATAAGAGATGGACTGCTGATATAGTCTGCATATTGTTGGAGGTAGCCAGCAAACAAAGAATATCCATAATCTTTTTTATTAATATTCCATTCATATAATTTATGTAGGTGCCACTTGCAAACAAACACAGCTTTAAAAAATACTCAAGGTGCATAAAAATAGATAGGAGAAATAACAAAAAAAAAAGTTACCTCAAAAAGAAATGTACAGAGGCAAGCTAGTTAGGACACCATTGTAATCTAAACCCTGAGACAAGGAATACGAAAGAATAGCCATGTCTGGCCAAGTTCAGTTGAGCCTTTGCAACAGCATGTCTCTTTTCTCCCTTCTTTCTTATTTCTGTGTAAATGCGTATTTATTGCCATTCACTTGCAAAACAAACTCGGTTGCACTCTAGATTTATTGTTGTGTTGCTTGTTCCCCTAGATTTTTATGCTAGGATTATGGCATTCTCTGTTGCTGTGAAATTGTAGTCAGAAAGATCAAAATAAAAAGATTGAGGTACACCTAAAACCTTCTTATCAGTTGTGAATGCAAAAGCATGTACATCAATCTTGCTCTACGCGTGTTGGCGCGCTGACTGGCGCAGACTAGAGTTCCTGTATGGGCTCCCTACGGGAGCCAGGGTTGCGCGTCTGTTTTCTACGTGCCGCCGCGCTGCTATACGCTGACATCCGATCACGTGAGGAGCCAGATCAAGTGCCATGCAGGAAAGCAGACGTTGCACGCGCGACGCCACTGTTCATTGAATTCAGTAGCGTGAGGAGCGAGATCAACATGCCGTGCAGGAAAGATGGCGCTACAGAGATGAGCACGCAACTCTGGCTCCCGTAGGGAGCCTATACGGGAACTCTAGCGCCGACGAACACGTAGCACCATGAGGTGGCCGGCGATGGGAGCCTGGTCGACGCATGCTAGCCAATGAGATTGCAGCAGTGTAAAAGGTACCGTTGGCTGTGGACGTGCGCTAGCCAATGGGATCGAAGCAGTGTAAAAGAGCCATTTGGCGTGGTTTCAAAGCTGATGACGTCGGCTCGCTCCATGAGACAGCTAATGCTTTCGCATTGAAAAGAGACAGCTCTTTTTTATCACTCGACATATCTTATTCTACAACAAGATGATACAGTCGAGAGATTGTCAGTCAACGCTCTTATTGTGCATGCTCTCTTCTCGAAGCTGTAAGCTAGTGCATAAATCTGACCGTTGTGCCATCCGACGACGCTACACGCGCACACCCTCATGAGCTATTCGAAGGGTCTAGAAGGGCTTTAGACAGGTCATGCGACACCTCATGCTGCAGAGCTGGGAAGCAGTGGCTTCTGCCTATTTAGACTGAACTTACTTTATGGAGATGTAATTGGTGGACAGTTCAAGCGCTCAAAGCCTGGAAAGTGTTGTCAACAGCACTGGGGCAATGGTGTTCAACTTAAGTCAAACATTTGCTCCAATACATGTTTAATTACTGTTGTTTTGTTTCATTATAAAGTGCAAGCAAAGTAATGCCATCAGAGTGAGCTGCATGCTTTGTGCCTGCCTTGCATTCGCTTCACATCTGTCAATGTGCTACACTTTCGAGGGATTTCATTGTGTGCCTAAAGGTTGTTTGAGTTTTAAGTTGAAGTTTCTCAGATTTGTTAAGGGCCGGTGCTGACAGCTGAAAAAAAAAAGAATGGCTCAAGGCAACAAAAATGTGTAGACTAGAAAGTCATGTAAAGAATATCTGTCAGATGCAGTATCAAACCTTGGTATTCGACAAAGAAATAAAACTGCTACACAGGTGCACTAAACGTAGTGCTATTTCAGCAAGGTTGAGAGTCAATCCTATAGAGCAGGGGTCTCAAACACTCGGCCCGCGGGCCGCATGCGGCTTGCGACTCGCTTGGACGCGGCCCGCAGGCTACGAGTAGTGGTCCCAATGTCTCGAGCGCTAGAAATGGCATGCGCCATCGTGATCTCCTCTCGCCGATTCATTTTCGCTCGAAAAGCAGCCATGCCATTTTAACGTATTCACATAGTTTATACCTATTTGTGTGCATTTACCCTCTGTTTCTTTTTATATTTTGCTTCGCAGCTTTCTGTAATGTACCGAAATTCCACTACTAGGCTGCATGCGCAAGGTATTCGCTGAAGGAAGCATTTCGGCTGCACGAACTCTTGATCAGCAGGAGCAACTGGCAAAGATAAAGCTACGAGCTCGGGATTCTCGTGTTCAAAAAGATGTCACCATTATAAGACAAGTATTTGTTCGACTGTTGTAGTAAAAATCGTCAGGAAAACAGCAACTGCTGATTGTTCTTAAAGACATGTTGAGCTTTGTCAATTTCTGCATGAATTGACCCACGGGAACGACAGCGTACTTGTTCTATTAAAAACGTCAGCATATTGTCGAAGCGGTGTCATTTTTATTATCACATCACGTCAAGGGCCAAAGAGTCTTATAAAAAATCAAATCTAAGTTGTCACTGGGAAGACTTTGAGTTTACAAAGAGCATAAAGCACAAGGTCTACCCTTACCACCCCCCCCCCCCCCCCCCCCCCCCGGCACCCCCGCGTCTTACGTTGGCCGTAGTCATTTCAGGTGTTGGATATTTGGCCCCCACGCTCAAATGAGTTTGAGACCACTGCTATAGAGAGATACTAATTTCGGTAAAAGTATGCTACAAGCATTCTATTATCCAATAAAGGACGGCTCCTCGACACTCGGTATAGGGACACTGCCAGACACTTTTGAGGCATTGCGAAATCCGATTAGTCTTCGTGCTTTGACAGCATCCCCAGGGCAGTTGTCCTCTACGCTTCATTGTTAGGAGACGTATCATTATCCTCTGATGCCGTGCGAAAGGGTACCATCAGCAAATGCCAAGCTCCACTTAAACATGCCACTAAAAGCTGCGATTTGCGAGTGCGATTGTGTGAGCGTGCAACCAGGAAGACCGATTACTTCGATGAGTGATAAATCTGAAGCTTATGAAAATTACGTTCTGAAATCATAGTCGTTGTCATCCGTTCGCGTCTACTTTTACGCATCCGATTTCGTTCATGTCGCTATTGAACCGTGTACACCACACGTCCGCGGTCGTCGATTTTTCGTTAAGGTTTCACCTTTCACGTTAGAGGCAAAGAACACAGCAGTCGTTCAAGTAACGATGAGGAAAAGCACAACACACGGAGGCTTGCGGTAACGTAATTATATGCTTGCAGGACTGCTCTTACCTGAAGCCGTCGTCCCGTCCAACGCCCTGCGTAGGCGCTTGTCCTTTTGGTTCATGTTCTCGATGAACTTCTTCAGCTGCTTTACGCTACGACAGCGGACGCCTGCCGTGCTGTTGTATTTGAACGCGAGCCCACGCCATGCCCGCTCCCGGACTTTCAACGGCGATGCACCGATTTTGCACTTCAAGTGTGGCTTGTCTTTCTCGTAGAGCTCTCGCAGCAACGCCTTCTCGAAGTCGGAAAAGAAAAACTTGCAACGCGGCTGATAATCGGGAAAGAAATCATGGAAAATCATGGAGTTTTCCATCACAAAGACGGCGATGTCCCCGATCCGCCGAAAACTCACCTCCGTTGTTATCTTTTTTTCTTAGCTCGAACTTGCCTCTTTCTTTATTTTTCTTTTTCTTTTGTTGTCAAATCATGGTTGCCACTCCGCTCACTCTTTTCGTCGGTTCGTTTTTACACATTATTTCGGACCGGTTTCGAACCTTTCCTTGAACAAAACCTCGTTGGAACAAGAATCTGTTACAAAAATGTGTAAAAAATAGTTAAGTGTAGGTTTTATTTAGACTTCAAATTAACAGCTAGATAGATAAACAAAAACTTTAGGAAAAATCCATTCTTGACGACCTTTTTTCTGTTTGTGCTGTTGACCCTGGAAATTCCCCTCCCTTTCTCTTGTTTCCACTTTTCTACGTGCTGTTCTTGTGATGTGATTGAGGCGACTGAGGTGATCGTCGTCGGCTGTTGTGTCTGCTACGTGATGCCGTATTTAGGAATAGGCGTTCTTTGCAGGTATTCCTAGGATCAGATGTACCATCACACCTTGGTTGCGCGATTGGTAAGTACAGTATGGTGCTTTTCACCGAAAACCTTCCGAAGTGGCGCAGATACCGCTCATTTTCTTTTGCTCGTAGTTCTAGCCATTCTAGCATAAAGGTGATCCCTCAATCGTCATTCGAGGCCTTCACTTACCTGAGGCGTAATGTAAAGGACTATAGAATCCTACGTTCAGGGCCAGGGCCGGTTTCGGGCGCCAGACGGAACTACTCCGCTGCGCGGCAACCGGCTTCGAAACCTTTTGAATGAGTCAGTGTGCCAACAATAGTGAGAAAATTAAACGATGGATTGAACCCATAAAAGTGGAGGGGAATAGTCTTCGTCTTTTTTGTGGCTTTCCTTTTATATGTGTTCCCGTTTAATGCGCCGAAAGATTTGTAGCCGCTGTAGTATATTATGCGGAAGCTTAACGCTTCATAACCCTGCTCGTTAATTAATAAGAACAGTAAGCAGGTGAACTATCTAAAGCGAAGTTTTTGTTTTGCTGAGATGACTCACAGTTGTTCCTGTTCGATTCGGCCGCAGGTTGCTAGGATAGTTTACCTACACGCGAGTTGCCCTGTTTTACAAACGTAGTTGCTCAATCGCTTGCTTTCTCATTTTTGTTTCACAGATCCACGGGGTGCGGCTGTTCGAACGTAAAAATAGTTTCGTCTCGTAGGCGTGTTTGCCGTAGGACCCCAGCTCTCAAGATGGCTTCCGTTGCCCTTGGAGACAAGCGGCACCCCTCCACTGTCAAGAGCACCAGCACTCCCGATGATGACATGCGCGCCTACGTGTGCGGCTGGGGCGCCGCCTTCGTCAACATCATCTGCACCTTCCCCATGAACAAGGTCATGTTCCGGCAGATGCTGCACGGTGTCCAGACCAACCACGCCTTCGAGCAGCTACGCCGAGAAGGATTCCGCCACCTCTACCGCGGCTGCCTCCCTCCTCTCGTCCAGAAGACTATTTCCGTGTCTATAATGTTTGGGACCTTCAGTGGCTACAGCAGATTCATTACGCACCACTTTCCAGAGTCCAGCGACCTCACGGTCAAGCTCTTTGCCGGACTCATGGCGGGTTCTACAGAGGCACTGCTGACCCCGCTGGAGAGAGTTCAGGCTTTGCTTCAAGACAAGGAGCACCATCACCGCTTCAGGAACACGCTCCACGCATTCAAGTTTCTCTCACCATACGGCATCACGGAGTACTACCGCGGGCTGGTCCCGATTCTGTTCCGCAATGGTCCAAGCACTTTTCTGTTCTTCACGCTCAGAGACGAGCTGGGACATCGTGTTCCTGTGGACAAGGACATATTCTGGCAACGGACTTTGAGCGACTTTGTGAGTGGGGCACTTATCGGGGCTTTCGTGAGCACCTTGTTCTACCCGGTGAATGTCATCAAGACTATAATGCAAGTGCAGTACGGCCCTCCTCACCCTGGTATGGTAGCCGTCTTCAGAGACACGTACGCTGAGCGCAAGAGCTTAAGGAGGATGTTCTATGGAGTCCATCTCAATTACACACGGGCACTTGTCTCGTGGGGAATCATTAATGCATCTTACGAGTTTTTCACAACTCAATACATGAAGCATGTCAGTAATTCAAGGAGTAGTTGATGAATTGTAATGTCTCCTGGCATTCAGTAATGCTTACAGCATACTTCGTGCTGTACTTAGGTTCATGCATTAATTTTAGTTGGTTTGTGAGGATCTTTCTTGTAGCGTTCTCTTGCTTGGGTGAAAGGAAAATAGAATGCTATGATTTTCAGCTCATATAGTGCTTTCAAATAGTTTCTAAAGGAGCTAAGCACTGTCTTTCACGAGTGTATGAGCAATTCAAACATGGCATATAGCTTTAGAGCTTTGGTGCTGTGTATATGTGCATCAGCATCATACCTGGTGGTGTGCACACTTGTTATTTCGTTGGAGTATTTATTTGCTTAATGTCCATAAGGTGTGCTTTCCTTGCATTGTGAAACCACTCACAAATCTTTGCAAGGTGACGAGGAAAGTGCCAGTAACATGGCAAACATTGCAACTGTTGTTACAAACATTAAAAAAATGCTTTGAATGTGATCTCTAGTAATTATATTATAATCTTGCAAGCAGTTTTTAATGTCATTGAACTCACAGTTTTAAACATGTCTAGTTGAAAGCACAGGCTTCTTCAATAGGACTCTGTTCAAGAGTTGGAGCTTAAGTTCGTCAAAGCCATCTCGAACTCTCATCAGTGACAGCTGTACTACTGACTAGGCACAGAATACTTCCTGATCTTCAGGCAGCTTTGCCCGCCTTGTGTTGTAAACAGCTAGTAGATGTAAAAGAAAATCGCACAGAAGCCTAAATGCAGTCTGGAGTATTCCGCCACACAAATAAATATAGCGTCTTGTGCCCAGTGCTTAAAATTCAAATGCCATTTAAGGTTAAATATCGGCAATTCTATAGACTTTGTACCATAGGTTGTAAAATGTGGTGTTTTGCATACCTTAAATGTATTTGCATGCTGACACTAAGGGCATGCTTTTAAAATTTAATTAATGGGCAAGTGTGGTTCTTCATGTACACTACAGATGAATGTTTCAGGAATATTTGAATGATTGCTTATAGTAATATTACCCATTCTAAAACAAAACATCCGAAGAAATTGTGTTTAGAAGGTCACCTCTAGAACTGTTTTATTATTTACTGTCAAGTGTCTGTTCTGAATCTAATAGACTTTTGGGTCAGTAGATCTCGAAGTCTGTCTGTCTACTGTGCAGTTTGGGCCTCGTGTGTACCTGACTGTTATCTTCAAGAAGAGGTTGACGTCCATGTAATTTGTGCAGGTATCTAAGCACTATGTATTACATACCACAAACAGGAAATTATGATTATTTAAGCTTAAAGTAACATATTGCGGTGCTTTGTCTGCACATTTGTTCAAGTAATTCTGGTCTCTGAATTCCTATATTTTCAATGCACCGGGCAACGCAAAAAGTACAAAGAGATCGCTTATTTTTACCAACGAAAGTATTTACTGGAGTTGAGAGATATCCTTGGCCATGCCAGACTTGTTGAATATTTTGCCTGTTTTTTGGATCTCTGGTTTGGAAATTAGTACATGCTAATTAGAAATAAAGCCTGTTTTTACACATCCGCAGTCTCGATAAGCGTATTGCAATCCAGTCTATATGCGCCTAGGAACTGAGGGAGAGGAGGAGACGCGAGCGCGGTGAAACGTCAAAACGTCTCTGCGTGGTGGAATTGGAACGAACTTTAGTAAAGCTAGCTGCCTTCGTCTCCACTGTAGTCGTCAAGCGAGTTCCAGTACGAGTCAAACGCCGGCCTTCCGCGTTCTGACACGTTCGATGGGTGCTGTAGAGACTAGGGAGCCTTCATGTGCGCTTTGCTAGGGTGATGCCATCCTTTGTAATACCACTCGCCGACAAACCAGCAGCTATTTTGTTCCTCGGCGATAATCCGTGGGGCTTATAACCCTCCCGGAAACAAGCACCTTATCTCAGAAGTTCGGAGCAGCGTTGTGGAACCCACGGAGTGAGGATTAGCATTTTCCCTTTCGGATGGGATTACCGATGGACACAAAGGCTACTTTCCGGCGCACGGGGAAACAATGAGAGAAACAACATGGCGGTGGACGAGGGTGTGGGAAAGGGAAACAGGCAGTTGGGATCTCCTGCCCAATACGAAGCGCACATAAAGGCACCCTAGTGGAGACAAGCTAGCTTGAGGTATATCCGCATCAGAGCTCTGCGTGCCCGCGCGCTCTCGCCCTCCTCTCCTTCAGTTACTGAGCTCATAGTCACTAGCTTCTCTTTCGAACGCCCGACCTCCAGGACGCGCTCCATGCTGCGCGCGCTCGAGGTGCACGAGATTTCGAAATGTTGTTGAAAGTAGGAAGCTCCTCCACGCCGTTCGCTCGTATCCGTAGCACCGTCGGCACGCAGTGTGGGGCTATATCGTTCACCCTTCGCCAAGTTGCAACGAGACGGGGTATAACCGAGGGCTCTCAGTCTGCTGGCGCCGCCTGGCTGTTGCCGGTTGGCTATACGTGGCTTGCACAGGACGTCATTTCCATTGCCCTCCAGAGAAGAGGGGAAGAAGGAGCTTCCCTCTTATCAGGATCCTCCTTTGTGCCTCCGGGATTTGTACAGGCGTCGCTATTCTCCCCCCAGAAGATTATAGAAGATTAACCTGTCACTCAAAATTCTTACAAAAGCAGCTTCTCTCTCCTCCTTTTACTTGGTGTTCAAATGTGTGCGATATGACGTCAGTGCAAGGACCCTATACGTGGCTTGCACATGACGTCATTTCCGATACTCTCCAGAGAAAAGGCGAAGAAGTAGCTCCCCCCTTATCAGGATCGTCCTTTGTGCTTCCCTGATAAGCACAGACGTCGCTGTTCTCCTCCCAGAAGATTATAGAAGATTAACCTGTCACTCAAAATCCTTACAAAAGCAGCTTCCCTCTCCTCCTTTTGCTTGGTGTTCAAAAGTATGCGATGTGACGTCTTTTCCAAACAGGATACTACAAAAATCATGAGGCGATAGGACTCCGACATAAAACGCTCGGCGCAGCGCATCCGTCCAGTTTTTTTTTTTTTTTTTTTTTTTTTTTCTTATGAAAAGATTTTTTTTTTTTTTAAGATTGTTTGCGTGTTTTTTGCGGGGGCCTTGAACATGTTTACCACATGAATCCGGTCAGCCACTAGCAAGCTATGTTGGTTCTAGGTCAATCGCTTAAAGGGATACTACAACGAAATTTCGGCGCTAATTTTTTGGTCTATATGTGTTCAAAAGAGCAGTATCACGTGGAACATACCAATATCTTGTTAAAAAAGTCTCGAAAAGGAATTTTAAAACGATTTAAACGATTAGCAAAAAGCACCTGGTGGATGTCGCTAACGCCTCGTTTGTAATGCTCGTCTCCGGCCACGACGAGAGAAGGGGGGAAGGAGGAACTCCACTCTTCCCGAGAACCCCTTTTGTGTGTCGCAGAAGTCGCTATTCTCCCCCTAGGAGATTATAGAAGATTAACCCGTCACTCAAAATTTGTACAAAAGCAGCCGCTTCGGTGGCTGGAACGACTAGGCCATCCTCTCGACGTCAGCCTCGCCGTAGCTTTGCTCGTCTTGAGACGACGTCACGATTGCGTTGGATGTCACGTGCTCTAAGCTGGGCCTTCTCCGAGCGCTTGCCAGAGTGGGCCGTTTATAACGAAAAATACAGCCACCAGGATCAAAATACAAACGTGCGATTGTCATTTACGGATATTGTGGATCATATTCAACCTATTTTTGAATACAACGGGAATATTTCAAATTTCGTTAAAGTATCCCTTTAAAGGAGCTGTGCAACAATTTCAGGGCTTTGCTGAAATTATTGTGGAAGTTAATGCCTCACACTTCTGAAGTGAACTACAGAAAACAGATTTTGCCTGGATACACTAGTTTTTATTTTAAAAAATGAAAAAGATCCAGGTTTTTGCCGCCTTTCAACTCGTACGTCGTCTTCCGGGTCACGTGCGCAGTGACGTTGATGGGGTAGGCGCGGGGTTCCGGAAAAGTTCTCTCTTTAGAGCCATAAGTGAGCAGCGAGAACTCATCCGCTCGCGACCGCATGACTAGGGGTGTCGCGAACTTTTGTCGAACCAGATTTTTTGGTCGATCTTTCGGGGTTCGACTGGGTCGAACCGGTTCGACGAACCTTCGAACTTTTCACCAGATTCGACCGGTTCGACTTTGTGGACAGTGTGGCCAGACCTTGATACAAGCATGTCTAGGTTTGGAGAATTTCTTTTCTTATGCAAAGGGTTATTTTATTTTGTGAACAGCTGCAATTGAAAAAAACTAATTTTATTCACTGAAGAAGTCAATAGCTTAAATTTTAGTACTGTATTTACTGAAATAGCCGATCAGCGCTGCACTTAATTCATCTCTTAGCCATTACCATCCAATCCGAAGCCAACTGGCCAGCCTGTCGCGCATGCGCACATGAGTCGAACCTCAATACAAGGTTCGACGAACTTTCCCCTAAAAGTTCGACAAAGTCGAACCTGGTCGAACTCAAACCGCGGCCGGTTCGCGACACCCCTACGCGTGACCCCGTGCTGGCAGGCGCCGCCCGAACAATATGGTGAAAGGAAGACAGTCTCATCCGGGTCCGGCCATACCCGTCCGGCCCTGCCCCCTCCCCCTCCGGCTTCTGGCGGCTGTTCGCGGTAGCAGAGAGAGCTGACGGTTTTGTGGACCTAGGATAGATGGCGCCACTAAAACTCCGTATCATAAAAGTTTTGTCGATGATACAGGTTTTTGACGCGTTTATATATATGTTGGAACGACAAGATTTATAGAAAAGTTACCTTTTATCGAGCAGGTATTCGCACAACTTGCTATCTTTCTACAAGATTCCCCATTGACGTCACGCTGCGTGTTTCTCATGGCCGCCGCTCGCGGCTGCAGGTCGGGAAATATTTTAAGTTTTGCCTCGCTATTGCGCGGCGGAATCGCAACGTTTCGATGAAGGGAGGTGTGTGTTCTGCCATTTGTGACAAGGTGAACAATATCAAAAAGCAGAAGATGCCAATTCTTTCAACGTTAAAATCGTTGCACAGCTCCTTTAAGGCCTCAGCTGCTCTTTAGGTCCCTAAAACGAGAAAGGGAAGGACTATGTCCAAAATCTTACCCAAATAGATCCGAGCTACTCGGGCGGGTCGTGTCACGTGATAACGCAGATAGAGCGACGCTGGACGCAAGTAGGCTTTCGAACGCAAAGGTGCAAAACCCTTACACTGGAGTAAGATGTAGTACATTTTGGGAACACGGCCAAGGATTCGAGGGCCCAGCAGAACATATGGACAGCATTGGCAGGTGGCGTGTGATGTCAAGTCTGACGAGAACCGAGGTATCCCGAAAAACGGTGGAAACGAAGAGGAAAATCGTGATGTTGGAGGGAGCCTCAAGTGAGGTGGCATGAGATGACAAAGGACTGTGAAGGCAAGCTAGAGCAAATGAAGGCTGAGCTTAACAAAAAATGAGAGAAGCGGGCCAAACTGGAGATGCAGGTGGAGGAGCTCAGGCAAGAGGACGCGTGGAAGGCAGGGCTAGAAGAGAGGAAAAGAGAGTGGGAGAATAGAGTGGAGCGGCTTATCGGTGTAGTTAATGAAGTTCAGATGGGCAAAAGCGAGGAAAGACAAACAACGATGGCAGAATTGCAGGTTATTCTCAGAGTAGAGGTCGAGAAGATGGCCGACCTGGAAGCACAGTGGGAAGAGATGAAAAGGGAGTCGACAGCGAGGTAAGTGCCAGATGTGCAAAGAGAGAACAGGGAGGGAGCGGTTTCGACTCGAAGGAGGTTTTAGCACCTATTGTGAAGCAGCAACAAAAGGAGAAGGAAACAGCTGGATTGATAGAGCCTAACCTGGTATCGGTTGTAAATGGAGGGGGTCACAGCATAGTGCCAGGAGAGGGAGGGCAGCCGCCGGCAGTTAGGAGAATCCTACTAGTCTGGTACCCCAACGTGGCAAGAATCGTTGAGGGAGTAAGCAAGGTGAAAGAGAAAAAAGGGTGCGAGTAGAGGCCCAGCCAGGAAAGTACGTGGTAGGTGCCATTGCCAAAGCGGAGGAGATATTGTGGGACAACATGGAGAGGGAAAACTTAGTGTTGATCCACGCAGGACTCAACGACGTGTTGAACGGGGAAAGAGAGGCAGGACTGGGAAATATGCACTATTCCACGTGTCCGGGGACAGTTTCTTGACATCGAGAGGCAGGCCATTGAGGCTAACCATGAGCCAACGACTTGAGTACGGCGTAAAACAGATAAGCTGGAAGGTTTATGGGGCTGGCTCCTGCCTTTTACACGGGGTGGAATCCACTACAGTCCAAACACAGGTAGGAGAGTGGGAAAGAGGATGGGTGGGCATGTTGCAGCTTTTTTGGGGACCCACAGAGCCCGGAGAGCACCGGTCGATTCACCAGTACCATATGTACCAGTACCGGAGTCGGGGGAAGCTCCTGGGTGTGAGTACCGCAAGAGCTGGAGGGAGAGCAGGAGGAAGCCCCGTAGAAATAAGAGAAAAAATCGGCTCAATATAGGCTTCATAAACATGTAGAGAGATAGAAACAGAATAAAGTGGGAGGAGATTGGTGAACAATTAGAGGCTGAAACATGCACAGTGTATGGGGTAGCAGAAACTCACCTTAGAGGTGAAGAGGAACCACTGTACTTACCAGGCTACTCCTGGATGAGATGCAACCGGAGGAAAGGTGAACGCAAAGGCGGAGGTCTAGGCATGACTGGGAAAGTGAGAAGGAAAGTTACAGAGAACACGTCTGGCTGAAAGGTAGGGTAACAGGTCTGAACGCTCTTCTGGGGTTTGCTTACCTGAAAACAGGAAATGACTCAAGGGAGGTAAATACAGACCACTTTACATGTAAATCGAGGGACATCAGAGAAATTGGCCTTAATCGGGAAATAATTATCATAGAGCCATGAATCAATACCTCATAGAAACTAAGGCCGTAGCGCTCTTCTCGTGACGACGCAAAGGAAGGCCATCGGGGGCGGGCGTCGAAGCGAAGGCAGCGTGGATCGACCGTTGTAACGCGCTTTTATAGTCACATACGCGCGTCTTATTAGTTAAATGAAAGCTGCACATAGCAACGGGTCTAGAAAACATTTTATTGCACGGGCAAAACATTACACCGCTAAATAATCGGTACGAAATGGCACGAGGTATGCGACAAAGACGTTTAAAAAAAAGTGATTGTTTTAAGTCGAAAACATTGAGTCACGAATTTATTGGTGTAGGAATGCATATTTTATACAAAAATACTTCGACAAAATGGCGAAAAACGCAGTGATTGGACACAACAAAAGATATCACAGTTAAATATCAGGTAGACGTAGTCAACGCGGACACGGCTAGACAAGTGTCACGATCATGTAAGCGATGTTATCACGTGCAGTCACTGAATTCTTGCATTATACCCCGGCCACATGGCAAAATTAATGAAATTTCGATCGAATGGCATTATGGGGTCGACAAATCAGTTTGCGACGCTCGTATAATCACTCAAGACAACGAGCTGATTAAAGGGGCCCTGCAAAAGCGTCTACCTTTTTTGCGGTTTCCACGTCTCTTGGAGTTCGGGCAAACCATCGGGCAAGGAGAGAGTAACTAAATACCAGTGGGTCACATTTTAACCGGACGACGCGGAAACCTCTTCCATCTATGGGGGCGACACGCGGCGCCGGAAGCGCGCGATATGTGAAGTCTTTGGTTTTGGGCTTACTACTGGTCAGTATAGAGTGACCACCCGTCCCGCGACTCGCGGGACTGCCCCGTATTGAGGGCTCGTGTCCTGCGTCCCGTAAGAAATAACAAAATCTTGAAAATGTCCCGCATTTCACTCTGCTGTAAACTTCACAATGCAACTCATGGCGCTGCTGAACAACGGGGCACGGGGAAGTGCGGAGGTCGCTGGCAATCGTGTGAATCGCGATGGTACAGCATTTTCGATCCAAGCATTGCGGGAAGCGACCGTCGTTCTCGCATTAGAACTGACGCGCATGAGTCGTTGTGACTCTCTTCCCTTGGTGGCAATATATTAGAGAAAAAATTGCCCGCCAAAAGTTGAAAATAAGTTTTTGTAATTATTTTCAAATCCGTGCTGTGTCAACGCAAAAACGTTGCTGTCATTTTTTTTTTTTTTTTTTTTTTGAGGACGGTTATTTAAGACAAAACGACTGCAACTCACAACGGTCAAAAACAACAATACTCGAAATTTCTGCTGGAGCATGTTAGTAAACATAAGAATCAACAGGAAACAAGACGCCATAAAAGATTTACTGTTTCTTCTTTCCTTCTGATGCATTGAGTTCTGCTGCAGTTGATTTTGGAAGCGCTACAGGAGGATATCAGCAAGATCACACCCACCCAAGGTGCTGGACCAGACGGGATGACTCCTGTTTTTTTCAAACTCATCTCCCTCCATGCTCTACCCTCACTCTCCACAGTCTTCCAGGGCCTTCTGAATCAGGGCGTCGTGCCAGACTCTTGGCGACGGGCCCTGGTTACCCGGCCCCGTTCACAAGGGATATGGGAAGCCCTCCGATGACCCTCGGCACTACCGTCCTGTGTCCATCACATCAATTGTGTGCCGGACGTTTGAGAGAGTTCTAAATGCGCACCACTTAGACTTTCTCGAGGAAAGTCGTTACTTATCGCCGTCGCAGCATGGGTTTCGCCGGGACAAGAGTTGCGAGACTGCTCTCGCTACTGTGGCACATTTCGTCAGCGACAACATGGACAGCCGGGTGGCAACGGACCTGGTGCAGTTGGACCTGAGCAACGCCTTTGATACACTTAACCTGGCCACCCTGAGGCGGAAATTGCACGATGCTGGCATAGAGGGCCCGTTGCTAACTTGGCTGTCACATTTTGTTGCTGACCAAAGTCAGCAGGTGGTATATGGGGGCACACGTTCGGATGAACGGAACATTACGTCGGGCGTACCCCAGGGTTCGGTCCTCGGACCGACCCTGTTCCTTGTGTACGTCAACGATATGCCACAGAGCAACATACTTCTGGTGGTTCAATATGCTGACGACACCTCAGTCCTGTGCCCCGTGATTGACACAAGGAGCCGCCAGCACCTTCAGGACTACCTCGTGGAAGTGGAGCACTGGGCTCTAGCAAACCACCTGCAGCTTAGCCCCAACAAGAGTGCTGTGATCCGCTTCAGTGCCAGGAAGAGTGTGACCCCACCGGAGTACACACTCATGGGAGCAAGCTTGATGCCTTGCAAAGCGCTCTCCATCCTTGGCGTGATGTTCACCTCTACGATGGATTTTTCCGCTCATGTCGCCTGTGTGGTTGCTAAGGCTCGGCGTATGCTGGGCTTCGTTGCACGGGTGACGAGGCCCTGTGAGCCGGCTTCACTGCGTACATTGTATACGGCGATGGTACTCCCATCTCTCGAGTATTGTTGCTCCATCTGGTCACCAACCCAGCAGCATCTTATTGAGCGAATCGAAAGCGTCCAGCGGAGGGCGTCCAGAGCAATATGCTGCAGGGCACTTGGATATGTCTCTGGACAGGACACCAGCTACTGTGACCGGCTGAAGGCGCTTGGGTGGCGCCCGCTCCAACATAGGCGCCAAATGTTCCGTGTGCGTTTTGCCTGCCGGGTGTTGGACGGTTCCCTGTCAGGCACCTACCTCTCGGCAGTAGCTCGAATTGGCAAGAGAAGTGGACAACCTGACGAGCTGAGGGGGAGAACATTGCGCCACAGTTCCTCACTGCTCCCTGCTGCTATAAGAGACTTTTTGAAACTTCCCCTTTGTGTGCGCAGCCCCCTGCCGTCAAACGGGGCAGAGTCGCGAGAGCTGGCCAGGATGTATGGGATGCAGCTGGCATCCTCGTCATTATGCCTTACTTGTTTCCCACCTTCTTTTCTTTCCTTTGCATGTACTTTCTGTATTGTGTATATTCTGTACATATATATGTCTGTTATGTTTTTTCACATGTGGTGGCGGGCTGGCAGGCGCTCTGCGTAAGGGTTTTTCACCTATCTGCCTAGCCCCGCACACCACCACATGTGCCCATTCCAGTATGTGCAAATAAAATTATTATTATTATTATTATTATTATTATGTTTTCAACTTAGAATCACTGGGAGTGAAAATTATTTGAGCTCAATTGCCGCAATACAATTTGCAGCTGTATAATATGCTTTGAGACAAGATAGGATGTTAAATATGCTAGCAGAGCCACATTTCGTGGCGTCTGTTCATAAATTTCCTCGAATATTTATTTTTTCTATGATTCTATTTTCCCTCCTTGCGCCCCAGTCTCAGGTAAAAAAACCTGAGACTGGGGCACAAGGAGGGAAAAATATGCTTCCTTCTTCTACCCCAGTCTCGAGTTAAAAAGCATCTTGATAAACTTCCCTCAGCTCGACCGCTCACTAAGTTAATTTTTGAGTTGCCACAGTCTTAGTATAGTACCGTTCGTCTCCTACCCCCCCCCCCCCCCCCCCACTCCTCCTCCCCCAGGGTCAGTGTGTCCCGCATTTCGCTAGCAGGAAGGTGGTCACCCTACTGGTCAGAGCCGCTTAAAGCTTCTTTTTAGTCGAAATACGAAATATAAGTGGCGCAAACCGTTTCAATTATTTATAAAAGTAGTTTTTGTTCAGTGTCTTAGATCAGAAAAGAAAGAAAAATGCAGCTTATAAAGTACGGAAACAAAGAAATGACCCGTCGACATACCCGCCTTCAAGCGAAGGCGGCGCATACTAGAAAGGTGTAGTGGAATCAGGCACCGACGAGCGGCGAGCTTATAAATGTCCTGGACGTACGCGGCGGCCCTGCGGTCGTATACGGGCTCGAGGATCCGACCGGTTCCGAGCGTTCCGAAGGCCTTCGGCGAGAAGATTTGGCTTGCGGTTTGGCCGTTTGGCCGTATGGCAGCGCGAAGTGTCTCCCGTCCTGAATTAATCTTTACCCCATGTTTGCTGTTGTTTGTGACCAATGAAGTGTCATGCCGAATTAGTGTTTAATCGCGCAGCAAATTCAATGCGAGCTGCCCTGGCTGCCCGCTTCATACAGCCTATCTAGAACATGCTTTAGTGGCGCCCCCTCGAGCTGTCGACACGGAGTGCGGCAGCCGTGAGCGCTCGCTGAGATCACTACCCCTCTTCTAGTTCACGGCCCCTCAAGCGACCAAGGACGTCATGAAGGAGCTTATTTTTTGCTTGTTTTTGTAATTTTAATTTGCCTATTACTTTTAAGATAAAGCGAAATTCGAGAAAGGATAAGTTTCATTAAGTTACTACGTTCTGTGTGGTTAGGTTTGGGGCAAATTAAAAACCAGTAAAAACTCCTTGCAAGGCCCCTTTAAATACCATATCATTTAAGGAAAATATATTAACTTTTCCACGGGGTTAGCCGTACTAGAGTATTTACAGTCAACTAGTTTACTTCTCCCTATGGGCTCGAGCTGCCTTAGAGCAAAATATAACTTATTTTGTATACAATATTACTATTACCTTAATACAGTTAAGATTCTAGTATAAACGTGGTAAAGGCAATAAAATAACATTAGTATAAATAAACACATAAGCATAAGCAACGCACCTTCAATATTCACACAAACTTGTTATTCACCTTCCACTAAAATCTAGAATATTACCACGCATATTTACAAATGTCGACGCAACAGCACATGGATAACGACGAAGAACAAGATTCGATTCTATAACGAGATCTTTGAAAAAACGAATGCAGCACTTTACTCGCGTCCTACATGACCAAGAGGGCCCGCAAATAAGTTGTCTCTCACCTCTCGATCGTATCTATACGTCCCGCAATATCCGCCACGAAAATATTTGAACACGAACTCCGATTCTATCGATAATCGACAAGTGTCATCGTTGACTAGTTGTCACACCTGTCACTCAAACCGTAGCAGGGCGTGTTCCTGCTACGGTTTGACGTTGTTCCTATTACGGTATTTACGCAAATCCACGTAAATACCGTAATATCAAGCGAACAAAAAAAAAAAAAAAAAAAAAAAACTACGCGAGACTGCGGTGACGACAGAAAAACGACGGGAAGAAGGAAAGAAGTATCAAAAGAACCACACACGACAGCAATGGCAGCAGTGTGTGCAGGAGTGAATCCAAGGGCGGGGCGATGGGGGCGGCCGCCCCCCCCCCCCTCCCCCCCTCCCCCTTTTCGGAGGACAATTTGCCATGGCTGGACCCCCCGGTGCACAAGAAAGAATAAGAGGATAGTATCCTTACAAAATTTCCGCCCCCCTCCCCGCCTCCCCCCCTCCCCCCAAAAAAAAAGAAAAAAAAAAAAACAAAAAAAAACGGAGTTCTAGATCCGCCCCTGATTGTGTGACAAAAGGCTTAAAGTTGTCGACCCATCTCGCTCGTGCGGTGATGACTGGATTTTTTTTTTTTGGTTCCGTTTCTTTCTCGAATGTCTCAACGTTCCCTTTCAGACAGTCAGCAGCTCACACACAACGTAAATTTACCAGAATCGGAGCCCGTTTGAGGGAAGAAAATCTCGCACTGGAGCTGGTTCATTCGAAAAGTATGGGAGCTGCGAGACTGCACGTAGTCTCGCGGTTACGGGGATAATCATAAATATAAATTTGACACTTTCAACCTTGGTAACGCGTTGTATATTACGTTTATATTATATACACACTAAATTGTACAAGACTGCGCTTTTAAAACGTGTAATAATGTCAGATAAACGCTCACGAACACCACCGTGCCGCTTGACAAGAAACATTTTTATCACGTCGATACCAGATATTTTCTTACGTAGTTGCGCGATGGCCTAGCTTCCCTCTCCGACATTGTGACGTAACCACTCGGAGCGCCACGGCCTTCTTTCTTGGAGGTATTGCATGAATGCCCACTCAGAAGAGTTTGACGGATTCGCAGATACAACTGGAAAGTTGCTAGCAGGTTTCTGTGATGCCTGGACCTAGTGTTAATTAATGCACAAGTAAAATGCGACGGGAAAATAACGTAGGAACGAAACAACCACAGTCAACACAAGCCTCATGTCCCACAAGCTGTTTGACAGGCTAGGAAGCATGGAAATAGATGAAAAAGTACAAAAAGCATAGGGAGTGACCTCAAAAGAATTAAGACTAAATTTGGCGCATCCCAACCAGAACGACAAGCTCAAGAACGAGCGGGAAAGCCGAAACTAAGTGAAGCTCAAATACAAAAAGTATCTAAAAGTATTGAGAAAATAGTATCGAAACAACCAGAAGGGAAAATGGACGTATGACGATCTAATAGGAATCTTAAAATTAGAGAGTCATCTAATTAAACAAAGAGGAAAGAAAAATCAAAGGCACGAACCAAAAAGCCGGTGTGATTAGGAGGAGGTCATAGCAGTCGTATTGCGGCGTCAAGAGGCATTAGGGAGCATAGGTGGCCAAAGAAAATGAGAGCCTTGCCAGCTGAAGTAGCATTAAAATGGGAGAATTTCCAAGAGCGGAATAGGGAGACAAAAGCTTTAATAAATGCCAAAATTGAAAATGCAACCCTATTGAAAAAAACGATTTGAAAACAGTTTGTATATGATTTGGCCAAACACCTAATGAAATGGTCGTAGTGGAATTGCACCGGGCAAATTGAAAATCAAACTGTCGAGACTGGCCGAACTTGGAAAATGAACTGGCCCAGCTGGCAGCTGAACTGGCTGAACTGTTAATTGAACAGTTCCAACTCGGGGGGGGGGGGGGGGGGGGTAGCTAACGAGGCAAAACTGGTAACTTTAACTGGCAACACTAATGTCATAATGTTCAAGATGGTAGCCAAACAGTTTGAGCTGGCAGTCGAACTGTACTAACTGGCAGTCAAACAGTTACGACTGGCAATGAAACTGATCTCACCTGTATCTAAACAAGTCATACCAGCGGAGCTGGAAAACCTGCTCGTTGAACTGATCAAGCTAGCAGTATGCCCAGTTTAAAATAATTAAACATTGGAATCGATCCAATTTGTCGTTTTTATTTGGATCGAGTTGGTTTCACTGTTTCTAATTTTAACCTCCAAGCGGGTAAACCCCATTAATAACCTTTTTTTTATATGAACGATTTGGGCTTTTACACTCCAAACGGCTCACAATTTGAAGAGAAAAAAAAGTTATTTGACAACACAAGCTTTACCAATTTCATTGGCAAATATGTGTTTCTGGAATGAATCTTGCCATATCACAGAAAACGTCTGGCCTTTACAGAACATATCTTCTCGACAGATGTTGCATAACAGACTAGTAGAGCAAAAAAAAAAAACTTTATTGTGACGCATGTACAGTTGTACCAAACTTGCCACAAATATTAAACATGCAAATTGACGTTTAGTTGATTGTATGCGTAGTCCACAACACAGGATCACCATATGTCTCGCTCATATGTAGCCTCTTCAATTCGGACATCTCGAGACCAAACACGTAGAAGCAACGATATTTGAGTTTGGAACACCTGACTCTGACCACTTCATCGTAAAGGCGTTCAACTCGCGATTAGTTTGTCAGCTGTATGATGATACTCGCATCCAACTGCATTAACATGAACATACTTTTTAATTCAGTACTCGATCACTTACCATGCATTACATAGCTACATTTGATAGCAAAGTCTTTGATACCGCCAGATCGGAAGATTGTGCGTTGACGAACTATGTTGCGTTCTTTTTTGTTTGTAAACTGATGAAATTAACTGTACACGTAAGGTCATATTTTTCCAACAAAGCACATGAAGAATACAGGGGTTGCGTTACCTTGCTTCGGTAATCCTGTCTTTCGTCGTCTCCATCTAAGCGAGCAGTCGGGCCGAACGTAGTAATTACCACAGCGCCACTTAGCACTCGGGGAAATTAGGAAACGCAATGATCACTCAAAATGCAGTGCACTGTCATCCCGCATGACACGTATAACAAATCCGGCACTCAGAGCAGCGCGGCCCTTAAGCCGCCCCATGTGTACCATCATCATGTGCGCCGTTCTCTCCACCGCCATTTTGACTAAATGTACGCCGACAATTCTTGCTGGCAATGGCTCAAATAAGGCCATCGCTGGCGTTCTCATCGTGGTCTTGCCTTACGTAGATTACTCGACGATTTCAAATTTTGCAGCGATACAGAGAATAACAGGCTGAAGTTGAGCTAGTTGGTACATAATACAAAAGGAAACGGTCAGCTATAACGACAGGGACAGAACACAGACAAAGAGGAAGAGTAAATCAGAGCAAATTGTTGTGTGTATGTTTATACAGCCGGAAGTTAGTCCGTTTCAGTGGGCGTCTGGTGTCTCAATTGTAGATGAGCAATTTAGCCAGTGCGGTACAACCGCTAACCTGGGGTCTTTAACGTGCACCGCGCAGTAGTGATACACGACCGCACGCCGATACGATGCTCATTCAAATCGAAACGGGCAAAAACAGAGACGTATACACACCGCCGACTATCAACTGAGACATCATACTTCTTCTTCATCACTTTAACCAGAAGTTTCACATCTAAAGTAATGCCAATAAATCAACCTAAACACTTACATTACACTACTAAATAAATTAAATTAAATTAAGTTAAATTAGTAAATTTGGTCACTTACACCCCCCTGACCGAACCCTCAAACCGACCACCGACACCTATCCCTCGTATTCCTTTTACGGGGTAGTGCCACATTGCAAAAACTTCCTTTCTTTCTTGCTGACCGTGATGGAGGGCATGCTCACGCAGTCATCGGCGCTTTCCTCAATGGCCAGGGCCTCTAGAATCTCGCGTACAAAGGCATTTCTGTGTCTTTTAAGAATAGAAACGCTGCTAAAACTTGGCCTGCACCCGCATAGGCGGCAATGGCCTGCAAGGTGCCCAGCCTTCGTGCCCTGCACCGAAGCCGCGAGCTCCCGGACTCTGTCATTAGTGCAGCGTCCCGTCTGCCCGAAGAAGCGCAGCTCCCGCACGACACTGGGATCTGGCACACAACACCAATCTGGCATGTGGCGTATTTAGTCCTGTGCGCAGTGTTGCAGGTTGGCTGGTGCTTCTTGGCCTGATGTACCCTGCAGCACATAAAGTTCCTTTTGTTCGTCACCGTGTGCTCGGTGCCGAACAAAGTTGAAAAGCTATGTCTGAATCCAGGCACGTAGCCAGGATTTTGTTTTGGGGGGAGGGGGGGAAGGGGGAGAGAAGGTCAAAATGTAAGACTTCGGGGGGGGGGGGGGGGGCCTATGCCCTTCCCCCCCTGGCTACGTGCCTGTCTGACTCCTTCATTTCACCTTTTAAACTAAAAAATCTTCTTCAGGATGAGTCTGCATTTCACATTACAATTATTCACCCAAATGTTCGATCTGCAAGAAATAAGCACGATGACCTCGCTGTTTTGTTCGAATGCACTAAACAGAATATTGACGTCGTCATGCCAACTGAAACGTGGTACAGTTGTAGTGATAATTACTTTTTGCTTCTGGGATATTCTCATTTCAACCTAAATAGAAACGATAGGCTAGGCGGTGGTGTTTCTATGTTGGTAAAAAATCAAAGAAATTGTGAGATATTTGAACCGTTCTGTGAAATTACTGATTTTTGTGAGGTAACTCTACGTTTCAAAAATACTCTGCTCTCCGTTCTATATAGGCCACCCAATTCTCCAGTCAAACCGTTTCTTAATTTTGCGGAGACATTGTTCAACTATGTCAATGATAACAATTACAAGTTAATTCTGGGTGGTGACTTAAACATTGATATGATTTCGAACTATAGCTAAAGAAGATCTTTCTCAATCCCTACTGCTCCAAATGGGTTGTCGAATGTTATCAAACATCCTACAAGAATTACAAATACGTCATGTTCTATGCTTCATTTGTTCATCACGATTTACGAACTATGAAGAATCGGTGGTATCATCAGGTCTTCTCTCTACTGATATCAGTGATCATCTTCCCTTTAATTTTTGCTTGCACAATGAGCACTCCTAGAAAAACCGCTATTACCCTGTTCCAGTGGATAAAGTTCAGTCTATCACCCCTGAAAAATTGCTTAGTTTTCGAGAAGAAATTGAAAAGACATCTTGGCAACATATTTTTAAAAGAATTCAACAAATTCCTCATATACTTTATTCCTCAATACATTTAGTGCAATTTATATTAGACATTTTACTTTTGTCAACCTCGAAGCATTTAGAAAGTTACGTAGGCCTTGGATCACGCCAAAACTACTCTCAATGATACGGGTTAAGAATAATTTACATAAAAAATTTCTAGGATCAGAGGAGATTAGCATGCTTGAAACCTTTAAAAAATACAACAAACTCACAAGTCTAGTAAGAAATGCTAAGCGTGACTACTACAATATAATTTTCGATCCGTAGAAACTAAGAAACCTGACGTCATGTGAACGAGGATACGATCAGTACTGAATCATAAGCCACTTCAAAAAGTGCCCCATGAATTAAGCATAAACACCGTTAGAGTAACGGAGGTCAACGTGGCAAATGCGTTCAAAAATTTCTTTGTAAATGTTGGTACTTCCGGTGTATCATCGTCCTGTCTAAACAAAGCTTTAGAGTTCTTGCCAGTATCGTATACGAAATCAATCTTCTTGTTCCCTACCGATAAGTCGGAAGTCTACTCAACCGCCATAAATCTTAAAAATATCAAAAACATTGACGCCGATAGCATGGAAACAAAAACTTATCAAATACGTCCTTGATATTATTGCACCATATTTGACATATAAGTCATCTGTCCAAACTAATAATACCGCGGCTGTGTTCAATGTTTTTGTTTTTAGTCGGTATTTACTACTGACGATGGAGTTATCCCAAGCTTCGAAGTTAACGATGCGGACGTAATTAGTGACATTTTCATAACTCAGGAGGGAATTTCTGACTTAATTTTAAATAAATTAGACACTACGAAAAGTACTGGGCCGGAAATGATACCAAACACTTTTTTGAAAAGGTACGCGCAGAATGGATGTCCAAATATTTATATGCTCTGTTTTGTTTTTCTCTTGAGCATGCAGTATTACCAAATGACTGAAAGGCAGCAAAATTAATTCCGATACAAACTTTAGGTCAATATATTTAACTAGCACCACGTGCAAATTGCTAGAGCATATAATGTTTACACATATTTCATATCACTTAGATAAGCATAACCTAATATATAGAAATCAGCAAGGTTTTACGAAATCACGTTCGACTACAACTCAAAACTACTTTAATAATCAAGGTGTATATATATATATATATATTGATTAACATAGTTCTAGAAATTTTAGTTTTTTCTTAAAAAATGTCAAACTTGTCGTTCAGGTCAAGTTTGGTCAACATTGACAGGTCCTTACTTTTGTCTCTACTTAAGGTAAATTGTGTTTTTTTAGCTCTATAGAAAGCCCAAAGCAAGCTCACTATATATGTAATAATACCATTATGAGTTGTTCACTAGCCTCTCCTGAGTCTCCTCCACCTTCACGTAAACGTTGTAAGAAATAACAAATGTTGCAAGCTGTCATGATTTGGAAAAAAAAAGGAAGAAAGAGAAGGGAAGAAAAAGAAGAGCGGTATCGCGCGGGTGCGAAGGGATTCGAAGCTGGACCAAGAGCCGCGACGGTTGGCTGCTCGAACGGTGCGCTGCCCGGCTCCGTCCCGGCGTCAGTGTGCTGCGCTACCCGGCTCCGTCCCGGCCCCAACGCGCTGAGAATCAACGAGCCTGGCTCTGTCCAGGCTGCAGGGAAGCTCAATTTCAACGTAACCGGCTTCAGCACGGTGACCAGCAGCGCAACCGGCTCCGTCCCAGGATCAAGGCACCCGTACCCGAGATAACCAGCCCCCTCCCGACATCGCCGCCCGCTCTACTTCACCATCGATCAAGGGGGCGAACCATCAAGGCACCAGCGGCCCGGGCTACGACCCCAGGGGTGACTATACTGCCTACCGAACGTGCTTGGACGGTCGAATGGTTTCTTTTCTTTTGCCTTTCTAACGTTGCCTTTTTTTTCTTTTTAATTTTACTTCCTGACTTGAATATATATATATTTGTTTTTCCTCACGCATTTGTCTCAGTCTCCCGATCCTTCCTCTCACCACCCCGGACGAACCTGACAATTTGGCGAGCCTGCCAGGATAGCTGGCCCATTACATCATAGTCACATCTTTTTCCGGAGGGTGAGAAGGGTGAGGGAGATTTGGGTGGTATTTCAACGATGGAAACTGACAAGTTAATCGCGGTAGCGAAAGAATTAGGCTATTCCGGAGCAGATTTGAGGAAGTGGGTGGATGAGGAGAAAGTCCGGATAAGAGCAGAAAGAGCTGAGGAGCGCGAGCACTCGAGGTTAGAACGGGAGGCTGCTGACAGAACTTTAGCGGCGGAGTGCGCGAAACTGGACAAGGAGCGGGAGGTGCTTCAACTACGAATAGCAGCGCGCGATAATTCACGTAACAGTTCAGAAGATGTGGAAGGCGCGCGTGAGGAACCACCAGGCTCCAGGAGCTTTGGGAGCCCACATAAGCTCATCCCGCAATTTAATGAGCGTCGAGACGACCTAGACGCATACTTGCAGCGCTTTGAGCGCACTGCAACAGGCTTAGGATGGCCTCAGCAAAAGTGGGCCACTAATTTGGGGCTTTGCTTAACCGGGGAGGCACTCACGGTTGTCGGTCGGATGACACCGGCAGATGCGTTGGAGTATGCCAAGGTGAAGCTAGCACTCTTCCAGCGGTTTCGTTATACCAAAGAGGGATACCGCGACAGGTTCCGAGAATCCAAGCCGGAAGACGGCGAGACAAGAAGACAGTTTGCGGCCCGATTGGCAGGGTACTTTGATAGGTGGATTGAGATAGCAGGGATTGATAAGACTTTTGAAGCATTGCGAGACAATGTCTTGGTGGAGCAGTTCTTGCTGACTTGCTCAAGCAAGCTGGCAATATTTCTAAGAGAGCGGGACTGTCAAGGTTTGGATGACGTGGCAGCTAAGGCTGACCTGTTTCTGGAGGCTCAGGGACAACCTAGCACAAGTAAACAAAGAGGAGACGAGATCGGAAATAAGCAAAGTGCCATAAGCGAGGGGAATCGCAGAAGAGGTGAGGCTCGAAAAGGCATCCGCTGCTTCTTGGGTGGAAAGTCTGGGCACAGAGCAGAAAACTGCAGGAGTAGTGCACAAGGAAAAAGGGTTCTGCTGTGTTGGAACTGTGGTCGCAGTGGTCACAAGGCTGACGTGTGTAGAGAAAAGCCGAATGATAGACACCAAGCTTCATGCCTCTGGACGATGTCTCCAGGCAACTGCGACAAGTCAGATGACTGTTGCGTCACATTGAGTAACGGCGATAAGATTCCAGTTGTTAACGCTGCCATGGGGAGGGCCCCGAAGTTCTTAGTAGAGAACATGCCCGTCGTGGAAGGTCGTCTCGGGGACCATAAGATATCGGTATTAAGAGACACCGGATGTAATACCGTTGTAGTTCGCGAGGAGCTGATTCCTCAAGAGAACCTAACTGGCAAGTCGAATCCAGTGTTTCTGTTGGATCGAACGGTCCGGTATTTACCTGAGGCGGAGATCTTTGTGCAAACGCCTTACTACACAGGGAAGGTGTTGGCAAAGTGCGTCAGCAATCCACTATATGACCTGGTGTTGGGAAATATACCGGGAATACGAGACGCTAATGACCCGAACCCGGCTTGGGTAAAAGTAGATGAGTTGGCGGGTCAGAGATTGAATGATGAGGTAAAGGTGAATCGGCGTACTGGTAAGGAGGCAGATGCCAGCAAAAATACCGATTCCAGTGACAACAAAAGGGACTTGTTACATCAGGTGGAACCAGCAGAGGTTGCTGCAGCCCGGGAAACAGGCGCCGCACGAAATGAGGCGAAAAGTGAGACGCCTCTGAGTGTACCTCAAGTGGCGATAATTAATACCACAGCGGAAGAACTCGCTAGAGAACAGAGAGCAGACGGAACTCTAACTCGGTGCTTCGACGATATTGGAACGGTCACAAGAAGGCACAAGTGCAGGACCAAGTTCCAGTTCTTCATGAAGAACAATCTTCTGTACAGGACGGCGGAATACTCTTCGGGACGAAAGACAGAACAGCTGGTGCTCCCGAAAAAGTTCAGGGCCGCCGTTGTCGCTCTCGCACATGACAGCATCATGTCAGGACACCAGGGCATGAAGAATACGCTCAACCTGGTGGCTGAAGAATTCTTTTGGCCAAGTATGCAGAGCGAGATCAAGAGGTATGTTCGATCATGTGATATATGCCAACGTACAATACCCAAAGGCAAGGTTGGTAGGGCACCTCTAGGAAGAATGCCGACTATTGAGACACCTTTCCAGAGAGTGGCGGTAGACTTAATTGGCCCCATCGCTCCGAGGGCAGGCTCAGGTAACAGATACATCCTGACAATGATAGATATGGCGACGCGGTATCCGGATGCAGTAGCGATGAAGAGCATCGGGGCGCAGGAAGTAGCCGAAGCTCTGATGGAGATGTTCACAAGATATGGAGTGCCGAGAGAAATTCTTAGCGATCGGGGATCGTGCTTTACATCAGAACTAATGAAAGAGGTCAGCCGACTTCTATCAATGAAACATCTCATGACCACTCCCTATCACCCTATGGGGAACGGGCTAGTAGAGAGACTCAACGGCACGATCAAGCAGATGTTAAAGCGGATGTGCCAGGAAAGGCCTCGTGACTGGGACAGATACCTACCAGCCCTCCTGTTCGCGTACAGAGAAGTACCACAGTCGAGTCTCAAGTTCTCACCGTTTGAGCTACTCTACGGAAGAAGAGTGAGAGGTCCTCTGGCCATTCTGAAAGAGGTCTGGTCGAACGAAACCCTCAAAGAAGAAGTGAAGACATCGTACGGGTACATGTTGGAGTTGAGAGAGAAGCTAGAAGAGACGTGCAAGCTAGCGCACAGTTGCTTGGAGGAAGCAAGAGCAAAGTACAAGGGGTACTACGACAGAAAGAGTTCCAACCGGAAGTTGAAGCAAGGTGACTTGGCGTTGATTCTTCTCCCTACAGATAAAAACAAGATGATAATGCAGTGGAAAGGACCATTCCTTGTGTTGACAAGAAGGAATGAAGTTGACTACGAGTTAGACATGGGAGGAAGGACGAAGACTTTTCACATCAACATGCTAAAGAAGTATGAAGAGAGGGAAGGAAGTCGACAGGAGCAGGCAGTTTGCAATGCTGCAGCAAGTACTCACGAAATGAACGACTCCAGACACGACACTGAAGAAGACGGTCATATTCCAATGCTGAGTTTGACAAAGCAACAAGGGTGGCAGGATGTCGTCATAAACGGGAAGTTAGAAAGAGACAAGTCTTGCGAGGCACGCGAGTTAATAAAGGACTTCAGCGATATCTTTTCTGATCTTCCTGGTAGGACAAACCTCATGACATGTGACCTTCAGCTCACCACTCCACAACCGATACATGTGAGACAGTATCCACTACCTTTGGCTGTTCAAGATGTAGTCGAGAACGAAATCACAGAGATGCTCAAGTTGGACGTAATAGAGAGGTGTACGTCATCGTACAATGCCCCAGTGGTCATTGTGAAGAAGAAAGACGGGTCGAACAGATTTTGTATCGATTACAGACGGCTGAATGACGTCATACATCCTGACGCAGAGCCAATACCAAGAATCGACATGACGTTGGTCAAGGCGGGACAAAAGCGTTTCTTCTCAAAACTTGACGTAGCCAAAGGCTACTGGCAGATTCCGATGGATGACCACGCCAAGGAAAAGACGGCTTTTTCGTCGACGAGCGGGCATTATCAGTTCAAGTTTATGCCGTTCGGTCTGAAGACCGCCTCCGCTACGTTTACAAAGCTGATGCGTAAGCTCCTAGATGGGGTGCGAGACGCGCATCACTACATTGATGATATCCTAGTGGCAACAAGTTCATGGGAGGACCATATAGAGACGCTCAGGACGATTTTTGAACGTCTACGAGCAGCGAACATCACAGTAAAACCCAAGAAATGTCAGATAGGGTTCGAAGAAATTAGTTTCCTTGGACATGAAATTGGAATGGGTAATATAGCTCCGGATGCACAAATCATCGAAAGGGTCCGAGATGCACCACGACCGCAAACGAAACGCCAGGTTCGTTCGTTTCTCGGACTAACAGGATTCTACAGGCAGTTTGTTCCAAACTACGCAGAAGTTGCAGCGCCGTTGGTAGACCTGACTAGAAAGGGAGCACCTAATGGTGTCGAGTGGGGCCAGAGGCAAGAGGAGGCTTTCACAAAGTTAAAAAGACGTTTGGACGAGCCACCGATTTTGCTGTCACCAAATCCTGAGAAGGAATTTGTGTTGCGCACTGATGCGTCAGAAGCGAGTTTGGGGGCAGTGTTACTGCAGGAGAAGGAAGGGATGCTGCACCCAGTAGCATATGCCAGTCGGAAACTGACTAACTCTGAAAAGAACTTCGCCACCGTGGAAAAGGAATGTCTAGCGCTGGTTTGGGCAGTTGGCCGGTTTAAGCTCTTTTTGTATGGGAGGACATTTCGCGTCCAGACTGACCATCAGCCGCTGGAATTTCTCAACAAGGCAAGACTCACGAATAGTCGGGTAATGAGATGGAGCATGGCGTTGCAAGATCACAGTTTCAACGTAGAGTATATTAAAGGTAGGGATAACGTGGGCGCAGACTTTTTAAGCCGGCTCTAGGGTGCCTTTCAAGAGGGAGATGCTTCACTGACCGGAGCTGATTGAGAGGTGCGTGCCACAAATCCGTATATACGTCAGCGGTATCGAGGAACCAGAGTCAGTATCGACTTAGGTTCTAACAGGTACCAACCTTGGCAGCTGGTCGGTGTCGTAGGCTCTTATAAGGTCTTTGGTTTTTTTTTTGTGTGTGTGTTTTATGGTTGTACGCTTATCGGATAAATTTCTCCTGAATAAGAATAAGTTCGACCCACGACGAGGTGCTTTAGTGTATGATTGAAGAACGAATCAGAGATTCTTCGTTTGTAAACCTTTTTTTTTGTTTGGTAAAAGTGTGAAATGGTGTGACATTTCGGCAACGGTGGAGTGATGGCGTTATCGTTCGTGGCGGGTGTTGTGAAAGTGCCGTGACAAAAGGTCGTATCTCTCGGTTGCGATCAGCGATGTTGTGACGGCACCTGGAAGAGAAGAAACGGACAAGATAGAAGTTTCTTACAAACTTCTCGTGTTTGTGGGGTAATGTCATGATTTGGAAAAAAAAAAGGAAGAAAGAGAAGGGAAGAAAAAGAAGAGCGGTATCGCGCGGGTGCGAAGGGATTCGAAGCTGGACCAAGAGCCGCGACGGTTGGCTGCTCGAACGGTGCGCTGCCCGGCTCCGTCCCGGCGTCAGTGTGCTGCGCTACCCGGCTCCGTCCCGGCCCCAACGCGCTGAGAATCAACGAGCCTGGCTCTGTCCAGGCTGCAGGGAAGCTCAATTTCAACGTAACCGGCTTCAGCACGGTGACCAGCAGCGCAACCGGCTCCGTCCCGGGATCAAGGCACCCGTACCCGAGATAACCAGCCCCCTCCCGACATCGCCGCCCGCTCTACTTCACCATCGATCAAGGGGGCGAACCATCAAGGCACCAGCGGCCCGGGCTACGACCCCAGGGGTGACTATACTGCCTACCGAACGTGCTTGGACGGTCGAATGGTTTCTTTTCTTTTGCCTTTCTAACGTTGCCTTTTTTTTTCTTTTTAATTTTACTTCCTGACTTGAATATATATATATTTGTTTTTCCTCACGCATTTGTCTCAGTCTCCCGATCCTTCCTCTCACCACCCCGGACGAACCTGACACAAGCTTGAAATCGATTTTCTAAAAAACTTCATTTTTGTAAATTCTTACTTTTAAAATTCTTTTAGATATAATAGTCGACTACAAGAACAAACAAACGAGAAATGTAATAGTTTGGTTGTCTGTCCCCTATTTTAGCCGCAATCGTGTGAAATATGTGCTCATTTGACTAAAATGCGGCAACCTTACCGGCATTGTACGCCTCTACGATTTGAAAAAATATATCTTTATTTTTGTTTACGTTTTTAAAAAGCTACATAAAGTAGGCGTACTTGTGATATTCACTTTAATTTTAAACTTGAAATAAGAGAGAAGCCACATAAGCACACTACAAAACAATGAGCAACAAGAATATAGAAATCAAAAGGTCACGCAACATGTCAAAAATTGTTTCTGTATAAAACGGCTCAAAGTAAAAGAGGGTGGCTACTCATTATCCAGCCTATTCAGATTAAATGATAAATTCTAACGCCATTCAGATCTTATACATTTATCTTTTGGGAATATGCACCGGGGTTTGTTCTCCTCACATAGCGCAGGTCACCGACGGTGTACTGCACAGTTCTTGCACGTAAGTAACGTAGAAACGCACGCACAGAACCAGTAAAAAACACAAAACATCAATGGCACATTTTCTGAAGTCAGCACACTTTTTTACTAGTTCGGCGTAACCGTGAATCAGTTTTCACACTGTGTAGGAGCCACGCATTCCACGGTTGTAGTTTTGAACATGCTGGCCCGCACTCACTGATGATATTCTAAATTTCGGGACACAAAGCGTTACGTGCATGCCTTGACACGTGTATGCGGCTACTCTGAGCTTTCGCAAATTTTTTCTAAGGCAACATTCAAGGCGCCTTCCTCCAGTGTCTTCTTCCACACGTGTGAAGATCGGTGCCCCTTTTTCTTGAGCTCCCAGAAACGCGTGAGCTTCTCTTTGGCAATTGAGAGCAGAACGGTCCCTTCGGCTTTCGGTCTGAGCGCCTCCACGAAGGTTCGCGTGTTCGTTAAGGAATACAATTCTGTATTTGTCAAATTATACATGGATGCCTGGTGCTTGAGCATGCCGCCCACTCCATCACACGAGCTATTCCCGTGCCCTGATGCGGAGAATATCCACTTAGATACGACATTCTTTTTCTTGAATTCGTACACCTGGTGTCTGTTTTTGAAAGGGCTTGGAGCACCGTCTGAAATATAAACGACTTGCGTGAATATGGGCCAATACTTCCTCCAGCCACCCATCGACAACGTTGAGCGTAAAGAGCGCGCGGGACAAGTCGTGGACGATGTCGTCGTTCACTACGCCGAAGATTAACGTTCCCTGTTCGGTCGTAGCTACGCAGGTAAAGATGGAAACCATCTTGTTCTTCCAGTGATGTCCTTGCACCGCGCGCTGGATCACGGCACTCCAGCTTTCAGCAAATTCGAAGTGCAAGATGACAACACGTGACTTCACATGCGATTTGTCGAGCCATTAGGCTCTTCGCTGGGCGCGTCTGATGAAGACGTGGAAAATGTAGTTTTTTGTCCACTTCTGAAACTCATTTAAAAAAAAAAAAAAGAAAAACGTGGCATCCATTTTTTTCTTATTTTTTCAACTTGTTATTGCATTCTTACAAGGCAAGCTCCCGTACGTCTTCGTGTTCGAGTCCTAGGCTTAGCCAGCGATGCGTCATTCCTTTTCAAGCATACTTCATGTTCTAGCAAAAAGCAGTCTTGCGAAGGGGTCTTTTTAAAAAACGTAAACAAAAATAAAAATATATTTTCGAAACGTAGAGGCGCACAATGCCGGTAAGGTTGCTGTATTTTAGTCAAATGAGCATACATTTCACTCGATTGCGGCTCAAATAGAGGACATGCAAAATTTTACATTTCTAGATCACTTTTTCTTAAAGTCGACTACTATATCTAAAATAATCTAAAAAATAAAACTTTACAAAATGGGGTTTTTGAGAAAATCTATTCCAAACTTTCAACAATTCTTATTTCTCACAACTTTTACCTGAAGGCGGCGGAGCGACTAGTCGACAGATCATAATGGTATTACTATATCTATAATGGGCTTGATTTGGGCTTTCTATAGAGCTAAAGAGCAACAATTTGTCTTAAGTACAGACAAACTAAGGACCTGTCAAAGTTGACAAAAAATCGACCTGAACGACGAGTTTGACTTTTTTTTAGACAAAAATAAAATTCCTAAAAATATTTGAATATATCAAGGTATCTTTATAGTATTTATTAAATGAGGACAAAAAGTTAAGATGATGGAGGAAAAACAGAAGCGGCAGAAGAGGGTGTCAAACACGCGACCTGCGGCGGCAGGCAAACATACTTGTTTCTGCACTGTGGCTTCTATGCTTCGTAACTCGAGAACAAAAAATCTGGGCAACATTCGGTTTGCGATCTCTCTCATTTCAAAAGTTCCACCGAAACATAGATATATATATATTTTTTGTCAAAATTAAAAGTTAGACCCTTTTAGCCTGCCCGATTTGAGATGAAACCACCCATATAAATAACCTCGCATTTGAAACAGTCTATTTGCCTCTAAAGATGAAGGTATAAAAAATTAGTGTTCTACATAAAGGCGGTGATATGCTTGACATAAATAACTATAGGCCCATCTCAATTCTTCCTGTCTTTTCTAACTCACTGCATAACCTACTACACCGTAAACTCATAACACATTTTGATAAGCATTCTTTAATTTACGATGCGCAATGCGGTTTTCGTAAACGACGATCTACCGAATTGGCTTTATTAAACCAGAAAGAACAAATTGTTAAACCTTTGACGAAAGAAAAATGGCCCATTATGCGTCTTTCTTGATTACTCAAACGCCTTTGATTCCATTGATCATGATATTTTACTTACTCCATCTGATTGCTCGTGGGGTGACGGTGCTATCAACTCCCCTGGCCTGTCTTTCGGCGTTTCCAACGGTGCCACTATCTTCGGCCAGTTTACAAGCCAAGCGGCATCGACAGCAACGGACTCGCCTATAAACGAGGAAGCATCGACCACGCCGGACTGTGGGCCTGGTGGCATCGCTACCAAGATGAGTACTAAATCGCCCTTCGTCTTGTTCGTACAGGTGCGTAATTCCTGCTGCCTTTATACAAAAAAGAGTAGTAATAGGTGTTTGCTCTTGCTACCAGGCCCCCAGTGTTGTCTTGCCATTGTGTCTGAGTGTACTGCCGTGGTACGGCAGTTGTTGCTCCTCTGTGGAGATGTAGAGCTAAATCCCGGCCCTGTCACCACAGAAGCTATGATGGCGTTGCTGACTAAACTTGACGCCGGCCAAACAACTGTACTCGACGAGCTGAAAGCAATCAAAAACAAACTTAGACTCACTGACCAGACGGTCAACGCTCTGTTTGACAGAATGACGCGAATAGAGCAGGAGTTTTCTAATTTTTATTCAATCCGAAATGATCTTGATGAACTCCGCGGTGTCACGACGACCCTTACTGATAGTTTAGCGACTCTGGCTGAACGCGTAGATGACTCGGAAAATAGATCGCGGCGCTCGAATCTTCTTTTTTTTTTTTTTTTGGCCTCGCTGACTCTGATAGGAAAACGTGGGCACCAATCGGAACAGAAAATAATAAACCTTTGTTCGCAACATCTTGATATCAACATCACGCCAGACGGCATCGAGCGTGCCCACCGACTAGGTCGATATCGTCCCGATCAGAACCGCCCGATAATTGTAAAATTTGCTCTCCGTAAAACCAAAGAACGAATTTTTTCTCAAGGTAAAAAGTTCAAGGACACTAGCTTCGCTGTAAGTGAAGATTTCTCACCTTCGATTCAGCTTGCTAGGAGGAATTTGTTAACTTTCGCGCGTAACCAAACTATGCCCTTTTCCTTATGTTTCAAAACGCTCCTCATTGGACAAAAACGGTACTTTTTTGATGACGCTTCAAACACCGTAAAAGGGTGTTTTTCTTAACTAACCCGATCTTGTCCCCGCGGTCATGAGCCCACACCCCCAAAGCCACTGTCCTTTATTTACACAAATATAAGAAGCGTGATTTCTAAACAAGACGAAATATGTAGCCTAATTGCATCCACCGATTGTGACATTATTGCGCTTACTGAAACATGGCTGTCATCATCAGTAACTGATACAGAAATTTTTACGGGCACTTCTGGGTTCAATATATTCCGCAAAGAGAGGGCAAGTGGCCGGGGAGGGCGGGGGGGGGGGGGGGGGGGGGTCTTGAATGCGATAAGAGATAGTTTTGTGTGCAACCTAGTAAACTTCTCCTCACCGTTGGAAATGCTTTGGCTTTCTTGAACGGTTCAACATGCTTCGCTCCTTATCGGTGTATGTTACCGACCCCCTAACAGCGATCCATCTTTTCTAATTAACCTTAATGAAGCTCTCAACGAATTGTACCTTAAATATCCCAAATACAGTATTCTGCTATTCGGTGATTTTAATTACCCTTCTATCGATTGGTCCGCCTTATCCGTTTCAGTCCCCCTTGATATGAGTGAAGCGACTGGTTTCGTTAACCTTTGCCTCAATTTCAATCTTTCACAGCTTGTGACTAAACCCACACGGTCAACCACCCACTCTTCTAACATCCTTGACCTCATTCTTGTTTCTGATCCTGACTCTTTAAAGTCGATAAGCTACCTACACGAAATAAGTGACCATAAGGTGATTTACTGCACATTTTCTTTAAATATTCGATCAAAATCGAAGCGGAAGTAAACCGTAAAACTATACGAGAAGGGGAATTACCAAGGAATGAATACTGAGCTAAGAAAATTCTTAGATGTCCTTATGATAGGCTTTGATAATCGGTCTGTCTGCGAAAATTGGACAATGTACAAATCTAAAATGCAACAACTAGCTGAAAGTTTCATCCCAACGGTGACATTTTTCGAAAGCGCTTCTGCTCCATGGTTTAATGGCACCCTGAAACGTTTAAGCACGAAAAAAAAAAGAGACCTTTCGTAAAGCCAAAACTACGGAGCACAACTCGGACTGGGATAAGTTCTATAGTGCCGACAGACAATTCAGAAGCGCAATCAGAACACAAAAACGAGCATTTTATAATGCTGATCTGCCATGCATGCTACAGAGCAACCCAAAAAAGTTTTGGAAAGTTGTTAATCCTAAACCTGATATTGTAATCAATCTTAAAAACGACGATGACTCTTCGGTTCCTGATGACGAATGTGCAGAAAAATTCAATGATGTTTTTTGTTCAGTGTTTACACAAGAGTGCTATGATATGTTTTCTATGGTTCTTCCTGCCTTTCCTACATCCATGGTTGGGATCACGTTTGAACCGGCTGGCACTGTGAAAATCATCGACAACCTTAAGATTTCTTCATCAGCGGGTATTGACGAAATAAATGTAAAAGTGTTAAAGAATACTAAAGATATATCTAGCGTAATATTGGCAAAGCTTTTTTCACAGTCACTTTCTACTGGTTCCCTGCCATACGACTGGAAGGTGGGGAAGATCGTCCCAATCTACAAAAACGGAAACAAGTGCTCCCCTTCTAACTACCGTGCCATTTCCCTAACAAGCGTGTCGTGTAAACTAATGGAACATATCATCTACTCCAAAATCATTCATTACTTGTTAGAGAACAACTATATGCATTCCTCCCAACACGGCTTCCGAAAAAATGTCTCCTGTGAAACTCAACTCGCGTCTTTCGTCCATGACCTGCATGTTAACCTCGACTCTAACATTCAAACTGACGCCGTCTTTCTAGACTTTGCTAAAGCCTTTGATAAGGTCCCTCACAGACATCTCATATACAAGCTTACTCTACTTAACTTAGATCCCGCGATTTTGAACTGGATCATTAGCTTTCTTACGCATAGACATCAATCTGTTACCGTTAACTAGTCATCATCCTCTATTGCCAAAGTCACCTCAGGCGTTCCTCAGGGATCGGTCCTTGGACCACTTCTATTTCTAATATACATTAACGACCTACCCGTATCAATCACGTCGCATATTCGCCTCTTCGCTGACGACTGCGTCATCTACCACCAAGTAACTAACCCTTCGGACCACCAACTCATTCAAGACGACCTCATACGCATTCAAGCATGGTGCGAAGAATGGCAGATGTCTCTTAACGTTCAGAAATGCCAGCTCGTGTCATTTACACCGAGTGAGTAGGAAAGCACGTCGTGTAAACCCCTCCGTGCTTTCCTACTCACTTAATAACGTACCTCTGCAGAAAAGCCTTTCCTATAAGTATCTCGGAGTCCACCTCTCATCGGATCTTTCCTGGGCCACTCATAATAAACAAGAAATAAACAGGAATAAATAAACGTTTAATGTGGCGAACTTGTGCCAAAAATAAAAGGGTACAAATGATAATAAGAGAGCGTTGCGGGCGTCGAGGTCGGCGTAGCAGCAGAGTCGAACGCTGGGGCGAAACTGACTCCGCTCGCCTGGCGGAATCCCTTATGTACCCTCGTGGGTTTCTGGATCGTTCGGCGTAGAAGGTTCGGCGCGTAGAACATTCTAACCTCGAATCAGCAAGATGGTTCTCGAATTTACCAGAACATTACTTTACAGAGTCAACAAAAATGTGCCTCCGCGGCCAGGAATCGAACCATGGCTCTCAGCGTGGAAAGCAAGCGCGATAACCGTTAGGCCACGCGCGCGCTGCCTAGTTGGCCAGCTGCGCGCGCGGCAATATCAGTCACGTTCTCTCCACTGCTAATCGCTCTCTAGGCTTCTTAAGACGTAATCTTAAGCTAGCCCCTCCTCATCTAAAGCTACTTGCTTACTCATCCCTTCTCCGTCCTAATCTGGAGTACGCATCTGCCATCTGGGACCCCCATCAGGCCTATCTCATCAATAACCTCGAATCACTCCAGAATCGTGCAGTAAGTTTTATCTACTCAGATTACTCTTCCTTTTCTAGCGTAACTAATCTTAAAATCCATGCAAACCTTCCTGTCCTTTCTGTCCGTCGTAAACTTGCTAGGCTATCTCTTTTCCACAAATTTTACTACAGCCAGTGCCTCCAATCATCATACATCATATCTTCAGAACACCGGCTTAGTCGTACGGGACATAACCTCGGCGTAAGACGCCCCAAAGCAAGAACCGTCACCTTCCAGAATTAATTTTTTTCACGCACTTCCATTGATTGGAACGATCTTCCCGAGAACGTCGTCATCACTCATGACCCGATGGAATTTAAAAAACGCTTGCTAGAGTCCCCACTTTAGTTTTGTACGAACCAACTATATGTGTATAGTTTGCCTTTTACGTTTGTGTGTATTTGCTCTTTGTATGCGAGTTGTTTTTTGCGTGTTTTCTACCCTTTTGTTTTTACGCTGTATACCCACCGCTTATGTAATACCCCCTAGGGGGTCCTTAAGGTATCTAAATAAATAAATAAATTACTCAAACGCCTTTGATTTCATCGATCATGATATTTTACTTGCCAAAATACCATTATTGGAGTAAGAGGCACTCGATCTCATAGAATCATACTTAGTAAATAGAAATCAATACGCGTCTTTTCCGAACTTTCATTGGATAGGCTTTCTATAAAATCGGGTGTTCCCCAGGGTAACATATTAAGCCCATTGTAATTTATATTATACATAAACGATGCTGTGCATTTGGCCAAAAATGGTGATGTAAAGCTGATAATTTACGCTGAAGATAAAATTTTTTTTTCTCTCATAACAATTTTTTTACTTCTATTGCTACAGTGCATGAGGTACTAAAACGAAGCGCCGCCTGGACGCTAAACAACAAACTAAAACGGAGTTGTTAAAAGACCAAAGCTATTTTGTTTAGACCCAAAAATAAAAAAGTAAATATCGTACCTCACCCTACAATAAACAATGAAGAAACTGAGTTTGTACTTTGTATTATAACTCTGGGTGTGTTCTTTTCTCGTGATATGAGCTGGAACGCGCAAATAGACTATGTGAAGGCAAAAATATCTAAAAATGTAGGCCTAATAACAAAAATTTAAAACTTCACTTCCTATTCGAATAAATTAGCTATACATAACACGTTAATTCGTTCCCACTTCCATTACTGTAACCCGGATAGGGGCACCACAACATAAAGTAATCTTAATAGGTCGCATCTATTACAAAAAAGGCAGTACGTGCAATTTCAGGACCTCCATTTATTCATCCCACTAAATCATGATTTAAGTCCCTAAATAAAAACCGTCAAACAAATGTATGCTTACAAGCTTTTGTCAACGTACAAGAGAGTTGGAAAAAGTAAATCTCTAAGGTCTCCTTAGAGATTTACTTTTTCCAACTCTCTTGTACCGCACCTTGTATAGTAAAGGCCTAGTAGCTTAGGGCAGGATGTGCGAGAACGAGTGAGGAAAATGGTTGTTAAAGCAGGAGCTAAAGCCTTCTTCTTTTTTTTAACTACATAGTCAAACGCTTCTTGTTAAAGTTTGACTGGCGGAAAAGGCGTTACTCGTTGTGTAAACTAAAAACTGCTTATTGTGTAAAAAAAAAATTGAACATGTATTTTTAGATTGCTGGGATGCAGTATTATTTTAAGTCGTTCTTCAAAGGACCTTAAAAAAAAAAAAAAAAAGACCTGCCTCTAACTTTCACGGAATTTGTTTTTTAGCTGTTGGAAAGGGTGGTAGTGTACCATACGATTTACTTATGCTTCTAGGATTACACAGTTTATGGCGGTGTCGCATGGCAGTCCGCCACCCGGATGTTGATATACGTCCGGTGCACAAGTATTTTGTTGAACATGTATGTTTTCTACAAGAGGCTCAGCAACGTCAATCTGAGCGGCTGTCACTGCTTGAGGAGTTTGCCTACCACAGCGACTTTTAGTGACTCCGGCCTCAGCCGGTCAGTTGATGTCTTTTAGTGTCTCGATCTAACATGTGCGTGATGTTACGTGTCATTGTACAATACCAAACAATAAAAAAAGTGTATTGCGTAGCCTAGATTCTACACCTGGCTCTCGACGTAAACAGTCGAATGGCTGGCTTCGTCGGAGCTGCGATAACGGCCCTTGGGGGCCGTGGTGTTTTGTCCGCCGCGCGTCTGCCACCGACGATTACAAGGTTGCTCTGCCGCCCATCCCAAATGCGGTGACGTGTCTAGACTGTTTTGTTGCATTGCGACATCAAGGAACGCCCGTACAGAATCGAAGAGTACAGGCAAGAACTGAAACGGTGTCCTGTTCTCAGCGACATCGTAGCCCTCGGGTCCTTTCAAATGAGTCACGTTTGGTTGGCAACGTTCCGTACGTCCGAGGCCAAGGAGCGATTTCAGAATGCCAAGGAAATCAAGGTGAAGGGACTCTGCTGCGTCATCAATGATCCCAGCACAACCTAGGTTCGTTTTCGCCTTCACTGGCTTCCTTTTCACGTACCGGACGATGCGGTCCGCAGACTCCTGAAGCCCTACGGGAAGGTTGCCGACGTCGAGCGCGAAAAGTGGCGTGTCGCGGGTTCGGAGGGCGTAGAGTCCACCACCCGAGTCGCCCGCCTGGCGCTCAAAAACGGTGTCACGCCGGACAGCAACCCTTACCAGCTGCGACTTCACGGGGCTAACGTGCTCGTCGTCGTCCTTGGGAGGGCGCCTGTCTGCCTGCGAGGCAAGCGCTCAGGGCACATTAGGCGAGACATGTCACGTGCTGAGGTGCTCAGAGTGCTTCCGCTTCGGGCATGAAAAGAAAGGATACGTTAAGACTAGGGTTCCGTGTTTTCGGAGTTTATTTTTCGTCACATTCGGAGGTTGTTTTCCGGACTTTAATTTTTGTCGAAAATTCGGAGTTTATCGGTGTTTATTTTTTTTTTATTCCCAATTCTCCGAAATGCGGAGTTCAATTTCGCAGTGTCTCTCATTAAGATAAATAAATACTATCCCAATGCAAACGTATTCTGGCCAAAAAGAAAGAAAAAAAGAAACGCGATTGTATAACTTAATATTTTCTTCAGTTGTATTTGGCCTTGCTGACATCACTACTGGCAATACTAATTTGTGTTACGACGAAAGTTGTACACAAGTGTTGTTTCGATAAATGTCGATACCTTAAAATCAATAAACTGCTGGAGGTAGTCGCTGGGCAGCTTGTTTTCATTCCATACTATTCCATCAACCTACCGCGCGGCCGCGCGAGATAGAGTGGTAAAGGATGTAATAGAGAAGTTTCAACCGTACCTCTTTTCCACTTTATGCAATCTCTATGGTCCATAGCTTTCACTGTCAGAAAAACACAACCTCTCCTTCCTCTAAAGCACAAATAGTATGCCCCAGACTGGAAACATAAAGTGACTTTTGTCGTGACTTGAAAGTACAATGACATGTTGTCCTGACCGAAATTTGAAAGATAAGTGTGGTGGCATTTTCCCAGGACCATTGACTCTACACGATGATCAAACCATTAATTGCAAAATACTTGTGTGTGTATGGCGGGGGGGGGGGGGGGGGGGGGAGATTGGCACATTGAACTTTGGAGTTCTTCGGATAAATCCGAATTGACAAAACGTTTACCGGCGGGTGTCCTAGTTAATACGTACGCTCGCGTAACCGGTGGTGCCCTGGCGGAAGACATGTCGCCCTTCACCACGGACGTTGAGGAGGCGGAGGGAGCTGCGCATGGTCTGGAACTTGGCACCCCGTCAGCTGTGGAACATCAGGGGCACCCTGCCGAAGCCAAAGTGCTGCGGAGGCTCACCGGAAAAAGGTGCCAACGTGTGTCCTCCGTACAGACTGTGCCCTGTCAACCGAGGAGCAGGCTTGCGCCATGGACGCCGCCAGCGACTTCAACAAGCGCGGTCTCGACGAGTTACTCCTGACGCCGGGCGTGGCGCCCAATCCCAGCGCGTGGTGGGAGAAGAAGAGCCAGTACCATCCAGTGCCAAAATATGCATATAAAGATTGTACCACAAGGCTTGTCGTAAACAAAAAGATTACGGAGTAAATTAACGTGCGAACGTCCGTAAGGCAAGTATGTCCCATGTCACCGCTGTTATTCAATTTGTATTTAGAACTTTTTCTTTTTAAAGGGGCAGTGCAACACTTTTAATGTTGAAAGAATTGGCAGTTTGCATTTTTTATATTGTTTATGCAAGCCCAAGTGACCAAAAACGCGTCACCTTTCCCCGGAAAACTGCTATTCTGCTGCGTAATCGCAAAGCAAAAAATGAATTATTTGCCGATCTGCAGCCGCCTGTCGGGGTTACGGGAACTGTCACTGGGGGATACGCGGAAGTCAACAAAACCTGTCCCCCTCCGCTGCTACACTCGCCGTCAGCTCCGTGGCGAACCGTCCTTTGTGTCGATCGCTTGCCGCGACCTTCGACCATGCTAATCCTTTAAAGGGGCGGTGCAACGATTTTATGATTAAAACAATTTGCGTCTCGTCAGTTTTACCTTGTTTATCGTGTCCCGGGGGATAAAGAAAACACCTCCTTCATTAAAAATGTCGCGATTCCGCTGCATAATCGCAAAGCAAATGTCCAGCTTTTTCCCCCACCTGCAGCCCCAAGTGGCAGCCGAAGGAACTACGGCGAAAAGATTACGTGACCTCGCTTGGCTCTAAGCTGCAGCATAACGCCCGCTAATGTCAGCAGAGAGAGGGAGAGGAAGCGTCCTCGAGATAGCACACGGGAAGCTACACGGCACTCCGAATGACGTCACTAGGAGGGGGACCAGGTGTGACCCTGAAGGCTTGAAGTGAGTTGAGGGGTGTTCGAAATGCCAATATTCATCTTTTTTTTACGCAAAAACTAGGACACGCAGGCAAAATCGGTTTTCTGTTCTTTACTTCAGAAGTGTCAGAGGACAACCTCCAGAAATCTTTGACCGAAGTCCGGAAATCGTTGCACCCCCCCTTTAAAAGTCGATAATCGCGGAGGAAGCGGTCGGGGTCTCTGAAGAGAGGACCCAAGGGGAAACCACGTGAACCCCCAGAGTACGTAACTGGAAAGTCGACGTGGAGAGTTGAGAAGCACTCTAACCCTCGATTTGTTTCATATTTGTTTTTAAACAGGAACTATACTTCGTCTCACCCTACGATGGACTAAAGGCAGAAGCTACAGACCGCCAGATCCAATCACGAGCCACTTACAAGTTGCGTGGTATTTCGCTTCGATGCGCGCATCGGCACCCGCGTCTCGAATCACTAATGGGGAGGGGCGGACGGTAGTTTGGATTGAATAGCACTGAGTGACTCAACAATTTTACATTGCAAAAAAAGCTATGTCATACAGGCTCTTTGCAGTGTCGAAGCTATAAAAATGATGCAGCGCTTTTGGACTGGGAGGATCATTCGTCCACCCCTAACCAATGCTAAGCGTGTCATATTTTAGCTTGCAACGTGATTGGACCTTGCGGCCCGTGGCTTTGGCCTTTAGTCCATCGTAGGATGAGACGAAGTATAGCGCTCGCAAGAAAATACGGTTTCCTGTTTTTCGTTACACAAGTGGCGCAGATTAATTTCTGCAGTTAATTGTTCAGTCTGAAAATCGTTGCACCGCCCCTTTAAAGGGGAAGTGCAACGGTTTTTATGTTGCAAGAATTGCTAGTTTGTATTTTTTTATATTTATACAAGCCCAAGTGACCAAAAACACGTCACCTTTCTACGAAAAACCGCTATTCTCCTGCGTAATCGCAAGGCAAAAAACGAATTACTTGCCGATCTGCAGCCGCCTCTGGCGGCTACGGCAACTAAAATGACGGCATCTCTGGGGGTACGCGGAAGTCAACAAAACCTCTCCCCCTCCGCGGCTACACTCGCCGTCAGCCCCGTGGCCAACCGTCCTTTGTGTCCATCGCTCGCCGCGACCTTCGACGAGGCTACTCCTTTAAAAGTCGAAAATCGCGGAGGAAGCGGTTGGGTTCTCTGAAGAGAGAACCCAAGGGGAAACCTCGTGAACCCCCAGAGTACGTCACTCGAAAGTCGGCGTGGAGAGTTGAGAGGCACTTCAACCTTCGATTTGTTTCTTTTTTTAATAACAAGCGCTCGCAAGAAAATGCCGTTTTCTGTTTTTCGTTCTATAGGTGACGCAGATTAATTTCCGCAGTTAATTGGTCAAAGCCTGAAAATTGTTGCATTGCCCCTTTAAGTGTCTTGAATAGTAAAGATTGTCGGGGCTTCCGTCTGCAAAATACCGAAACAAAGGTTATCAGTTATGCAGATGATATCGCGGTGTTTTGCAGTGACAAGCTAAGCGTTAGTGCCGCGCTTACTTTGGCGAAATGTTTCTGTGACGCTACTGGTGACGCTATAAATTGGAACAAGTGCGCCGCGGGGATTTTGGCACGGAGAATGGGCCATAACTCCCTCAGAGTACGAAGGCGCTAGCTGGGACCGCCTTCCCTGCGTTTACCTCGGCGTCCCTTTAAATTGTTACCGCGAGAACTAAACCTATTGGTTGGGGGTCGCCACCGACCTGGCCAGCCGCGCTTCTTGATGGAAGCAACGTGTTCTGTCCATCTTCGCGAGAGCGATAGTTTTGCAACTTCTTTTTTATTTCGAAGATATAGTATGCTTAGCAAGCGATTCACTGTGCTCGCGTGAATGTTCAGAAGTCTCACCGTATTTTTTGCTTTGTTTATCTGTTGATCTAACTGGGCACACACGTGACAACCTCTTTCAACGGGTGCGTCAGGGGGACTTGGGCTCTCACACTTGTTTGTTAAGCAACTCGTGTCCCGATTCTTTTTTTCTTTGAGAACAGGAACATCCCTTCATTCGAACGCTCATAGAGACCAAACTGTCACATCATTTGCCATCATTTCTTGTATCCTCGCGTGGTGGCGAACCCACTCGACTCGTGGGGTTTCAAAAGGAGGTCATTGACGCAGTGGGGTTTTCGTCTGCTCGTTTTTTTTTCAGATATTTGTCTCTTGTGAGCAAGAAAATGCTGACGCGCGATTTGGTAGTCAGTTTGTTTCCTACGCCACTGTATATAACTCTTCTTGTAATGGCAGCCAAGATATGCTGAAGAGAGTGAAACGTATGTTTCACTCTCTTCAGCACAATGAAAACCCTTTTTTTAAAGTTACACACCAGTACGTTGCCGGTCAAAGTGTGGCTAAGGGAAAAAGTATTTATGTAAAATGGACTTTGAATTGTTTGTTATGTAAGCAACCTGAGACAATTTAACACGTTCCTATATTTTGCTGGGATGCCGTATTTTTCTGGGATGTGCTCCAGCGCACGCTTAAGAAAGAACTGCCGTTACTCTATCGGGCAATCGTTTTTTGAGTGTAACTAATTAGGACTGCGTACCTTTTGACATGCTTTGTCTTCTTGGCCTTCATAGCACATGGCGGCCGCGCATGGCAGTGCGGCATGCCGACTCCAAGTCGAAAAATGTCCGTTTTTATTTTTTCAACCTTGTGAAGCAAGTAGAAAGTGTGTTTTCTACCAGCGAGACTAAGCCTGAGCGGCTAGGCCTTTGTAAGTGCCTTCTCGAAATGAGAATTTTTTAACATGTGCTACAAAAGCTTTTAGCAAATTTTTAATACGTCTTGACATTCACTGTTTGATTTTTGCAATAAAAAAAAGAAGGTCTTGCGTAGCATACACTCTCAGAAAAAAAAAGGGTATATTCTTACACCCCTAGTCCCATATCGACACCCCAAAACTTCAGTTCTACGCACAGCGTACCGACAACGAACAGACGGCACAAACTTTTACGAGGGGCTTGAGAACGGTGATAAACACCTCAATAAATTGCTAAAATACGTGTCAAAGACTAAAAAAAAAAAAAAAAACACCGAGATTTTGCATTAGGGCCAAGAAAACCCCGATTACTTTTTTTGTAGTCAGTGACACGTACATTAGCTATTTGAATAAGTTGTACCACACGGCTATCAAGCCTCTCGTGAAGGTGGTACCATCGGTTCGAAATCAGCGCGCTGTACGTCGGACTGAAGTTTTTGGATGACGTATATGGGACAAGGGGTGTAAGAATATACCTTTTTTGTCTGAGAATGTAGTCACTAGCGTGACTGGCTCGCAACCCAAGGGTCGCGAGTTGCGACCCTTGGGTTGCTAATACAAGCCCAGGAACGGCAATCAAGACGGTTGTAGCCGAAGCACCTTTAGATTAGCATAATGAAACTACTCCAAAAATGCGCAAGGCGATAATTTGGAGAAGGTCACTGGGAAGACTAGAGCCGTTCAGGAAACATTCATATGTTTGTGTGAAAACACTTACCATTCATTCCTTAGACTTCTGCCTTGATTGTTGGTAAAGAAACCATAAAGGAAATGGTAAGGTAGTTTGTGACAGAAGATCTTTAATCGACGTCATGCCTAAGGGACATGAGTACACTATTGCCCTTGGAAACAAGGGTTGCTCATTTTCTTGCATTTTCTATCAATAATCGCAAGCGTAGCCAACCATGTTTGTGTTTTTTTTTCTCGATTAAGCCCTTTCGTACATCATGTTTTTTTTTTTTTGTTACTCTGAACATCTATGAGACTATACATGTGTGCCTATTTAGGATAGCTGCATTACAGTATTTTTGCAACGTATACTCTGACACACGTACTTTATACAACCTTTAAGACCCCTTCCAACGCGAGGAAAACACCCCAACTTGAGGTAACAAACATCATGAACATTTGACGCATGCTACGTTAAGAATTGCAAAAACTAGATTTTATCATAACGAGTCTCCAAGTTTACACAGCGGTCTACTTCGGTTAATAACATGTCGTGCACCGGACTTCATTCTTTATTTAACAGGAACCTAGTCTTTTGTAAGCATCAGTGTCTTTTGTCAAAGACTGTATTCCCGACAAACTGTTGCATCGGAACAGAAATACACGGCAGAGAAGACGCGTCGGTATATTCTTTTTTCTCTCGCTATATATTGAAGTCTTGCGATTTTAATTTGGAGTGCATAAAATAATGTTTTATTGTATACGAAAAGAAGATGAACACGCTTCGGAGCTCCTGGCGATTAACGTTGTAGCTTAAGTAATATAATTGCCAATTTCAGTTTACAGTGACCAAGGAACTGCTTCACAACTTATTACTAGTTGTTAAACACGTACACGTAAAGTCCTGACTAATCAGAGCCTTTTATAGGCTTTTTCTAAGGAAATATGGGGTTGATGTCGTATATAACTTGTTGAGCGGGATCGTAAGGCAACGTCATTGCGAGCTCCGCAATAACCCGGAAAACAATTATACTAAAATTACTTTGGGTGAACAAATAACGATAACCTAACGAGGGCCGAAACCTTTTAACGAAGATGACAACAAAAATTATAAAAATATGTCTTAAGCATGTGGGAAGGTCACGATATTTCCTATTTAGACGTAAATCAAGAGGTGGCTTTTCCAACCATCAGAGTCATTCTTACGACATGCTTTAACTTATTAAGCGATAAACCATGAAGCTCCTAACGTAAAACGTAAAATAAATAATTTTGAAATGCTTTGTTTTTCTGGCTTCTATGTTTTAAAGTTACGCTACACTTTTTCCCGCCTGCTTGATGAAATGTTTAACGTTTTCTGGAATGTAATGGGTTGTCTTTTGGACTTCAATGGTAACTGAAAGTTCGAAATGTTCGAACTACGCTGTATGTTTCAAACGCTTAGCTCAACAATAACTACTGATAATTCATGCGTCTTGTCCAACGTTTATCTTCACAATGTTTAAAGAAAAAAGCCAGTTAAATATCGTATTTGCTAGCCCTTGTGAGTAGGTGGTGGTCCTTTATTTAGTTTAGTATCAAGTATTGGATATTGGAAAAATGCTTGCCTCTCGTTTATGTGTCTTTTTGTCCCAGCATTTTGCGCGCGGTTATTTTTTACTATTTCAGTATCAGGACGCTCAGGTTAAAAATGTCGTCTGATACTACTAATTTTTTTGAAAATTGGGTTAATGCGGCAACTGTTGGTCATTTATAATTATGATTCTAGTGTTTCTAAATACAGAGGAAAATTATTTTCAAAAGTAAAGTACCGACGAAAATATGCCATTTAAAGTAAGGTATAGTAGTAGCGGTTCGCCATCTAGATTTACTCGAGGTTGTTAATATAAAATCAAGAGTTCATAACTTGGAATAAAATATAAATTAATAATCGCTATTGTATATATGTGTAAATATTTAAGTTGTTATTTTTATCTGAAAGTACGGCGTTCCTGATAAAAAAAAAAGAATAAAAGAAGTGAATCCACTCTGTTATATATGTTTTCTTCTAAATTAAAACAAATTAATTTTTGTTTATTAAAAAAATAGTAAAATACCTTTTCATGATTTTGTGAACCGTAATTTTAAGCTTCAGATACCGTGTTCGTGGAGCCTATTGTTAACGCTTTTATTTTTATTATCAAAATTTGAAACAATCAGCAACACAGGTCATCAATTTGTACAACACTAACTAAGGTGGCGTTTCTTCTCACGCTAAGCCCGAGAACACCGAATTTTTAAAATTAAGCACGTCTTGCATCCACGTCACCATTTTGACTTTTAATAGAAGAAAAATAAAGTTTATATTTAAGATATACGAGATGCGATGCATCTCGTATATCTTAAACCTGTTTACTCCAACAGCAAATCATGTCAGACCTCCTTTTTCTTTATATATGAAATGGATTTTCCCCATTGCCTACCATGTCTTCTCAAATATGAACAATAAGGCTCATTAAAATACTCTTTTTTATCACCTCATTCGCAGCGTTAATTTAGGTATTACAGAACTCAAAGCTATTTGAGACAAATCGAGTGCTCACATCTCAGAGACGTATATCTACACTTGCGGGGTCAATACCGCTATGCGCTTCTCTGCACTCTACCACTCTAATGCGTTGTTATCACATCGATACTTCATCTTCCCCAAAACGCAGTACTACCTCTTCACGCCAAATTAAATGGTTCAGAGTTTACATGATCGACCTTATTTTTGTATGCGACCACTCAGTTATTCTTAAACGTGGATATACTAAACGACATCATTAACGCTTGAGATGCTAAAAATAGATCCTCATCGCTACTAGCTGAAATTGTGTTGTTCCTTAAATTAATGATTGCACAAATAGACATTTGACTGTTGGAATGCTTTGTATCTTGTGCTTTTACGAGGAATGCAAGATATGGACATTTGCAATGATCTATAAAATCACAAATTAATATATCGTTTGACTATATATTATATATACAATCACCAACCCGAGATAAAACTAAGGAAGAAAACGGCTGCCACGTTCTGATGCAAAATATGCACAAATGAAAATTTGCTGCGCAGAAGGACAAACTTACATGAGGCTGATACAACAAAACACTGGTTCGCAGGAAACAACAGAATCATCTCCATGAGATATACTTTTGCTGAATGGATAAATTCAGCTTCATTTAAAAGCGGGAAGCTAGTACCCACAACTTCGAGTTCCGGAACATTTCTGTTCAAACTATAACGAAACCAAGGTCACCCACGTGCATACGTGATCTTGCAAATCTACTTCTTCCCTCTGCCGTTTGCTAATTTTTGCTCTAGTTTTTGTGCGTGAGCAAGCATATCCAAACACAACAAGGATTGGTACAAAAAAGAGCACACACCCCCGTCCACAAGGTTCAGTTTCACGGTATAGGCTGTCATAAGGATCCCGGCCCTAGCATCGACAGAGCATGGCTTGAAACATGTAATGCATGGGTACTAGTATTTTGTGTACGGAAGTCTTATGTGACCTACTTCAGTTGTATGACTAACTTCGTAAATTGCTAGATATGCTTTTTTTTTTCTTAGTACAACAGCGTTCAAGAGTGAGTTACAGCGGCGGCTATAGTTGAAGTGTTATTTTTACTACCCATTTAGATAATATGAGAGCTAGTACGGAGTGGAGATATGTGCACGAAAAGCGTCGTAACTCTCTGAAACGGAAATGTGGCACATGAAGAGCTTTGCCTTTGCGTGAAAGATTTGGAAATCGAGATCACTTGGTTATCTACGCATTTTCATATCCTTTCTTTATTGTAGTTAGCAATTATATAAAGTGCATAATCACTGTTGAATTTATGAAACCCATAAAAAAAATTCTAGGAAGCTCTTTTATCTTCCGTATCATCAGCAAAATGCCAAGCCGTTGACGCAATCCACAAAGTGTGCGTCATAATCCACCGCGGTTCTGCTCTAAAACGTATTCTACGTGCAATAATCCTGAAATCACTGTGCTCACTTCAGATTCTCGTCACAGTGTGTAAAGGCTTAAATTAAAGTTTCAGGTGAATGTTCTCACTCGACTGGTATGCAAAGACGTTTAACCTGACACACTTCGCATGTACCCTACGTAAACGCAGCTTCAGAAAAAGAAATCTGAGGTAACCACAACAGGTGTTTCGAGAACGAGAAACACATACACATACACGCCAACTCTAAGAGATCTTCCGGTGACAGGAGGAAAAGTGCGATCAAACATGAAAAGAGAGGACGAAAAGAAAATTGCACCGCCCAGGTGGAAAGCACACGACAACAGCAACAACAGAACTCAACACTAGAGGAGGCCCGTGGTTTGTATATACACTCTGAAGAAAAAAAATCGTGTATGCCTCGCTTCTATCGGGGAGTATTTCCGTGACCTTTATATAGTATACGGTACTCCCCAGGGAGAGTAGCTTCAAACTCGAGTGCCTCTAATGAAGTGAAGACGTCATTCTTGACTTTCCCTGTTGGAGTCGATAGGGCATCTTCAAGGTGGAGTAGAAACCGCTCTTTCTACACCAATCTACAGGCTTCTTTTTTGTTTGGTTTTCGAAGAGTGTACGTACCTAGATATAACTGCATGAAACTATAACATTAGCACGCAGCGTCAAGCTTCTGCCCTTTGTACCAGAGTGAGAGAACACTGAAAGCGAGAGCTGCTGGCTCTGTCGCGTCCATATATGCGCCGGAATATCGCGGAGTCGTCAATGTCCTGTGCAGGGCGTCGTCGTCATAGACTCTGTCCTTCTGCGCGAAGCAGACGCAGAGGTCCCCCGCACCTGCGTTGGCTGAAACTGTCTCTGGAGGAAGAGAACCGACTCTACCCTTTCAGAAAGGGCCCGTGGTGTGACTCGTGCTGGTGGTGGGCGGAGGCTGCGGTGAAGCCTCCAGGCCGGACAGAACCATCGTGGGTTCTGTGTTGCGGCGCTTGATTTTGCTCTTGCTCTTCTTGAGCATTGTCGCCTGCGTTGAAGGAAGTAGTAGGAGAGAGAAAGATGGGAAGAAGGAGAGGACAAAAAAGAAGGGGAGAGGGAGTGTTAAAGGACCGCTTGGGCCTGCCTTAAGAGGCACACGTTTTCGGGGTTTCTTTTTTCTTTTCTTTTTTTGCGGGTGTCATTTTGGGTGGTGGGAAACAGCACATTGGTGCGGAGGTGGTGTGCTGACGACAGGCATATTTGGCGGGACCGTGTTGAGGATCGTCTTTGTAGCGAGCGAAAGACACCTCGTGTCAGCCTTAACTTTTACTGTGGCATTACGCGCCCGGCGTCATTGAATGTGTATCGGTGTTATTTTCATTATTTCTTTCTGTAGTACTAGAATACGTTCGCCTGCATAGTAGGTGGATTTATCGGCGGCTGGTGCTCCCGGTTCCTCAATTACCCAATAAAAAAAGATGACAGTGGTGGTCAATTTTGTAAAGAGGATTGACTGTACTTTCATATGCTGAAGCAGGAATGAAAGTACAAAATTGGCTTTGAGAATTACAATCGAGCTAATGGCGTCTTGACAAAACATCAGCATGACATCATAGGCAGCGGGTGGTTGAAATCGCCCTGAAGAGTAATTGTAATTGTAAACTATGTAGCTCTGATAGCCGAGGATCAAAGGCCAGTTGAACATTGAAGAAGCTTCATGTTAGTCCTACATGAGGGCTAAGGTCTTATTCAAACGCCTGAGAGAATACACGGTGGATGCTGCTCCTTTTCGTCACTGTACGGTACATTTCAATTGCGCGTAAGCGCTGGATGAGCAACGCCAAAGCTAATGCCCTGGGCTAAAGAGACGCTAGACACCCGCGCTGAAAGTTACGAAACCAGCAGACAGATGCTCAGAACCTGTCAGTTATTATGGTTTTCATTCAACACCTGTATTCAAACGAGAAGCAAGTAAAAGAAATGCTATTTTTGCGTAATAATTGTTATATTTAGGAGGGGAAGGAAACGAAGCAACGTTGAACAAAAATTAAATCACACTTGCAATAAACTTTTTTTTATTTTATTACAATTGATTTTAAAACAAGCTTCCTGAAAGCCTCACATCCGACGATGACGTTCCACAGAAATGCTTCTGTTCCCTTCAGGGGGCTGGTGGCTCCTGGTAAACCTACAATTACCTCAGTTTTTTGTGTGTGTTTTTTTTTTCCTAGATGAACTGAATATTATTTTTAGAACAATCTGGGTGAATGGTTGGATTATTGGATCGATAACTGGCCGAGAATCTCGAATTCGACATTGCCTCAACACATAATAAAATGTTCCATAAAAGTTTTGACTTTTCATACTTTAGTATATGGTCCTACTAAAAGAATCTAAATCAAAATGACAAACTAATTTGATAATATTTGTTTACTTTTTAATCCAATATTTATTTGTGTGGCGTGTCAGTTTTGTGGACAAACCATCGTGTTTATTCAAGTTGCGTTTGATCGCTTGATATAATGAAGCTGGTATAATGGATCTGCGAGTTTCGTGTATGAGCATCAGGTGGACTCAGCTGCTGATTTACATCGCAATCGGTATGTTAAAAAAAAATCGGTGCTGCTGAAAGAAAAGGCACACAAACAGCACACTTTGGCCATATTCTAGGTTCGGAGAAATTCGGGAAGGCAAAAAAAAAAAAAAAAGTAGAACGTAAAGTAATTGCGTGTCAGGGATATGAAGCACAGGGGTCAAGGAGCGGTCATAAGTAGGAAAGTGCAGGTATAACTCAATAGGTGATAGGTCAATCATTAAAGTAATTAAAGCAATAAAATCAGTGCACGCGGGTATTGTTTATGTGCAAGTTGGACGGTGAACTGGTAAGTTACCAGCTTCGGATGCACGTGACAGGTGTACATGTATGGAAACACGTGCATATATGTAGATGTGAGGATGGATAATAAAGATAAATATCATTTAAATCGTGATTGAAGTTATGATTTAAATCGCGATTGAAATCAAAGAAGATTGTTTTGGCCGATTTATTCGAAGCTTTCCCGCAAAAACAAAATCCGCAAATATTTTTATTTCTTGCTTTTATAACATTCGATGATTTCTATTACATTTGTTTCGTATTTAAATTGAAGAATCACCAAGTGAAGAGGGCTAAACACGAGCAAAAAAGTGACCTTATGAGCGAATCGGGGCGTTCATCGTTTTCTTTCTACCTCCCACTTCGTTCGCCATGGATACGGAACGGCCAATTTTAACAAAATCAAAACGGAGAACGCAAGTATAAAAGGAAATCTAGAAAAAGGATATCCTGTTACATCCAGTCAGACCTCGAAAGAAAATCAAGTTAAGGTTTTTAACGAACTAAAATAATCAAGGTGTTTTTCTTCTAACATGACGGGGAAAGCAGCAATAAAAAGTGGTTATCTTATACTGCACTTACAGTCCTTGTTTCTTCCGCATCGTTATCAGTGATCGGACTAATCTATCATTCAATCGGCCATGTTTAAAAATGCATCTGGTGATAAAGAATCACCATTTTCTAGCTACTCTGATTTAAATCGAATAAATCTAATTTAAATAAAATTAATCCAAATTACGTATACTGAAAAAAGTGATATATATATATATATATATATATATATATATTTGTTAACCTTGGTACAGTGGCTTGCGATATGAGCTGGAATGCGCGAGCAGCGAGCTGTCTAGCATGCAGCGAGCCAAGTGGCGGAGCGGCAGTGGTGCTATTCAGATTCGTGGACGCACTCCCCGCGCGTGATATCTTCCTCCTCCTCCGTCGCACGCATGGCGTGCGCGTCAGATGCACGTTCGCCATAATGACATTCTCCTATGCGCCGCAGCCGCGAGGGCGAGCGCGCATATGATAACGCGCACATTTCTATCATAAGTAATTTAGAGATTTCGTAGATCGTTCCGACATCTCAAACAACTGTACCCGATAACGATACGATGCACGCGCAAAAGCGTCGGCTGCGAATCAGATATCGTTATCGGAGTCATCGGAACGGTCGACCTACAAAAACTCCCTATTGGCGCTCTCATGCGAGCGGCAAAGGAGGAGGCAGATATCGCTCGCGGGGGGTGCGTCCACGAATATGAAGATCGCCGCTGCCGCTTGGCTGCTTGGCTCGCTGTCTGCTCTACTGCGTGGGCTGTACTGCTTGGTCGCAGCTCGCGAATTCCAGCTCATATCGCTAGCCACGGTACCCGTGTACGTACACGTCGCTGTACGGGACAGGGGAGAATGTTTGATCCGACCTGCAGTAATATAGCTTGGTAATGCGTCAGACTGCATTTAAATTGGAAATTGCCAAGAAAGGTGCCATAACGTAAGCATTTGCCCGTTCATAAAGCATGGCGTTATGGTGCAGTTCGCTGGAAAACACCTTTTTTTTTTAAGTTTCTCAGAATCTTGAATTATTAAAGTACGGGATATTTCGATCTTGTGAAATCCTACCTACCTCAAAAGTGCTGTATATGCTGAACAATTGTTTTGTTCCTGACGCGCGTTTGATTAAGGGAACCTAGCCAAACATTTAATATTTATACTTTTTACATACCGACTAAACTACTTTTTACATATTCATACTGCGTTCCGACAACTTGACATGCCGTGGATGAGCCGCTGTAGTTGATTCCGCACTAATATTTATTTACGGAATCATAAACACTCGCTTGAATTACAGGCATGGAAATATATTTGTTGTAATACATTCCCACAACGCAAACTTTGTGTAAAATTGTCACTGTTTTTTTTTTCTCGTCAGTATTTTATTTGGGCGTGGAAATGGAAGTAATTTCGTCTATAACTTAAAGCGTACTGGAAGAAGGTATAGCATGGTTCTCTATGCAGAAAGCGAATTTCATGCAATGTAAGAGCCAAGGGTCACTCTATTCACCTCGATCAGTGCTTGTGGCCGCCGCCATGTTTCTGGTCGTGACAGCAAGAACGTGCATTGCTAAGCCTGCAAAATTTACTTCACGCACAACCTGAACATGCTTGCACGTATCAGGCATCAATCGAGACACGTGCGTGTTTGTTTCGTTGACTGCACGCCTCCTAAATATGTGAGGGGATTCGCATGCGTTCTAACTACCTTTCTTTTTCATACCACGTAGCCCAAATCGTCACCTTTGCTTCTAGAATGTTAGGAATCATATCACGCCTGACGCGTGATTTTTTTAATCCGCTGTGTATCATTCGATTGTTTTGTTCTTTGGTTCGTGTTAGGCTCGAGTTTTGTAGTGTTGCATGGAATCCGCTGACGGTAACTGATGCAGGAAGAATCGAAAAGTTCGGAGACGTATTTATTCATATTGTGTATGACAGATGTTTTCAGAGATGTTTTTTTGACTATTCATACATCCTTGAAAAGCTTTCTTTACGCGACGTGACGAAAAGAAAAACTGCTCGTGACCTTTTATTGTTACATAAAGTGGTTCACGGACGTGTAGATACTAATTTGTCGTCATCATTAAAATTTCATGTGCCGGCTCGTGTTTCTAGATGTTCACGCATATTTTACCCATCTATTGAAGAAAAATTGGCACCATTAATAAGGATGCAGAACTGTTTGAATAACCTGTCTCCTCATGTTGACGTATTTTCAGATTTGTCTGTTTTTAAAAGGGAGCTCGAGTTGCATCTTTTTGGCTTAGTCTGCATGGCATTCTCGTCGGATGTGATTATAAACCTAGACTGTGTTTTGATTTTGATTTATGTGCTACCACATTCTGACTGGCTGGTTGTTATGGGGCATCAAAGAAAAAAAACATTACTATTATTACTATTTTTTGCCATATAGTTATCATGGTGAACCGAGGAACCTTGGAGTTGTTTTTGATTCAACCCTGAGATTTGACACTCACGTTACGAGAGTGGTTCAATCGGCCTTGCGCACGTTAGGTGCCGTGTCTCGCATAACGAAGGAATTCAAAAGCCCGTCCGCTTTTTTCACGCTGTACTGTTCCTCAGTTAGATCCCAGCTAGAGTACGCCTCCTTTGTTTGAAACGGCATTTTCAAAACTAACAGTTTCTCTGTCGAGCAAGTCCGAAACAAATTTATTTCTATCTTTAAATATCGTTACCTTGAAAAAAGTGATCCTTGTTTAAACTTTGCGTGTAACTCGCAACTCGTTGAGCCTGCAGCAGCGTCGGGTGAAGGCAGATCTGTTGTTTTTGTTTAAGACCCTGCACGGCTCGATTAACTCTCCCAGCCTTCTGTCCGAAGTGAGCCTCAGAGTTCCACGTGTGCCTACACTGCTTCAATCATCTTTTTATATAGCTCGACATTTTAGCCACTTAAACCCGATCCAAAGATCGGCTGAGTGTTATAACCGCTACTCTGACACAATTGATATTTTTAACTCATGCGGGAACAAGTTCGGAAATGCTGTTTGAAACTTGCTCTTGCAGGAAAAGGGCCGATCAGTTGAAGCGTTAATGTAGTATTTGCTTTTTGCTCTCACGCCTGGTGATGTCTCTGTTTTGTGCTTTTGATTTCCCTTGTTGATTTGAGTGTCTTTCATACTTGTTAATATTTTCATTCTGAGACTGGTGAACTACGTTCTCCTTCTGCACTCGTGTGTATATGTGTTTTTGCTCATTTTTTTTAATGTGGCAGCACTAAGACCGATTGGTTTTTCCTGGACACTTTAATAAACACTAATTCATTATTATTATTATTATTATTATTATTATAACAGCAGGTTGTGTCTTAGTCACGAGTAGCGACGAATGCGGCCACGACGCGCTCGTAATTTACTTTTTTTTTTTTTTTTGGGGGGGGGGGGGGGGAAGAAGTGGTTGCGGAGCACTGCAAACAAGCTATCAATACGTCGTATCGTTGTTTTTTAGAACTCGTTCATTGCGCGTGCCTTGTGCGTCAGCAAAATGGAGATCGTCGGTGCTTAGGAACGCGAAGAGAACATTTTGTCAATAGCATTTTACTCCAAGCTGTAGAGTACTGAACGATCATTGCCCTAAACAGTCCCAACTGGAAGAGAGTGCTCTTATCGTCGGTAGCTGGTTCCAGGAGCGTGTCATACTGACGTATGATGGAGCACAATGGAACGTTACGGACCATCTACTGTATATTCAAGTAAATGCGTCTTGACAACATTTAGTACTCTGAGGGTCCTCCAGAGTTTCGTGTACCTGCACTCGAACTAATCTCTTAAGAGGGCGTTTTCCTCAATCTGAGAGTGCATGTAAACACCATGCATGTCTGTCTGCTTAAGTGAAATGTGATCTCGAGAAACGTTTCCCGCTCCATATCTGCGAGACAAAAGGCCCCTAGAAGACTACCTGGGATAAACATGTGCAGCAGTCACACGGCCAGTGCAGTGCTCAAAATTTTATTTCAGACAAGCAACCGAGAAAGTTGAATTCACGCTACAGGTAAATCGTATAGAATAATCCAGCAGGGAAAAAAAAGACTAATTTTTTTTTTCTTCGAAACATCCTTAACGGTGGAGTTTCATTCGGAGTTACAAACCGTGTTTACCAGCACTATATACGTTCTGCTTTTGAACATAGCTATTGTCACTGACCGTCACTGCAGAACCTACAGCAGAACAGCATTTTTTTTTGTTGGTATCACGGGATGCAAACAACTTTTGTTTTTTGTGAAATGTAGCTGAGGTCATTAAAGTGATTGACCACAAAGACTGACTGCCTCTGCATAACACTCTGTACCACCAGTCCCTGTTCGGAACGTCCTTGTATGCGTCTTAGAACATCAATTATTAATATTCACTTTTGTGCATTGCACATGACTGTCTAACATGATGCCTGGCGAGACTAGGAGACGCTACAAAGCATAGAAACCTATCAAAGTGAAACAAGGACCGTGGCATGGCGTCGGGTGCACAGGAGCCGACCAGAGATATACCAAAAATCATCCTAGCTATACAAATAAATGTAATACTGCTATGTACAGGCCCTTCAAAGGTGTTACGCACACACTCACGCACATGACACACATCCAAAAAAAAGAGGGCTAGAACCACACTGAGACGCGCTCTTCACGACTGTAGGTTTCCCTCTCGCAAAAATGTCCAGCATGCATACTAAAAAAAAAGACAGGAGAATTATGGCACTAGAATTGTACACAGCTGTAGATGAAACTGTACACTTGTGCACAGAACATTTCTCAATTAGGTGTTACGAGGGATGACCGCGCGAGTCGGTTCGCTATGGGTGTGTGTGTACCCACGTGTGTCAACTATTGTGTTTCGCAGACTGTTAACCGCTATATAAATAGATGGCTAAGAAGCATCGCAGTTATGACAAAAAACAAACGCTCGAAATAATGGTTTCAAATATGCTATACGAAATACATCAAAATGGTATTAGATATCTACTTTCTGGTTGTGTGTGTGTATGTACGCATGCTTGTTTTAGCGAACCTCAGTCACACGCCGGTGTTTCCTAAAACATCGCTCGCTCACACTTCAGTAATGAGATGCATGAGCACAGAATGATATTAACTCCAACGTGGAATGGAAAGAAGAACTGCATGCTCTCTCGTGATAGAAGTAAACGTAATGCAAAAATATCGAGTTTAAAGCTTCGCGATACTAACGAAGGAAAAAAAGTTGAGTTTAAGAACCGGTTAAGCGCCATCCGGCCTTTCTTGTTTTCAGTTTTCAATTACGGAGCACTGACACAGGAACAAGGCACGTCTTGATATAGCAATAGCGGAAAGTGCGCGCGCGACGTTTTGTTGACAATATAATGAGCCTTGTTCATGAGCAGTTTCTACCAATCTGTTTAGTTATTTCAACCCTAGATGACTCAACCGGAACTTTACGAACCAAAGTCTTTAAAAAATATTGCATTAACTCTAAGCAACAAATCCTAAGTTTGAGATCGATAAGAGCGAAAGTTAAATAACTTTCATGCACGCAGAGCAACTTTTAAACAATCAAACACCCGAATCAATGACAGTTTACCTGACAAAACTTCCACGAGTAGTGAACAAAAGAACACCCAAGACTCAGTGGCACAGCCAACCTACATGGTAAATGCACTCCCAAAAAATGCCGTTTGGAGAAGTATCGCATTCATTCTAGCCACCTCATATATGTGTATATGTATAATATTTATATTTATATATATATATATATATATATTTATATATATGTATAACGTTGTTGAAACAGCTTTCCTTTTCTTTAACCTTATTTATTCAGTGATCAATAGTTTGTACTTCGTGGTCTGACTGTTCCACAAACTGTCAGAGCTTGGTAGGAAGCAAACCATACAAACTAAATTCAAAGGGTCTATAAAAAGATAAAAACTTCCTGGGTCGTCCTAATTGTAAAACAACAACAAAATAAATTAAGGGGTTAGACCGGAAGATGGGTGGCTGGGATTTGTTTGGCTTTCGGAATCTATCCTAGCTGTAAAGAAAGGACACTAGAGTCTTTTACTGGAACAAGTAGGGCCCCTGAAGAGTCATGTGGAAAGCATCGCTTGCCAAGCTTGTTCACGCGCCGAAATTGCTGCAATGTCACAAATTAAAATAATTACCTGAGGAAAAAAAAAAAGTTTTCTGGGACTGAAAATACGAGTAATTTGTCCCAAATGTGGTTGAATACCTCGGCCACTGGAGAAGATCAAAACATGGACATTATCCGTAATTCCTAGCGTCCGGGCAGTTCGAAACGCAGAACTATTCGAGAAAATGGTATATCGTGCCGGTATTCTAAAAATGTAACTCTTTAAAATACATTGAGGCTGTATAAAATGTCTAGAAGCGTTTGCCTTACAAAATATTTGGACTAACCTTTTTTGCGCGAGTTATGGCTAAACATTTTCAACGCCGTAATCTCATTAAGTGTTTAAACAGCACTAGCACCCGTCACTTTTCAAACATAATATCTAGCGAATCAAAGCACGTTTACTAAGCCCTTTTTCTTCTGCGTGCGGTCTGCATGTTGATGTAACGCAATGCTGAAGAAACGTGTAACTGATAATTAAAAAAAAAAAACTCTCTATCTATATATATGATATAATGCTCGGGAATTGATTTGTTGTCAAGGAAAAGAGAAAACAAATCTCATTTAGGACTGGACGACGTGATGTAGAGCCAACTCGCATACACGTAATTGCATTAAATTATTAGCCTCTTGAAAGTGTACTTGATAATATAATTTAACACAACCAGTCGGTGTAACGCAATTCAAAATTTTACGCTTGAAAGCACCAGATCAATTCTATATTAATTTACGCATACCACTCGTACATATAAGCATGCGAATGCTGCTTTCTACACAACAGCCAGCAATTACCAATGCACCGCGGTGGAAAAGACTCCCGAAGGACGAGGCAAGGGGTTCCGCTGCAAGGGTTTGCTTGATTTACTCCTCAAAAACTGTGTTCTGCCATCACGTGAAGAGAAAGACTGTCGTTCCTTTCTAAGCATTCCTGCAGGCGTGGGAGGAGCGGTACAAATTTACACAATCGAAACAAAAGGAGCAAAATCATATTTTGTTTCCTCATACATTGCCTTTTGCGGCTATATTGCAATTTTTTGCTTCCTCGTTACCTGTCATCTGCGAGCACCTCCGCAACTAACCACTAATCTACCGCTGTACTAGGTATAAGTCTAGTACTAGCCTACCAGTGTTAAGTAGAGTAATAGACACGAGCAGGCAGGAATGTAGGACTCAGTTATATGATCCTTCAGCTGAAACCCCTGCAAGCAGCCAACTTAGTGGCAAGGCAAATATTTCTCCCATTTCTCAGTCTCTCTCTCTCTTTCTTGCTTACATTATTCAACATCCTCGCAATAAAGCAGGCAAATTGCAGCCTTCCTAACTCAAAAGAAATTGGGTCGAAATCCCTGGTCGGGAACCGTAGCTGTGGAGACTTTGTTTTCAAACAAGAAACGTAAAAGAGTGGAAGTCCACAGCAATCGTCTTGAAACTTAGTCCCTTACAGAAGCAGCGAGGCTGGGGAAAGGACAGGGAAAAGGCGCGAGCGAGCGACTCGTTGACCGTCTCGACTAAATCTAACTCGTCTTCGCCCTCCGTGACACGCGACAAAAAAGCGAGACTCATTCCGGCTACGCTCGAGCAAATACAATAGCTTTGCTTTTTCCCCGCCGCTTTGAAAAGACCACGCCCCACAACCAGCCGCCCGTCACAAATCGCGCTCCGTTTCCAACCATGCGCGAGCACCCACTACCGCGGTACAGCGGAGTGGTAGTAGTAGTAGTAGTAATAGTAGTAGTAGTAATAGTAGTAGTAGTAGAAGCCTATACATTACGAAGAAGGTGAAGAAGTGTCCCGCACAAGCGAAGCTTCCAGGAGACTCGGTGAACTCAGCGTAGACCATTTCTTCTTCGGAAGGGAAACAGAAACAAGCATGGAGCACCCCGGTTTCTTCCTCACGCTGCTGGTGCCCTGATCTTTCCAAACCTCACAACCACTCTTCGTTTCGGTACAAAAAAAAAGAGAAAAAAGAAATCAGCAACGTTCATCTGGCGTCCCGGGTACCCAGAGAGTGGACAGCACCGCAGCAGCAAGCACGGAGGAATGCCAGGAGAAAGTTATAGGTCACAAGTCTCTCCCAGCGTCGCCGTTGCGATCCGCGGTTGCTTCCGCCGTCGATGGTCGCCGACGACGATGCGCTGCCGACTTCGGCGCTTGCCTCGACAACGGAATGTCTTCTCCGGGTCGCCGTGGACGTCGCTACTGACGCCGTTGCTCTGGTCTTCGGCTGAGGCCGCCCCCGTCAGTCTTCGGACGACTTCTCGCCGCTCGACGACGCCAGCATGGGCTCCGTGTTGCGACGCTTCATTTTACTTTTTCTGAGCATAGTTGCCTGCCACGTGAAACGTAGTTGTGCCGAGTGGGGTGTTGTTTTGTTTGTGTTGTACGTCGGATGTGGGTTGTTGTCATTGACGTCATTGTGTTTGTTGTTGTGGGTGGTGATGGTGGCGGTATGGATTTAGATCGGTGCGATGGAGGCGGGTTTGGGGAAAGGAACGAGAGGAGGGGAGGAGGAGGGATGTGTAGGGAAGAGGTTGGCAGTGGGGTGTGAAACGAAACAGAAAGGTTGGGGAGCGGGAAGAAAGGCGAAGGAAGAGAACAGTGAGTGGGAGGTTACAAAAGTAACCTCCTCGTTCTTTTTTTTTTTTTTTTTTAACGCGAACAAGGCGAGCAAGTGACCTGACGGTAGGCGACAAAGAAAATGTCACCTATTCCGCACTACGGAACCGCGCCTCGAACTCTTGGAATAAACTGACTTCACTATCGACACTCGCTAAAATGAAAACAAAGGGTAAACAAAGCCCCATGATCGTTCTCACTTCTTCTTAAATTCAATAAAGCTCTGCAAAGATGACCGACTGCTAATTTAATTTAGGTTTCCAGTTTCTAACACGAGCATTAGAAAATAAATTAATCTGCTCATTAACTCTCATGTATGGTAATGCGAACCTTTAATGGCTTAGAATTCATTAATTGTTAGATACAAAAACTGGCATGTCAGTTTTTACTTCGCAAAGCACTGGAATGCATCTCAAGGCTCGCAGTCAGCTGTATAAACGATTTTTATATCCAGCTAATCTAACGACATGTTGATCGTTTAGTAGTTTATTCAATATGCATGTCTAAACGTTCTTAATATTGAAAAAAACAATTGTAGAATAATTTAGTGCCGCTACTGTTAAGCTGCTTTCACTGTCAGTTGCTTAGCAGTTCTCGAATTCTTTTTAGGTTCGAAACATTGAAATATTTACAGCTTACGTTTGACTGTAAAGGCAGTTACAAAAGTACAAATTATCAGACAAACTAAAGGGTCTGTCTGTACCTTTGCAAATTCACTAAAAACAAGAGCGCATGCATCACAAAGAATTTGTTGTAATAAGCTTGTTCTGTTTGCATATATAGTATAAAGATCTTAAAATTTATTCAACCTTTGCAGTTCTTATGGGAAAAGAAGGAGGAACCAAGTCCACACCTAGGTTTGGGGAGCATGCTGCATGTGCCGAGGTGCAGTCAAAAAGGTGCAAGCAGGCAAGTCTTAGTAAGCATTCAGCTTGCACAAAAACAATGTGCACGAATTGTTGCTCCATTAGATACTTTTGCAACATGCTTTCATCAAACATAAACAAAAACATTAAGGTGCAGTTTTCACACCAATCTGTATGAATATAAAAATGTACTTAAACAAATTGAAAAAAAGAGAACTCCACCTTAACGCAAAGGGCTGGGGAACCAAAATATGGTGCGTCCTGTGTACGTCACAGCACCCGTGACTGACTGCCGTAATTTTGAAAAACTGGAGGCATGTGACACTAGGTTCTTGCTACTAGTATTAGTCATAACAAAATATTTTGCACTTATAGTCCTAACAGGCACAATGCATTTAAATCAGTGTCAACCCTCCTGAAAGATATACAAGAAGAATAGCTATAAACAGACCACGGAAGTTAATACTGAGAAAGTAAGAATATTTTGCGATCCGAAGAGTGGGTTCACTCAGAAAGAATAAAACACTCGAATGGATGAAGGACGCACATTCACAGTTATTTCAGCGAGCAACGACACGTTTATATGATGACCATCGCACTACGAATACCACTTTGGTCACGGAAGAATTGCAGGAAAACAAAAACACTAAAAAAAGAAAAGAAAAAGATAAACATTTCTAGTATTTTCGTTTAAAGTCAGCTCTCTTTATCTTTACCTTTTCTAGTATCGCTTTTTTACGATTTTTGTTTATATTCAGCTATCTTTATCTTTATTTTTTTCGAGTATCTGTTTCTAGTACTTTCGTTTTCCTTCAATCCTTCTGTGACCAAAGTGGGTATCACATAAAATAGGCATCATATAAACGTGTCGTTTCTCGTTGAAAAAAACTGTGAGTGTCTGTCTTTGGTCCAGTTTAGTGTTTAATTCTTTCTGTGTGAACTATAGTTTACCAACGCGCTCTGCAACGTGTAGAGAAGAGTGGGGCATTCGTACATTCGGACTGCCTTGCAAGTTTTGTAAACGCCTCAGAGAAAATTGACGTAATCAAGGGTTTGCGATATGTGAATTCTTACTTAAAAGCACAAATAACAAAGCATTTATTTTTTGTTTTTTATATGAAAATTTTCGCAACGAACAATCTGAGGGACTACTTTCTGAGAATAAATTATATACTGGTTATCCCCAGTGCTCTTGTTGGAGCGCGCAATTTACTGTGTGACGCTCACGTACGATGGTGTGTACGACGAAGGCGGGACACTTACTTTGAGGGCTGACCTGAGCACAACAACTTCGCCGGGACCTTGAATCCAAGGCTCCCCGTCCACTTGAACGGGCATCTCAGTGTTTAGTCTGATCCGCAACTGCAGTGGGAACAATAAAGATTGGTGAAAACAATGCTCCTCTGCCACCTTGCATAACGTTTAAAGGTTGAAATAACGTTTTATGGTAATAATTCACATTCACTAGGTGAATCGGTCAAGAATGTATTCCGCAAAGACTCAAGGCGTTACTTAACCTATTTATGTTTCTCTAGATATATTTGGCAATTTAGCCCAGTCCAGAATTGGTAGCAGATAATTGATTCAGCTACGTTTAACCAAGTCAACACGTCCAGTGCCGTCGGGTTTAAGCAGCCACGTTAACCGATATGCTGAATCCGCAGTGATTGCTTTAAAACTGTGAATGTGTACGTATCGTCGAAAATTTTGGCACTCGGTAGTGATGAATCAAAAACGAGAGAAATAGTACTGAATTCGGGTGACAATCGTGCCGATTTACCGTTGAACTTCCGTGTAAGATTAGACTTTTTAAATAACTTCCGACAACACTAATTGTCCTTGACAAGTGCACCAATAGAAACCTAATGACTATATAATTGCGAAATGTGGAATAAACATTCAAGTGACGATATGAAATATTTAATACATTTGCTTTTTGGCGCCCTACTTATGCTAATAAAAGTAAGTTACAGCATCTGTCTTTGACTGAAATGTCAATTGACAGTTACTGTTTTGGGGGATATTCTGGTATTTCAAGTAATGCATAACACAAGCAGTTTTAATATTTTATTCATTTAAATTTGTGGTTTTATCTTTACAGATGTAGCAGGAATTCACATTCTTGCTACCCTTTCGCTGACCACGCACAAAGGAACGATTTCTGACATGAATAAATATTCACAGTAAGCAAAACGCAGGAATCAAATTAAGCTTGCGTATTTTTTATGATCAGATGTCTACTAAATTTTTTAAGCGATAGTGATAAAATAATGTATTTCTGCACGCCAATGTAAAGGGATGGCATCTGCTGTTAGGGTCGATTGCGTCAGTTCGTTACCGAAATACCAAACGAACTTTCTAAACTTTCTTTATAAATTTCACTGATATAGTTGGTTGACTTTGTGTATAGGTAATACAGCGACTTTGGGCAACGTGTTACATGAGGCATAATTAAATTTCCTGAACGAAATGTAAGGTGTCAGTGGCATGTTCGCGGAAGTGAGTTATGCGTAAACTATGTCTCGGCAAAGCAATAAAGCACGTGGTTTTAAAATTACGCAAGGCGTATCGTCATTATAAATGCTTGGAATTAAAATCTTAGAGACCTATTTTCCCAATTTTAGGTTCAATACATTGAAGGACTGGCAATAATAGAGCAGAAAGAATTAGATTTCCAAATTTGGAAATAAAAAAATTTAATGGGTCAATGCCTTGACAGAGCGAAGAACAAATTCTCCCAAAGATGATTTCAAGATTGGGCGCATCCTGACAAAATGTCATACATGGAAGTTCAAAAAAAAAGTTACGTTTTGAAACATAGAATTTCAAAAACAAAGTTTTATTCCCATTAAAATGTGCTTGTTAATTATGTTTGAATTTCTTGTTATCAAAAATAATAACGCCAGACGTCATAGTATGCAAACTTGCCACATGATTACGCCGTTCTATCATACTGGCGGCACCATGTGTACGAAGCTGACGGAAACAATTCGGTTAGACGCAAGCACGAGAAGAGATAAAAAATAGCCGGAAGCAGGTTTCACGACGGTTTCAAATAAGTAAAATCATCAGCGACTCAAGTCTTGATTTACTGAAGGATTAAAAAAAGTAAAGCTTTTTCCCCAACTAAAAAGATCAAGCTACTTTTTCTTCTAACAAAGACAATGGCATGGTTTGGATCCGAAATGGAAAGTTTATGCTTGAACCATACTTTACACTACAGTTAAATTTACACTGAATTTTTTTCCGCATAGTTTTAAATGATCGAGCAGATTCACGAATTTAAAAATCAACCTGCCATGTTTAAGAAAACACTTGTGGTAACAAAATCAGTCCAGTTTAATTAAGTTATTTAAATAATATTAGTGTAACTTAAATAAAATAAATTTGACTCGAATATTTTTTAAACAAATTACTTTTGTCTGCCCTATTTAAAACACTTCCCGCGTCGGTCTCTAGCAGTGTTTTGTTCAATGTCTACGACGGAACAACTACTTTGGCAGACCAGCGTCGGTTGTCGCACTCTTAAGATAAAAAATCTCAGTTCAATTTTTTTTGTAGAGTACGGAGGCGTCCAAATCATGGTGAACAAAAAGGTGATACCAACGAATGACGAAGCACAGAACAAAGTTAGACATGAAAAAAAAGCGATGTGCGAAGGGGCAATGAGAATGACGTTTCATTCACACAGTTTGCCTCCGCAGATCTCGTTTTCGAGATTTAATCGAATTCTGAGATTCGCCATTTGGTGGGACCCGTCTGTAGTTCGCCGTCAGTGGCGCTGCCTCCATGTTGCGCAGAAAAGCAAACACACAGTCTCTTTTTAGGGTGCAGCATAATTACACCTGTTTACACCTATAACTACTCTTTAAATGATTCAGTCAGATGTATTCGTCGGAAATGTTCCCATTGCGAGTGCGTGCTAGAGCAGCGTTAAAAAAAGAGAGGCGAGTAAATAAAGTAGCTCACATGACCACCCTGTGCGATGCGGATGGCGCTGCGCAGCCCGCTCTGGATCTGACCCATGTGCACGACGCCCGTGACGCCGACGATTTCGAGCATGCCGTCGTAGTGGGTCGGCTTTGAGAACATGTCCTCTTTCTCGGGGCCCCATGGATTAGCACCGGAACCCCAACTAAGTAGGAGAGACACAAGACAGCCGAGTGAGCATTCTGTGATGTAGAGTCAAAACTATGCGCCTTTAAAAATAAGCTAAATCCAGAATAGTTCTGACTTAATTTGCTCGTAATAAATTGATAAAATTTTGATTGATAAAAGACGTTTACAAATCTGTGTACTGCGAAAATAGAGCGCAGCTCTTAAGGTGGAGGAGGGGAGGGTACGGAAATGAGGGTATGAATCCTCCGCCTCCATAACCTCCTCCCCTCCTACACCCCTTCTCTCCTCCTACACTGGCCTCCTCCTCTCCTCCTTCCATGCTCCTCGCCCTCCTTTCCTCGTCCTCCTCCTCTTTCTTCCCTCCTCCTTTCCTCTTCTCCTCCTGCCACTGAATTTGTTCGTCGGTGACGTGACACGAAGTCATGACGTCATATTCCCCTCTACATTTAGCGAGGAATCTGAATTGGTGTTGAGGTTACGTGACGTCCAATTCCCAGCTAAATTTAGAGGATAAATTTCTCCGCTTAATTTTTGCGGAAAAATTTCCCCGTTAACTTTAGCGGAAAAATTTCCCCGCTAAATTTAGTGGGAAAATTTCCTCGCTAACTTTAGCAGGGAAACGTCCCATAATGCAACGCAGGCGGCTACGCCGGCGCCGCTCAATCCGAAATTGGGCGCCTAAGAGCTGCACTCTAAAAGCAGCGCCAAACGAACCGACCAGCAGTGGCTCTGAAAGGTACAGGGTAATTAATTGCCTTGGACTTCAGAATCATCCAAAACACTGACGGATTAAAGAAGGTTGAGGCGTGTCATGTAAAGCAATAGCTTTATGTGTGCGTTCGCTAACAATCAAACAAATATCGTCGGAGTCTTTATTGCAATCACAAACACTAGCGCCTGTCTTATTTACTTCTTTCATCAGTCCGTGTGCTTTGTGCGCTGTCTTTATATTTTACAGACAAACTAATAGTTATGGCTGAAGTACAACATAGGCAACGACGACCTTTTCGAAAAAGTATGTTCCATGGCTACTCTAACATTTCTGTCCTTACACTGGCACCGCAAGATGTATGAATACAAACAAAACAAGCAAAGTTTAAAATGTACTAGATACTTGGAATAAAGTAACAAATTTCACATGAATAGTTCTAGAAGTTTTTGTCTTCTTTTAAATTTGGATCTAACACGAATGACGCGTCAATTAATCCGAAGTATAAAAAAGGAAGTGTATCCTATCAAAAGTTTAGGCCTAATTCACTTATTCACCATTGCACAATAAAAAAAAAAAAAAAGAAAACAGCTTTTGCACAATATTTTGTTCGAAAGAGTGAGAAGGCTTCCCACCTGAGAATATTGAGAATGATGATCCCCTCCACCGGAGGCAGATCGATCACTTTCCCGTCCACTTCCAGGCGAACCTCTTTGTGCAGATCCTTCCAGGTCTTCCTGCTCACCATTTTGCGAAGCCCCATTTTCACGTACACACCCTTGTTGTGCAGTCTGCAACGTGTACGTTCCTCCACATGTAACACATTCCACACAATATCTAGGAAGTTAACCGACTTGAGCTTAACATGCCGACCAGAACTACGGCTCTGGGAGTAATCAATAAAATGCAAACTGTCTGACTCAGCACCGCGTTTTCAACAATATCGGTTTTCCCGCCAAAACTTCCGACGGCAGTGGCTGTTCACGCCCCTTGTTTCTTGACCCGTTCACCGGCGTTCTTATCGGCGAATGCTGCAATTTCATTAGGGTGTTTTAGGGAATCTTTTTTGCACATCCGATACCGTACGATGGGCGTTTCGGTACGCACTGCGCATATGCGAGCTTTCTGTGGTGGCGCATGCGCAGTTCCAACCGGAGGGCCCATCGTACCGTATCGGATGTGGAAAAACGGTTCCCTAAAACTCCCTATTGGCTGCGGAGCGGTAACGATATGCTCGGGTTTGCGTTTTTTATGCTGTCAGTGACTAGAGTGTACAATCAGTGCACATAACTACAAGGTTTTCCCGCCAAAAAAACTAAAAAGTTTTCTCCCCACCAAAAATAAGCTACTCGTTGCCGAACTCTGGTTCTCCACCCCGATGTAGCGGCTAGCGGTTCGAAACAGATGCCAACTTTTCAAAACTCACCGTTTTCTCATCCACGATATAAATGATTTTATGAAAATTTTAAATGGAAAATTGGGGTCCGTTTTTGCTTGTTTTCGTTATCTTAGGCCATTCAGCTTTGTGTATTCGAGAGTTCTGTCGGCCGCCATTTTTCAAATGAAAATTTTAAGAAATCACTTATAACTTGTAAATGAATTAACGGATAGTTCTGAATGTATGGCATTTGGTTCGAACCACTATAGCTCTATATTTGGGCGAAGAATGATTGTTCGGTGATGCGTAATTTATTTTTGCGGTAAAAAGAAAAAAAAAATTGTCAATATTTTTGTTTACACTTTGTATTTGGTTTTGAGCCTTGTAGTTATCAAATATTTAGTCCCGTAACAGACCCGGTGGAGCTCTTTTTCTCGGACCAAGTATTGATCGATTGGCGATGGCTGAGCACGCATAATCATAAAAACGCTGTACGCTAACTGACTGCTGTATTTCGGTTAGAGAAAGCAAGTCACCGTACATTTCAACCTTATTACAGTGATAACTGGCCTAAAAATAAGAAAAAAGCGTTTGAAACGTTAGTGAGCTAGTATTTTTTAATTTCTCACCACTTGGTGCATTTACAATTGAAGGTGCTCGGTAACGTTGTGATGTACAACAACCAATATAACCCCAATAAAATGTTGGAACGTCTCCCCCCTCCAAGGTATACGTTCTGCCAATCACCAAGGACCATGGAAAGTGTCCAGCGAATCGTGACGTAAAAAACGGGCTAATTGCAAAACATTCTGCTCAGGGGCATTGAACAAGCGATAAGCCATGCTCACTTTTTTGCGCAAATTGTGTTCTTTAAATCAGCCTTCAATGTCTTGTCATTTGCTGGACCCTTTCTGTTAATCGCAATGATATGCCAGTGATTGATAACGCGCCAAACGTTTCATGATGCATGTGTCTCGCACCTTATGCACCTAAGCCAGCCACGATTAGCTAGAATAAACGACCGTTTACAAAAAAAAAAAAAAAATGACGACAGTGCACCACAATTTCTTCGAACTACGTGAAACCTCAATTAAAAAAAGACACTCTTCTTCCAAAGGGCACACAGCGTTTCAGACACCGAAGTCCACACCTAAATTTCTCATCTACAGCGAGTGACTCGTCGCAACTTCGGAATGGCTGACGAACTACACGCTGTCCAAACATCCATACAACCCCAATTATTATTATTATTATGACGTCCACACCATTCAGGCATTCTTGAAGGCACAATGCTCCTCGATGTACTGGACGCGGCAATGTGCCAGTCAATTTAAAACTGGTAATGTGCCAGTCACTTTAGTGGTAATGTGCCAGTCAATTTAAAACTTAAAATGCCGGATATACCATATGCGGCATTTTACCCCGGTTGTCTAGACACTAGTCTGGGCCAACTCATATTTACACGGACTGTGCTTAGAGCGCCATTCATTTACCTTATTTCAATAAAATTAGCCAATGAGCAGGGAGTGGTAAAGTTGTGCAACGGCTAAATGTTTTCAATAAGAAAAATGTGGACTTCCTTTTGCCAGCGGGAGAGCGCGTCCTTTAGACCACGAGAAGGCTTCAATTATCATTTAAAAAGCTGATTAATTGAAGATAAATGAACGGTGATACGAGTCACATGGCAGTGTAGTATGCACGCATACATTTAGCGCAACGGTAAGCACGGCCACTTCATGATGGAAGTCCTTTCATCGGGATGAAGTGGCGAAGGTACATAACGTGCGGTCCTCTGTATATTATTGAATGACTTCAGACAAAATCACTTTCCTACTCTTGATGAGTGTAAAGCCATCTCATCAGTGATAAATAAGTTAAATTTACATCGATATCCTGGAGGTCATCTATTGGCTCGGGCAAGTATCCAAGACTGCTTTTGCTGTGTCTAACGGTCTCCTACAGACCGGCATTTACCCTGCTCTCCTTTTCTTCGCCCTGCCGTGACTCGAGACTATATATAGATTCATTCATCGTTCTATTCCTGTCCCTCCGCTAAGCTTCCTCTAGCTGCCTCTCTTGAACCGAGAGTTACACTACACCAGGCTCCTGAGCTCAGACTAAACAGTGTTTAAAGCGAGGCTCTGTTTGTTACTCAAGGGGCGGCTTGCGGGAGGCAAGTGTTGCCTCGCCGGGAGCCCTTACCTGCTGTTGAATTTGTTTGGGTTCTCTTCGCGTGCGTTGTGGAAGTCGAGGCAGAGGTCTGCATCAATGCCAATGCCAAAGTAATTGTTCATGACGAAGATGGCCGTGTTGTCCTCGGACGTTGATCCCGAGCTGTTGGTCAACGATCCTGGCTTCTCCTCCGGCTTCTCATCCGAGTGGAAGACCACCGTCCACCTGCGGGTTCGGACCGTTCGGGAAATTACGTGTAGGTTCCTCGCAATGTAAGCTGTCTGTACACCTTTTTAACGCCTATCACCCAGGAGTTAAAATGTACCGAGTCGCTGAGCCGTGGACGCATGCTGATAGAAAGCTACTGCGCGTGTTGAGAACGCCATCTACAGCCCAGTCGAAAAAGAACGCAGGGCGCAGAAGACAAATATTGGACTGCCCTATTGTCGAGGGAAGGCTAAGAAAGGCAAGGTGTGGCAAGTCCCGGGCCTCTTGGACCGCAGCAAACGAGAATGCGGCATTAGCCCACAAGAAAGCCAAAGAACCAATCACGAGGTGAGAAGATGTTAGGCCACGCCCAGCATTCCTTGAGCTGTGAATGACTTAGCGAAAAAGACTGCTTTCATCAAATCGAATAAAATCACGTGAACGTTTAGCTGACGCCATTCGTTACAGGATGTGGGGAGAAAAGTAAAAAAAAGGACCACTAGAAATGTGTCTTTTCTGGGTTTACACGCCCTTACAAAATCATTGTACACTAGTAGCATTGCACTATATAACCAAGGATGTAGACCAGGGGTGCTCAAGCTGCGGCTCTTCGCGTGTTAAAGTGCGGCCCGCGGCTCCCCTTCTCCCCCCCCCCCCCCCCACTCCCCCACCTCCCTCCCTGTCACACGAGCACTTCTCCAAAAAGAGAGAAATGGAACGCGTTTTAAATCGAAAGACAGGTTGCAGTCTGGTAGTTTTGGGCTACTGCTATCTTACGTGCAGTTGGACTGCTTTTGACTCAGATAAATTGAAAGGTGTTTGAGTTTCGTTTCTATTGTTCTGGACAAAAGTTTGCCCCCCCCCCCCCCCCCCACGGCTCTTGAAAGTTTCGTGGTTTTGTTTGCGGCTCTTAGGCCGGGTCAACATGGTCACCCCTGATATATACCAACAAAATGTTGACAAGCAGGTCCGCGTTTACCCACACCACGTGTGGGCACTGGGCGTGCGCAGCAATCAGGTTCGCGTCAAGGGAAGGAATCGACAGATTTTGTACAGAAAGCATCTTGTGCTCTCTGCCTTTTGTAAACTCGCAATTTTGCCGCTGGCGACTTTAGCTTTGATTTATTTATAGGACTACTGTCGTGATAACATCAATTAAAAGGGCACCATCACCCTAATGTCTTGGTAATTTAAAAAAAAAACAATAGAGCAAACACCAGTGTCCTCCTCCTTTCCCAATTCAGACGGAATTTATTAGAACTCAATATGTCGAAAGAAACGTTTTTTACGAGTTCTTGCCTTGCGATTTCTTCAGCAGCCGTCTGAGGAAATCGGGTTATATTAATGGTGATATTTTCTGAAGGTGAGAATCCTGAGTTCAAAGCTTTATCTTTGGGAGTTGCTTCTGCTGGGCAAGAAATCATGTTGCCGACGTAGGTTCTTGTATCGTACATGGGATTAACACGACAAAAGGCTGAGGAAGCGAAAACTAAAACGAAACACAAGGCAAATTGAAAGAAAACAGCATGAACTATGTGGATAAGTTATAAGTTCAGTGCCCTGGGAATATCCGTGGGAATTCATGGGTATTACGGAGGAAGCTAAAGGGGCTGATAGCAAACGAATAACATTTATTTAAAAAGAAACATTCGAGTTTCCTTTCACGTTTGAATAATTACGTTACCTGATACGCAAAATGCGAAACTAACATTTACGTTTGCATTTTCAGTGCGGTAGGCGAAGGTCCGGTCGATACAACCTAACCCGACAAGGCCGTAGCACTCTTAACATGATCGGCGCTGGGACTGTGAGCATGCGAATTGTCGTTTTAAGTGCCACGTTTTCCGGACCCTTTACTGGGGCTTTGTTTAAACTGCGCTGCGAAGGATTTGAAATAACGACACATCGTCGTTGTTTGCAATCCACGGCAGCTCAGTTTAATCAAAGCATACAGTCCAGCTAGCCCAAACCAAAGCACTGTTAGACACCATTGCTGATTAGGCTTCTGTACGTCGCGACGGTTTGCACTTCGCGTGTAGAAATGTATGCAGTTATTTTTTTTTAACTGGGTAAAGGTAACTTGAGAAACGTAAATCGCGGCAAATTACTCTGATAAATAGATAGGACTCAAATCAGTTGTATCAACTTAGTTTTACATACTTCCGATTTGTTAAATTTGATCCCCCTATGCTGGACTGTAAGTACTCACACACAAGCACGCAAGTATGTTTTCTTTGTGAATAAACTTATAATAATTATTATTGTAACTTTTACTTTAAAGTTGCTCTCAAAGCAATAATCAGAGGTGAGTCCAAATTTGCAGAATTTGCACTAAAAGTCGAGTCGCAGTAGCCGGTGTTAAGAAGTGGAACCACTGACCTGCAGTGCAGACCACAGGACCCGGGCACTTACCATCCGCAAGCATGCCACGGCGCGAGACTACTTCTTCATCAACTATTACCGAAAGACTCGCGCCATCCTGAACAACTGGCTGCAGCCAAATTGCTGTCGCTACCACCTCCCGCTCTAAGAATCAACCGGAGCGAAGGCGGCGTAAGCCGTGACGTACATCAACGGACCGCATATAAAAAGGGGAGCGCGGGACCAGGCGCGGCGCGCAACCAGAGGAGCACTCGGTCTGGTTGAGCCGAGAGCTACCATTCATCTTCTCATCTTTTTAATTATATCATCTAAAACCCTACTCCGGCTTGACGTTCCTGCGTTCTGGTCCCTCCCTCCGGAACCTAACATCGGCCATGCCCTACGCGCAAAACAGTTCACTGTACCCGTTACTCCAACCACCAGTATTTCAAAAAATGCAGGTGACGTTTAATTACACCCGTTCTTTACCTAGAAATTTTACTACTTCGTCCTTATAATCGAATGCTGCTTCAGTGTTGCGAGCATTTCAATGAGATGATACCATAACGTGATATGGTAACCCAGCTTGTTTCCTAAGCCACCGTAATCGTAGTGACAGCTTAAAAATAATTTGTATGGGACATTTCTCTAGCCTCCTTCATTTGTAGTCACTTTCTCCTGCTCATATCCGATATCCCTGACATAAGAGCGACGTGCAGGGATCGGTGACATAGTGTGTTAGCGCACCGCTACTCGGAGCACGAGGAGCGGATGCTTGCGTTACAGAACCCAGAAACTAGGGGTGTAATGCCCGTCCATCCCCGTTTCTATTTAAATGAGCATCGTATGCCGGCGTGCAGTCGTGTATCCCTACTGCTCGGTGCACGTTGAAAACTCCGAGCTCGCAGAGTACGGCGTGTAACAGTGTTGCCAAAATTTGGCATTCCAAAGTCACCCTGTCTAAATAACTATAAATAAAGACTAATTTACTTTCGTAGAACCAATGCTGCAGGTCAGCCTTGGCGTCTATTCCTGTTGAGAATAACGTTATGTTGAGGCACGAGGGACAGAAAAAATAGCAAGCGGTTCCACCACGAGCAGTGCGGGTCTCGAGGGACAGAATTACCTGTCCAGGCGAATCTCCTCGGCATCGATGACGTCCCTGAGCAAAGTGAGGGGGTCCTCGCCACCAGTGTAGCCGGGTCCCCATCGCAGCACACGGGCAAGGTCGTTGCCCGTGCCCAGGGGCACGATTGCGCACGGCGGGGACTGGCACTCGGAGTCCTGGCCTACGTTGTCCAGGCACTGCAACACCCAGCCGACCGTGCCGTCACCGCCGCACACCAGGATCTTGTAGTCCCGCACGTGGCGGAACACATACAACCTGCGACGGCACAGAACTTCATCAGAAAGAGAGACAGAAAAAAGATCGCAAAAGTTGACAATAAACAGCGGTGGTTCGTGTATGTCCTCAGCGTAACCTCTCACCCAGCTCGGCCATTATATTGTGTAGATTTGATGGGCATTGCACGAAAGGGGGACAAGAAGTAACCAAGTATGGTTACTTGTTATTCCAAAAAAAGCAATAAAGTAAGTTACTCACTTCTCCTGCTCCAAGACAACGCATAACTGTGGCTCCAAAGTAAAGCATTGATGTAACTTAAAACGAACGCATTAGATTTCTCGTAGCATTGACGTTCAATTAAGCAGCTGTTTCTGTTGCAGTTATATTCTATATACGGTTTCCTTTTGGGACGAGGATAGACTGACGCGATAGCTAGCTTGCCCTTCAACGTCGACGTCACCAAGGTTTTCTTGCTCTTTTTAAACTCAATTTCAGCGATGCTTAATTTGCACATCACTGACGTCACTCGTAAGACTTGTCCTGTTGACTGGAAGAATCCCTTAATAATTATACAGTCAACCATTGCCGTGGTAGAAAATAACCGTTGTGCCTGCGCATGAGAATATACACGTTTCAAAAATGTTCAATCAATTCCTTTTGTGTGATTTTTTTATTATTATTTTCAGTAGCTAGTGGGTGATGTGCTGCTTTTTTCTTGCACAACAAAGCAGGAGCATGAAGACGATGTTCCGGTTGTGTCTCACTCCCTTAGCCTTGAACATCGTGGCTAGCCAAGACCACGGAGACGTCACTGGTGGAAACGCCGCTGCCCAACAAAAACGCCCGCCGTGACTTTTTTTTTTTTTTTTTAATTTCCAAAAAAATGAATTTAAGGATTTACTGACTTCATTTTTTTTCAAAATTCCGATCTACATAAGCAGCTTAAATATAGTTCATCCCAAGGTCATTAAAAAGTGTTTCTGTGTCTAACACAAGAGAAACCTCAAATTAAAATAATTCAACAGGAATGAAACATGAAGGAATACACCCCTTCATGATAGAGGGGAGTCGTTTGTGCACTGTACATTCTGATCTTTTTTTTTTTTTTTTTTTTTTTTGTTATGAAGTTTATTTTGATTAGGCGCTTATCTTTTCCGTGAAACAAAAACGTACCGGAATATCCTAATCCAAGAATGCCATACAATGGAGCAACGCATTATAATACGGTGGGGTATGAGAGTCACATGCAAAGTAAGCTACCAGAAACTGGGGAACTATCACGAAGCGTTTGAATTTTTCTGACAACTTGACCATGCATACTGTGTAATACGCACAATGCATGAAGGAAGCAGACTACCGGTCATTCCTTTTTGCAATTTTGTTCGTATGATCGACTAGATACTACCTAAGAATAATAATATTTCAAAAGTGAGACTAGTTTAAAATATTTGGTTGTTGTGATGTCTACAGAAAGAACAATCCCGCGAGAGGTAATCACGTGATGCAACCTCCCGTGCCCCGTGGCCGTACCATGATCAACATTGCAGCGTGGACTGTGTGCCGTCCTTCCAACTTACCCGGGTAAGGGTCCACTGTTTTCAAGGTCGTAAACTTGGTAAGGGTTCAGCATTTTTCGGAAAGAGGTGATGAGCTCTAGACCTTGGCAACCTCCGCTCTTAACGTTGACAAATACAAGCAACGGCTGCAAGCGAAACGTTCCATTTGATTAGTTACATCCGTATGCATCATTAATATAACTAATAAATTTCTTGAGATCCTCACACGTGAGCACGGTCGCACGTAACAAAACTGACTTTTTCAAGTCATTGTGTAGAGACAAGGAGCCAAAGTAATAGACATAACTGAAAAAAACAGTGCGCAAAACGCCTCTTACTTATATAGCCGGCTACTTAGAACTCATTTTGGATGAATTGATGCGCATTAAAAGCATGTCGTTTAGTAGTTTGTGATTCGCATTATACTTGTAAGCCAGCTTGAAACAAACCTTGAAATATGTTCGCCTCTTCTCCTCGTATGTGCGAGCGCATGCACGCACCCCTTCATACGCAACATATTTACTTTCAGAGCCGAACAAAGCAAGAGTCAAAACGCAATATCCGTTTCACTACTTTCGGTTTGAGTTTATGGCAATGAAATCCCCGGGGCCAAATTAAAAATAGGTATTTCGAAAGGGTCTCGCTCTCATAAGTGAGAGCTAGCAAAGCTTAGTCATCCCCGGTTTTTCCTTGGCAACCTGAGAAAATATTTGAACAGCACGAATGCACCTGCAGGTCTGGAAGCATCAACTGTCATCCTTCACAAGCACCGTGCTGTTCGTTTCTGTAGCCAGTATTGGTTATTTTAATAACGTCAGAGAAACACGGCTCTGCATTTCAACACTACGTTTTTAGTGTGGCTTTATAGATGCTTTAAATTGTGAAGTAAATCATGATTTAAATCGTGATCTAAATCAGACCGCTTTCACTGTAATAAATGAAACCAAACCTTTTCACACAAATAAGCATACCAACATATTTTTTGTTTACCGTTTGTAAATCATTTTAGGCTCTCTATGTGCATTTGTTTGGTATTTAAATCAAGAAATCACCAAGTAACAAAACTTCCTATCCGGCTGAACGCGAGCACACAGCAGTAGTCTTTTAGGCAAATCAAAACAGAAATATATTAAGCTGTTTCTGTTCTACTATGGCGTGCTTTATTCAAAGAAAGTTGTGACTTAAACTGAATTATAAATTTAACGGTAATTCTTTCTTCCGCATTGCTTTCAGTGTTCGGACGAATGTTAAGTTCAAAATCCATCTGGTGCATCAGAAGAACAATTTTATAGCTACATTGATTTAATCAAATATTTTATTTCAATCACACTTTTTTATTTATTTACTTGAAGTAAAAATATGATTTTTACTCTGCTTTTTAGTACCGTAAACCCTGTCGTTCGTTATATTTATGAGTGGTAGTATTAATTTGTTTTGTTCGTAAAATTTGTTACGTAAGTCTGCCTCTGCCATTAATTGATGACTAGTGAAAGGAATAAAATATTCGTTAAAAGCAGGATACGCCAGAAAGATAAAATCAGCAGGACAATGAGCACGAATTTTTACTCAAATGAAATCAGAGAAAACAAAGCGGAGATTAGTTTTGTGGATAATCCATTCAACGTGTATAAAACCACGAAATGGGAAACTTAGTGACATTGACGCTTTTAACTAATGGTTCTTTTATCCCTTCCACACGAGCACCCGCAATCGCGAAACTTCGGCCGAATATGGATATGCCCAGGACAGACCTTTATGTGCAGAAAGTAAATAATTATCAGCACGATGGGCTCACCCTGACTCCCTCTGGAATCATCTCCGGAATGTTGTTGGGTAGGAGGAGAACTAAAAGGGTCTTGTCCTCGAAGCTTGACTCCCTCAGCATGTAAAAAGCTTTCACAGCTATGTCTGCATTGTCGTAGGTGATGATCAGGGAACCGTACTCGTAGTAGATGGGACCTATTTGCTTGAATTTGTAAGCTGAAAAATGCAAAAGTTATTAAGCAAGATTCAACACAATCTGATCCTCTCTTGTGTTCTTTCTCGCTTTTTTTGTCAAATATAGAAAGAGTGCGACAGACTTTTCATATAGTGAACACTCTTCTTCTCACTGAGAAAAATATTGCTTCTCATTCGAATAAGCGACCGCTGCGAATACAGGCATTGCAATTATAACACGTATGTAACCTGCCAATACAATCCGTGAACATATATAGTTGCACTACTTGAGCCAGTACCGCTAAAATTATATGCCGGCCTGGAACGTTATTGTAACATATGTTTGTCAAAAAATACTGAGCAATAAACGCCAGCTGGTTCATGCAAAAAAAAAAAAAAAGAAAAGCCGAGGTCTGTCTCACAAAGAAAAATTAAGAGAAGAAAATGAATACAAAATACGAACTTACGTTTTCCTAAGAGGTCTACCAAAATTTTTTCGTACTGCCTCTGCGATAAATTCGGTGGAAGGTTTCCAACGAAAAGCGCAACACTGGAACTATAACAGTCTTCCTTTTGCTGAAGATAAAACCTAGTCAAGTCCTTTTGTCTTATGGACTCCTGTAAAAAAGACGTTTCTCATCACAAGTCATTCACTAATGCGTGACATTCATTCCATAGCTATTCAGATCGACATGCAATTAGAATAGTGGCACCAGCTTACTCTCGCAATGTTCCTGAGCAACTCCCAGGGACTCTCTTGATTGTCCATCACTCTTTCGTGAACAGCTGAAATAAAAAAAAAAATCATCTGTTTTACCTATCACATTTCGTATGTTCACTATGGTCTTGGTATTGACATAGCTCCGTGTTTGGGGTTTTCAAGGTTCATGAGCAGCGAACATTAATAAGGACAAAGCAGGGGGCACGCTTTACTCACACGGATTTAGGAAAAAAGGAATCTTCGTATTAAGGTGTGGTGGGCTAGAAACCTAGGTGTAAGAACCGCGCGGCCGAAAACGGTCCCGCGCTTCAAGCCTACAGAGCGGGGCCTATTAGAGAGTTTCAGGGAACCGCTTTTGCACATTCGATACGGTACGATGGGCCCTCCAGTACAAACTGCGCAAATGGGATTCTATGTGGTAGCGCATGCGCAGTTCGTACCGGAGGATCCACCGCACCGTTTCGGATGTGCGAAAACAGTTTTCTAACACTCCCTGTTACCTATGCAGAAAGCAACACCACCTTCCACTCTCAGAGCTGGGACGCCAAGGGGGATCGGAACCGCTGGCGTGGAGACGACTTCTGATAGGAAACCTAAACTTTAAGACGCGTCTAATTTGAGTGTGTTTTCGGAATTCTGCAAAACTACTCCACGTGCCATATAGTTTTGCTAAGTGCGCTGATTTAGAGGTTTTCGATGATGCTCAAATGTTTGTAGCTGAAACGATACCTTTAAATTTACTAGTTAGAAAGTTAATTACTCATAAGTGATTAGAAACCAAGTTATACCAAATGTTATTCATTTTTCTATAAATGCCCTTCGGCAAAAGCCAATGGGATTTCAACTTTTTTTTTCTGCACTGCGTACTTTTTTGCGAGAGCGATTCCACTCGTGTTTAGAGAAGCACCCTGTTTATTTCTAGCAGAAGGAATAAGATACTGAAAATACGAGACCCAGACGGGGGTAATGTGCCCGTTTGTGTCTCGTCCTCTTACGGTTTTATTGTTCCTGCTAGAAGTATACTCATACTAACACGCTCATTACGATATAATCCTGTACACAATATCAGAGAAAAACGCGGCTAGAGAAGTTGACGTACAGCCCTTGTCCAGCGTGACTTCAGAGAGCCTGAACTTGTTGATGTCGGAGGAGTCCAAGCCAAACTTTTCCAGAGCCTGTATCATGATTTCCTCTACACTGGTGTCGCTCGTCACGGAAATCACGCGGTAGATATCCGCGGATCTGAGAAAAAAAAAAAGACAGCAAATAAAATTATCGTCTATGCGTAGAAATCCGGAATAAAACACCATGGATCAACATTCTAACTTTGAAAAAGAGACATATACATCTAGTTTCAAGAAACGTGAGCTATAGTTTGTTAAATGTTAAGAAGAGCAGGAAAAACGCATCCCACAAATCTTTCTGCTTGGTATAATTATTACTTCCTTGCTCTCTAGTATTCCGTCTGCTAAAGTGAAAAAGGTGCAGCACTTTGAGGGATGAGCTTGTTCTGCTATTCCTAACCGGCAACAGACTTACCAAGAAGTACACTGTATTCCCTTGCCCGTAGCCGCACATGTTCATAAAAGGGCTCAGGATATCTGATTTTCTATAGAGAAGCGGATGCCACTCGTGGTGGCTTATGTGAGGAAACCAGCAAATACGGAGGAAATAATAACATCAGGATTCGACACAACGAGATGTGTTGGGATTCTGCATGCACCAACGTCATGATCATTAAATCTGCGCAGCTTGTTGTGTTGCCGTTTTGAATATAAATTTTATTATATCTGCCTCCCGATTCGCTGGTTTTTGCGGATCGCAATGATTTTATGCCGCGAGCACCGCTGAAAGGCCTACACGCAGGCCTTGTTCATGAACTGGTGCAGTCTATTAGCCCCGAGAAGTTCGCGTGGTGCCCCCTTACGGCGAACCGGGGTGACGTCACGGCGAGAGGAGAAGTTTTCCCCGACTCGCCCGGCTCGGCCTGTGGAGGCTGTGACGACGCTAGCTGTCGGCGCGCTCGTTTTTATTTAATTTTTTTTTTTGGGCGTGTTTTTCGTAGGAAGTGTAAATTTTTATATGTGCCTTTATTGAGGTATGGCCTGGAGCTACAGGTGAAACTTCAACCAACATTTTAAGCAAGCTTAACAGGGCAGGCGACGCATGAATCGCAGCTGGTATATGAAAATAAAGAAATATGGCCGCAATTGCAGGAGCATCGTTATAGATTTACATCTCGCACAATAAATGCTGTTGATGGTCTGAACGAATTCGAAGGTTATGTATACTATTTTTTTATCTCTGCTTTGAAACAAGATCGCCGAAGCAGAAAAGCTGCATGCTCCTCGGGCAACATGCTAAATACAGTCTGGGCCATGGGGAGAGAATCACAAGTAAGACAGCCCAAGTGCAGGAGCAAAGTAAAAAAAACAAGGACATTTTTATATACATTGCTCGCATTTAACCTTTGCTGGATTCGGATAGTATTTCAAAGGACTACACGAGTGGTATTTGTGGACTTGTTTATATCAACCCTCAAGAAATGTATAGCACACGTAAGCGAAGATGTCTACCTCGTTATTAGTCCCTTAAGCCTGAAAATTGAGACTTTACTTAAATGAAATTGCCCTGAAGCTAAAATACCAGAAGCTTTTCTTACGCAGACTGTCGCCCTTCACAGGTTCCACATTTTCCGCTACTAGTGCTGCATCTACCGCTGGACAGACGTTCGAATGCTTGCTTTTACTCCTGTTTTTCTCTGTTGTCAGAGAGTCCAGCTGTAGGGAGTTTGGAGGCTGAGGAAGCTTTTGGGGACCTGCAGCAGTCTCTTTTAATTGGAAATGACAATTCAGACTAAACGGTGTATTTTTTTAATACCCAAGGCTGGAATAAAGAATGTCAGGAAAAAGTAAAAACATTCCAAATTACGGTACTATTGCTGTGCATATTTTGGGCAGTTCAATACATATTATACAGGCAACTGGGGCAATTCGGCCGTTTTTGCTGCTACCATACAAACTAATTTTCAGTTATGTTGCATCTTTAAGAAATATGCCTGCATACGTGTATAAACTATATAATGAATTCACGAAGAAGCTACATTTATGTAAAACAGCCCTGTTCCACGAGCGCTTCAAAAATCACCAGACGCAGGGTCTTTAAAACATCTGCGAACCAGCGCATGCTGAGTGGAAGCGCAGAGTCAGGGTCGCGAGCTAATTTGCCGACCACCCAAAGGCCCTTGGTATAAATGTCACTTCAAATGCCTTGAAAGCGGGATGTCATATCGTCCTAAATCATGAACAGGAGAGGAACAGAATTCCAGCGTCTGAAACACTTGCGCCACCGCTTCACCGACCCTTTGCAAGATTGCCTTGTGTCGTGTGGACGGACGGGGAGGTTCATCAGCGGAATTGCCTCCTCCGATAGCTTTCGGTATTTGTAACCCAATTTTAAAGGTAAAAGGGGCAAGCAGGCTTATAAAATGTACGGTAGCACGTCAATATCAGCCTAACTCAACGTCTTGTACAACGGGTACACGAAGTCCAGCTCCTCGAAGAGCTTCTGGGACACAACGCCAAACCGGGAAACCGGTGCTGGGAAGCGAGCCGATGCGAGGTCGCGGAGCGGAGTCCTCCCCCTGACGTCACGGTACACCTCACCCAATCAGGGCGCTGCGACCGCAGCGACGCTTGTGTTCGCTCTCGGGGCTAATAGGTAAAAATATACAGTATGAGGCAGGTTTTTTTTGTGTGTATGTGTGCGAAATAGAAAACGCATTTATAATCACACGAAAGAAGGAAATACACACTCTGAGAAATGCCTGCGCGTCTAGTTACCCGCAAAACACCCAAATAGCCAATCATTGCGATCTAGGAAATTAGCTTAGCGAATGATGAGGCGGAACATCCGTTTAGACCTCTAAATTAAGTCTGCGCTGTTGCATTACGCAGTGAAAGCATGACGCTTTGCATTGCGTAATGCCACAGCGCAGACTTCATTGTTAGGCCTAAACGGATGTTCCGCCTCATCATTCGCTGAGCTGATTTCGCATACATCGCGGAGATCGGCTCTTTGAATGTTTTGCGGGTAAGTAGACGCGCACGCATTTCTTTGAGCGCAGGGAAGTTTGAACCAGTTATATTAAGACGAGACGCATCGTTATTGTGAGGACTTCTAATTCCCCAAGGGTACGGCCTACCGTTAAGCCTAATAAAATTACGTCGTAAACACCTGTCGTGTTTATACGAAAATAGGTCGACCTCTTTATCAACATTGCCTGCGCGTGTATTCCTCTGTAACACGGAAGAGGAGCCAATCACTGCGATTTACGGAAGAGGCTCGGCGAATAACGAGGCACCGATAACGTCAGAACGCAGAAAAGAGATGTTTTTACTCGCATTTTGTTTTATTCCAAACGTTATCTCAGTTTTGCCATTCGCCGGCTCCTTTTATAACTCTTAATGATTGGTTTCCTAGGGTCCCCCGGGAAGGTAGACACACACGTCTGTTCATAAAAAAGGTCAATGCAACATATTTTCTGATAAATACGATATTATTAGGTTTTTCCGCGTATTCCACATCTATAATTCAACAGCTTGTTTTGCTGACTTATAATTATTCATTGAACTACTGCCTACTAGCTTCAACTAATGAAATGCCCAGATTTTTTTTATAAAAATCAGTTAATTCGATTGTCGACAATTGCCTAAGCAGACCAAGGATGATATTTTTTTTTCCATGAATTGATGTTGCGTGTTTTGAAATTGTCACAGGCACGTACAATGTACGTGTCACAAACACGTACAGTGCGACTGAAAAAGATTTTCTTAGACAAAAAAAATATATAATTATTTTCATGTGTACCCCTTCGTCAAAAACGGAAAGAGACCCACCTGAGCTTTCCAGGGAATACCTTGACGTAGCCCTGGTCTGGATTGGGAGGCCGGTACCTGAGGAAAATGGCTGGCCTCTTGCCTTCTCTCCGCGTCAGGCTTTGCACTGGCATAAAGTCCCCCAGTTCCTTCTCGTTGGGATCTGCAAACCTCCAATCCGTTAGAGAGCCTCCGCAACTCCTTTCGAGTGCATTCATTCTAACAACAAAAGAAAAGTATGTGAGCCCACTTCTCTGCGGAACAAAAAGGCAGCCGATCACAACAAACTACAGGGCGTCCCCTCAAAATTTTTTTACAGGGTTCGTTCTCGCAACCAAAATTAACTACGCATCTCCGAAAACACTTTCTCTGCCAAAATGTAGCGCTAGCGGTCCGAACAAGATGCCAAAGTTTCAGAACCAACCAGTTTCTGAATCAAAAGTTACAGGTCATTTTTTAAAATTTTTAATAAAAAAATGGCAGCCGACGGAGCTCTCGAATACATGGAGCTGAACGGCGACTGTTACCGAAAACGGGCAAAAACGGGCCCAATTTTCCCATTAAAACTTTTATGAAAATCAGTTGTAACTTTTGATTAATATAACGATTAGTTCTGATACTCTGGTATCTGGTTCAAACGGCTAGCGCTACATTTGGGCGGAGAATGAGCATTCATCAATGCGCAATTTAATTTTGCGGTAAAAAACAAAGAAAAAAACACTACATTTATCGGGGAAACACACTAAATATGAGTTCCCGGTCAAATGACAAACTTCAGAATATAATTAGATAAAAAAAAGCCATGTGCGAAGGGACGACGTGTGAATGAAACGTGAGGCTTATTGTTCATGACAACATCGTATGCCTTTTTTTCTAATCGTAGTTTGAGCTCGCTCTTTTTTTATAGGATCCTTATATTTTTTGCCTCGATTGGCTGCCTCTGTATTTAACAGAAAAGCGAACTCAAACGCGTTTTAGAGTGCATGGTCAGAAAAAAAAAACGATTTCGTCGTACGTGTTTGAAAGGCCTTAACTATTTTATTAAAACAATATGCTCTCAACGTAAACCTATCGGAACGCCGACATCCCGGCAATAATAAAAATAGGGCTGTTTTGCGTATACCATAAAAGTGCGCACTCATTTTTTTTATTTAATCATGTATCGTCAAATACCGCGACACAGAAAAGTTCATATATTGAAGCGGGTTCCGCTTGCCAGCTGTTTATTAGCCGGACAAGACGTACGGTTTCTTTGCTGGCTTGCTTCGAGTTGCTTGCGCGAGCGCTCGCATCGCGCGACCTCCAGCCTCGTTCTTCTCTTAACCGCTACAATATGCTTATGATGCCCTACATATACATCTGAAAGTATATTGCTCCCCGTTCACGGATTAATGTACGGTGGAATTTAGGGTTACTTTGAATCGGGGTGTTCTTTTTTAGCAAAAACAAGCAAAACGTCCCTACCGTAGACATCGGTGATGTAGTAATGCTTCGGGTCACCAGATATATGGAATGCTCGCAGTGCGGCGCCCTAAAGAAACAGGCGGTGAAAGGAAGGAAAAAGTTTGAGATTCAACGTTGGGAACAGCAAATTCGGCAAAACCAAAATAATAGCACACGTAAACATTCTTTTTTGTCGCGAACTCCATCTCTAATTCAAACGGCACTTAAGACTTGTCGGTACTCGAGGGTACAACACTTTAAAACTTGGAGGACGCTGAAGCTTCGCCCTAGAGAGTGGAATGCGATAGCGTTATCGGGCCCCGTTCACATCGCCTTCTCATTCGCCGTGAAAGCGCGCCTTGCGTGGCCTGCAATACTGATATTGCATTTTATGCTTCAACCGTTGTGTCCAAAAAAGGGGGAAATAAAGGCTTGTGTGGCCTGGTCAGTAGCATGTCGGCTGGCAACCGAAGGGTCGACGACAAAATCCCGCCTAAATGCCTTCAAATGCTTCGTTAAGGAAAATAAATTACTTTATAAAGTGAAATCATTTGAGACACGTGGCGACCTTTAATTCGCATTACATGTCATGTTTTTTAATCACTTTCATTCCCCGCTGACGTCGCGTTTTACATGAGCGCTCTGGGTTGTTTGAAATTCCCGCGCGAGGTCATGTAACTGTGACGTCATGACCCTATCGACCAATCAGGATTTTCGCGTCACGCCACCGATCCCGGCTTTTCTGCCACGCCACCGAGGTCGGCGTTTCTGCGAAACGAGCTCGTTAACGCTCTCGCGTTAAAACAAAATTTGCAGGGGTTATCAAGCCGGCTGTGATACAGCTCGCAGCAGCAAATTCTCGCGATAGCATCGCAAAATCAATGATGTCCATGCTAGCGTATAAAGGCAAACCTTTACACCAGGAAGCTAAGAATTAATACTTCTGTGATAAAGAAATGATTCGTTTCTTATTTATTTTCACGGATATCTGATCATAGTGCATGCATTTTGGATACTGTTTCGTATTCCTAATGCCATCTGTACATTTATTTTCATCTCAATTATTCTAATAAAGGAAGAAACTGTAATAGAAAGCTGCTAGCTTTCATGCGTTGCGTACTCTATTTTTATTTCAGATATGTAGTTTTATTATAGTAGTTCTGAATTCAATTATATATAATTATTAACCTCATTTCCGTGCACTTATATGCCATATTTCCCATTTTTCCGAAAGCATTCCGCAGAAACCAGTAGATCCATTCTTTGCTAAATTATCAGGATAAGGAAGGTTACTTTGCTACCATCGGTAAAACAGTTTAAGTGGTCAACTTGATGGACAACCTTGCCTCTTAATAAGCGGAAACAAATCCGGCACCTCTGCCACGCTCCCAGCATTGTCTCAACGGCACCTCGCACCTTTTTTTCACAAGCACTGCGTTATCATCTTTAGGTTATGAAAATCATATTTGATTTCTTTCTTGTTATCACTCATATTCTATAAGACTATAACGTACCATGGCACTCATATTGTGTGCCATTGTATATGTTACTCTGTTTATTTAAATCAGCAATCCGCGCTACGATGAGACGAGTTCAAATGCATGCAGTACTTTAATGTGCTAAATTTTACGCTACCGAAGCAGTAAGGGAGTACTTACGATGATTTGCTCCCTAATTGCATTACGTGATACGGTGATTGTCCTGAACATCCTTCTCTTCATAGAGGCGTTGCCGTCGTATACTTTGATTATTTCTGAAAGCGCAGAATATGAACATGGTTCTTAGGTGCTTAATTCTACCTTTAACACGTTTGATGATGAAAAGTGCGTCATGTTCATGTCACGAATGTAAACAAGATCAATGCAGCTGTGTACGACAGTAACACAACTATACATATGCTTATATCGTCCATTAATAGTATATGTTCTGCACATGATGTGACTTATAATACTCATAGCACTTTTAGAATTAACATTTCACCAGCGCTTGTTCCACGTAAATTTCTCGAGGCTGAATGCACCTCTTCTAATTATCGCCTAACATGTCGTTTTGAAGAAACGGTAGAGGAATCGCGACGGCGTTTCTATTGCACCTAATATAATATTTAACGAGCGCTGTGTCAGAGCTTTTCAATACAGGAACATCGCGGTAAGTTTAATGCAAAAATCGCAGAATTCGTGATAAGAGACGGCTGAATATCAAACCGATCAACTCACCTTCATCTTTATCCTTCTCTTTTGGTGATGGGTAATCGTCAAATTCTTTGCTTTTGAGGTCCCCCGTCGATGAAAATTCTTCCGATATGCTTCTTGCTGCAAACACGAAACGAACTCAGTACGTTTTAAACTTCACGAATAAAAAAAAGAACCAAACTTCAGTTAGAACAATATTCGATATTGTCTGTTCATTCAGTCATCCAATGCTTCCTATTGTGCTAAATATAACAAAAGAAGCAATTATTCATCCACATACCTTAACGGATTTAATGTTAACGAATTTCAGGTTATGTAAAAAAAAAAAAACACTACATAGTATCGACTTGTTTGAGAATATATTCACTCAAGTACTTGGCTAGATTATTTCTTCCTGTGATGTTTTAGTGCTCTATCTGCTCTAGGCTTGAGAATGTATCAAATTTCTACGTAGATCAATTTCTGTTTAATAGTAGCAATACCAAAATCACTACCTTTAAGATCATAAATCAAATTGTAGGAAATAATCTGCCTGAAATAATTTTCGAGTCGTATAATAGAGGGGTTTATAGATGACTATACGGGTCTAGTTTATGATATTCGTTCTCTCAAATGTATCATAGATGCTGACGAGTTATTTTCACATCTACCTTTAACTCAGCAAAATAATACAAAACGAAGCATTCGTTTGGTGTCAATAGTCTCTGAAAAGATTGTCGAAATACTTTTTTTCGTATTCAATGTCGATTTTTAATAATTAAGGGAGATATGTCAACTTATAGTATGTGTATACGCTAAGCACGGGCCCTAACACGGCTAGAAGCATGACATAAAGCGTAGCTGAAAAGTTAAAAAAAGAAAGCGTTAAAAAATATTTCTAAATCGCCATGGTTGACATGTGTGGAAAAGAAAACAGTGTTCGCGTATCCCTTGTCCTAAAAATAATAGGAGTTTGGTCACATTCTGAGACCTATGCGAAGAGCAAGTCGTTGGCTTCTTTCGCGAAGCTGCGGTAACGTCAAAACGACACCGAGCTCCGATTGGCTATGATTGAAAGGATAGTGGGTAGAGCTCAATGTCGGATGCCGTGAAGTGTACCCACTATTTTCAATCAGCCAATAAGAGCTCGGCGTTCGGACATCATCGCAGCCCGTGTGCAAGAAGCAGACGAACTGGCGCTCCGCATAGCATTTTGATATCCGTGCTGTGCACAACACGGATATCAACACGTATAGCACTAATGGAATATGAACATATATTTTCCTTACCGCGTAATTCACAAAAGATAGTGTCAAACGTGAAGCGTTAATTCCCAAGTTCCTGCGCTCACACACACCCGTCACAGCAGTAATAATCCTAATGACATATCAGTTGTGAAAGAAATCTAGAACACACATAAACTAGAGAATTCCTTATAATTCTGGCGTGTTGCGATATGGGCAATGTCAGCTTATTTTTATTTAGTAAAATTAGTTGTTTTTTTTCATTACGAGCATTACTTACCGTGCACTCTCAGGATCGCTGTAGCTTACAATGAAACAAAGGTACTTAAAATTAAAAAAAAAAGAAAAGAAAACAGGGAAGGCAAGAAAACGAGCGAGTGGCTACGATGCTTGGAATACGTTTAAAAGTAATGTATAGAACACTTTTTTTTTTGCTGTTTGCGGGGGGAAAGGGGGAGGGGGGTTGTTTCGCTTACTTTTTACTTGGTTACATCCTAATGTATACTTTCTGTGCGATTACTGCGACACTAGTCGTAGTCAGAACTTCTGGCACGCTCAGTGAGGAAAATGAAAAACGACAGGCACATCCTTTTTCTAGCCGTAGCTCGCCCGGCAGCTTACCAGCTGGAATAAAGTACGAACCGCTGCGGCGCTCACCTATGCTGGGGTAAGTGGCCCGGGCTAGCGTCTCTCTCCTCCGCATCTCCACTCCGATGATGGTCTCCAAAGGAACGTCCGTGCGAGGAATGCTCACGGCCGCCGGAGGAAGCATGATGCTCTCCAGGCAGCCGAAGTTGCACTCTTGGATCAGGCTTCGGTAGCAGGTGGCGTGGGCCTGCACCACGCACCCGAAAGCGAGGACCGCCTCACGTTGTTTGTCAACTTCGCAAGCATTCTATTATAAGTTTCCGTTCTACTTGCGGACATTAGGCATTTTGACAAGACCGTTTCCATAATCCCAATAATGGTACTCGATACTCCGCCGCCGGCGCCCTCAGCACATGCACCTCTCAACGAGCAGAGAAACGCGATCACAGAGAACGCCTATATAAAACGCCGCAGTGCCGTATGTTATACGTGACGCACTAGGGGCCAGCGCTGGGCATATGTTGGACACCTGTTCTGCGTAAACGTTCAGCTCGAACTCGCGTTCAATCCTTTTGTAACACGAGTTTTAGCGACAGTGAAATGGCACTCGTGTCTCATACGTGATTCACGGTGGCCTTCCTTTGGAGACGTTAACACTCCAGCACTACGGCTGTCTACGGGTGTTGGAAAAGCGTAAACATTGACATGAGACTTTTTTTTAACGATTTTTGCGCATGCAAAATTTGAAAACACTGATTATATATGAAGTTACGTGTTATCCATATAATACTACATTTTTTACTTCCTGAGTTTTGACCAGATCAGTTGAGGCACGTCAGGAATTACTGCAGACGTGTGTCATTTGCGGCGTGGGACTTCACCAAAATGTAGTAATCACACGAATAATTCATGACTAGGTATACCAACAACCATGCTCACTCGCACTAAAGTAATTCTTGTTACGAAAATCGGGTTTCGAATTGCGTATAAATTTCATTTCCAACTAAGCTTTTTTTTTGTTTTTATTACACTTACGTATTAAGAAAAAAAAAAGGACAACACAGGAATGTTTTGTTACTCCAACGTCTGAACAGTTCAAGCGGCCCTTTATAACCCCAACTCCGTTACAGTCGAAGTTTGGACGAGAATACTTCAGCGTTCGAGCTTCAAAATCCCCATTCATCTGTGAGGTCAGCGTTTAAACACTTGGGCGGCGCATTTACTTCACTTAGCAGACATTTAGACCGACGGCCAGAGTCATTAGGGCATTGAGTGATGTACGGCGAGCCGCTTGACTCAGACGGAGCTCAGAAATAGCGCAGGATCATCGGTAAGAAGCTCGTGCCAACAGGCGAAGAGAGGTTTCTCTCTGCACGGGCTAGAGAAGAGACGTGCAATGGAAATTTTGTTTCTCGAAGCTTTGGGTTCGGCGAACGCAGAAACATGGAGGGGTGCCGGGGTCACTGACCGTGATGCCGCACCACTCGCACCGCATGCCAGCCAGGCACTCTGCTGACCAGCAGGTCTTCTTGCACTGCTGGCACTTGGAATTGGCGGGTAAGTTGCCTTCCCGCCAGTGGTGGAACTGCATGACTGACGGCTGCGAAACGCACGCAAGAACCACGCGGTCTTAGAGGGTGGGAATGATTACGGTCGTCTCTCGAGTTTCACCGAATCTGGTATGAGCTTTTATGGTATTAACTTTACTGTGACTCTAAGCAATCAAACGGCGTGAAAGGTAATGCTGCAGGAATGACAATTTTGAAACATTTGTTAAGCTGCCATTCCTGCAGTGTGACTATCTGAACGGGGGGAGGGGGGGGGGGGGGTAATGTTTTAGAGATGCATAGTGTATGACCTGGGCACCGGCTATTTCAATATCGCAAAACGTTTGATTATTTGCAATGAACTCTGATAAATATCGGCCGATAAAACAAGGTACGAAAATTAGTTTGAGTCAAAACATGCCAGCGGCGTAATATTTGCTACTTCGTTGTCAGAATGACAGTTATTTTATAGGCTTACAATATGATATTGGCCATACAAAGAAATGTGGTCATTATATAGATTGCTTCTAAACTTAATAACGCCATGTAATCGTCAACATACTAGATATTTTTGCTAGTGTCATAAACTCCACTCAGTCAACCGGCCGGTGTGTCTTCTTCAAGCAAGATACTCAGAGAAACTTTGAAACAACACGATGTATCTAGAACGCTAGAACACGGGGAGTCACTAAAACCCCCAAAACTGGCCAAATGCGTGGTAACGTTAGGTTTGGAAAAGAGGTTGGTTTACTTCCGCGGTATGTGGACTGGGAATGTCATGTAACTGAAGTGCAGAACATATATTTTGTCGACTGTTACCGTCTTTTTTATCCATGTCGCGTCGATTATATTATTTTAGTGTCTCATGAAAGGACCCAAATGTAGCGGATGGTTTGAAAAAGACGCTAAACCAAATTTTGGCTCAAATTTATCTCGTACCCGAGAATCCCGCTTAGGTCGACTCACTTTATTTCTACTTGGAGCATAGGTCGCACACTGCTTGCAATCTGCAACGCTGAAGTCTTGGCACTCCAAATGTACACAGTATTCACAAACTGCAAAAAACAAACGTCAGGATCAATCGCGGTTACGTAGGTAACTGTGGCTCCCCAGCGAAAAATTATACGCATATGTTGCGTTATGATAAGGCATAAAACGCGGGTTTTAAACGGCGTTTAATCTTTATGGAACCATCATTACCGAGGTGGCTATCGTGCACGACATCGCATGTTTGCATAAAACACACCAGAATTTTGATCGTATGGTTAGGATTTTAAAAAGACTCCGCGCCATAGGAAGAACCCAATATTGATACACACTAATGGGTAACACGTGTAACCTAAAGAACGTCGATTCGACACGCAGCGTTATAGTTGTACATTCGTAAATATTGGGTACACAATAAAAAACGGCGCCAACTGCCTGTGCTTACCTTCACACCTAACTGCACAGTTGTCTTCGATTCGTTTTCGGCAGACATTGCAAAACTTTCTTTTTAGGTGACCTGCCTCGGTCCAACAGTGGGGGACTGGGTTCTGTTACCAAGAAGCAAACGTGCGAACAGGTGAGAAATAGCGGTAGACAGTGAATCCCAAGGAATAGCACGACCTTGCAAAGACTATGCTAATTCATACACTCTACAATAAACGATGTCGCAATAAATTTTTCAAATATTAAATCGGCATGTCATTAAGTGGACTCATCTAATAACGCAAAATTACTCTTCCAATTATATATAAATTTCCTCCTTTAAAACCAATGTCCGAGACATTTTAAAAAATTTTACAACATTTAGTTGTTAAAAAAGTTCTAAAATAAAAAAAAAACTTTCAAATTAAATTTTTTTTTAATAACACTGTAGGTCGTGGTGAACGTGAGTGCAGATCAAATATTATCTCAGGAAGAACGTCCCAGTCAAAGACTTGTAGCTTGACGTGAAAATAGGTCATGACTGCTGTTGTACTTCAAGAACCCAATTGTGCGTCGCAATAGTACGTTTAAAAATTGAGGCTGCAATGATAACCGATACCGAAATCCAGAGCGAGATACGCGCAAGACCGCGCACCAAAAAGATGACAGCCCATTAAGTGCATGCAATGAAACTACACTACGGTACCCAAAATATCCCAGCTTAAATTCGCCAGTGTATTCCGCGAAGCAAAATTTATTATTCTGGAATACAGAAACCGTTATGTCCTATTTTAATAACGGGCTTAAACAACAACTAATAAATGTGTCACTTTTAATAAATTTGTAAAAAGTAAATTTTAGGCAATTAGTTTGCTAATTATCAAGTTATACTTGCACCCGATGTCCTTTGACCCCAATAACATTACTACAAGAATAACTTCTTCGTTAATAAAACAATTTCTTCTTTTTTTAAGGAGGAAACATTTTTATGTGAGACCGTTCACAAAGTGTTAATAAGTATGAAATATATTAATGAATTATTCCCAAGAAGTATTGGGGACACTTTCCTCTAATGCTGTGTAATGTCGTTTTGTAAATCGACGCGAGAGTATCTGGATGGTAGCCAAACACCTTTCAGAAGAGTATTGCGGTGAAACGTCGAATGCCAGTCTGAAAATTTTTTGAAGACTACTTTGAGCATTCGTCTTGCCACCCTCTTTCTCTTTCCTTCTATGTTGGAGTCGTTTCTTGAGATTCCAAATTTTTTCTGCCATCTCAAGAACGTTTTTTTGTGTGTTTTTTTTTAATATTAGAGGGCAGTAAACATTTAAGTTATTACTGTATTTAGGATAAGCAAAAAGGCATCGGCGGCAGCACAATTTCAGTGAATTTTTAATTTGTTTCTCCGGCAAGATAACAAACACGTAAACTGCACAGTGAGCGACAAAAACGGCATGGGTCGCCGTAAACATACACTTTCGAAGTGCGTGCGCATTTATCACCCCACAAAGTAAGCTCATAGCCAATTACCGCTCTTCACGATGCGCGCTCGGCAAGCAACGAGGCCCAGCTGTGTACGGTGCAAAAATATGCGATTTGCGCGATAACAATGGGCCTGGCGTTAAGCCACTTGGTCCTTCTCGCCGTGCACATTACAATTTTAAGCCAACTAATTTGTTTCCTGCCTCATCATCGACTAAACTCGCTCCGTGTATAGCACTGATTGACACATAACGTGTTCTGCCGTAGAACAGTTTCGCATTATTTTTTTTACGCTGCAAAAGTACAAACAACGGCAATGTCAGTTTGCCTAGATGAGTGCCAGCCGAAATGAGTGAAATGCCCCGTGGGGTGCCTTCACCATAGTTAACTACGAAACTTACTACCACGTTGTGACAATAAGAAACGTGACAGCTCATTCCAACACCCTTTATAACAGCTTAACATAAATAGGGTTCCCCACATGGTTTTTGGGCGGTCCCGGCCTGAACGCCGCTGGGCCAGTTCAAATTGCCGTTCCCTGCAATTCACCGTTCGTTTCAATTAGGGCGCTTAGTTTCGGGAGAAACGAGTGTTTTGTAGCAAAAAGGGGCCCGTTAAAGGTCTACGAGGTTTATTTATAGAAACACAAAATGCTCCTATGATAACTTACTCAATTCCCCTTTTCAAAAAAAAAGAAAATACTTGTCAGTTGGTTACGAGCGGTGTCGTGATCGAAACCAGTAAACGGTCAGGCTTCCCTCCGAGCGCACTCGTTTACTTAGACGTCATTTGAGGAGGAGGGTGCTCAAACAAATCGATCGAAGGTGGAAGCGCGGCGAGTTGCGGCATTTGTAGGTTGACAGACACGGACAAAGCAAAAAGAAAATACCACTCGACAAAGCAAGAAGAAAAATAGCACTCTGATACTTACTTTGATCACATTAATTGCAATAGTTGAACAAGGGGAAACCACTGTCTTGAGGCATCTGTCGTGAACTACAAAATTACAAACTGGAAAGAGAAAAACGAGAAAAGAGAAGAGATCAGTGTGAGTACGGCACGTAATGTTTTGCTTAGCCAAGTTTATACACAGCACTTCTGATCAAAAGGTGCACTTTAAAGCATCGCTGTCAGGAGTTCTACAAACAACGCGATCGTTGTCCTTGCTGCGGACCGGTTACATAGTCTATCTCGGGGGTCTCAAACACGCGGCCCGCGGGCCGCATGCTGCCCGCGAGCATCCAGCGAGCCCCTGTGGCCATGCCGCTCGAGCGCTACCTGCGCCAAAAATAACAGTTCTATATCGTCGATTAACCTCAGCTTGAAAAGGAACTCTGCTCATATGGCATGTTCACACATTTTGCATTATTGTCTACTTTTGGACTGAGTATTGCTTCGTCTGAATACTTTAATCTCAGCCCGTTGTCAAACTAACCAACCGGCACGGCAATGCCACTCCTAGGTTAAAAGCGCGAGCTCTTTGCTCAATGAGGCACCTCGGCTGCACGAACTCTCGCTTAACGGAAGCAATTGCTAAGGATGAAGCTATTAGTTCTGGCTTCTACCTGTCGGACAATACCCTTCAATATAAAAGAATTTTCCTATAATTCTGCTATATAAATAATTACGAAAGCAAAAACTGTAGTAAGAAGAAATATTTTTGTCTATGCCTGTTGAGCCTATTGAACTGTGCAACAGGGCAAGGACGGCGTGCTTGTACTTGTATTGTTGAAAACTGCGAATACATTGAGGTTTCAAATCGTGCTAAAATATCAGGTGTGGACTCAAAGTAGTTGTATCCGCAAATGAGTTAAAAATGGCAAAACAATGAGCTTAAAAAAAAGCAGCGAGCACAAGAGTCCTTAGAAAATCTCTGAGGTGTCGCTGGAACAGTCGGCTGCTTTGTAAAGTGGACCACTTCTTTATGTATTTGCCCCCCCCCCCCCCCCCTCCCCCGGCCCTTTGGCCCTCAACCTTTTGGGGTGGGCTCTATGGCCCCTACAGTCGAATGAGTTCGAGACCCCTGGCCTATCTTAACACGACGCAAAAGCGCGGTACGAAAGCACGACACAAAAGTGTATCGGCAAAGTGTTGGTAAAATAGGCATGGCATAGATCTAATTTCTGAAGTAATTGGCCTCAACACATTTCGGGAAGAGGAGCCCGCAAGTAGGACAAAGCACTTTGGAAGTGGTAAAGTTAATATTGCACCAAAAAAAGTTAGTTTTCTTTTTTTACCGTTAAAATAAATTACGCGTCACCAAATGCTCATTTTCCGCCCATTTTCCGCTAGAGGTCCGATATAGATGCTGAAGTTTCAGAACTGAATGTTATCAAAGTCGAAGGATGTAAGTGATTTTCTAGAAATTTCAATGGGAAAAAGGCGGACGACGGAGCTGACGAATACATGGAGCTGGATGGCGCCAGTCATCAAAGATGGCCCAAAACGGGCACCATTTTCCCACAAAAATTTAAAAAAAAATCACTCGTAACTTTTGAATGGGATAACGGTTAGTTTGGAAACTTCAGCATCCGGTTCGAACCGCTAGCGCTACACTTGAGGAGACAAATAAGCATTCGGTAATGCAAACTTGTAATTCTTTTGAGGGGGGACACCCTGTACATTGCCGACAGTATTTGCGTGATCGATTAATGGGTATCGTGCAGTTTGACTATTAGAATTACAGTGAAACCTCTCAAGTCGAATTTGTCAGTAACTCGGAAACGGCTCTAAGTCAGAAAATGAACTCTCCCTATTCCTTATGCGCATTATGTGCGATTGCCCTTAAAGCATAAGGAATGGGGATATTTCACTTTAATTGCGTTTAAACCGCTTATATTGAGAATATGAACTCGGCATAGAAGTAGAACGTACAAAATTCTCAAACAGGTTGTGACAAAAAAAAACAAAAAAACTTATATATCTTTTTTTGTGTGTGTGTGTGCGTGAAACTGTTTTTTTCTCAGCCTGCTGCAGAAAATGAGACCTGTATTTTGGTGGAAATGTCTGGTTGAGCAGCCTGGTGGATCATAGATTGTTTTGTTTTCTTTGTCGTTAGTTGGAGGTATATATATATAATTAACCGTTCATTCACTGATTGAATATATATATATATATATATATATATATATATATATATATAACCAATAACCGTTCATTTACTGATTGAAAACCCTTAGAAGACCCGCTCTTCCAGTGTTGCATAAAAAACAGTCAAATAAATAAGGAATAAATATAGAATAAATAAAATAGTTTGAGTAATTTCTCGTGTATGTTTTCATTCTAAAAGGCACCTGAACGGGCTTTGTACAACGTCGTTGCCATATTTAGCAACCAATAAATATTTCAGGCGCGAGCATAGCGACTAACTAAAGAACAGAGAAGTAAAAAAAGAAATGGAGGAGGAGCATCAGGCGAAAACGGTTCCCCCCGGTGTTAAATAATCGCCCCAGCCTCCGGGGCCGAGCTACACGCAAAGGCTCTCACACCCCACCGAACGTTGCATGCATGAATTGGTCGAGCCAGGCAGAAATAGAACGCCTCTCTGTTTTGGCAACAGTCTGAGACGGCAACACCGGTCTAAATTCAGGGAGCTTTTCTGTTTTTTTTTTGCTCCGTCCTCCGCCTCGAGACAACAACTTAGCTGAGTCACTTTGGCGGGCGAGAACGGACGCTCTAAGGCGAAACAAAATAATAACAAACGTGGCGCAGACGACGGCTTTTCGTTCCAATCAAGGCACCATCCCGTGGTGACAGTAAAGGGCAAGGATTTGCTTTTCGTTATTGTTTTATCACTTAGTTTTTGTTTGGCTGCTGATTATTTTTTGTTTGTTTGTCGTAGGATGAAGCTGGAAGTCGGGCTGCGTGTTATCCGGAGCCGTTGCGGGTGGCCCTTTTGTTGTCACCATCGTGACTGAGTGCACGCGCTGTCGTCGTGACATTTGACAGCTACTTGGCGCCGAGTTTGAGATGCTACGAGGGGGTCGAGAATAGTGGAGAAAGACGACGAGATGCGTATGGTCGACAGTTGAACGGCTGCTTCGTGATGAGTGCAATAAAACAAGTCTCGAGCGAAAACTTTTTAAACCCAAACCTCATTTACTCTTTTTTTTTTTCGGCGTTTCAGTGGGGTCATGCATCGGATTTGTTTGGCATCATATTTATTTGCCGTGTTTAGTTTTTGAGACCCCAACGTCAACGTCTGTTGTTCGTTTTTCGGTGAAGTATTTTCTTTACCCTGCTCATTTTTAGGAAACCGTTTTGTAGACACTGGATCGTAATATCGTACTTCGATTGCCTGCCAAAAACTCTCGCCTAAGTTATCCCAATGAAGGTGGCTTTGTAGTGTCAAGTGTCGATATATAATTAGTAACTTATCTCTTAACTCGTTAAAACCGGAATGGACCTTTTTCAAAAAGAATTCTGCAGATGCGCAGGCCTTCCTCTCACAGCGGCGAAAGTTCTAACTTCGGCTCGCGTCTGGAAGAATGGTTTCACTACCTCTCCTGTCACTTCTAAAACTCGGATCAGCCAAAGAGAAGGCAGGATAGGTACTCCCATTCCATCCACCAACCCTGGTTAGAGTTTTAGCCACTTGGTGTCGTCTTTATGTGAATTGTGCATTGATGTGAACACTTTCAACAAAATGTCCGCGTCCGCAAAGTCACTAACAGCCCAATAACTGTGACCTGCAGAGGGACATGAGGAAATGAAAAAGACCTGTACTCTGTTTCACCTTACGAAGAATCCCAGCGGACGCTACATGCCGTCAGAGCAAATCCGCGTAAGTGGGACGTAACTTTTGGGAAGAGGCAAAGTGACGTGCGTTGTCACGTGATACGTTCACAGCGCTGGATAGGGAAAGATGGCTCGTAAGGTTTGCTGCAAAGTTAAACGTGAAATTTAAAAAAAAGAAATATTCCGCAAACAAACAAAAAAGGAGGCCGGCTTTGAGACAGCAAGCATTACGTCTTACACGCTTGCGTCGTGCTCGCTGTCACATCGCAAACTTACTTTCCTGGCCCGATTTTGTTTTCAGTTTTGCCATTGTTTATTATTGTTCCATAGTTCCCAGTGCACGGCAATGCCATTGTATGCGGACATAAATACGGAAGAAAGCCTCTCTGTAGTTGGTCAGTGGACAGAGACTTGAGTGGCCATAATTAAGACACCGAAATTACAACGATCCTGCACCGCTGGACGCAACGAAATAATTATAAGAGAGAACCCGGCGTACCCCGGGGGTTTCTTTTCTTTTGACGTGCGTCATCCTAAAAAGAACGCGGGATCGATAAGCGGCGAAGATAAGATGTCGGCAAATCGATATCGACAACATAAAAAAGAAGCCTTCTTCAAAAGCTAAAAAGAAGTAAAAAAGGCAGCGAGGCACGTAAAGAAAAGAAACGAGTGCAAGTCATTCCGTACATGCATACCCTATCTCATAATCTGAAAAAGGTAGCTGGTCGATACGACATTAACGTGGTTTTTTCTGCACCGTGTAAACTTGCCAGGATATGTCCGATGTTGACAAGGCAGAAAAAGGCACCGTGCTCCAAGAAACACGCGGTGCAATATACTGCGTGCGTCACCAATGTGGTGTACGATATTCCGTTTAGTTGTGGCAGAGTCTACATTGGGCAGACTGGGAGCTGCTTCAATGATAGAGCACGTGAACATAATTTGTGTGTGCGCAACAACGCGGGGGGCCATCTCGCTGACCATTGTGGGCGATGTGGATGTAAACCTGACCTGACTGGCACAAAGTTTTTAAGAAAGGCAAAGGAAAAAACGGAAAGAGAGATTATAGAGGCATTCTACATAAAAAAGAAAGAAAACAATTGCGTCAGCGCTCCGTCTTTGTATTTGCTCCAGAGTGAGATGGTGTTTCTGGAAGGTTGGCTCTGATTGTCGCGATTGAATCCGATGTGGTTTGGGCAATGTGTATATATAGGTGACAATGGTGTTAATAAAAACCAGTTGAGAGTGAAGCGCCTGTCCTGTCGTCCGTGTTTCTTTATTGTCCTCGTTTGTTCGCGCTTTTTAACCTTTTATTCAATAAAAAAGAAAGAAAGAAACTAAGCGCCAAGCAAGAATGTGGTCACATAAATAAATTTATCCGGGTTTGTAATGTCGTGAAGGAGCGCTTTGTGCGTACACGCGCATAAATCTATCTGCACGAATTCTACGCCTCATAAACAGATGCACATATGCATGCGTAAGCGTGCAAAAATGCACGCATCCGTAAGAGATTAAATGAACATTTATATTTTTAGGCTCAACTAACAACAGCCGTCTTTTTCAACTGAGAACGCCACACGTACGTGAACGTGCTATTCTCTTAACATTTTTTTTTTCTTCTCTAATTGCAAGACAGGTCAAGCGCCTATTCGTAGATACACGAAGTTCATTTTCATTTCGAGCCGATCATCAAAACCACACGCGACTACTTTTAGGATGCCCCTGTAAAGGGTGCACTGCGGAGTGTGCGGTCACTATAGGAAGAAGCCTGCGTGCCGCGTCCAGAGCCTTGTATAGAGAGAGTTCGGTCACTGGGAGGTGCGGGCAGAGCCAGGGCGTGCACCAGACGCAGAAAAAGGGCTTGATATCCTCTCTTGGCCAACCAGAAGCCGAAAAAAATCCCCTAGCGGAGGCAGCAAGAAACAGTTTTAATCATAGATATGTGGTTTTAATAAGCGCGTAAGGGTTAAATGTAGTAACCCTTCCTGGTTGAAAATAGGGTGCACGTGATGTTTCGATTATGATCATGTAGAAAGATGTAAGAAACGAATGTGGCCACTCAAACTCTGTTTTGCTCGGGCAGAGTGTGACCGCTCCGACGGCAGATTCCCGGCGCTCGGTGCCTGGAGTACGGATTATGTCCATCGTTCCGCTAGTTGCGCTCTTCCACCATGACCTTGGATGACCGCAATTGAAACATCACGTGCACCCTATTTTCAGCCACCAAGAGTTACTCCGACGCACTTGTTAATTTCGTTTCTCGCGACCACGGTTAGGGTATTATTTCCGACTCCTGACTGACCGCATTCGAATTTGTGAAGACGCCCTGGAACACGTCCAGCCCGCTTTCGGCCAATGGCGCCTCCTTATTTGTCTTTTATACTTCCCAATGAATGGTCAAACCCTGCACCTATAGGGCTCTGGCCGCGTCTGTTCTGGCGGACCATCGTGCGACTTAGTAACGCTGTTCTTGACGGTTTAAGGTCCCGCTCTTGAAACAGTGGTGCCCACCGTATGTGGCTGGCATTTATTCATAATATCCCCAAACTAATTAATTATTTTAAATTATTCACACCACCGGCATACGCAGGGAGGCCCACAATTTTCGCATTTAGTACGGTGGAAAGGTTTGGACATTCACATCATGTTTTATGCCATAGATAAGGTTCCAACTTTTCAAAATTCATATTTTTTCAAAATCAAAGTTGGTTCGGGTTTTTTTTTTTGTTTGTTGTTTTCTTCTACAAATATTGTATCTTTCAAAGTTAACTTTTAGTTACGGACAAAAATTAGGTGCTTATTAAGAGTTACGTGATTCAGGAAGAGGACATTGGGGATGATATTCTTCAACCTCCGGTAAACGCGTGCGTGACCCGATTATTTTGAGAACGTCCAGTTACCGATACCAGAAGGAAATTGAATGAGGGGTTTTATTTCCGAAGAAACTATCAGTCTCGTGGACAGTTCAGTTGAGGTTGTGTTCGGGTTATTTTTGGGCAGTGTTATGGCGGCTGTGTTACGGCTATGTTAGAACTGTGTTAGGGCAGTGTTAGGACTGTGTTAGAGCTGTATTAGGGCTGTGTAATGACTGTGTGAGGACCGTGTGAGGGCAGTGTTAGGGCTCTGTTAGGGCTGTGTAAGGGCTGCGTGAGGGCTCTGTTAGGGCTGCGTTAGGGCTGTGTTTGGGCTGTGTTAGGGCTGTGTTAGGGCTGTGTTAGGGCTGCCTTGAGGGGTGAACGCAAAATAAAGCTGTAGATCACGGTTTCTTCCCGCGTAGCCTGGATTTCTTTTCTTTCTTTTTTATTAAAGGGCAGTTTTAATTTGTGTTTTCCGATTTTTTTCCGGTTTGGTGTAAAAACCGGTTCGGGGTCTTTTTTCGGGGTTATTGGTAAATACCGAAAACACCAAATCCTAGGAGTTATTGGTCTACCTTCCGTCTGTCCTTCCCTCTCGGCGCTACTGGTTATTTCGTATCGCCCCGAAAATAAAAGTATGAACAGCTGTCTTGGCTAAAGGTCAGCGCGTTTCTGGCGGCAGAATTCTCGGTGGATGCTAATCTTGAGTGCAGACACGAGCCCGGGGAGCTAAAAATAAGCATGCGGCGATTGATAAACAGTGTTCGGCGCGGATGAAACAAGCAAAAATGGCAGCGGGAGAACAGATAACGGCTAAAAGGTCCGCTTGCTCAATAACGACCGACAAGCAAGATACGCGCCTGTTTTCCGCGCCGGGGCTTCTGCAGGCTGATGACGTGCGGACAGACCTTTAGTCGAAATACATTTCGAGATCAATATTTTGTTATTCTCTCAGCTTTTCATACGAAGTTAACACGGGTTGAAAACGCGAGACAGTTAGCGCAAGCTTGATGTTCTCACTGTTCTAGCTTTTTTTATATAATATTATTATTTTGCATGAGGAAATAGGTAATCAAAACTACATGTGTAGTGATGCATGCTTATGCGGAGAAGCAAGTTAGTAAAATATGTCTTTGACGCTAACATTTGTTGGTACAAATGCGAAAACCGCCGATGTCAGATCGGCGCTGGACACTCAACTACTTAGTTTTTTTCGTCGGATACATTGAGCACTGAAACAAACGCCACTCGTTATGTTGTCAAGTGTCACCGGTTTCTAGAGTTTCCTACAGGTACAGTTGCACCTGCCTACTCGCTCTGATGTGGTCAAAGCTTCTAGGCTCTCTAGATGCCATGTTTTGTTTGCTCTGTAGTGCTGTAGCGAACAGCTGGACAGAAAGCGCTTCTCTGCACTACTACAATTTACTGTTGCAACGCGTTGTATCATTCGTAATTTGACAAGCAAATGAATGCATGAATTCATTCATTCATTATATTTTCTAAGTTTTAGGGTTTATTTTTTTAGAGGATAGGAAGAGAAGGTTAGAAACGCTGGTCTTCAACACAAGGTTTAACTCATTCTTAAGGCACAACCTTCTGGTTTCTCTCAACACCAGCAAGTATGAGCAAGTTTTGTTTTTATGTCATAAATTACCAATACCCTCAATACACACCCCGAAAATATACACGGGCACCAACTGAATCAATCGCTCTCAAAGACTCGTCAATAAAGCCGCGTGTCCTATACAATGTTACGACGCGCTATTACAGTAGTCCGTTCGACTTACGATGATACAAAAAAAAAATGCGGCACGAACTAAATCAAACAGTGACATCCTCCGTCGCATTTGAGCCCGTTCCCCGTACGACTCCGCCGAAAAAATAGCAGTTCATGATCGATAGTTCTCTTTCCCTCTCTTTCTTTCTCTCTCGCTTTTTCTTTCCCGCTTGCCCACTGTTACTCCGACTTTCCGGCGTCTACTTGTTTCATCCAGAGTCTATAACCAGAAAAGAGAGTCCCTTGTTTGCTGTCGTCGTCCAAGAAAAGCAGCTCTTTGCAATCCTTAATTGCCGCCTGGCACGAAACCCCGGGTTTCAAAACGCACTCGCTCTCCGAATGACTCTCCGACGTGGCCGAAGCTCACGAAGCCGCCCACTTGAGACAAAAGGATCGGTATTTAGGCTTCCCGATACCATTTCATCGACGAGTTTCCAAGAATAGACCGCGGACCCTGTATAAGCCTCCCAGCGTAAAACATGGCCCCGTTTTAGCAGCATACTCCCAACAGTTGATTCATTAACCCAATTTACGAGAGCGTGTTTCTATTTTTGGACCACCAACAGCGCTTCGTGTGCTAGGACCAGGGTCAACACGACGGCAACGTCACAGCGACACAAAAGCAAACAAACAAACAAAACAAACAGTTGCACCGATACTTTTTTTTATAATTGGTGGTTCGACCATACTGTTTTCGCAATGCTAATAGAAAGAATAAAAGTCAAAGAGCAGTCCAGTTTAAATTTTTTCGTTGAAAGGGCGACTTTTTTTAAGATAGGGTGGGCGCTTCAAACTTCTAAAACATACAGTATACTATACGGTGAGCAAGTCTTCCAAAATGCCTCTTTGGCGCATGGGAATAACAGTGGGAGCACACCAATTAGGGGGAAAGAGAGAGAAGTCACTGGGAACACGCAATGGCGAGTCAGCCAAGCTCGTACCGTCATTGGTTGAGGTCGGGGGAAACAAAATCACGTGGGCGTGTTTAGGGGCTAAGCAAACGAGCGAGACGCGCAACAAGCAGACGGACTAGCACGCCGTATGGTCACTGGAAGTTTAAGAAGCGCACGGCGTGGCAAGTTCCGAGCACCTTGTAATTGTTACGCGGACAATAAGACTGTGGAACTAATCACTAAGAGATAGGCGTGAGAAGAGTAAGACCCTCCCCGAGTTCCTTCGACGAGCAGTGACTATATAAAGCCGTTTAGAACGAGTCCCTAAATCAGCTCGGTCCAACATGGTGAGGAGACTCGATATAATAATAAAAAAAAGGAACAAAAACGTATTTTATTTCTTAAAAAGAAAACGTTTCGTCGCAGTATTTGGTTTTAAAATAAACGTTTATTACAAAGATGTTTTGAGTGAGATACTGACTTAGGTTCTTCCGTTCGGTGTTACACGCAAACCTCCCAAAAACGCGTGCACAATAACTTCAAAATTTGTTGTAAAAAAAAAAAAAAAAAAAAAACTTAGTTGCTATTGTTTTTTTTTTTATTATTTTTTATTTTAGTGAATATTTATTTTTTTAGTTGATGTGACCTCTGATGATCCCGATCCGGTTTTTTCTCCTGGCTGATCAGGAATGGCGCATAACTAGGGCTCCGTGTTTTCGGATAAAACCGAAAAACTCCGAAAAACACCCGCCGGTAAAATTTTTGGCAATTCGGATTTATCCGATAAACTCCGAATTGTTATGTGCCCATGCCACCCCCCCCCCCCCCCCCCCACACACCCAAACAACAACAAAAATGTTTTTTTTTTTTTTTTTTTGGGGGGGGGGGGGGGCAGCGCAGGCTCAGTGGTCCTGGGAAAATGACACCATAATTATCTTTCAAGCCTCGGACTGTTGTCAAAAGGGGGTCTTACGGCTTGCCTCATCAAGGTTGGTTCGGGGAAACAGGTCATCGTATACCCATTCGTGTAACGACAAAAGCCACTCTTTTGGTTTCCAGTTTGGGCCATGGGATTTGGGATTTATAGAAAGGAGAGTGTATGTTTATGGGGGTAACAGTGAAAGCTATGCACCATAAAGATTGTATAAAATTGGGAAGAGGGGCAGTTGAAACTTCTCTATTACATCCACCTCGCGCGGCAGCGGGATAGATTGATGGGATGACTACGAGCTTCCTTGCGGCTATCTCCGGCAGTCTGTTGATTTTAAGGTATCGACGTTTATCGAAGCCACATTTGTGTACGACTTTTGTCGTGGGACAAAATAGTATTGCCAATGACACCAACGTCGAATTCAACTGAAGAAATCTTAATTGATACAAGCGCGTTTTATTTTTATCTGGCATACGTTTGCATCCGGTCATTATTTATTATTTTTAATAGAAAACACTGCGAAATTAATCTCCGAATTTCGGAGAAATGGGGATATATAAAAAATAAACTCCGATAAACACCGAATTTTCGCTAAAAAATAAACTCCGAAAAACACCGTACGAATTTAACGAAAAATAAACTCCGAAAACACGGAGCCTTATGCATAACCTAGCTGTACGCACTACATGTGTTCGACCTAATAAAATGTGTAATTTGAAATATGGCGGACACATTTAGTTGTCATTAAATGTATCATAACCGAATACAAAGTGTCAATCGATGTTCATCAAACTCGTATAAGATAAGCGTTTGTTCCTACCATCAAATTTTGGACACCGAATAGTGATGCTCAGCAGTGCAGGTGACAAATAGCCACACAACTGTTGCTAGAACACTTTTTTTTTTCATGAACACGGAAGTGTTATTTTGCTTCTCCGTTCTACTAACACCTGAAATTAATGGTGAAATTTTCGCATAAACTTATGTAATGTGGATTAAGCTACCACCAAACTACGCACGATAGTATCAGCTGTTTTCTCAATATATCTGACATGCCGGCTTATTTAGGCATATTAACCTTTCACGCTTTTACGACTTCAATGAAAAACGTAATCGGAATAACATTAACAAGTATCTAAAAAAAGAAAAAAAGCAGAAGCGCCAAAAGATGGGAAACGGGAATAGATCCCTCGTTGTGACACCTTCCTGTGCGCTGCAATCTTAGAATTCTAGACCAGAGAGCCACGGCGTCGGAGGGCCTGGACCAACTGCCTTCTAAGTATGCTAGCCACAATGGGTCAGACGCAGGAAGAAACCTAGACTCTTAATGCCGAACTTCTTAGGCTACGCCGCGCTCCAGGACGGATCACGTGGACATCCTCGTTTTCTTGGACACAGCAACCGCGTTCGGTCCCGACCCTAATTGCCCCACCCACGCAGGCACCCTCCCTCCATCCGCACAAACAGCGAGCATTCCCGCCGATTATCCTCTTTTTCTTTATCCCCTCCTCTATTCGAGAAGGCGCGCGCGCGGGCGGAGGACTCCCTAAAATAGACGGCCCTTACACCTGAATCGCTCGTGAGAAACCACGAGACTTCGACCGACTGGGAGCCTTAGAATCTCGCGATGAGATCTCGTCTCTAAAAGGCCCCGGCAATTAGGAAAGGACGCCCGGGAGACTCGTCGCAGAGCGCTCGCGACAACTCCCACTCGGCTCGCCTCCGTCCGGAGCAGCGCGGCACAGGCGCACATCGCCACCGCCGGGGGTGCCGGTTATATAAACGGAACTGCCGCAGTCATTAAGTCCAGAATGGAAGATAGCATCTTTCGCCGCCGCCGCCGGTCTCACTCGCCGCAAGTGAGCGTTTGTTGCGATGGGGCGGACGAGTTATAAATGAATGAACGAGTGGGAGGAAATGAGCGGGCCTCCAACTACACAAATAGTTAGACAAAAAAAAATAATAATTTACTTCTTCCCTTTGTGCATCCCGCACGTACACTCATGTACTTCTCCGCTCGTTTTTTTTTTTTTTTTTTTTTTTTTTTTTCTTACTGCGTTTTAGTTGTCCCGTGACATTCCAGACACGTTTGGACATTTCCGAAACTTGTCAGGCGTAACAGCGTGACCTATGCACCACTACGTTTCACGAGTTACGTCCGACCGCCAGCAAGGCTATGATCATACGGGAACAATTGAGCAGCGCCTCACTATAACTAAACAGTTAGAGACGCCGGCAGCTCAAGAAATGCAGGATACGCGCCGAGTCCCGAGCATTTATTAAGCTGTCAGCGACTTTAGATGCGTCTTAGTGACTATAGTCACATAAAAGTTAAAAAAGGCGGGGCGTGGTTTCGAGCGCCGAGCCTCTTCCAGTCTCCTCCGCAGCCAGTTGGTCTGCGGCATTAGCTGAGAAGAACGCCCAATGAGAAAATTACGAGGCGAGGAGCACGAACCTAATAAGGGACTCCTTGGGTTTCTGGAGCTGTCGGTTGACTACAGAGGAAAAAAAAAATATGTAGGAATATCGCCGAATGGAAGTTCGTCATTCTCTCGAACCTGCCGCTTAAGTCGAGACCGAAATAAAGAAGACGCTCTGCTCGGAAAATGTTCGAAGCTAACCCGCGCCCACCGAGTACGGGTCAACATTTCAAACGTTCGCTGGAGCAAGCGCATACGCTCTCCGACGGCGTCATTATCCGAAGCCATTGCCCCAGCTGTCTACGCGGCACACGGTACACGCTCGATCGTTTTTTCGCGTGTACACGAGCAAGGTGACGCGCAAGCGCACGTGCCCTCGCTAGCAAATTCATTAGAGCGCGCCGACGGCGGCGGCGTCGGCAAGCGCCAGCCGTAGTCCATTACGCGGCTCAATATTGCACGACGCGCCGACTCCCAGGTGTCGAGTTCTAGCCCCGCTCCTCCTCGCGAACCGCATACCCCCTAAAATGGAGCCCACAATACTCCGTTCACCCGTAAGCTGACAGTGCGTTGGGACCTAACGTACCCGTTGGACGATTCGTGCGTCCGTCCTTGGCCACGTGACCGCGTTCCCGCCCACATCCACGCGCAGAAAGTGGACTCGGGTGATGAAAGGTAGGCGGTGGAGTGGTCTGACGAACCCGCATAGCTCTCACCGCACTGTCAGCTTACGGGTGAACGAAGCACACAAGGCAGCGGGAAGAGGTGCGGCGACACCCAGTGCGATTCGCTGCTGCATGGTATGCGTAAAAAAAAAATATTAAAAAAAAGAGACTATAACTGAGAGGTGGAGGACAGCGAGTGTACGGGTACAGTGTACATTCACCTCATTATCGTTTTCATTAGACGCGGCGCTGCGGGGAACCGCACGGGGTATGGGACGTTCGCCTTTCTCCGACGCAGTGACCCTTCCAAGTGATGAGTTTGATTGCCGCTAATAAGCTGGCACTATGCATCCCCACATACAATATGTTGCGAAAATTGTATCGCTATCCGTCGTTAACTTTCAAAGTAGGTTCGAAGAGGCCCTAGTATTGGTTTTGTCTTAAATTCAGTATTTTTTGGCCGATGTTTTCCTAGCACCCGCTCTAATCTCTTCCTGGTGATAAGGAGAAAGCAAAAGGGCAATACAAAATTCGATTCGGCAAATCACGTCATGCGTTCACTTAAGGCCAGCTGAATTAGAAAAAACATACACATAAAGAAAAGACCATTCACACCGCTGGACTAACAACTGATTTGAATTGGACTGGAATTGAACAAGTGAATTGGAAAGCAAAAAAGAGGAAAAGGGAATGTTCCCTCAAGTGTGGCTTGTAGTAGAAGAGGAGGAAAAAGAAAATCAGTTGTGAGTCCAGCGGTGTGAATGGTCTTTTCTTTATGTGTATGTTTTTTCTAGTTCAGCTGGTCTTAAGTGAACTATGAACCAACTAGCTCAGCTCAAGCCTGTTACACGTCATGCGCCCAACTCAGTAACTAACGCGCTAACTCAGCGCTGGGTTTAACGGCGATTCTTTTCGTTGGCTAAGCAGCAGCCACGAAGAATCGCACCGGTGGGATGAAAAAGAGCGCCATAGTAACGCTGAATTCTGGCGAAGGAGGGGAGGGCTTCGGGGCAATTTTCGCGACGGTAGTAAACACTGCTTCACACAGTTTCGTACGAGTGTGACCGAGATTTAAGTTTGGATGTGAGTGGCATTTGCGTCTTACCATGCGTTACGACGGCTTGTGGCTACTTACAACGAGACTAGAGATTTTTGCAGTATTTGCGAGATTACGTGTAAGCACTACTTGTGAGAAATAAACGCTTATAAACATCGTCACGATTACATCTATCCCGTGGTCAAAGGAGGACGTCTAAAACAAACTTAGGAGATAAACGAAAACAGATAGTAAGTGTTCCGAGGCTGCCCGATAGATGGGGCTAGTGTCTTCTCTCGTCGCAAGCGGTCACAGTGGCGCCATCTATTGAGTCGCCTCAGAATGCTCCAGATCTGCGGATATTTTCTCATTTATTTGCGCTTTACGCGTCAAGTAACTGGGCCAATGTTATGAGCGACCATTTCGTAAATATACATTAGACAGTGCGTTCATTTGATCTCGAAAATGCTGCAAAACGTTCGATCTAGTTGCACAAAAATAGAAATGTTCCAGGACCACATAATAGATGGCGTCCGTGTTACGGTGTATTCTATAGAATCTAGATTGATAGGGAGGGTTTATTTCAAACTATGTGGAGCTCTCGTATTTCAATGGCGGACGCCTCCAGCGGAGATTTATTTATTTTTGTTTACTGCAGTGGGTACATACATAGGAGTTGAACACAGTTACGGGACACAGTTACAGGACACCTGATCGCAAGTGTCGTAAGTGGTCCCAAGCCGTCGTCACGCGGTCGTTCACGCTCAAACGCAAATGTGTGAACCGGACTTAAGTAGGCGATGCGAAGCGGTACGAGCCTTCTCGGTGTCCTCCGCCGTCGGTGGAGCATCGAAGGTGCCCGAGAAAGCAGCCCCGCACCGCTGCCGGCAGCTCCCGCGGGAAACAATGTGGCTGATGTCGCTTCTTCGTCCCAGGTGACCGGCGCTCGGCCGGGAAAGCTATTGCCGGTCCCATGAATCTCGGGGCCGTCCGCTGCCGTCGGTGGCCGTGTCGGGAGCGTCAGACGCACTTTGGGGAGACTCGGAGTGGCAGAGCTCCCGCACCGGCCTCGGCTATTGATCGGCCGCGATGGTCAGCGCGTTCCGCTGACCTCTTGGCGTCCCTATCTGACGTCCGGCTTTCCCGAAATAACTGACGGCAACTTTGTCATCGGTGCCTCCTTTTAGTATTCTTGTTTTGCTGTTTCCGGTTCCACGTTGTTTCCTTTCTCTTTCTGGTGTCTCATAAATTTGTCTCGAAACGTGATACTCGGAGCCATCTTCTCTCAAAGAAGTGTAACGAATTGCCCTTTTCGTTTCCTTCATCTTTCCCAAGGGAGTAGCCATGTTGAATTCAGGCGCCTCGCTATACTTGTGTGGTAGGTGGCGAATTGCACGCTTCCATTTTCTCATAGCACAGAATTTCTTATCGAGAGGCCGCGCATAGCGCGGCTTTCAATTAATAAAAGCATAGCATATAGACATTTTGCGTGGCAACTTGACACGCGACACCTTAATCTCAGATGACATCGTGACGTGACGTGACAGAGTCACGTGACACGGTAATGCCTTTATATATTCACGAAACTCGCGCAATATGTTCTCCAGTGACCTCTTTCCTGTTCCCGCATAAGCAGGAGCGCGAAAAGGCCCTATGAACACAATGCATTTAGAAGACCTTTGGAAAATGCCAAAGAGGCTACGAATTCTTGTTCACGGGTCAATCTTTCTCATCTTCACTATTAACGCAGGAGAATGAGGGGAAACTCAATAAGTTGTCGAGCCGACTACGAGGAAATCTGTTTCCTCAACGTGATCATCTTGCAGTTCACACGTATTCAGAATCCAACTGGGTTTTGAATCATAAGTTTCTTGGTCAGACAGGTTAGGCTTCCGCTTCCTCAGTCGATCAGGAGCTGTTACAAGGTTCCTTCAACAAATGATCACCGTCACTGTGAACATTTTTCTCTGTGTGTGTGTGTGTCTTAAGAGGAGGCGCATGAACATGCATCTAATTTGCCGCATTTAGCCAAAGTCTGCCTTCGAGTAATGGTCAAGAAGTATACGAGAGAAACTTTTGAGGCGATAAAAAATTAAGTTCACGGTTTCTGAAAAAAATATAAAAACCAGCCAACAAAAGTTCAGTGGAAATGCATCTAAATTTCAGCATCAGAGTGAAATAGACGTGCTAAGTTCATGAGTTGGACGTGCTAACTTCGTTTGACCCCCTTTACGACGACTATTTCAGGTTGTGCGAAAAAACACAAAGAAAAAGATGTTGATTTTGTGTCAGATGTCATTTATATGATACCCTTTTTGTGTGACCTTTGTTATAATGGACAAAGTAAGCGTTCTATAAATGAAAAGTTGACGGAACATAAACGCTGTATAAAAAAAAAAGGACTTGTAATCTGAAGTTTCGAAACATCTGGTCGAATGTAAGAATTTCATACCGTTATGGAATTTGACATCAGTAGAAGAAAGGGAAAAAAGTTTACCACAAACGTTTGATAAAAGAATCACTCAATACGATATCACGGAAAGGCTCTTAATAAGCCTTCGTTTGATTCGGACCGCAAACTTCGGCGGTTTCTTAGGCTTTGAAAAGTGCAGTCCTTGAAGTGTCTACAAGTTTCCAAGAAGTTGTTTTGTTCGTTTTGGGTTGGGTTGACAGGGTTCAAAGAAATGAGAGGAGGAAGATGTCGAGGAGGCCATCACCGTCATGCTAACTGTTAGGAATGTACATTTGTGGAAAAAGGTGCTCTCGGAATTTTCTCTTTCCCCTTTTCGGTCGTCTTTTTTCCTATTTAACCAGGTTTTGAAAGATAAAATTTCATCTGTGTTTCAGACTTATGAGTGTGTATGTAGTTACCTAAAGTCTCGGGGTTTTTGAATCATGTAAAACTAGTTGTAATTGAAATTAATAAACGTGGTTTCAGAAGTACCAGTTATTCTCGCGAACGTGTTAAATTGAGATCTACCAGAAAATTAAAGGAGATACGCAACCATACTGGAATTCTTTGCGCTGAAAATGATTTGGAAATGGCTGCTTTGGGAAGAGACGAACTCATTTCAGGGGATATACAAACAGAGTGTAGATATGAACATCTAAATAGGACAATCTAATTAACCAAGTTAGCCAAGGTAAGACATAAAAGAATGAAGAAGCAAAGACGCTAACCGAATGGGTGGCGGCAGGTAATGGAGAAACGCAAAGAACCTTTAAGAGAAGACATACTTTAAGCCTAGCGGACAGGCAGAAGATAACATGTAGAAAAAATAGGTTATATATATATCAATAGTAGAGGGAAATAAATTTATAGCACGAAGACAAAATTTATAAAGAAATTATTTTCACTTATTCTATTTGATGGATTAAAACGAGAAGTAGAACGCTAATATAAAAGTAATTAATAGGGTTTAAAAGGCAGCAAAAAAGTTTTGGAAGCGGCTTAACTTAACTCTCTGAGTCAGAAAACAAATGTGGAGCAGATATTCATCATCACACTTCCCAGTAATCAGTTGAAAGGGGATGAAGTGGTGCGATATTAGAGAAAATATAGCAAAGGAAGATATCACCCCACTTATTTAAGTCGCTTCTATAGTACAAACAAAGTCGATGGAAAAACGTATAACAGAGGTCTTAGTGGCCTCTCGACGAGGTCAGAGGGTATTTCGGTTATGCTAGTAAAGATTTTATAGGCGCCAAATCTAAGCCACAATTTCAAAGAGGCTCGACATAAAATAATTATAAGCAAAGAATGAACCGAAAACTGTATTTAACAGAAAAATTTAATATTTAATGAAATTTAAGACGAAGCTGATATTAGAAACTCCGTCCTATAATCGTGGTACCAGTTGTTTACAGGGTGGCCACGCAGATTAGACGAAAGCGCTTACAGAGATGGGTGGAGAACCAGAGGCCGAGCTTAAAAAAAGAGAGCGGAAACACAAAAAGCGAAAAACAACTTACTTGCATTCTTAGATATTAAGAGAGTTTACGACATACTGAGGATTCAAAGGATATATGTGTGACATACTGAGGAGCTTAAATTTGTGGGATGAAATAATAAGCTCTTAAAATGCATTTGCAGAGACTAAAATAAACTTAAAGCATAGGGAAATTCAACAGAGGCAATACATGAAAAAAAACAAAAAAAAACAGGGACGCTCTAACTGTTACTTTAATATGTATACGCAGAGTAGAAAAACAAGACTACGGGGGAGTGGTCTTGGATTTTATCTCTTGTAATAAATGCCAGATAAAAAATACTGAACCGCCATTGGCAGCATGAACGTATGCAAATCGTATAGTGCGCATAGCTGGTAAAAGTACGAATATCTTGGACTAAGATACCAAGGCGCGTTCAGTTAAGCGAATTAGACTCCCCATACATTCTACAGAAAAAGACCGCTTGTCTGAAATAAAGTAGCCTAACAAAAAAATTGTAAAAGAAATCACGTGTTTTTTGTGTGTGTTTTTTACGGGGAAGGTGATGAGCTGAATACAACCGTGATTCATATTTGAAAAAGTGGTTGATTGTAAGTATTTAAGGGCATATATTAACGAAGGTGAAGAATGCTACAGTACGAGTACGAAATATGAAACTGGCAGAGACAACAGCTGTAAGAAAGAATAGGAAACTGCGTAACTACAACAAGTATTAAGTGGTACGAGAGCTTTTAAAAGGGGTTTAAGGTCTAGGATTAGCTTTCGGAAAGGCAGTTTTGCGTATAAAAACTAGATTTCCAAGCAAGGTTAGAATAATTTGAGGTTCGACTCATGGGAACGAATTATGGGCAATGGGTGCAAAGCTTACAGCCACCTGTAAAACAGGAGCGTTCGAAGAAAATGGAGAAAGCAAACAGGACACCTTAAGTCAGAATATTTGGGCAATAGTGGGGAAGCACAATAGGAAATGACAGAAGAGAAGAAGTTAAGGCAACAAATATGAGTATATAGAACGTAGGTATACAGACAAAGTCAGCCTTGAAAGCGCACAGGTTATTCAAAACTAGTATTTCTAGAAAGTGTATCTATGGAAATTGAAGCAGCAGTTCTTTGTTGCTGTTTTTTTCGAGTCTGAAGGGATTGTTGTAGGCAAGGATGTACATAGCTAGATATGAGAAAATGAGCGCAGCATGAAAAGCGTGTGGGAAGAAGCCTAAGACTGCTGGGTGGCCTACTGCAAAGGGCTTCACTCTGCAATTACCGAAGGCATCGCTATTTGTCAAGGGCTCTAGGATTTAAAGTCAAGGAGACAAAAACAAATAAAAAACGGCGTGAAGGTTCAGATTAGCAAGTAGATGTTGTCTCACTGTTGTCGACAGTAGAGTGAAAAATTAATAATTTCGCAATCTACATTTTTTTTTTATGCACGGTTCATAAAGTTGAACGTGCATGCACCGTGTGATATACATTTTAAAGGTTCGGCCATATTCGTCGACCAGTGCAACTAGGAGTACCTTCAAACACACGCCCTTCAGCAGAGAGATTACAATTGGGCAATTTTACTGAGCTTTCACTCTGGATGTATTTTCAAAGTTTACGCACTCCTACCGTAGTGAAGTCTAGAAGTCCGAGCTTGTAGTCTCAGCAGTAGCTCGTGCTGCGTAAGAGTTCCTGAGCCAGGAGCTCGCTCTTACAGCCTTCGCTGAAGCGCATAATAAAATGGAACGGTCTATGGTGCCTCGGTGTCATTTTCCCCTTCAATATTTATTTATACGATTCCCTCGGAACGCGTTATCCAATTCAAGGAACGGCGTCTTCACTTTATAGTAGAGGAAGACATTGGGGCAGCCCAATACGAGTGGCGTAGTTTACACACGACTGTGCGTATTTCTATATATGAAAGACTGCGTTGACGCTTCGTTAAATGAAGCCAGTGCGCTGCAGCCGTCCGTCCGCCGCGCATGCACGCTGGCTTCCCTTTGCCTCCCATCGACCCTCTCGTCCCTTCGCCTCCCCCAGCTCTTTCCTCTTTCCTCCTATCCCCGCAACCCACTCTCCCGTGCAAGGGCTGCGCTTGAAGCCTGCGTTAAAATGGCGGCGGCCGACGCCATGTTCGATAAGGGACGAACTCCTCTATAGCCGAAAACTCGCAGCGCCTGCTACGCGGTCTCGTCTGCCTGGCCGCTGTTTGGTCGAGCGGGACAGGGAATCGGGCGGTGGCGGCCCCGGATAAACTAAGTCACGAATAGCTCAAGAAACACAAGGCGTGATTTGTTACGTTCGCGCTCTACTCTTCGTGATTCGTATTTTTCGGCGTTCTTATCTGCGAATAGCGCAGCGTCATTGCTTGCGAAGCGATCGTAAGTTGCTCGGCACTCTCCACGTCCCGTGTTTGTCAGTGACTACAGCATAAAACGGCGTGTTGTTCGCTGGTAAGCGCTGCCAACCTACGTGTATCAACGGGAAGCTAACGGTTCTTTTACCTAGGGGTCTACGAACACAGAGCTGAACTTCTCCTTCTCGTATGTACACTCTAAAAACAATCAGTTCTTGAAACGTTCTTGGGCGCTCCAAGACCTCCTTGAGCTTGTAAAGAACGGTTTCTCCTCAAGTAATATCGCCCCCTGGGGCACTAGAACGGCAACTGGGCGATGAAGAACTCTTTCGAATAAAAAAAAAAGCATAAAAAAACTTCATATTTTTTTTTACGAAGAATTCTTTTTAGGTGGATATTAAAATAACGTTTTTAACGGGCAAAATATGGACAGGCCGAACGCCTGGGTTGTCCGTATTTTGCACCCAAAAAGGTTTTTTTTTTAAAAACGCCCCCTCAAGCGGATTTTTGTGAAAAACCTATAAGGGGTACTTTAAAAGGAGACTTAAATGTACCCCTTATAGGTTGTTTTTTTTTTCACAAAGAACCCTTTTAGGAGGCGCTTAAAATAACTTTTTAGCTTGCGAAATATAAACAAGCCGAAGAACCCACACTCTAAAAAAAGAAGGTATCACCTTACACCCTTTTGTCCCATATAATGCGCCCCACAATTTTAGTTGGACGTACAGCGTACTATAGTAGAGGGGCTTGATTTTACGAGGGGCTTGATAACGGTGCAATATAACTTATTAAATAGCTGAAGTACGTATCAAAGACCACGGAAAGAAAACACTGAGGTTTTGCAGTAGGACCAAGAAAACCCCGATTATTTTTATTTTTGTGGTCAGTAACCCGTACATTAACTACCTTTAATAATTTGTACCACACGGCTATCAAGCCTCTCAAGAAAGTTAGTACCGTCAGATTGACGTCAGTGCGCTCTGCGTCGAACTGAAGTTTTGGAATGTATTATATGGGACAAAGGGTGTAAGAATACACCCTTTTTTTTTTTTTTAGAGTGCAGAGGTTCTTCGGCTTGTCCGCATTTTGAAACCTAAAAAAGTTATTTTAAGCACCCCCTAAAACGGTTCTTCGTAAAAAACCTATAAGTGGTACTTTAAAAAGGGGCGTAAAAGTACCCCTTATAGGTTTTTCACGAAGAACCGTTTAAGGGGGAACTTAAAATAACTTTTTAGCGCGCGAACAATAAACAAGCCGAAGAACCCAGGCGTTCTTCGGCTTGTGCATATTTTGCACCCTAAAAGTTCCTTTGGGCACCCCCTAAAAGGGCTCTTCGTGAAAAACATACAAGAGGTTCTTTTAAGCTTTTCTTTTATGCAAAACAGTTCTTCATCGTCCATTTGCCGTTCTAGTGCGCCGGAAGGCGATAGTGTCTGAGGCGAAACCGTTCTTCACGAGCTGAAAGAGTTCTTGAAGCGTCAAAAAACGTTTCAAGAACGGATTTGTTTTTAGAGTGTATACGTAGAGATTATGAATACTTGCCGATGTTCTACGAAGACACTAAAGGAAGCTAGGGCGTGTAACGTTAAGCGACGCCTAGGATACCGCACTGCTCACAGTTTGGTGTTCGAATATCTTTTATATCCAGTACTAGAAGTATTTGATGGGCTTAAATTATTTACAACTCGTGTAACGTGGCATAAAATGGGCTCGGTAGCTGAAGGATGGCCAATGTGTGTGAGATTTTGTAAAAATAAATAAATTCGCTTAAAAGTATTGACTTGCGCGCTGAAACCAATTTTAAACTGAATTCAAAGGTTCAAAGCGCGAACAAAACGAGGAGAATAAAGCTTTTAACCTTTTAACTCAGTGTGGATCAACTCGGGCGAACTCAAGTCTTAACATAAAGCAATTTTAGTTACTCTAAAAAAAAAAAAAAAAAAGCCCGTCCGTCTACTTTTCCGCACAACACTCAAACAGCCAATCACCGCAACTTACGGAGGCAACTCAGCAAATGACGATGCCGAAACATACGTTTCGACCAAAAAACGCAGTGTGAGTTCTGACATTAAGCAATGCAAGCGTGACGTTTTGCATTGCTCAATGTCACAACTCAGACTGCGTTTTTCGGTCTAAACATATGTTTCGGCGTCGTCATTCGCTGAGCTGCCTCCGTAGGTTGCGGTGATTGACTCTCCCACTGTTGTACGGGAGAGTAGACGCACGGGCTTTTTTTAGAGGCTCGAAGGGCCGATATTGAGGCTATATTACAGTCGAAATAATTTATAGCAAAGCTAATTTACAAAAAAAATATATTATTATTCTTGCTATGTGAACAGTTCAACTGGCTATACCAGAACTAAACTCTGACAAACATTTGCATTCTAACAAAAAGTAGTAGACAGTGTAATGCTCCAGCAAGAATCCGATGCATGCTCATGTAGTAAGACTGCTGATATACTGATTATTTATTTTCGCTGTAAACTTCCAATGCTTGTTTTCGAGAGATGTTCTAGAGAACAATCCCACTTCACTCAGAATCATGCCTCCTTAAGGTTTTCTGTTTAACACTTACATGAATCTTCAATGTTTCGAAATTAACATGTTCTCGGTTAAAACGTGAAAGACCAGATTCCTGAGAAGAATTATGTAAACGAATTTAACGCCTGATATCTCTGCCCTTGCACGGTGGGTAAATGTTGATAGGTGTCGCAACGTCAGGAACTAGCGTCTTCTCTGTTTTCCAAAACTCCAATCTAATTTCCCTATAAAATGGTCTCCAGTTTCTTTACTCATGAATTAAGAATGCTCGCGCGTCTTACAGTGTCTTTGTTGCTACACTCTAAAAAAAAAAAAAAAAAGGTATCACCTTGCACCTTTTTGTCCCATATAATGCACCCCAAAACTTCAGTTCGACGTACAGCGCAGTGTAGTTGAACAAACGACCCCAAATTTTATGAGGAACTTGATAACGGTGCGATATAACTTCTTAAATAGCTAAAGTACGTATCGAAGACCACATAAAAAAAATACTAAGGTTTCAAAATAAAACAAAAAAAAACGTTTTTTTTTTTTTATTTTGTAGTCAGTAACACGTACATTAGCTATTTTAATAAGTTGTACACATCGCGACACTGTTAGCGCGAACACGACATCGGCGCATTTTCTCATTTTACATCTAAACAGTATTAGCCAGCATGACATTTTATCGCTTACATTATAGAGCTAAATGAGCTCTTTCCGTAGCAATAAGAACTTGGATGACATCCCTTGGTTTCAAAGAGAAAACCTGGAAAAACTGGTGATCGCTTGTTCGCGCTAACAGTGTCGCGCTCTGTACCACACGGCTATCAAGCCCCTCGTGAAACGTTGGTACCGTCAGATCGACGTCAGTGCGCTCTACGTCGAACTGAAGTTTTGGGGTGTATTATACGGGACAAAGGGTGTAAGAATACACCCTTTTTTTTTAGAGTGTATAGCAGGTTGATAAAAATAAAGCATTCTGCCTCTCATGCCACCTGCAATTCGCAGACAAACAAAACTGGGATTCAGCACCTAGCTGTGTGTGAATATCTCGTATTGTACGTTATCTGCGGGGTCAGTCAGGGCACAGCCGACTGGTGCGCGTGACCTCGCTCTCGCCCATGCCTCGCTTACTGCCCGTGGGTATGGGCGACCGCGAGAGCACCTGGCAAAAGACAAACGTATGACGTCCAACGAGCGCGGAGCTAGCTGCCACCACAATGTCAGCTTAGGGGTGGACGGAGTATAACGTAAGAGAGCGCTCGTTTCCTTCAAGGTACAAGAACCCACCCAACCACTGAGAAACGTTCCCCTGAGCTACACTCTCGTGTCTGCGTCTGCAGCTGGTCATGCAGGTTGGGAGAAGAAGTCACACCAAATTCGCAATATAAGGAAACACGGTAGCTTTTTTCTTTTTTTTTTCTCATGAAAAAGACGTTAATATTAAAATATTTTGTGTGGTAAGCATGTGATTCGAAACCTTGAAGCTGAGAGGATGATAAAAATGGAACGGCACAGCACAAAGTTTCAAACTTATTGCGTTATAAAGGGTTATTCTTTTTTTTTTTTTTTTTTTTCACCGCCATCAGTGTTAGGACATTAAACTATCCAGGTAGAAAATGTTGTTTACGCTTGCCGAGGAAACGGGGCAGACAGAAAGGAAGGTTTCACGAACATTTATGTTTGCCAAGCCCGTAGCAACGGAATTTATTGCGGCAGTTCAATTATTATTTCATAAATCAAATCATGAAGACCCTTATTTCTTAAAAAAAAAATATAGGTTTCTAATAAACAAGGATTACGAAATGAAATACGTCACAAATTCTATGTATAAGTCTGGGATCAGTGAACGTGGGGAGAAAACAAATACACCTGCAAACATTAAAAAAAAAAAAAAAAAAAAAAACACGAAGAGTTCTGAATTCTTAAATCCTAAGATGCCTTCAAATTATTATAGCCTTCTTTGCAGGCAGAAAGGAGTACTGGAAAACAATAGGGAAGACTGCGGTCAATATCCCCATATTTATATTTTATACAAGAATAAACTGCCCACGTCGACTGTTTCATACCTAAAACTTGATATGAATAAAATCACCCTCCCGCATCTTTAGTGCGAACTTCATAGTCTATTCATACTAAATTGCGATAATTACCCGTTTTCGTTCATGCCAACCATGACCGGTAATGTGTTTTTATTCAATATTTTTATAAGTATTAATTGTATCGTTGTTTTGTGCCTTTCCCCTCTGTAATGCCTCCGGGCCCTGAACGTACTGAAATAAGTATATAAATACATAAACGTAGGTACCAATCTGATTAACCGGACAACATTGAAACGAGGGCAGTTCACGTTCGAAATCTGACAACCCTGGTCATAACAAGAGATTGGGCTATGTTGTGCGTTTGCAATAGTGTAGTTTACAGGCGTAAAAGGACGGCGCAATGCAACCAAACCGTCGGTTTTTGGTCGACACGACAGGTTCGCCTCAAAAACAGCTGCTTGCAAGCCGGTGGGAAAAAATAGGACAGCAGTACAGCTGCTTCGGCGACGAACATGTGCCCGAAGTGTACATGCAGTCTTATATTGACTCAAGCCAGGTATTTTAGGTACAGGAAAAGAAAGTTTATAAACGATCGGCTTTGTTTTGTGAGTGACAAAATTGAAAGAAACTTTGTCGCTTAGAACTTGTTATACCGCTCGTTTATTTGTCGTATGCGTTGATTTCTTCATTCAATGCGGAGTTCAGGAGAAAAAAAGAAACTACAGTTGAGTGCAGTACTAATCTCTGTAACTCTACAATTGACTTTTTAAATTATAGTAACAAAATGGATAATAATATTCATTTTCGAGTTTCTAGCCATGACGTTAATCTATCTAAGAAATAATTGTGATAAATATATTAATCTTTTAGGGAACCCAGTTTAGCATCGTAACAATACAGAGGTTAAATACGTATTCTAAAAAAATATTCGTTCCGGTTCGATCATAAAAAATAAAAAAAATAATGCGTCTTGATTATTTCTTGTACGGATCATTTAAGGCGCGACCATTAACAGACAAAGATGCAAATCAGGTGTCTGAAAGAAGTCTTTGAGCAACTTCTTAATAGAAAGAGAACGTAAACAAGCTGGCACAACTGAATCATAATGAACAGATCATCTAGACCGAAAACACATGTATGTGAAAGAGTACAGCATACCATAATGGTTCAAGAACCTTACGGAGCATGCGTTTGTTCTCTTGTGTGATCCTCAGCTTCGGGGCTCCATTCATTACCAGAGCATGTGTACTGTACCACTAACGCCCAGTGTTGAAAGAAAATCTTTCTGCAGAGTCTCAAGATGGCCACCGACAATTTAGGTAACCTGCCACTATTCGAAAGCCCCCAGGTTATTATGCTCTTTCGAGTTTCTACAAACAGTGTCTGCGGCCTTCGTGCCTCGTTAAAATAACCTTCCAAGTGACTCTGAGGTGCGTTAGTGCTTTCTATATATCCCGGATATAGTACCTATAAAGCTGCATAGCTAAGACTAAAGACAAAAAATCCAGAGCTTTTCTTTGTCTTCGGGGTGGCCAAGCACACATATCCTGCCTGTGATGCACAGCACGCGAGTGCTTGTACAAAGCCGGAGCTCATTTTGTTACTAGAAACGAAATAATGCATCGTTTTTAGACTTTCGGTGGTTCCAGTTCACTGTCCAGAAAATTGGGCAATAATAATAATAATAATAATAATAATAATAAAAATAATACTTCTATTTTTGACTTCCTGCGTCACGGGTTTGGGGGGGGGGGGGGAGCAAATTGTAAACAAATAGTTACCTGCCGAGGCCCCACCATCCTTGTACTTTGCTTAGAAAACATAGACACAGCCACACACGCACGCACGCACAAACATAATAGAAAGGAAAACACGTAAAAAATCTCAACAATAAACGTAGTACATACCACGTAGCAAAAAAAAAAAAAAAAGAAATGCAGAGTTTACAAATTTACACATTCAGAAAGCTAGAAGACTATGAATCAACGTTTATGTGTGTGTTTTTGTTTTGTTTCTTTTTTGTTCTTTTTACATTTTAAATTTTACAATTGTTCTATTTTTATTATAAAGTAAGATGTACTAGAAAGAAAAAAAACAAGGGTACGTGTGGTTTACAGATGATTATGTACTACTGACTATAACATTACATATATAGGAATATATCTGCGGTGACGGCTCATTAAAACATTATGTTGTTTTCGTAAATTAATAATTGGTGTTAAAACAGAAAGTGACCCGCAATATCGTTAGGATTTGTTTACCTTTTTGTATTTTAATTGGTGTTTGTATACTTTAGGTCTTCATGTCAAGCAGGGCTTTGAAAACCCCTCTAATATTTAACGATTTGCGCTGACAAAATAACTCTCAAAATTACATAATACAGCTGACAGTGAGTGTCATGTAATGATCATGTTTATTTAAGAGATACAGATAGTATAGCGAAACTTCACGTACAAGTTTCTACCCACTTATGTATGAAATGATCAAAGATAGTTCATGTTTTCACAAAACAAAAAAAAACAAAAAATTGTTGTGAAAGAAATTTGGAGACCACGGATATTTATCAAAGTAATGAGTTTTATGTTCTTCCGTACATTTCCGACAGAAATTACTTTCCTCGTAAAATAAAACGCCCCCCCCCCCCCTCCCCCGTTAAAATTGAATAAAAAGTAAATGAACCTATTCGTTCCAGTAATTATACGTCGCGTCATACAACGTTCAAGTAAACAATCCGTGAGGCTTTATAACATAAACGGTTTGTCGTATGCTCGTGGCAAATATGATCGAAACGTAGTTCCATTTTATCACAGAAGTGATAATGTGGGACACGCCATTTTTTAGTTGGCAAACATTGCCTGATTTATGATACGCTTCCACGGCTATTTTGTCACCCCACCTTTTGTGAATCTATAGAGTGAAACTAAGAAGACAAGGCATCGGCAAAATTGCATTAATGGACCTTTGCAACACGACAAACGCCATAACTGAGCTGTCAATTTTGAGGCCAACCAGTCGGCAAGCGAAAGTTTTAATTTTAAACAAATATATGCGCAACGTACTTACGAAGTTGATCTGGGTCCGAAAAAGAACCCCTCGAATAGGGAATGAAACGCCCCAGAAATACAACAACTTGGCAAGCAACGAGTGAAGAATCGGGAGGCGAGAGCGAGTGAGGTGCTGCTTTTGCAGCTAAGCCTAAGATCCCCAACGGTCCCTTTTACCTTCAGCCGTGCTTCAGTCTTCGAGACAAGGAAGGTGACAAAACGAGAGTATGCAATGCCACCCGGAGTGAGTGCCACGCGCGAGCCGAGAAACTCACCTTCGCAAATGTACCCTTGACCTATGAGACCCCAGAGCATGTCGGTGCAGTGATGGCAGTAGGTGGGCTTGTGGAAAGTCCTCTTGGTGAAGTAGTGGCCGTGGCCTATCTCGTACTCCGGTTGCTGCTGCTGCTGCTGCTGCTGTGAGCCGAGCTCGCCCTTGACGGACGTGGGGCTCCCGGCGCCTTCGTCTTCCGGCTCCGAGTGTTGCTGCTGATGCTCGCTGCTGGGCCCGACGCCCATGTTAGGCTTGGCTGCCGACGAAGCCATGTTTCTTCTGCACCACCGAATGAAGCCCGCCACCGCTTGCCCTCAGCGAGTCGGTGGCGAAAGCGCGGCCGCTTCCAAGCGGCGTCTTGGGGCCAACCGGAGGGCGGAAGACGTTGCACTCGCGTCCGAAGGCCGACCCCGCGGCACAGACTCCGACGACGCCCCCGCCGTCGCCGTCTCAGGGCCGGGACGACTCCCGCATGGCGATGCGCCCCGCCGCCTCAGTCTCGCCGCCGCTGCGCCGGACACGGTCGACCTCCGGGCTGAACGCGTGCTGAGACTAGGCCGGGCGCACTCTGCGTCCTGCCGAGCACGGCCCCGGGTCACAACACCGGCGACGACGGCAACAACAGCGGGGGCGAAAAGTCACTCCGTCAGTCAGGCCTAAAGCTCGCGCCCCGCCGGGAGGTCCTCCCGAGAGTTGGGCCGCGCTGCAGAACCACGACGCCCGGTCGCACTACGGTCCGAGTTTGGGGAAGCTGTCGTGCGTAATCCCGGGGGGCTGGGGTGACGATCGACTCGAGCGGCCGCCGGCTCGGGAAACGGGCGGACCGTCGGACGAGGGTTAGCGCCTTCAGCGGCTCACGCGAGCCGGTGGCGGAGGCACTCTGCTCCGGTGGTCGCTCCGAAGCTCCACGTCCAAATGCCGGCCGGCTGAATCCTCAGCGTCTTCGTAGGTCATCCGAAAGCCTCCTTCGGGCAGGCGCCCTCCGCACCGGTGGAACTGACGGGCCATCGGCGTAGCACCAACACACGGGCCCGGCTACAAATGAAAATAAATAAAAAAGACAGAGATCGAGAGGGTCGCTACAGAGCCAGCACTCGCGCACCGCACATCAAGTCGGTCGACCGCACCAGTGTGCAATCGGAGTCTGTTTCCTCGCCGGCGCTGGCTGTAGTTGACCGAAACGAAGTTACGTCTCCGATCGGACGAGGAGGGGGACGACGCCGAGGCTTAGGGAGCCGTACGGGAGGCAGGGGCGGCCAGCGCGCCGCCGGCAGGGCGATGGAGCGGCGGGATCGAACGGGGCGACGGCGACCAAGGCGGCGGCGGCGGCGTTCGGTGCGTGCTGCGGCGCTCTCATCAGGTGCCCCGGCGCTCTTCGTCCGCGCGGCCCGGGCCCGTCCGGATCGTCCACGGGTCGAGGTTCGGGCCGGGCGTCGTCTCGACGCGACGTCGGACTCTCGCCGTCGAGGGATCGGTCGCCAAAAAACGCACGGCGACAGGCAAAGCAGGCGGGCACCCGTGGGCGGGCGAGCTGTCGTCCTTTCCGCAGATCCGCGGAGCAGCGCGAAAAAACGTCGGGAGGAGCACGTAGATGGCGCTGGGGCCGCCGGAGTGAGAGCGCGGAGAACCCCGCTCACGGGTCGAGGAGGGAAGAAGCAGCGCTGGAGAGGAGGGTTTCCGCCTCCTCTCCAACCCGGAGTTCCGACCCACTTGCCGAACGGTAGTGGTTGAGGTTAGTTGGCCAGTATCACGTCGCTGGTTCGTTCATGGCGGTGCTCTCGCACGCTGCGCCGCTACCCTTCGATGTCGCCCGAATTAGCGTTGAGAACAAAAACGTAATACAGGCGTCATTGACTAAAAGGACAAAATTCTCATCGGCCTATATAACACTAAGAAGTAAGGTGTAGAAAGAAATGAGGATATAAAATAACCTACCTTTCGGTGCGCGTGCGACAGTTTGCAAAAAAAAAAAAGAAAAAAAATACCTGCACGTTGTTTATGCTGGGCTCCATGGAGCGAATATTCGACGAACAAACGACGAACAAGCGACGAACTTCGCCCGGCAACACGTTCGCTTTGCACGCGGAGCGATATTTACTGTTATGATGCCACGCGCAGAGCGAATGCTTGCCAGGCAAAATTTGCCGCGTTTTTCGCTTCATGTAGCCCACACAGCCTTTACAACCCAGAAAGTGACGAAAACCAAAATTTCCCAGTAGCGAAATATGTCTCCGAGTGTTTCACGGTACCGGCGTGTTGTTTATTACTCGCGCACTTGCCGTGAAGAAAAAACAGCCCCACCGACGCTACACGAGTACGGATCGACAGCGGTTGAAGCAGACAAAACTCAGCGAGATCCCACATGGTTCCCTTCAGAATCGGGCCGCACATTTTACGATAGACTAGCGCCACCTATCGAAGCGACTGCGGACTTCTGCACAGGGAGGTTTCACTCTCTCTATGCCGCCCATAAAACGAACGATGTATTACTTGTCGGTCTCGTTGGTGTGCGATGCATTTGAAGAAAGCTAAGGTCCCGAACCACAATTATTTGCCAACACCACGGTGCTCATCGAATATAAGTTTATTGCTTCAATAATGCTCGAATTCTAATCGGCGACCAAATAATAAATACTCGTCGCAACAATGTAGCATTTCCCTTAAACAACGAGAACCGACAGTGCGAAGGACGGTGGCGTTTGAAGGGCATATCACCCGAACGCCAACGCCACCAGCCTGTTCCCACCGGCAAGCGTGCTTTGCCACTTAAACGCAGTGTTCTGCGGAAAAGCCTCCCTTTCGAGGGACAATTTGGGACAACTTGGCACCGCTCCTCTCACAAAGGAGAATCCTTTATGCGAGGAGCCTTGCCTTAAACCTTTCTTCGAGTATGTTTTTAACTTGAATAGAAATAAATGTGCAACCTAGATGTACACCTGGTTTCAATGAGTTTTGCGCCAGCCTGAGCGCGGGAATCGGTGCTCGCTGTGTCGAGTTAGCGTCAGTCGCGTATGGAGCTCATCAATGAGAATTTTGCGTTTGGGTGTGTGCGTTTTCCTAGCCTTGAGTTATATTAAATATAGTATACCGCGTTCATTTTAGCTGCCTAAAAAGCCGTGGGAACCGCTACAATGCCGTGGTTGCATGGTCTCTTTTTCTTTTTTTTTTTTTTCACAACAGAGTTAGTTTTGTTTAGCGGTTCTTCGTGTTCGTTTCATGTGTTTATTGAGTACTGAAGATCGCTACGATCCGGCAGTGTAACGTTGTGCGTTTGCGTTTAATTTCCTGTGGCCTAGAATATTTTAACACGCAGCCAATTATTATTTTGAGTTTTCACCCGGACAGCGGTTCTAAATAAGCCGAATGTTACGTAGGCAGAAAAATAAATAACGACGCAGCGTCAGCGTCGTATAATGATAATGTTGTGGGCGTCCAAGGCTCGTGAATCCCGAAACAATATCCGCTATCGTTCGCTCGTATGTTTTGCGTTTAAACGCGTGGCCGGCGCGTAAAATAAAAAAATTAAAATAAATAAAATCTTTATTTTTTGCAGTTTTCATACGTCGAGTGGGTGCACCATCATCGTGTAGCGCTGTGTTTTCTACGGTTGGATAATTTCCCCAAAACTGCATTTGAAGGGTTGCGGCTCAGCAAGACGACAAGGCCGATTTCCAGGTATTCTGTACCACGCATACCTACCGACACATATCGAGAACAAACACACCCACGTTAAACGACAAAAGTTTAGACAGCGAGAGGACAGTCCGTCATAATATGGCGACAGAGTTTCACGCTGTAGAAGGGAAATTTAGGCTGTGCTGTACGACTGTTAATTTACTGTACTTAACGTGAATAACGCAGCAGTGATAAAAGCCGGTACGACGCTCATGTAAACCGAAGCGAGCAGGGATGGTAATTGAGCCCAAGATATTCTGGTTTTACAGCGCGAGCTTTCGCTCCACGTGCTGTGAGCCGTGGCTAACAAGCTCGGCCAAAGGTATTATATTAGTTTTCGTCATTACTACAGAATTATACACAGGAACTCCACTGAGGCATTCCTTCGGTTAGTAAATATCACGCGATAAATTTGGGACTTTTCTGGGGAGTTGTTTACAATTCAAGCCATTGAGGCACAACATCCCGATGCTCACAATTGATTGGTGTTCCCAAATACAACGAAGTACGATTAAACTGGCCGCGAGTTAAAATCCGCTTGCAGCGTCGCCATCCGCCAGCGAAGGATTCTGCGCAGGTCAATTCATTGAATCAGGCCATTCGGTATAGGTTCCTGAAGGGTGTTCGGAACGACACGAATAAGATGCCATAATGTCCCGATTATTTTTACTGCCCTATGCTACGCGTCGCAAAACAACGAGGCATCCCATCATAAATGAAATCGGGATCGAGGGCCTTTCCGAACGTAGAGTTACAATGCGATACTGCCATAGCGGTAATTCATAAAACACAAAAAAGAACAAGGGCACAACATTTTCTACCCAAAAATTACAAACGCCAGGGAAGATGCATGCCGACACGCAAATACACTGGCTGTCGAGACAGCCCTTGAATGTACTTACCTTGAGGGTATTTCAGATAAATAAATAAAAAATAAATAAATAAATAAATAAATATATAAATGCAATGTCCCCTCACGTCTTCACAGTCACCTCCGTTTCAACGCGCTAAAAGTTTCAAGCGCAAGCTTAAAAAAATTAACAGTGTTATTATGTCACCTCGTTGCACAGCATTTGTTTGCACTCGCTGCGACAGTGGCATTTGATGTATTTTTTTATGTCAACCTACATCGCCCAAGTACCATTGTTTTGGGAGAGTAATGAAAGTAATGATTGGACCCCTTGCAGCCAAACTTTTTATAAGGACACAGACGCGCAAACCTCATAAACTTTAATGCCAGGGAAATAAACAGTATGATATCCGGCCGGGTCAGAAGAGAAAAAAGAAGAAAGAAAAAGAAAACATTTAATCGCACTCAAACAATCTATCGCATTGGTCTAATCTGATGGGGTAATTCTGTTTCGTCTAAGCGACCCCTCCTAAGTAGACGTGCGTAATGAGAGTTCGTGTTTTAGAGCGCGGCTCTTAGGCGCCCGTTTCCGGCTTGAGCGGCGTCGCCGTCGGCGTAACCGCGCGTGTTTGCATTATGGGAATAATGCAACCGGACGTAACCGCGCGTTGGATTATGAAAAGATTTCCCGGCTAAATTTATCGGAAAACATTCCCCGCTAAATTTAGAGGAAAAAATTCTCACTAAATTTAGCGGGGAAAGTTTACCGGGAAATGTATCGAAAATTTCCCGCCAAATGAGAGGGGAGCAAAAGAGGAGGGGAAGGAGGGACACACCCTCCCCTCCTCCTCCTTAAGATCTGCGCTCTAATTCGGCGTTACACAGAATTTAAACTGCTTATTTAATTAGTGTTGAATAAAAGGCTTAGTTACCTTTGAAGAATCCCTGGCTTTATACGAAACGCATACCGAACTCGCTCTGTGAATTGTGGAGACAAATAAGAATTACACCGAGTAAATGTCCATTTTGGGGACATTTAGCATAGCGTTACAGTGCTCCACGAACCGCACTACCAGAACCTTTGAAGCATGTTTTTAAGCGCGCGCTCCGCGGTCAGGGCCCGGGCGCGCGCTTAAAAGCATGCTTCAAGGGCTCCGGTAGTGCGGTACGTGAAACACTGTAACGGTTTGCTAAAAATCCCTATTAATTCTGAATACAACGAAGGCAAATGAAAATTTTCTCCAGAAAGCAACAGACCGCACTTCCCGTGCAATGGAATACGCTGTACTTCCTTCGAGTCAAGGTTGGATGAAACACAGCTGTGACGTACGTCCACATACTTCCTCAACATTGTGGTCATGGGAGTGGAATATGCCGCTAGTTTTAATACGTACTACAACGATGATGCAGCCCGTACAAACAGGAGCCACAAGCAGCAGTGGATCGAGTCAAAACTTGTTACTTCCAAATAAATTGAATTTTTTTTTGTGCGTGTCTTACATGTAATTACGGGAAGGGGGGTACATTATTTATTTATTTATTTATCGCATATATCGGCCACTAAGTGGTCGGTAGACACGTCCACCTTCTTCAAATACTCACCCTTGAGCTGAATTCATTTGCACCCCATTTCCGCGCACAGCTGAAACCACGTTTTGGAAGTGCGTCGCACTAAACGGCTGATTCCAGTTCATCAATGACCGCACAATGGCGTCCGCGCAGGGGTTTCTCCGTGGACTCGAAGAGGTGATAACACCAGGGTTGCCAGATCGGGTCGCACAGGCGCGTGACCATACACCCGACAGGTCGTACGACGCGCCAGTGAGATGGCCAGACCCGACCAGGCGCCGTCCAAGTACGGCATGCCCGAGTGGCAACGGCCAAACCCGACTGCTCGATCACGGCCCCAGGTGAATGCACGCGACGCCGCCATTGGTCAGCGCCTCCAGCAGCACCAGTAAGCAAAGAGAACGTCCCTGCGACAGCAGGGAGAATACGCTTTATCACGGTCCTTGGGTGCTCTGGATTTAAGGAAGACACCAGCTCAAAACTGCATTTATTCTTCAGATACATTCTTTTTCAAACGTAAGCTTGCAGAACTCCCGAAGGATGCAGTAAGAATGTTTCTTTCCTGTAACCAAAGCAGTTTTTTGTTTTCGAAATAAATTATTTTCGACATGCCGACATCGTCGAAAATGAAACTTTTTGAACTTTCCAACCGGTTTATCCAAGCTTCACTTTTTGGCATCAAATTTAGGTTCACGAGAGCTATCAATTCACAACGGAAACATGCGTGGAGCCAGATTTCGGAGCTTATAAACTGATATTTTGTAAGGAACGTGGCTGTAAACTTATTTCAGCATTTTGATATGAAAAGTTGGCGGATCCTCCAACCTAATGCAAACAAGAAAAAACTTTTTTTTCTCCATTTTTTAAATCAAAATTGCAGTTTTCCTGGTTTCTTTCTACAGCCCTGTGATATAGGTGTTGCACTGTACGTTTAAGGAAAAAAGAAACGCAATTATCATCACCATTTTTTCTACGATAGCTTTCTTCAATGGATCCGGTGTTTATTTCTAAGTACTTTCAAAAGTTGTAATTTATATATCTTGAAACTGTGTAGGACATCCTCTTTCACTACTACGAATGCGCCCTGCAAATTTCATACAAACAAGACTAACGGTTAAAATGTTAGCCTATCAAAGTTTTGTCCTCTCTCAGGCAAATGAACATGTCTCTCATTTGCGGGAGATCTGTGGGCCACCACGGAGCTCTTCCCAAAGAAGCTCGGCTATCTCCACTGATGTTAAAATGACTGCTGCACGTGTTGACCTCGTGACGGTGGAAACCAAGCCACCAACCAATCGGTGAGAAGTGACCACTGGTGGATGCCATATCAATCATATGTTGGCTTGTCCCCCAAATAAAAAATAATAACGTAATATGCTTTCATATTTGTTTCTGTGGTTGTGACAGTGAATGTGTATACTGCAGATGCCTGTTCCGCTGTAGCTTGCTCTGCAGCCAGCCTGTCGACAGAAACTCTAACAGTGCTTGTGTCCACTCACCTACTTCACCAATACATGAACAACGAGTCACCAGGATCACAACAACGCATACTTTTACACGAAGCAAAAGTGTGCAGGCGAGTTGGTCAGGAAGCATCATAATGTAAACCCCGAGAAACGTAGGAAATAAAACAACGGGAGTGTCTACATCCACGCGCGGGGATCTAGCCAAGTCGGAAGGAGATAAGGCTCCATCCACGTACTACGTCACTTCCGGTGTGGATGTATGGCCCTCCCCGACTTGGCTACGTCCACGCAGGAATCGACTACCGGTCTGTGTGCGCTACAGCTGCAAGCACGAGCGGGCAGTCTGCAGAAATCCAGACTGCGCGAGCGTGCGCGCAAGTCAAGAACGTACGGAGTGGTGGGCTCGCACTTGTTATCTTCGATGCACATAAGCTCACACTCCTGTTCACACATGCAGCCGAGCGTTAGAAGCATAGCGCTGACCTTGCGCTAAGCGCGTGCTGACGGGAGCGTTCATCCGCTTTGTATCACACCGTCAAAACTGTTGCTCATGGCTGACAATACGTAGCTGCCGACACCTGAGCAGCGTTACATCAGCGCTTCGCTGCATGTGAGAACCACGCCAAGCCAACCAAACACACAACGAAGCCTAACCGCCTCGTCTCGGCAGCGATGCACACATGGGCGTAGGCCCCGGAGGCCGCACCCGCACCAAGCCAACCACGCCCACACACGGACGGCACGCACGCCGCCCACACGTGTGTGACTCCTGGACAACATAACTATAAAGACATATTGATACTGTTTTTATGACGCATGATATTTGATATTAGTGTTAGAAAACAGTGGAAAATTAATAAATTGTCTAATATTTTGTAAGGTCACGTGACATATTAACTTTAAAACCACAATAAAATCTAACGTCTTTATTTTTATATCCTATATTTACTTATAAGAAAGCATAATATACATATAAAAAACAAATCGTGTTCTTATATTATAAGTCACGTGACCTTTTGCGTGGATGGAGCCTTATCTCCTGCCGACTTGGCTACGCCCCCGCGCGTGCTTCGTTCTACGCGCCGGTTCCTGTGACGCATTTTGTTGCATCTTGCATGCCCGAGAAGAAATCAACCACATTCTGCAAAAATTGTTTATTTGGTATAATAAATATTATAAATATAGCGCGAGTGACCTAAGGGTATATTGACTCGGCATAAATATTACAATCCAACTCCACCGGGAAGGGACCACCATTATACTGCCAAATGTGTCAACTAAAATACTATTCCCTGGGTTACAATAGGCAGTTATGTAAGAGTGTATTTGTTGCCACGTCAGTTAGCACAAAACTGCCCCTCGATTCCTGTACAAGATGTTAGAAGTTAAAATAAATAGGCTATGAATCAAAGTACATAATATCTTCAGCAGACTTTCACTTGCTGGCTTTGAGCTAGTGTACATTAGTGAGCAAAATAGAGAATCCTAGCACCACAAATACTATTTATACTTCTTGCTTAACTTGCACATACAAAATGTCACACATCTAAGAGAAAATTATAAAAGCGTTCAGGTCAGCTTTCTTTTAAATGCAAACTATAAATGTTCAGCACTCGGTGGTCAGGACAGCTTCATTGTAAGTAAAACTCGGTAGATTGTCATATGTCTACAAAAAATCCGCCAGGCACCTTTAGTAATAAATATGAAATAGGCACTAGTTCACCTCACTTATCGTCATGATAGCAGTTGTATCACTTCCTTGCACTGCACTTAAGCCCAAAGACAAACACAGGTAACCGTGAAAAAAAAAAAAATAACTGAAAGGGTTCAATCGCAGAACCAAATAACATATCCATAGAAATTTATGCATTGTATGTGTTCTTCGCACTAGCTGACTTATGAGCAGCAATCAGCTATACAAACGGCATAGATTGATAGACCACTGCAAGCCACAGCTCCCTAATTGAACAGACTAGAGAAAGAAGCAAGACCCAAGTAATATTTTGTCTCAAGAGTTCTCGGCAACATTTAGAAAAGCAAGTGCTACCCTTGTACTCGTGGTCATGCAGAGAAGGCACTCAATGAAGATGTGCTCGCATGCCTGTGCATTTGAAAGCACTGCAGATAATTTGTGAGATGACATTTAACACGACTGAATAATATGCTGAAACTTCTTCATGGTGCCAGCCAGCAACCATAGAACTCAAGAACCACAGTACTCTAAAGAGCACTAGGTATTCCAATGCTGAGAATCGCACCACTATGCTCTTGAAGAAATACTGTTTCAAAGCAAACTTCAAGCCAGGTCCTGCATAATGTTCCTATATTTTGACTATGCCTGCAGCTCCTAGTTTTGATTTTGCTGTTGTCCTCTGAATTTCATACTTCACAATGTATCTGAGAGCACCCACCGCTTGTGCACTCTAGGCAAGAGTTGGTTGAAGCAATCAAGTATGATTACCAGCTCAATTGTTTTTCTCCTTATTTTGTTGATTTCATACTCAGGGAGGGACCTTTTTGATGAAAAATCTCCAAGGCACTGAAAAAACAATATTACAATGAAGAGTTTCTAAGGTTTCCAAAACACCCTGGGATCCCAGCAGGATCATGAACAGTGAAACTCTGACTTTCCAAACCTCTTTCATGAGTACCAAGTGCACAAAATAATGGCAAATAAATGTCCACTTATAACCTCAAAGAAACTGATACAGTGATGTCACATTACTATGTGCATACCAATATACACAGATCAGTCAAAATATTATGACAACCTACATCTAACACCGTGCAGATTCACCTTCGGCAAGCAAAACGGTTGCAAGGGCTGTCTGCTGCGGAGTCCCACATCCAACAAAGGCCAATAATCGTGCTCAGAAACACTTGTACCGTGACCTGCATTCCATCTAGCTGTCAGGTGAGCCACAGGTAAATGCCTATTTTGCTTCATCAAGTAAGAAAGTCTTCAACGTCCACATTTTTTATGAGGCATGAACGTGCAACGCCTTGGTGTCTATAAACAGTTTCACCATCATTTTTTCACTTTTGATACATACCAATGACAGAAGCTCGTGAACACAAAACGAGCTTTGCAGTTTCCGAGATAATCGTTTTGAGCCGTAGGGTCATCGCAGTTTTCCCTTTGTCAAAGTCGCCTAAATCGGCAGCTTTTCCCAATAGATGCACACATAGTCGAGAAAATGATCCTTCTGTACCCCCGCAGCTCTTAACTCTACCATCCGCATTAGCAGGTGGTAGATAACACAGATTGCGCGTCAGCTAGGCAGGCTCATTCACACAGCGTAGGGGTGGTCATAAAGTTTTGGTTGATCAGTGTACAGACAAGATATTCGGGGACAAACTGGATAAATGCACACACTTTTGTCTCATTATTATGGACAACTCACATTATGTATGATATTTGGGGGGAAGAGAGGTGCCCATATTAATAATATCACTGTATGACTCACAGCTTGTTCTTGTAGCTTATAAGCACACAAATAGTGCAATAATCTGAAAATCACCTGACCCTAACTACAAGAGTGGTAACAAGGCAAGGTTCAGCCGATAATTTCCAAAAGCTCCTGTACAACCACTTCCTTCCTGGAGTAATGCTAAGTAAAACAAAGCTGCAGCATCAGTGAGCCTGTCGCGCCTCGCTGAGGCCCCTCTTCACGTAGCACTTGTCATGGAGAAGCTTCCTGTACAGCAAGATGTACCGCGCCACATTCTTGGTGTGAGGGACCAGGAAGTCTGAGCAGAACGTCAGCTTGTCCTTGAGCGATGGCTTGAGTTCGGGTATTTGGAGCATCCGCAGGAATGCAATTACGAAGGAGTAACAGTTGTGGGTTTTTTCATCATATCTGGAAATAAAAATGAAGAAATAGGAACCACAATGAGACTCAATTCTGAGAGAGCTGAACAGTTTAATATTGTTAAGTAACAACCACAATTAACTTGTGCCAAGTGTGTTCATCCCTGTATTTTATAATGAAGGCAAAAGAATTATAATTGTATAATATTATTGTAGCTGGTGACAGGATGAAAGTTCAGGGGAAGCTCCTCCCACCTCTATCCCCTTTAGCAAAGCGAAGGCTGGAGAGAAGGTGACCTCCTCTACAATGTCGTGCTCTGCTAAAGTGTAAAAAGGTGGAAGGAGCTTCCCCTGAACTCCTAACCTGTCACCAACTATAGTTAGGAAGTCGCTGAACTTCCATGGCATTATGGCTGGTCCATCAGCTCAGCATCTTGTCGCTTGAATCAAACAATTTTCAAAAATAATGTAGACTACTTCTCTTTGTTTTATCCCCCAACCCGCCCCGCCCCGCCCCGCCCCGCCCCGCCCCGCCCCGCCCCGCCCCGCCCCGCCCTGCCCCCTCCCTCCCTCCCAAGCATAATTTTACTCGAATATTTTTATCGCCATTCCACTTTAAAAAGTCATATTTGGTGGTTTTGTGCGCCAAAGCAACAACTGGCACGCCCCAGTGGAGGACTGAGGATTAATTTCGACCACCTGGGGATCGTTGGACATGCAAGTGAAATCTCGGTCACCCATGGTGCTTTCTCCACAATAAGCCTCCGTCAGATTGTGGGAATCTCTGCTGGGATTCAAACCTGCCTTACCAGGTCACTTAAAGTGCAAAATGCCGAAGGTAAAATGAATACCTATTTTTTTCATGTTGATTATAAAACATAGCCCAATTATTTCTGTCAGATGGCACCTCAGTCTAACAAAATAATGGATACAATTTTAAAGATCCAAAGTGCATCAATTAACTTTTGTTTCTATTGTTCATAGGAACAAATTAAAAAAAGCTACAAGAAAACAATTTAAAAAAAAGTCCAACATTGCAAGGAAACTTCGTTTGCCAGTGTTAACGGTGAATGCTAGTCTGTCAGAAAAAATGAAGGACAACCAACCACAGAGCTGCAGACTGCTATGTTGAAGTGTTTGAAGAATATGAAGCATTAACTGCAACTAAAACGCTTTTGGTGAGAAGGTCATGGAAGCTACAGGACTAGGAGCATCAATAAGTGAATTATTTGCACAGGAACAGGTGCATACATGGCTCTGTGCCAGGCAAAGCAGAAAGGTAAAAACCCTTACGCAAATGTGCCTACTAGCCTGCCGCCATGTACGTTAAGTTAAAACAAGATGGAACAACTGGCATGATGATGGTGGGGATTAATGGCAGAGAAAGTGAATCAAGGCAAGCCTAAAGACCTCACAAAGATTTGGCAAAGTTTCTGAGACTCCTCTCGTGATGCTGGTAGGGGACTACAAGCAGTCAGGGGGGTGGAGAAGTCCCTAGCAGCAGTTGGCAGCAGGGAGTTACTGGGGCAAACTGTACCGGACAGGCGGGATCCGGAAGTTGATCCATCGAGCAGACGGCACAGCACTTGAACCCCCCCAGCAGTCCTTCGCTTCTGCTCAAGAGTGCACCAGCCAAGAGCATGTAGTCATCCAGGGCATGGCCCAGCTGGTTTTCCTAAGGTCCAGCCACATACAGTATGCGATGCATGGCGCTGCACACTCTCCTGTCACTCGATAAGGTGTTGTTGAGAAGGAGACCAGACTGTGAAGCAGCACCCCAACAAAGGCAGGACTAAGGCAGCGCAAAGTGCCTGCAGCACCGCCGGGTAAAGTGGCCTTGCTACATGAGAGCTTAAGCAAAATGTCCTCTGTGCCTTTGAGATAACATCGGCAGTGTGCGCTGAAAAGTCTGGATTTTCAAAAAATGAGGCACCCAAGATGGACAGGTGGACTCGGGATGACAGCAGAGAGCCATCTATGGCAGCCGAGCGGTGGGGACGTGGAATAGATAGCTCTGCGGAGCAGCGATAGCATGATGCGGAGGGACGCATGTGGCAGCTGCTCTAGTTGCATCTGCGATAAGCAGAATTTTCTAGCTTGTGTGGGTGAATGCAACCGTCGCCATCATTGCAATCACATCAAAGTTGATCCCAGAGAATACGAGGTGTTTATGCAATTGGAAAAAGTGCTTACAAATGCAGCGCTTGCACTCATTGACATTGCTCAGGCTTGAAGGATGCGCGAGACTTGGATGCCCCTTCCAATGGCTGTGGGACGAGAACGATTCTGATACCGGGACCGGCCCCACCAGTGAAGACTGCGTCCAGCAAGCTGTCAACCGTTTTATGAACACCATCGCCAACAAAATGGAAGTGCTGACAGCCGGGGTGAGGTGCATTAGAGAGGAAAACAATGTCCTTCGTTCGGAGCTCGTTTACCACAAGCATAAACTTCTGCAGCAGCTACCTACATCAGTTCCGGTACCTGTCACTGCGTTGCTACAGAAAAAGGCCTGGGGCTCCTCTATCCCGACAAAACGTAACATGCCTGTGATACCAACACGTCCATCGAGTTCCTCCTTTGTTGCGTCTCAACGCATACTGTCGTCGGTAATCGCCCAAGACAGCAAGAACATCGCAAGACAGCAAGAACATCAGATCATCACCCAGGTCAATGCCAAGGTGAACGCTTTAATCCTTCTGAGGAGAATGATGACTTCATACTCGTGAACAGACGGCATAAAACCAAGCCATCTGTTGGAACTGGAAAGGCTTCAACGGTGGGTGTTGTTTCCCGGCCGCCAGTTCGAAAAGCGCTCTTTCTGTAGCTCCAGACACAAAAACTTTTGATGTTTGTTTGCTAATTGAACCTCTACTGCAGGGTGAGTCCTTCTCCTGTTCTAGACTGAAAACAAGGTATGCGACATACTCTTCTCTTCATGTAGAAGTTGAACAGGGCTCTTTTGAGATCATTAACAACCCCGAAGTGTGGACTGATGGTTGCATTTTCTGCCCGTTTTTTTTAAAGTTGGACGTCAGTCGTACACATATAGATGAAAATGAGCCTACTCAGATGAACAATAAGGACAATTAGTGCCTATTAGCAAAATGCTCGTGGTCTGCGAACAAGGCAAACACCTTTTTGCCAAATGTAGTGTCTTCCAATATTGATGTTATTTGTCTGACTAAAACCGGGCTTAATAAATAAATGTCAAATGCGAGCTATTTTCCCTCATTCTATAACATTATCATTGTGATAGAGACTAGGCTGTGACTGGGCAAAAATTTGGGGGAGGTGTTTTAATTGCCGTCGATAATTCAATTGCCTCACATCTAAGACGTGACCTAGAATCATATTCAGAATGCGTTTGGGTAGAAACACTCGCGAATGATGGGCCTAACTACCTAATCGGAAATTTTTATTTCCCTCTATTGGATAGCCATATTTTTATTGAACATTTCAAAATGCTGGAAAATGAGATCGATTTTTCAAAGTTTCGTTTCCCTATTTATGGTAATTTTATCTTACCAGGTGTTGATTGGTCGGCAGGAGTTATCAATATTAGCAAAAATAGTCAAACAATAAGCAAATTGGCTCACCTCTTGAATTTCATACATTTTAATGGACTATACCAATTGAAGAACTAAGGTAATAGTGCTGGAAACGTTCCAGACCTCTTACTTTCAAATGCTCCCATTCACGGCATAACGTTGGCCGAAATTCCCCTTGTAAAGGCTTACGTCCATCTCCCGCCTTTTACTGTCACTTTTTATGGTTCTTTAAGAGCAGAAGCTAGTGAAAGCTGCATGTACTACACTTTCAAAGAAGGCGACTATTTTTGGCCTTTATAAGTATTTTGAAGATAATAAATGGTTGCCCATCTTAGAGGATGTTTCAGCTGATTCAGCAGAGATATCATTCACAGCAGCAGTAAAAAATGGAATGAATCAGTTTATTCCTCAGTGATCATCCAAGCCCAAAAAGTACCCTGCAAATTATTCAAAATATCTGATACACTATATCACAAAAAAGCCCACTGTCATAAAATGTTCACGAAAAATGGAGCAAAAACCTAGTACGCTAGGTTTAGCATGTATCGCTCTCCTGTGAAAAGGTTCTTTATTCATGACAAGAGTGTTTATCTGAGAACAGTAGAAGATAGTTTGTTACGCAATCCAGATAAACTTTGGAAATTCACCAAAGAGCACACGAGATGCAGTGGACAAGGTATCAGCTTAAAGAGGATTCAGGACATCTGTCTGACACTAAAGGCATTGCTAACAAATTCGCAAGTCACTTTAATGGTTGCTTTTCTTCAAATGTTCCTGCAGACAGTGCATTATTGAATGATCACCATTACTCTCTGTTCGCAAACTAACGGAGGCCATAAAAAAACTGAAACCGAAATTATCAACTGGAATAGATACGATTCCCAATTTTATTGTTAAGGGCTGTTCGAGTGTGTTAGCAGCTGTCTTAGAACATATATTAAATATTTCCTTGTGTAAGGGATTTTTCCATCTGTTTGGAAGGAGTTGGTTGTTGTTCCAGTACACAAGGCTGGGAATACTTCTGCCGCATACAATTATCACCCTGTGTCCCAGCTATATGCTTTTGCAAAGGTATTTGAGATTTTAAAGCACACACATGTCTTTTTATTTCAATCAATGCATTACTGACTTTCAGCATGGTTCATAAAGAACGCTCAACTAAGACGAATCTATGTACTTTTCTCGATTATTCAGTGCCCTATGTTCATGGTCGTGGTCAGGTTGAGGTTATTTATTTTGATCTCTAAGGCATTTGACAAAGTTAATCATGCCTTGCTCTTGCATACCTATCGCAGAACGGATTTTCTCCTGTGCTCGTAAATTGGTTCAAAAGCTATCTGACTGACCTTCGCTGAGTCGTCCGTGTATTAAGCAGTTTTTGATGATCCTTTTTTTCCCCCGTCTAGAGTACCTCAGGGCTTCAATTTAGGGCCACTTTTGTTTCTGATTTTTATCAATGACATTAAAACTTGCGTAGCTAATTCAAATGCGTTGCTATTTGCTGACGACATCAAACTCTTTTTGAGAATTCGTTTGAGGGATGACTGGGTGCTTCTTCAGAATGATGCGTCGTGTATACAGTTGAACCTCTCAATAACAAAAGCCCTCAAGAGCGAAATTCTCGCGGCAATTAAATCTGGTGGCCCCGGCGAACACCCATAGAGTTCAATGCATTTGCACCCTTTCAACAGCAAAAACTTTCTAAAAAGGAGTCCCGCATTAACGGAAGTTTGGGGTAGTGATCTGCAACATTTTTTCGGCACATGAGCCGGTTGGCAACCCAGAAGTATGAAAAGTGGAACAGCACACTCATCCGACAAGTGGGGCTCATACATTTGCATGAAGCATCGGCATGGCCATTGCTGTTTACATTTGGTTGGATAATGATAATAATAACAACAAGATGTCTTTTATTTGGTCGCTGAAAACAGCGTTTCGCTAGGCCATCTGTTGGCAACTACGTAGGTATGTGACGTTTCACATGTGACGATACCGCCGGCTGCCTGCTGCCATTTCGCCGTCTGCCACGTGCACGCCGAGATCAGGGTTACCAGGTTGGGCTATTGATAGCCAAATTGGGCTATTTTAAAATGTGTTTGGCATTGAAATAAGGTGGCTGGCTATGTGGCTATTTTTGAACTATTTCAAATCCTATTGCAACAATTTTTTTATTTTTTATTTTTTGCTTGATTAGAGTAGATGTGCAAAAGATACTTCAGCATGGGCACAAAGCGACAGTCCACCCTTTCAGGATTCCTGCTTTCAGGGTATTTTTGTGTGAAGATGCGCGAGTGTGACGCCAGATCCTATTAGCTCCAGTGAGCTACCGTCCTAGATTCAGCTCCGAACACCTCGCTTTTGCATTTATTGTGGCCTATCTTATGCTCCCGAGTCCTTTCTCCTTCCTACCGATGTCTTTTATCTCCTCGAGTTTCCCATCATCCCCGTACAGGAGGCACCTCTTCTGAAGAAAAAGGACACTAAAGGCAACTCGAGACATCCAGCAGAGTTTGATGCCGTCTCATAACGCGTGATGTATTGGATATGACAAAGGAGTCAAGTCAGAAGCGCAGGAGCAGCCATGTTATGGTTGCTATCCGAGCTTGCCATCGCTCCCCTAACACTGCCCAAGTTGAATGCCGCCGTGGAGAGAGTATTCAGTCGCGTGTCCCTCACAAAGTCAGATCTAAGGAATAAGATGTCCCTTCAAACTCTTCAAAACATCCCCTATGTAAAGTTTGCTTTCCTTGGAAAGAATGAGTGATGTAAGGACATCAATCCTACAGAAGAATGTTTTGCCCGTTTTAACACGGAAGTCATGTATGAAGCTCGTCAGCCGAGCACGAGTGAGTGTTTTATAATATGTGACTGTTAAAACACGTGTAAAAAATTTTGGTACTTTTTTTGTGTTTGAAATAAAAGCTTTTAGTACATTTCAAGATGTTGTAGATCTCGCAAACTGCTCCTAACCCTAGATATGCAGGTGCCGTTCCTTCGCCTTGAGCCCATACATTCGAGCGGACAATCTTTTAGACTCTGCAGATATTTTCAATGTGAATACTTTTGTGCTATATAAATCTCTTGCATTTGGCTACTTTTGGGCTACACCTTCTGGCATTTGGCGATTTGAGCTAGAACCCACCTGGCAACCCTAGCCCGAGATCACTCGTGCCTTGTTTACTACCTTTTGTTTGGCCTGTCGGAAAGATGCTGCCTCCTGTTAAAAAGCGCAAGTTTTTTTCACTTCAGGAGAAATCTGCGATCATCACCGTAGCTGTGATAGGCAGAAAGTCTGATATTGTGGAGGAGTTTAGTATCCCGTGCAGCTCACTTTCATAGATTCTGATATCCAAGGACAGCATCATGGGAAGTAATAGCTGTGCTGATTTGTCCATTTCCGCAACAGCAAAATTCTCACGAGAATGAAAAAATTTCCTTCCCCGGCGGTTTCGTTATTGTGGGGTTCGACTGTATTTGATTGGTGTATGGAAAATCTTTTAATAATTAATCCTGAAAAAAACTAAGGTTTTGTCATACAGTGGAAAACGTGAACCTGTCATATTTGTATTAGATTGAAAGTAGGATTATTTCTCGAGTGTCTCTTATTCGTGATCTTAGCGTGCATTTTGATAGTTCGCTTTCGTTCAGCTACATCAGCCAGATTGTTTGTACCACAGTTAGATTGCTGGGAATGATAACTTGCACAACTCAACTTTTTGTGGGCCATGCTTGCTTGCTCCACTTGGTTTGCTCCCTTGTCAGCTCTAGACGAGAATTTGGTTCAATAGTGTGAAATTCTCTTAGTGCACATGATGAAGCACAAACAGAGTCGGTTCAGAGACATTTGGTACGCATAGCTTATGAAAAACATTTTGGCAGAAGACATTTTTATAGTTATGAACTTCTTGCTAAAATAGGGCTTCAAGTTTTATCTGCCTGAAGGCTGACATGTGATATAGCGTTTTTGCACAGAGTAATTCATGATGATATAGACTCCAAGCTTTTATGCAAAGTTAATTTTAATGATCCGGCTCATTTTAATAGGAGTGCTTTTACTTTTTACACTCAAAACAACCTAATGTCATCGCCTTTATCTAGAATGCAGATATGTGTCAATAATTTTGGAAATGAAAACTCGGATATTCTTATTAACTATGTGTTGAATTCAAAAGACAACTGCGTATTATGCTATTTTATTCTGAGTGATGTATGCAAGTTGCTCGAATGAATTTCTGTTCTTCATATGAATTCATGGATGTATATTTTGGCATGTGGAATTTATGCATGATTATTTTCTTAACTTTTATATACCAGTGCCGCATTACAGACTTCTCGTCATTTCTGGGCACAATAGAGAGACATGATGATGATGATGATGATGATGGCACAGTCAGGACTGATGCATGTTTTACTGGTTGAGAAGTGCATTGTCACGCAGTTCTTACTTAGATGTACAGTGTTGAGCCGTGGTCCAACTCTCATACCTTCCCGATAATGTTGCAAGCGATGTATGTCAAATTGGGATGAGACTGGTGCTACAATCGATGCGCCGTCTGCACACTGCACCAAGGAAAGAACCTTGTGGCACTCCAGAGGAGATGGCCATTTTCAAAGACCTTGCACCGTTTTACACAACTTGTTGGCTGCGGTTTCATAAAGCCCGAAATCTAAGCAAATAAGCAACCCGTATATGTGCATGGGTCATCTTTTCGAGCAGAAGATTAATGTTGAGTACATCGGATGCAGTGATGGAAGCAGCATTTGACCTTTTGTAGCAGGTTCTGTAGCAGGAAAAATATCGGTTTGCAGCAGCCACTGACGCTTTTGGAGCAGGTGCCAGCATCTGTTAACACGTCATTTGAGAATGAAAAATTGATTGCATCGCTAAATGAGTTCATTTATGTAGTGATCAAAGGTTCTTCTTTGATACTCGAGCATATGACTTATTACTGTTTGCGATAAGAATAGATCTGGCATAAAAGGAACACAGTCTTCTTACTGTCTTAAATAAGGCTCTAGTCAGAGAAGGTTTAATTTAGAATGGGCATTAAAAAGGGCTGAAACGTGAATCATAGCCCATTGGGATAAATCCTCTCTCCCCTCTTCATTTTATGCTCGGTAGTAGCTTGTAAATATATATATATTTTTGTTAATGCCAGCAAGAACCAGCTTATCCACTACGTCTACCAATAAAAATGTGTGCCGTAAGTATAATGAGCCTACCAAACTCAAGACTCTAATATTATAAACTGCAAAGACAACCACCCAAATATAGTATAAAAGGCTACACTTGATCTTTGAAGGTGATACTGCTATTTAGCGGCGTAGAAACCAGAATTACGTCAGATTTTGCTGCTTTTTATATTTACAGCTGCACAAAAACTACCATGATTACCATATTCATTCAAATATATATAGAGTTGTGTTTTCCTCTCTCTTTACAAATTAACTTACAACAGGTCGACCTGTAATAATCCTGAGCATAATATGCGCTAAGCCAGGCCACTTCCATAGGTCAGCTGCTGCTGCTAGCACTCCAATGCAAAGCGGTGAAGCTCGACGTGCGAACGCTGGTGAGGGGTGGTGAAGGTTGATAAGAGCGGTGCAAGAGCCACGGTACTCTGCAGCCACGGAACGAAGGCATCCGACAAACATGATAATCAAGTGATCTTATCAGAAGTACAAGGCCCTGGTTCTATTTTATCACAGTAGTAGCAACCGGCAATCCTGCTATTTTGCAACATTTCCTCGGGGTCCCGTAGTTCCTGACATCGACGACATCGTCTGGAAATTAGTCAATGTCGCCAATCAATTAACCAGCCCATCAACCGGTCAGAGCGGTTCATGCCCAGCATCAACGGCTCAGGCTGGTTGATTCGCAGCATCAAAGCGCAACATCATGACATTCGTCCTCTCCTTGTACGTTTTCTTTCATCGGCTCAATGAATCAAGGGCAACGAATGTCTCGTGGCTTGCGCTTCTAGCATGTGTGTTTGTGGTTGTATGTGTTTGAGCTTTAGGCTGTACTCTGACGTAAAACGGAACAAATTATACGGTGAGGAGAGACGCGCTGTGAAATTCATATTGGTACAATTTTTCTTTCCTTCTACTTTTCTTAGTGTTAAGGGTCGACCAATAATAAAAGATATATATAGGGTGACCCAAGTCACCAAACTCGGTCAAAAATATACTGTAAAAATCGACACCTGCACGTAGCAATCTAAACTTTTCGTCAAAGCTGTATTTCACAGGTAGTTTTTTTTTTTTGTAAGATTACAAAGCGAAGCTTTCTTTCTGTAAAAAAAATAGGGCTAAGAAACTTGCCAGGGTCTACGGCGGACGGCGACACTTACGGACGAGCCGAGTAGCAGGGTGTGTTTGGCGTTCGTATTGATAAATGGCGCTACCTCCTTATCGCGACGGCTCACGACCACCATGGTTTATTAAAATAAACATAATCTTTTTGAAATGTACCTTTGGTTAGAAAAGAAATGCGGACAATAAAAGCAAAACTTAAAGTACAAAAACGAGTCTGCATAACGACGGCGCTTTTGCTGCCGACGGATTTCGTCTGTCTGCTGTCTGCTTTCTTTCGCTGGTCGGCTGCAGATTCGGATGCTGCTCCCGATGCCATCTGTCAATACGAACGCTAAACACACCCCGCTACTCGACTTGGTCGTCTGCATCGCTACCTGTCGTAGACCCTGGCAAGTCTCTTAGCCCTATTTTTTTACACAAAGAGAGCTACGCTTTGTAATTTTACAACAAAAATCCCACCTGTGAAATACAGCTTTCACGAAAAGTTTACATTGCTGCAGGAAGGCGTCGATTTCTATGGCCCATTTTAGTTCAAGCCTAGCGACTTGGGTCACCCTACATATGTATGTATGTATCAGCCTCAGGTGATGTGATTGGCCAAAGCCATTTTGGAGCACCTTTCGGAGCAGCCAGAACAGTGTATTGGAGCCTTTGGAGCAACCAAAACAGAGTTTTGGAGCAGCAAAAGTGTTTTTTTGGAGCAGCCAAGACAGTGTTTCGGAGCAGCAAAAGTGGCTTTTAGAGCACATATTGTTAGAATAATAAAAAAATATTTGTTTGAAGTGCTATACAAACAAAGGGCACTTTGTGTTGTGTTGCGTTTTGACGTGACGTGTTGTGACGGAACTTGCTGCTTTTTTACTGCTGAGAGATCCCAGAAGCGTACAGTGCTGTAGGCATTGCCAAGGAATTCCGAAAAACCGATTGCCACCGTTTTACTTGTTTCCAACGTGTCAGATTTTCGTCAAAAGTAAGCAAATGTAAAACAATGGATTGCAAGCGTCCCGGCTGGTGCTTCTTTTGTGCAGTCATGTTCGCATGCACGTAAGGGCAACTTCGGCAGGCTTACAGTTGCGCGTGCTTCGTCGTGCAAGCGGAGACAACAGCTGTTCGATCGAAACTGAAACCATGCCACTCCGCCCCATCGCCAACTGATTCCCAAAATTGTATGCAAATTATAACTGTCGAGCATACGGAAAAAAAAAAAACGGTCCATCAGCGCGCTTGCCAGGCCAGCAAACAAGGTAGAAGTTAAACACGCATGCACGCACGCACGCAAGCACACACACACACACACACACACAAAAGAACCTGAGCGCATCGATACAAGACAGAGCGAGCCAGGGTCAAGAAGTTCTTGGAGTGCTTTGAGCAACGACTGAACCCGGGACAAACAAGTGCGCTGTGCGGGTTAAGCGTGCAGACATTGCCTTCTTTGCTTTAGCTCACTTCTCTTCACCAACCTTCTTCTGAGGCAGATTTTTCACGTAACGGGGTCCACCGAGAGAAATCTAGGTAATCAATACTTCTACACAGCTGTATTTGAATTAAAAAGGGATTTGTATGATTTAAACAAGAACAGGAATGTTGACAAACATACGGCGATACTTAGTTTAATTTTAGAAAGCGCCATATCTGCAGCTACGATGGCAACACCCGACGTCGCGGGACCACGGTGACTGGACCAAATATAGTTTTCCCACACCCGTTGCTTTCAGGAGCGAGTGCTTCAGCTCACAAAGTAACTCCCGCAGCGTAAAAATGTGGCTTCGTTTCACAGCATGACGGAATGGCTGGTACCCGGCAAGATAGCGTCGGAGCGTCCGCACACACCCGCGTCTATCGTCCCAAATATTTTTTTTTTTCAATATGCGAGACGATTCACGAGACGACGAGAGCGTGAAACGCAAGACGGCGGGAAAACCATGCAAGAATGGATGGACAATTGACGCAGGGTACTTTGTGTCGGGCGACCGCTTGCGCCACATAACACGCATGCTCAATTTCGGTACTCAGTTCAGTTTCAGTATTGAAAGGCGACCGGTCTTTTCGTGCAGGTTTGGCGCAGATTATCTATATCGTGGCAAAATGTAGCAGGATGTAGCAAGGTTAGCCCCTTGACGCAGTTTGGCGCAATCGGCGCAGCAATCACATCATGCATGCATGCATGCATGCATGCATGCATACATCCTGCCACATTGCATGCATGCATGCATACATCCTGCTACATTTTGCCACGATATAGATAATCTGCGCCAAACCTGCACGAAAAGACCGGTCGCCTTTCAATACTGAAACTGAACTGAGTACCGAAATTGAGCAGGCGTGTTATGTGGCGCAAGCGGTCCATGCATGCATGCATGCATGGGCCGCTTGCGCCACATCCATGTGCTATTCGCTATGCAGCTATTCGCTGCATTCGAGTTGTCCTCGAAGCCGAGGTAGCTACGCAGCACTTTTAATGCGGAGACAGCATGACAGAAAGTATGGTAGCTGGTGCAGGCTTCTCCCGCTCCTCGTTGTCCTCATCCTCGGAGGCTTCTTCGTCTTGCTTAGTGCCGCGCTCTAGCTCCACCACGACTCTGCGTGTCACACATTTGGAGGTCATCATCCGCAGTGACCAATTCAGTCAACACGAGCTCAAAGTCAGTAGACTGCAGCTTCTCGTTTATGCCACCGTCATCACTGTCGTCACTCAAGCACGGCTCGGGGTTCTCTGCTTTTTCCGCCGGGCGCTGAAATCTGCACTTTCTGAAAAAGTTCTTGATTGTTTCGTGTGCACACTCTCCCGAGACGTGTCGAGGTAGGTAGTGCATGGCGTCAAGCAACAAGCTTGCCAGAATCTTGGCCTCGGGACACACGAGTGAGGAAGCGCTGTACGAAGCACTTTCTGTATGGATGCTTCACATTCTTGATGACGGCGGCATCTAGAGACTGCAGGTGGCTTGTCACGTTTGCCAGCAGAAAGATGACGCAAAGATTCCGCAGAAATTAAGTGTCCTTGACATATGTCGAGCAGTTCTCAAGAAACAGCAACGCCTCATGGTCCTTGCAGCCAAGTTGCACGTCGAGGTAACGAAACAAGACCTCAAACAGGCTGCACATCATCCAAGCCTCTGTGTTCAGCTTGTAGATGCGAGGAAGTCAAGTGATGTAGCGTAAGCACACCGGCTTGTTTTATTTTCCGATTATCTATGGCTTGATCATCCCTGATCCATCTTCGTTGCAGCAAAGCAAGACTGCAATCCAATTGTTGCTTATTTTTTACCGTGGCAGGAAGATTCCGTTGACTGGACCCGGAAAAACAGACCAAGCTCGTCTGCGCTAAACTTGTCGCACGAGGCATACGCGTAAACAAGGCCGGAAAGCACTGACACCAAGTTTTTAATGTCGGCAGGATTCAAGCTTGCCCCTTCACCATTGACTTGGCGGTAGGCAATGCCATGGCGAGTTCGGAATCGGTTAATCCTGCCGTTCGATGCGCGAAATCATCGATGTCCAATATCACTGCGATTCCCCTGGCCTTCTCTGACTGAATGCTCCCATCGAAGTTTACTCCAGATGCTTGGGCCTGTTTAAACCACCTCAACAAAGCAGTTTCCAATTCGCTATGCTTTGCTCTGCGGGCCTGCTTCGTTCCTACACCGAAATACAAAGTGTTTGCTTCAATCTCTTTTTGCTTTGAGACGACTCTAGTCACAGTCGACGAAGGCAGTCCAACATCCGCAATGTCAGTCTGTTTGCGTTTTGGGTCCTGGTCAACAGCTGCTAGTCATTTTTTTTTTTGTTTTCTTTATAGACGAAGGCTTGCGCTCCCGCGACGCCATCACTTCAACTCTAGTATAGAAATGAACACAAACTCATGCCAGTCATGCGCTTACGCAGCAGTTTTGGTTGGCGCGGTTGGCATAGATCTCGCAAAGAAATGCTGGGTTTGTTCGTTCTGTTTGTGTTCCTCCACCATAGAGTGGATGGCATCACTAAAGTCAAGCACCTAGAAGCCAAGAGTGACTCCCATTAATGCCTAAAACACAAATAAGCCAACAAATTGTCTGTGTGTTCCATTTGGAAGCCACTCTGAGGTATTTGCTGGAGTTACCAAGAATAACTCTTAAAAACTCGTTCAAAACCAGAAAAGAAAAAACAAAAAAACAAAAATATGCACTTTCGAAAAGGTTAGAGGGATGCGCACAGTTTATGCGTTGCCATGGCCACTCGATAATGCGGTCAATACATTGGCGTCAGTCACGTAACCTTCCAAGGCGGCGGAGCGAGCTTTCGGCGTAGCCCGATTTTCGGCTGATCCTGTATTCCGAGTTTGAGCCAAAGCAAAAAAAGGAAACAAACATGGCGCGAGTGACGAAGTAGACAGTACGGTTTGTACATAACCGAATATGGGTGGACATTGGCAATGCGGTGCGAATACCTCAACCACTGCAACAAGTGGAAGCGCTGCATGTAAACGTGACGACTAGGAATAGCAGTGGAAAAATCGCCGTAACACCTTGAGAATGTCCATGTGCTCCAATGCTCGCGGTTGTTCCCCGGTTTGGCCTAGGCCTAGGAACTGAGTGAGCCAAACCCACAAACCGTTGGTGACAAAGTTTATCGCGCAATATTTGTAACGTAGACTGTATCTTCACACTGTACATACTAAACATGATTTGCTGCGAACGCTGGATATTCTCGGAACAGACAAGGTTTGGTGAAATACATGGACGTGTTAATTAGGCAATCGTGCGATGGGGTTTCGTAGACCGACTGACAAAAAAAACGTACCGTCCGATCAATGTTTGGTGACATGTTGCACACACTTCCCGGGAAATCGTATCATCCAGAAATGCATAAAAAAAACAACAACGTAACTCTATGAGACTTTTTTGTCTACTTAATCATGGAACGTATGACCTCGAAAATTATACCATCTGGGAAGGTCTGAAAGAGGTTCTACTGTGCTGCATTGGTTATCGTCGGGACACTTAATGATGGGGTGATGTAGGTCAGGGAGACGAACTAGCAGCTGTTGGTGGTTTGGCCGACGGAAATTTGCATCTTGTGGAGGGCACAAATACATGCTCAAATAGATGACCCCTTAGCAATAAACAAGTGCATGTGATCATAAAACAGAGCTGCTATTCAAAAGTGTAATCAAATTCCTCTTCTAAGTCATTGCCGAATGGTTAAATCCAGTACCTTTTTGTTTAGATTTGGAAAGTCAGTCTTGCGTATGACGAGGTAACAAAGACGGGCTGCCAGGACGGAAGTCGGTGCTCTAAGCCAGGGGTTCTTAAACCTTTTCGTCCCAGGGAACCCCAGCAAACCTCAAAAAGTCTCAAGGAACCCTCCCCCCTCTCTTTCCCAACTAATAATACTGGGCGATAAAGGTGTTTAGATAGTGAACAAGAGTTTATTGCAGTGACAAAATAAGACAAAATGGAGGACTACAGACAGAATAAGAATGCAGAGGAGTTAACACAATGTAAAATATATATCCTTATTATTGCGAAAGGTTATGGTTGCTTTGCTCGCAACACCAACTTAATCCATGGCTCAGTCCATGGAAGGTTAAACTAGGGGGTGGGGACACTGCAATTTGGGAGCTCGCAGAACCCACGAGACCACCTCGCGAAACCCAGTTTGAGGACCCCCATTCTAAGCAATTTCTAAATTCCGTCCACCTTTTCAGTTATTCCTGCCTGAACAATGTAGCGGGTTTCTTGCGAAAAGTTTCACAGGTTTGGTCGGTTGACATGGTTAGTTCCACAGGGTTCAGAAAACTCAAAATCAGTGCATAAGGCAGTTGGTTGATGGGTGGTCTGCCAATTGATGGTCGGAAGTCGGTTGGCTGGCCGGTCGAAAGTCAGGCCAGGGGCGGACTTGCCAATAGGCACAGCAGGCAGCTGCCTAGGTCGGCAGAATTTTGGAAACAGCAAATTTGTGGCCGCCCCCAAATTAATTGGCTCTTCTTTTTTTAAATCTAGCTCCACATTTAGTTACATAGGGAATTCTAGCTCAAAATCTAGCTACCGTATTTTCCGGTGTATAAGATGCATTGTCGTATACGACGCATCGTTGTATATGCCGCACCCCCCTTTTCGCGAAGCTTCTAAGTAAAAATTGGTATATAAGATGTACTGTGCGTAAGATGCACCGCCGAAAATTTTGGAAAAAAAAAGTGTGTTTTATACATTGGAAAATATGGTACTTTTAAAAATTGTACCTACATTCCAGTATTAAACCGGACTGTAGGTCGAATTTACTTTTGAAAATGAACCTGAAAACCTCAACCCTCGTCTTATATAGCGGTTATTAGCGGATAAACAAAAATAATCTCCCAACACTGGATGGCTGAAGCCGCCATCTTTGTTTTTCTTTGCAATCGCCCAGCACTCGTCTGCTTGTCACGATGGTCATGATTCACTTTCACTTGTGTTCCTTGCTTTGTTACGTCTACCGTTGCCACTCCCAGAGTGATAATGAGCGGAAGTAGAAGACAGTTCATGGTAGCTTTCAAGAAGAAGGCAATCGCCTAAGCAGAGATCCACGGGAATGTTGCAGCGCACCGAGAGTTTGGTGTATCGGAGAAAAGCATACGCTACTGGCGAGGCCAGAGGCAAAAACTGGTGGTGTGCAGCATGGCGAAGAAAACTTAATTTAGTGGGAGGACTGCGGTGTACCCCGAAATTGGAAACAAAGGTGGCAAATTTTATTCGGGATCTGCGCACCAGATTGCTACCTGTGACGTCGGAGTGCATCCATATGAAAGCCGCCGAGGTCGCTCGTGCCTGCGAGCTCTCAAGGGCGCAATTCAAAGGGACGGCATTGAATTGGTTAGTGAACTCGTCGTTGAACGAAGGTTCTGAAGAATACGAGTAGTAACGCTCGCGCACTTCCTTTTTTATTGCGTACGAAGCAATTAAATAAATGTGCTGTGTTTTCTCGTCCTTCCGTGTACTTGGCCAATTTTTTAACCAAAGTAAGGTTGCATTTCCTAGCCAAAAAAACTTTTTTTTCGCTTTTTGCAACTTGTAATTTAGGGGGTCGACATAGCAAATATAATCCGTAATTCCAAGCCCTTGTATGTCTGGCAGTCTCAACACTGCGGCAAGTGTTCAGGGGAAATTCTGTGACTATGTCGTGGGACATGTGGTATGCGGACGTGCGCGTACCCGCCTTTTATTAATCTTTGTTTCTGAAACAAAGTTTGGGAACCGGTAACCTTCAGGGGAACCTCATTCTTGCAAAGTATGGTACACGTTATTCACTGGGCACTTACGTGATGTCCACCGCCGCACCAGCCCACTGCACCATTTACACAGCGATGTCGCTGATCGACTCTTGATTGAGGAGGGTGAGTTCTTGGCTTGCAGGTTTTGGGGAATATTTATCGATTAACATTTTTACTTTTCTTAGGAACTGAAACCTTCAAAACGTTAGAATAAGAAGTGCTCTCCAGGTTTCTGGAGAGCACTTCCCTTACTGTGCTTCGGAACATGAAAAATAGTTTTCTTTGAAACTTGTTGGTTACTTAATCATTCCACGAGTCAGTTCTGAAATGAACCTTGTCTGTACATATTTATGTGGTTGGAGGACTTCAATTTTAGTTATAAAGTTAGACAGGATTGTGATCATAAAATGTTTTAGCTCAAATGTGCAATGTTCCAGCTCTGATGAGTAGTTTCAAAAACAAAAAGAGTTGAAACTTGACAAATGTGGGGCTCCCTGCTGGATGGTTCCCAAGACGTCTGAAATGTGGGATAACTATATACACAGGATGGTTGTTATATGAACATCAGTACGCTTCCAAAAAAGTAAGAAATATAAAGAAGGGGCACACCAATCAATGCACAATATAAATTGTAAAGAACCATTATAGCCAGGCAGGGGCCATGATCCTGCGAGCGCATTGGCGGGTAAATAAACGCACTAAATGCGCGAAAAATATTTCCTTCGCCGCTTACTTACTATGGTCGGTGACAGGTCAAGAACGAAGTGGAAGCTCCTCCCACCTCTTTCCACTTTAGTACTGCAAACGGTGGAGAGGAGCCGACCTCCTCTCCACCATTCACTCCGCTGAAGTGGAAAGGAGTGGGAGGAGCTTCCACTTCGTTCTTGACCTGTCACCGACTATAGCAGGCGCACTAGTGCGCCATATAAATTAGTGTTGAGGACAAAGCTGGAGTCCACAAGATTAATCACATCGATTAGAGTCATTACTCTGGGAGACAGAAAATTAAAAAAAGAAGCTCTATTGTCAACGTACACATTTGAAAGCATTGGCTTGCGAGATCATAAGGACTTGAGCGTAGAGCAGCAGTTACACACACAAAAAATGTCTATGCGGCGCAACCGAAACCATTTTGCATACTAATAGCATTAAAGGTGAGATTTATCGTGAATTTAGGTGTTTAGACTATTTAAATGTCTTGCAAGATCATGAAAAATTTATGCTAGAGGGACAGTTGTATTTCAGAGGTGGAACACACGAAATGTACTTGGGAGCAGCCGCGGGAGCAGCTGAAACAGCTGTTTTGGAGCAGGTTGGGAGCAGCTAGAACTACATTCTGGAGCAGGCTAGGAGCAGCTCAGATCAGTTTTCATTGCACTTCAGCTTCTGTCTTAAGGGGTGCCCAAACAGGACACTACAAAACCCGCGAATCCGACAAATCGTGAAAATTTAAGCGGACGCTTCTATTTTTACGGTCTGTCGGAGTCGTGAAAATTTTTACGATCACGACTGCTCTCCTCTTCAGATTGACGTCACACGCCACCTGCGTCTGGCTCACCTCGCCAACGCCCTCGCGTACCGCCGTCGCCTCGGCTCGAAGGCAAAGGAGGTCCGGCTTTGGGTGGATTTGGGACATTCCTGCGTCGAAGGGTGCGTTTCGCCCGCCTCGGATCTGCTTTCTTTGTCGAGATTCACTTTCGTCGTGATGGCGTGCGATGCGGTTCCGTATTGTGAGCGGAGGCCTTGAGCAATTGACTGACAGCCAACAGAGCGTGTGAGTGGCTCTCCGGACCCACGTGATGAGCAGAGCAAGGCCGCCGTGGAGGAAGCGAGGGGGAGATTTGACGGAGGGAAGTTTCCCCCCGGGAAGAATTGACGGAGGGAAATTTCCCTCCGACGGCCGGAAGCGGATCGCGGCAAAGCGCGGCACGATTTGCCGGAGTCACGGGTTTTGTAGTGTCCTGTTTGGACACCCCTTTAGACGAGCACGAGAGCAATTTCAACTGTGCTTAGCAGCGTAGATGAACATGAGTAGTTAGAGACCTAGGTAGATAGGATAACAGTACAACATATGCAAAAACTTGAAACTTTGCGAGCCTTAATAAGAATCAAAAAGCAAGTAAAATATGTTTCTGAAGATAGTGTCCTTGATATTTTCCAGACTTGTATGTAACGCATTACAAGTAATGGATTACTTGCAGCCGATAAATTTTTACTGTAATTTTGTGATGCATAAATTACTTCCTTCAAGGAGTAACAATCTTTGTAATTAAATTGCTTTTTTGCTGTAATCGATTACAAAATTACCTATTACAACCTCATTTCTTTTCTCTTTTTTTTTTTTGGGGGGGGGGGGGGGGGGGGGGAGGGGGGGGAGGGTGCTGGAGTTATTCAGCTCCAGGCAACGGTCTTTTTTTCGAAATTATTAAGCACGGGGCCTTGAGGATTAGTAGGCCACCTCACTATGCTTCTTTTTCCTGGGTACTTTTTTTTTTTTTTTTTTTGGTACAACGGAGATTACGTTTGGGGTATGAAAAATTACCTTGTCCAGCATCTTGTGAGGGATTAGGTGTGCGCCATCACTCACTATTTAAGCAAAGACGGTCAAGGCTTTCTTCTTTTTTTTTACAACTGAGCGCGAGATTCCACGGATTATGCTAGCATAATAAAAAATTTGAGTGAAAAGTAACGCGGGAAGTAATCGATTACTTTAGAGTAATTTTTCTATTACTTTTTTGAGGCTGTAATAGTAATTGTAATCGGGTACTTTTTACAGCGAAGTAATTGTAACTGCAATTGGTTACTTTTTTTTAGTAACGGGTACAAGTCTGATTATTTTCTGAGTGGCTTTCGACTGCTCAAAATGCAAACCAGCTCTGCTTATCACACAACCCACACATGCTCGACATAGTAATTGTGTGTGCGAACCACGTGACATGCGTAAGCAACGAACGTGCAGTTGCGCGGAGGAACAGGGCACCAAATTTCGAGTTTACCCTATTGTGCAACTCAATATCGAAGCAGCAGACTATGATTAACGAAGTTATTGTATTTGAAGCGATAAGCAGGAGCAAGATTAAAGTATGTCGAACAGATCTACCGATCGCGTGAAAGCTGCTGGCCGGCAAGGTTTCCAAACGGACCACGTTTCACTTCTATCAAATCACGATTTATCTTGCGGGAATGCGGTTCCAACTTCTAATGATGGAGTACTAAAAGGAATCTTTTGCTTATTTGTTTTCAACTGGCTGACGTCCGGATCCCGGGCCGCAGAGCTTCAGGCAATGCGACTCTTAACGACTCGACCTCACCTCGGCCGACTTGCTTAACCGCTTATGGTTGAAGAATAACAATCCAGTCGCAGGTGGTGTAGCGCTTGGAATCCGACCCCCGAGTTTTTTTGCGGGCTTCTGACTCGGGATACACAGGGAGAATAAGAAGAACAAAAGATTGCAGGGCCGACCAAGCTAAGCGCGCACATTGTTGTCAATCGAGTCGATAAAAACCAAAACCAAGACAAAATTAAAAAAAATTGGCGCACGTTTTGCGATTTGGTGCATAATGGCGCAAGGTATTTATTGGCTGTGGCGCAGTTTCCGCAACATGGTGCAGGATGGCGCAGACAAATGCGTCTGGCGCAAAATGGCGCAAATTGCGCAGCCGTTCCACCCCTGTATTTGCAAAATATATTTATGCCGCGAAACCGAAACCAATATGGAACCTGACAGGTCGCGGCCACATTCACACGTGGACAGCTCTATTCTATTTCACACGGCGACAGGACATCATTTGTCTGCAGTTCGAGGGTTGTTTCAACCAACTGCACAACAAAAGTCCCTTAAGGGAAGGCACGGCCTAGGAATCGCGATTTTTTCAAAAAAGTCACATTTTTGGAAAATAGGCTGACCAGCTTTTACAACTCATAAAGAATGCTGTCCAAAAATTTTATTCCTGTAAGTAAAGTATTTACTCCGAAATAAATTATTTTCGAAGTGCTGGCGGCCGCACGTGCGCGCCACCGACGCGGCCGATTACGAAAATGTGCCATTTTCAAAGAGCGCTCCCTTTGCGTTTCTTAGGACTAGCATGGACAGGCCCCCCTCGTTGGAATGAGCGTCTCGCCCTCTTTCGTTCTGTTCGCAGCACTGTTCGCGATATCGTGCTCGCAGACCGCAAAACCCCGTAGAAAACATAGCTGTGCATGCTCTTATTGGTCAAGGTGGCGAAACAAGAGCTCTGATTCGCTAGGACGAGCCACGTGACGTGGCTCGTCCTAGCGAATCAGGAAGCTCTGTTGGAAATGGGCATACAGCCAGGGAGCTACCAAGCGTCATACGGGGAGAGGGCCACCAAGATGAAGGTTGCGAAGGCCCAAGTGAAAGCGCTTGAGTCCTCCAAGATGTCCCACAAAAAAAGGAAGATGGAAGCTGTGGCCAAGGCACAGAGGGACCGTGCAGAGGAAGGAGTGACATGTGCCCCTGGAGCATTTTAGATGAAATGGCAAGCCCCACCTAAACTAAAACACTGTTCGAACTTTCAAACCCGTTTTTCTCAGCTTCATGTTTTCACCATTTTTTCACAGCTCTAAAACTATTGTTCGATGAGTTAAGCGCCCCCAAGTCTAATGTATGGCTTTTTTGGCATGAAATTTACTGGAGAACTCGGCTATGTGCTTACTTTTTGCAAATTGTTATTTCTTCACACAAAAATGTTGACGTTTGTGAAACAAGATAAAATTAAAAATTCATACCTTTATTGAAAGTTAATTTTTACGTGAAATATGGCCTTAAAAATTATTTCAAGCCTACTACCGATTAGTTTAGTCATTCAGCGTTATATCCCAACAAAGAAATTGTGCCTTTTTATTCATATTTTGAAATTTTTTTCCTTTGGCACTGCTACATGTACATTTTTTTCAACGAATAAGGCTGTCACTTGTCAAAAAAATAAACCTTTTGGGTTGAAAGTTGGTGTAGCCTCCTAAGTTTTGACGTTTAACATACCCTAAAAATTTCATTGACCTGGCACAAATACTTAAAAAGTAGACCCTCCAAGGGAGTGCCTCCCCTTAAAGGGGCCCTGCAAGGACTTTTTACTGGTTTTTAATTTGCATCGAACCTGAGTGCACTGAACGTAGTAACTTAATGAAACTTTTTCTTTTCTCGAATTTTTATTTATTTTAAAAGTTATAGGCAAATTAAAATGACAAAAACAAGCAAAAAATAACCGCCTTCATGACGTCCTTGGTTGCTTGAGTGGCCGTGAACTAGAGGAGGAGTAGTGAGCTCAGCGAACAATCACGGCTGCCGCACTTTGTGTCGACGACTCGAGAGGGCGCCACTAAAGAATGCTCTGGATAGGCTGTATGAAGTGGGCAGCCAGGGCGGCTCGCATTGCATTTGCTGCGCGATTAAACACTAATTCGGCATGACACATCATTGGCCACAAAAGACAGCAAACACGAGGTAAAGATAAGTTCAGAACGGGAGCCACTTTGCACTGCCATACCGCCAAAGGGCCAAACTGCAAGACAGAGCTGCTCGCCGAAAGCCTTTGGAACGCTTGGAACCGGTCGGATCCTCGACTGCAGCGCCGCCGCGTACATCCGAGACCTTTCTATGCCCGCCGCTCGTTGGCGCATGATCCAACTACCCCTTTCTAGTATGCACCGCCTTTTCCACCGCTTGGTGGCGGGTATGTCGAAGGGTTATTTCTTGTTTCCATACTTTATAAACTGCATTTGTTTCTTTTCTGATTTAAAATAGTGAACAAAAACTACTTTTATAAATAATTGAAACGGTTCGCGCCACTTATGTTTTGTATTTCGACAAAAGAGAAGCTTTTAGCGGCTCTGACCAGTAGTAAGCCCAGGACCAAAGACATCAAATTTCGAGCGCTTTCGGCCTTGCGGGTCGCCCCCGTAGGTGAAGGAGGTTTTCGCGTCGTCCGGTTAAAATATGACGCACTGATGTTTAGTTACTCTCTCCATGCCCGCTGGCCTGCCCGAACCCCAAGAGACGTGGAAACCGCAAAAAAGATAGACGCTTAAATTTGATTGCAGGGCCCCTTTAAATCCATGAAGATCTAGTCTGACAAAGCAACAAGATTGAACGAATAAAAAAACAAAACATTACAGTACAGCAGTTGGGAGGCACCCTAACACGGCTCTTTACATGATGTTCCGTCAGAGCTTCCGCGGTAGCCGATGTTGTTAACAAAAATGCAGTTTTTTTTGAGGACGCATTTCGGGAAGAGTTTAAAATTCAATATCTCGCATGGAGGAGGATAAAAAATTCGGATATTGCACGGAGGGTGTTCCTAAACACAGTTAAAACAAGATTTAATTGTTTTCTCGAAGACAAAAATTGACCGAACAATCCCTTTAAGTTCACCTCCAACTCAGACAGTCGATCAGGTAAACAGTGGATGGCTCAGAATGTGGGGAAGGGCTTACTTTTGGGTTTTGGGCACTCATGTGCAAAGGCAAAAGTCTAGAAGTCCAACAAAATCATACTTTTAAAGACAGTTTAATTGAGCTCTACTTCTGTGCCCGAGACCCTGGGCGTGAGCTGTTTATCGGCACCTTGTTGTCTTCCGTTTAAACTTCAACAGCACCCATCGGAGGAAACATCAGTTTCCCCGCAATTGATAGACCTTCACCCCTCCTCCCTCTTTCTCCCGCTGGGAAAGAATTTTTGTGCAGCAGTTTAGGAATGGGGTTTATTATGGGACCCCGCAACAAAGGTGAATATTGAAAAACTTGAGGGAATGCAAAAGAAGGATTTGCGCTTTGTGAATAACGAGTATAGAAGGATGAGTTTTATCACCAAATTGTATCAACAATGAAAAAATGAGCTTCTATTGAGTCGTTCCAGGACTAAACCACTAAAGCTTTTATATACCATTGTTCATTACTCTCGTCTAACAGATCTTTGCAAGTTAATTCCTCACATCTTTTTTTTCTTCATTGACTTGTGTGTTTCATTGTCAACTCTCATTTATACTTTAGAACCTAACAGTGCAAATTCAGATTCTATTTCTTTTTTTTTAATAATACACCTCTTCGGATTTTTGAAAAGTTTATCCATGGACTTTAACTGCTATAACTCCCAAGCAAGGAAGTGATGCACTCTGTGTCACATTTCTTCAAATACTTTTCCCATTGTAAAACATGTTCACTTACTCTGAACTGTTCCACTGCTCCTGGCCTTCAGTGATACTCAATGTGTAGTCCCAGAACTCGTACCAGGCGTTGTTCTGCTGAGCGATCACCGGCACGGCCACACACTGGGTCCAAGCAGGAAGCTTCCCCACCTTCAGACCGCTCTTGTCGAACTCATAGACCTGACCTGGGCAAACAGAAGGGGGAACATTCCACAATGAGCTCTCCTAGCCATTTACAAGTTGAGTTGCTTCAATGCCTCCATCTATCAAGGAAACATGCTGGTGTAGAGACGCAATAAGATTATAGAACAAGCCAAGCACCACAATTTCAGGAAGGCACCCCACAATTTTTGTAGGGGACTACGCTACTGCTCGTAGTTACATTATGTAACTACTACATTTTACACTTCTGTAGACACTATGCACTACATTCATCATCATTAACCACAGAATGGTTCAACGACTTGATCCTTCTAGAAGATATACTCTAAAGCTTTACATTTCTTACAATTAACCAAGGCAATAAGCTTAAACTATAACAAGGCAGCTCACCGGCGATCCACACTGATTACATGGGCCATCTGGCTCTTTAAATGTGAGCTTGCACATTACTGCCGAAATAGCATACCGCATTGGTATGACCCTCTGGCAACCTATGATGCACCACAACCAAACATTTTTCATTTGTCAGACATTGGAGGCTTAAAGTTTTGTTTTGTTTTGCCCAGCTTGTTTCCCTTTTACTTCAAAACTGCATAATATAATCATGGCTCGCTAATATGAACACCTCCGTTCCCCTCAAAAGTCGTCAACAGTAATGAATTGAGGTCAAGATCACAAATATTAAACAAGTGTGGCCTGGCATAGCCTTACCTCCTCCTAAGTGGTGAAGGAAGTGTCCCGTTTGCACTTATATGCATTAGGGATACACATGACCTATGAATGTTCTTCAGGTTTGTCGTCCGTGGCTGCGACATACGTGCGAGAGAAGGGCAAGTGACACAATCTTCCGGAAAGTCCCAAAACATTTAACCATTGCTCGATGCCCAGGTCATATCTCTTTCTCGGGAAGGGCGGCTAACAAGAGAAAACAAGGAAGTGCTGGGTGTATCCTCTGACTCAACGGCTTCACTGATCTCTTTTTTTTTTTTCTTTTCATTCGTGGATTGTTTTTAGGAATATTGTGTACGTAATAAGGAGACCAAAATGCATGTATTTACCCAGTTCCTTCCCAAACTGTTCAGTTTGGACTGCAGGTTTCTGCATTAACAAAGCAGAATTGTATGGCAACAGATAAGACCTAGAAAATTTTGTCCATGGTCTTCCAATCTCCCGACTGTTGTCCATATCAATAGAGTTCATGCTAACTATAGACCAGGGGTGGCCAGGCTGACCCAGCCTAAGAGCCGCAAACAAAATCGCGAAACTTCTAAGAGCCGCAGGGGGGGAGCAATAAACGAAACTTGAACTACTGTTAATCTATCCTAGTCAAAAGCAGTCCAACTATATGTAAGGTAGCAGTAGCACAAAACTACCAAACCGCAATTCCTGTCTTTCGATTTAAAACGCGTTCCATTTCTCTTTTTGGGGAAGTGCTCGTGTGACCAGGAGGGAGGCGGGAAAGTGGGAGGGGGGGGGGGATAGGGGAAAGAGCTGCGAGCCGCACTTTAACACGCAAAGAGCCGCAGCTTGGCCACCCCTGCTATAGACTATAGAAGGAAAGATGCATGCTTCATCTCAAGCAGCAGCTTCTGCAACTTAGCTAGCATGTTTCTAGAGACCCCCTTAAATATTTGACAGTAGAACAAACGTTTCAAGTGGTACGAAGGAATTGACCTGTTGAAGCATTGCCATGTGTCACTGACATTGACTTAAAGGGGCACTGACACATCAAAATCATATTTTTTTTTTATTATCCGAAACAATTGAAAACAATGCTGGGACATTACCCTCAAAATTCAAAATTTGGGAATTCAGTACTTGTGAAGTAAAAAAAACAATTTCTAAATGCCAAATTCGAAGTTCCCGCGCTATCCGCACCGGTGCGTTGACGTCAAATATTGCGGAGTCCTGAAAGTCCACTTTCTTTCACGACTCCATGCTGTTGCCATGGCGACCCAAAGCGAGGAGGAAAGGAACGAGTGTTGGCTACGCCGGCGGGCCGGTTTTGAGCGGCGTCGCCTGTTTTCCGTGGGAGGATACAAATCCAGGAGGCGGCACCACAACGAACTTCAGATTTTTGGTATTTCAAAAAGAAGGGCCGTAGTGCGTTCACTATTGCGTTAAAAAACAAGTTTTAGGATTGCCGTTATTAAATGTTATAGAGATGTCACAAAGCTTCTAAATTTCATGATTCTTGACGTCACAAATCAAAAGAAGCGAGGAGGCGAGAGGCGGGAGAATAAAACGCCAAAAATAAAAAGGCGCGCGCAAAAAATTTTTTTTTCGCGATGCGATTTTTTTTGCGGGTCTATGACTGCAATTTGCATTGTTTTGGACAATAAAAAAAATACAAACTTTGGGGTGTCAGTGTCCCTTTAAGTAAAAATGACTATTGTCGTCGTCACCGTCAGTGCACACAGGAACAAGCTTGGTGGTTGCTTTAGAGCAGTGGTCTCAAACTCATTTCAGTGTGGGGGCCAGATATCCAACATTCGAAAGGTTGAGGGCCAACGTAAAAAAGGGCGGGGGGGCTGAAGGGGAGAGGAAGAGACTTCGTGGTCTATACTTTTTGTAAACTCAGAGTCTTACAAGTGACATCTTTAGCTTTGATTTGTTTATAAGACTATTTTGGGCCATGACCTGATGTGATAAGAATTAAAATGACATCGCCACGCCAACGTGCTGGCATTTTTAATAGAAGTACAACGTTTTAATAGAACAAGTATAGCACTTTAATAGAACAAGAACACCGACGTTCCCACTGCTCAATTCACCCAGGAATTAACCAAGCTCAACATGTTGCTAAAAAAACAATAAGTCAATATGAAAGTTGTTGCTATCCTGAGGAGTCTTAGTACATCACTCAAACAAATACTTGCCTTTTAATAGTGACATATTTTTGAAGACGAGAATCCCGAGCTCGTAGCTTTATCTCTGGCAGTGGCTCCTGCTGATTGAGAGTTCGCGTAGCCGACATGCATCATTCAACGAATAGCTTGCGCTGTCAGCCTAGTAGCGGAATCGCTGTACATTACAAAAAGCTGAGAAGGAAAAAATAAAGCGAAACAAAGTGTAAATGAATACAAATAAGAATAAACTATGGGAATACCTTCAAAGAGAAGAGCTACTTTTCGAGCGAAAAGTAAGCGACGAAATGAGATCACTATGGCGCAGGCCATTTCTAGCGCTCGAGACACGGGAACCGGTACTCGTAGCTACTTGCCTGCGGGCCGCTTTCCAGCGAGTTGCGGGCTGCGTGTTTGAGACCCCTGCCCTAGAGAGACAGTCGGCGTCAGTGCTCATGCAGCCGAACTTGTAGATCGCTGTCACTTCAAATTTCTGCAGTCTTAGGCTCTACTGAGAGAGCCACCCTGATGAGCTATTGAAGACTACGAGTTAACAGAATGAGTGACAATTCATGACTGAACGAAACAAGCTCCCGTACAAGTGCAGACAGAACTCGATTATTGCCCAGATGATGGCAAGACATTCTGCCTCTGTCAGTGAGGAATTGTTTACTGCCTTGAAAGGGTCCGACTTGTCTAGGCAAGTACTTTCTTTCTGCCCTCCTGCCGCTGGACCACTACTGCACCAAGTTCCATATTGCTTGCGTCCATGAGGATTTGTCTCTTTGCAAACAGGAGGCTAAAAGGGAAGATAGCAGGTGTCTGCAATGTTTGCTTCAGCTCGCTGAATGCCTGGTGTTGTTCTTCTGCCCATTCAAACCTCGCAGCATCCTTTGTGAGGAGTGTGAGGGGTGCAGAAAGTAGTGAAAAATCCCGAACGAAATGCATACTGTAGGCACACACAGTCCAAGAAGTCTTCGGACAAACTTCTTGTCCAATGGTTGAGGAAATTTGGATACAACGGAAATCTTTGCCAGGTCAGGGTGTACACCTTTATTACTCACAACATGGCCTAGGAACTCTAGTATGCCAAGAGTGAACTGAAATTTCGTAAGTTTGAGGGCAAGCTCGGTGGCCTTAATGGCCTGGGGCCAGCCCAAAGTGCTCGTCGAAGTCGCCCGAGAATACAACGATAAAGTCAATATTGCCAAGACAGCTCTGCCACTTCGAGCCTGCTAGCATGGCCTCGATGACAAGCTGAAAGCTCGCTGGCACTGCAGAAAGTCAAACTACATCGGGTGTAATGAAATCAGTCTTCTTGAGGTCCTGTTTGTTGAATTTGATTAGCTGTTGGCCATTCTTCATGTCTATAAACGAAAAATACTATGTGTGGTGCAGCCGGTCCAGTGTGTCGTTGCATTGACGCAAAGAAAGCAGACGGCCGTCCTTCTTAGTTACAGCATTTGGCCGTCATAATTTACACAGAACCTCAAAGAGTTCCGTCATTTGCTATTCCTAGCATGACTGTGAAGCCCACAGAGTGCTTGAAGGTTGAATAATGTCAGTGTTCAGCATTCCCATGACTTGCCCCTGAATGATCACCCCTCCTTTATAGATGGCGACTAGTTGACAGGGAGCATGCCGTCGTTAGCAAAAATGTGGTGCTTCACTATCGTCCATAGGTGCACCCTTAACAACTTGGTGAAACAGTCATCAAATTTGGCAAGGTACATCAGCTATCACTCTTGAGTGCACAGAGCTTGCGGTCGATGATGAAGTGCAAAGTTGCCATACTCCTGTGATGCAATGATGAGGTGTCTTCTGAAATTGCAGTGATTGCAGCCGAGTCCAGAAGTCCCTAAACGTAACCCCCTCATTAAGCACTGTGGCTCCTATAAGAAGTTCATTCTTACGGACCGTGGTACAACATTCTTGGAGCTGTGGTATGCCTTTTGCAATGTCAATTCCCCTGCTAGGAGTAGTTGAATGCTGCCTTCTAGTAGAGCTTCACTGCAGGTAGCTGTGTCAATCCAGATGGGCACAAAAACGCTCGACCATGGCAATAGGTTCCCACAATCAACAAAGCCACGGACTAGAGCCAATGTTGCTTTATGGTACTTTACTGATAGGAGATGTTTTCGAGGCACCAACCTCTTCCCTCCCAGGTCGACGACAGCACAGTTTCCGCACAGAAAGTCCCTTCCAACTTTAACGTTGCAGGCACCGTGATTCCAAACACTTGCATCTGTTTGCCCATGCGACCACGCAGGTGCACAAGCGAGGGTAGCGCTATATCCTGATGCGACGGCCCCTCCTCTACCCATGCGGGTGCTTCATCTTCAAACACCTAAAAATAAAAGCACGAAACTTCGCTCCTAATGGCCACTTAGCTTCGGTATCCCAACGAATCCAATGAGAAGCATAGAAAACATTTCTTGGGTTTGGGGCTCCTGGCACGGCAGCTTCAGCTTGTCGAGCGGGGAGAACGTTCGAGAAGAACACGACCAGCAATTCAGTAAGTGAACACCCCGTGGTCAAACTCATCCGTGACTGACCGTTCGACCGTCAGATGCTTCCGACTTCGATGTCGCTTGCCAGCGTTTAGCGCTGGTATTTTTTTTTATTTTTTATTTCAAATACTGCCAATTTTAGCAGGTTATTGTAGGAGGGGATACAGTAACATCTACAAAAATATGTGACGCAAAAAGTTGTACATTGAATAATTCTAATTACACTGCTACTTTACAAAGAAAAAGGAAACTCAGTGATGGAAGTGACATTTGACCTTTTGTAGCGGATTCTGTAGCAGGCAAAATATTGGTTTGGAGCAGCCACCGACGCTTTTGGAGCAGAGGCCAACATCTGTTAGTACATCCTTTGAGAATGAATAAGAGATTTAATCTCAATGAGTTCATTTATGATAGCGATTAAGGGTTCCTCTTTGATAGTCAAGCACACTACTTATTACCGTTTGTGACAAGAATAGATAGGGCATAAAAAGAAGTCTTGTTACACAAGGCTCTAGTCAGAGTAGGTTTTATTTACAATAGGTATTAAAAATAGTTGCAAAGAGAATCATAGCGCAACACTCCGTTGGGAGAAATCTTCGCTCCCCTCTACATTTTACACTCTGTACTTTGTTTAGCCTGCAAATATAATTTCTGTAAAATGCCAGCAAGAACCAGCATATCCCCTAACACCAATAAAAATGTGTCCCATAAGTTTAATGAACCTACCAAACTCAAGACTCTGATATCACGAACTGCAAAAACATCCACCCAAAAATATTATAAAAACCTACGCTTGTGGTTTAAAGGGGTAAAAAATACTAATTCTGGATACCATTATTTCATGGTATAACACGAGAAACAGCATATTTTAAACTGAATAGAACAATAACCAAAAACCACCTCGTGGATGTCTGTGAAGCTTCGATGGAGTGTCATGACGACAACATGCAAGTAAGAGCAGCGCCACAACGGGAAGTATGCTCACTCGTAGAGATTACTTAGGCCTAAACGTAGTACCGAAGCTAACGAGGCGCTTTGGTGAAAAAAGTAACAGCAGAGTTGGCCACTATTAGTTTCAGCATTGGGTGGTCTTTCTAGCAACGCTTGTTGGGGGTGGTTTGGGGATTATGTATGTGTGATGTAATGCAAAGCTATAAAATGTCTATTGAAACGGGCCCAAATGCTCACCTCTCCTGATGACAGGATTGTCACCGTCATCAACTGCAATGAACTCGGTCGCTACAAAGTCAAGACAACTACCATCGTTGCTAAAAGGAGACGGCCCACACGGCCCTGCAAAGCGGCGCACATGTAAACAAATTGCTGCAGTGTTTTTTGTGGCTTTGGGGATGCGAGAAGGAGCCAACGTCCAGGAAGATACGTTTGAACTAAAAGAGTGTCAGCAAGATCCATGTAAATACATGTTCGCACTGGGAGCAGAACAGCACTGGCACCGCGCTCCTAGTAACTGCTTTGGGAACAATCTTTTACAACCAATTTTATGAACCACTGGGTCACTAGACAATCGCTACTTCATGTTGACGTGACGCTCGGCAGAGAAAGATTGGACCGGCATTGAGTCGCTCCCCAATACTGCTATAGCTCGACATGTGTTGATGCACCGTCATGTCGGAATGAAAGGGACATGGCAAAAAGTAAAAAAAAGTGTATGTAACCATGTTTCAAAGGCAACATGGGTACGTACGTACAAGATGGCATTTGAGCTCTATGACACAAAAAAGGAGATAGTATCAAGGAGAGTGTTCCTTTTCGACAAGAGTGTTCGCCACTGTTGGACGACGAAAGGCTGGCCTGATCACCCAGAAAGAGAGGTCAGGGTTCAAACTATTCATACAGAAAGGGTTCACAAAGGTTGCGGGGGCATATTGTCATGAAGGAACAAACGAGGAAACAGAATAACTGGGGAAACAAACGTTTAATGGGGGGGCGAACTTGTACCCAAAAATAAAAAGGAAACAGAAGATAACAGCAGAGCGTCGCGGGCGTCGAAGTCGGTGAAAGAGCAGAGTCGAACGCTGGGGCGAAACTGACCCCCCTTGCCCTGCGGAGTCCCTTTTGTACCCTCGTGGGTTTCTGGATCATTCGGCGTGGAACTTTCGATGCGTAGAACATTCGGAACTCGATCAGACTGGAATGTTCTTGAACTTCTGAGAAGGACAAGTTAAAAGAGTAAATAAAAAGACAGTTCGCTGGCTGGAATCGAACCCTGGCTTTCTGCGTGGAAGGCACACGCGATAACCGTTAGGCCACGAGCACGCTGCCTACTTGGCCAGCTGTGCTCGTGGCATTATTCCTTCCTTTAAAGAAGTGCATCGTCCCGATGCACCACAAAACACAAATACACAACAAAAGGGTAGCAGAGTCGCGAGCTACAGTTCACAATTCCCTTTTTGATGAGAGTCCAAAGTTCTATCGTTCGTAATACAGCTTGATCCGGACGACGTGCACCACCTCGGGTCGTGGCTGGCGTCTTGCAGATGGGCGCGATCAGTCGGGTAGAACTTTGTAGTTCAGATTGCCGAGGCGTCCAATGATTTTGTAGGGTCAAAAATAGTGTTTGAGAAGCTTCTCGCTGAGCCCACGGCACCGTATCGGTGTCCACACCCATACCCGGTCTCCAGGTTGAAAGTGGACGTCCCGGCGACGAAGGTTATAGCGGCGTGCATCGACACGCTGTTGGTCATAAATCTTGATTCTTGCCAGTTGGCGAGCTTCTTCCGCGCATTGCGATATCGGTTGAGCATCTTCGTTGCCATCGTCGGCTGGCACGTGAGGCAGCATGGCGTCGGGCATTGTGGTAACCGTCCGGCCATGTACCAGTTGGAACGGTGTCATTCCCGTGGTTTCTTGAACCGCTGTGTTGTACGCAAACATGACGTACAGCAACACCTCATCCCATGTCATGTGCTTTACGTCGACGTACATGGAGCTCATGTAGGCGATCGTCTTGTTGAGCCGCTCCGTTAGCCCGTTGGTCTGTGGATGATAAGCGGTTGTTCGTCGATGGCTGGCATGACTGAGCCGAAGAACTTCTTGAGTCAGCTGTGCCATGAAGGATGACCCGCGATCTGTAATCAGCACTTCAGGTGCGCCGTGTCGAAGGAGAATGTACTTGACGAAAAACTTGGCGACTTCCACCGCTGTTCCCGATGGCAGGGCTTTCGTCTCGGCGTATCGTGTAAGATAATCGGTTGCGACGATAATCCACCGATTTCCTTGCGTCGATGTTGGGAACGGCCCAAGTAAATCCATTCCGACCTGCTGGAAGGGCGCAGTTGGGGCAGGTATCGGCTGCAGGAGTCCTGCTGGCTTCGTCGGAGGCCTCTTACGTCGTTGGCACTCATGGCACGACCGTGTGTACAGGTGGACTGTTTTTGGGAGTCTCGGCCAGTAGTACTTGTCACGAATCCGGGCGAGCGTCCTGCTGTAGCCAAGGTGTCCAGCCGTCGGGTCGTCATGGCATGCTTGAAAGACTTCTTCTCGCAGGCTGGCCGGAACAACCAGCAGCCAGGCAGAGTTGCTCGTTCCGAAGTTCTTCTTGAAGAGCACGCCTCGCCGCAGAACGAAGCTTGGCAAGTTTCGCACCAAGACTCGCGGAACTGAACTTCCTTGACCTTCGAGGTAGTCGATCACGGCGCGAAGTTCGGGGTCATCTCGTTGAAGTGCTCCGATGTCAGTATCTGTAATTTCTCCGAGAAAACGGACGTCATCATCGTCATCGGTGCTGTCAGAAGGAGATTCGACTGGGGCCCTATTATGCTTGTGGCCAGACTTGTGCGCAATGGTCACGTCGAATTCTTGCAGTCAAAGGCTCCAGCGAGCGAGGCGTCCTGACGGGTCCTTGAGGTTAGGTTAGGTTAGGATTAAGATTTTAATGGCGCAGCGGCAACGGTGGCCATAATGCGCCAAACAAAATGTTTTAAAGATCGAATGAAACAGATGCTAGGCTAGAGAAACTTTTTATAACTGGTGTGGATATCCAGTTTTGTTAATAAAATCAAAAACTCCTCCGAGTGGTACTAAGGCATTGTCTCCAAGTAAAAACATAGGATGAAAGGGAAGATGGTTTCTAAAGAGTTCAGGAAAACATGATACGCGCAGTTGATGATAAAACCTACATTCCCATAGAATGTGTAAAACTGTAAGTAATTCCCCACAATGGGCACAAACTGCAACATCTTCGCCACTTAGAAGGTATGTATGTGTCAAACGTGAATGGCCAATTCTCAAGCGGCAAAGCAGAACCTCAAGGTGGCGGTTCTTGTGGAATGAACTTTCCCAGATGCCTATCATGGGTTTAATCACGTGGAGCTTGTTGTTGGTTTCAGTGTCCCATTCCAGCTGCCAAGTCTTTAAAAGAGATTTCTTTAGAAGTGGTTTAAAATCCTGGTAGGGCAGGCCAAAAGATACTATTGAGTCTGTGGCGGATGCAGCCAGGCGATCTGCATTCTCATTTCCTGCGATTCCTACGTGACTCGGTACCCAGCAAAATTTGATAGTGCATCCAAGGCGAAGAGCTCTGTTTACTTTAATACGAACATGTTGTGTAAGTATATTCTTTGTAGAAACTCTGGAAGAAATAGCAGATAAGACACTTTGCGAATCGACAAAAATGACTGCGTTCAATACATTGTTGTCCAGAATATGCTCAATGGCTAATAAAATACCATAGAGCTCTGCGGTGAAGATGCTTGCCATTGAGTCAAGCTGTACAGCTCTTTCAAAGTTACTAGAATAAACTGCACAACCAACGTGACTTAAAGATTTCGACCCGTCGGTATAGTACTCGTTGCACCCTCTAGATATCCTTTCTTGTAAAGATATAAACTCTTTCTGAAGAAACTGTGGAGCAACGGTCTTCTTACTGTATTTGGTGAGAGACCAGTCACAACATACGGGTAGCTCGTTCCAAGGGGCAATTCTCTCTATAGATTTTAGCAAGTTAACGCCACTTGTGGAAGGGACAGGGAGGTTGAGAGAGTTACAGATACTTTGAACTCGAAAGCCTAGGGGGCACACAATTGTTGGCTTGTTTTCAAACAATTTACAGAACTGAGGGGTGTGTAAAATACTATAAGCAGGATTTTTGGGATCCGAGAGGACTTTGTAATAATAACACAGGCTCAAGTACTGTCGCCGTTTTCCAAGAGACATTTGATGTGTGTCCACATACAAGCTTAATACGGGTGATGTGCGAAATGCCCCAGTGGCAAGCCGGAGCCCAAGGTGATGAACCGGATCCAACATCCTTAGTGTGGAAGGTCGTGCTGAACCATAAACGATCGCTCCATAATCCAGGCGTGACCGAACTAAAGCATTGTACAACCGTAGGAGGCATCGCCTGTCAGACCCCCAAGATACATGTGATAGCACCTTAAGGATGTTAGAGGATTGCAAGCACTTCTGCTTTATTTCCTTTAAATGAGACTTAAATGTAAGCTTTTTATCAAAGATCATGCCTAAAAATTTATGTTCGTGCTTCACCGATATTTCTGTGTTATTCAATTGTAAGAATGGATCCAAAGATAGACCTCGTCGCAGGGAGAAGGGCACACACACAGTTTTCTCTGGGGAGAATTTAAAACCATTTTCATTTGCCCACCTGCTCATCCTATTTATCGTGAGCTGCAATTGCCGTTCACAACTAGAGAGGTTGCAAGACGAAAAAGATATTTGCACATCGTCCACGTAAAGAGAGTAAGAAACGGATGACGGTATAACTTGAGCTAGACTGTTTATCTTAACTGCAAATAAAGTGGCACTTAAAACTCCGCCCTGGGGGACACCATTTTCTTGTAAGAAGATACTGGATAAAGTCGAGCCTAATCGAACTTGAAATGTACGTTCACTTAAATAGTTCTGTAAGCAACGGAGCATACGGCCACGCACTCCACAGTTGTACAGATCTCGAAGGATACCATACCTCCATGTAGTGTCGTATGCCTTCTCTAAATCAAAAAACACGGACACACAATGCTGCCGGTGAACAAAGGCCTCGCGTATGACGGTCTCAAGTCGGACCAGATGGTCCATAGTCGACCGTCCAGCCCGAAAGCCACACTGGTTAGTATCGAAAAAGTTTTTCTCCTCCAAAAAAAACATAAGGCGGCGATTTATAAGCCTTTCATAAGTTTTCCCCAAGCAGCTTGTAAGTGCTATGGGGCGGTAGCTTGTAGCTAGAGAGGGATCTTTTCCAGGCTCCAGCAAAGGTATAATGTGGGCACATCTCCAAGTATGTGGAAAAGCAGCAGCTTCCCAAAGGTAATTGAAAAAGGATAGCAGGTGGTACAAGGATTAGTGGAATCCTGAAAGCATGGTACTGCCCGCGAACTTTTTTGAGACGATCCCATACTTCTTTAGCCGTGACAAAACTATTTAAGGATGAAACATACTTTGTCCAAGAAGCCCACTTTGCCCGTTTTCGCGTCCATCGAGCTTGTGCTCTTTTTTTCCAAACTCGATCAAGTTAAGGAAAGTTGGATATCGCCGAAAAGTTCCCCACGCCTTGTTCTGGCTTTTCCGAGTGGAAGTACATTCCTCATTCCACCAGGGCTTGCACCTCCGGGGAAGATTTCCTGAAGTCTGTGGAATTGAAGTGGAAGCAGCATTTATAATGCATTCTGTAACGTAAAGCGTCGCATCCTCGGGAGTCATATGAAGAAACAAGGAGGGATCAAGTGCTGCTCCTAAACCAAAAATAGACCAATCGGCCTTTTCCAACTTCCATCGCGGGAGTCGAGTTGGTATCGATGAAATTGGTAAAACGCTCTCTAAAATTATGGGTAGATGGTCGCTGCCAAAAGGGTTGTCTAAAACGTTCCATGAAAAGCATGGAAGGAGAGATGGTGATGATAGTGATAGGTCGATTGATGTAAAAGTGTTGTGGGCAGCACTAAAAAATGTAGGTTTTTTCTTATTCAGTAAGCAGATTCCAGTTGATAATAAAAGTCGTTCAACAACTCCACCTCGGGAGTCCTGACGAGAGCTTCCCCACAAAGGATGGTGGGCATTAAAATCACCAAGGATTAAAAAAGGTTTGGGGAGTTGGTTGATTTGGCTTGAGTTGGCTTGGAGTTCGTGAAGATGAAGCGGAACATTAGGTGGTAAGTAGAGTGACACTAGAGTGATGAGGCGGTCAAGAAGGATGCGAACTGCAACTGCCTCAAGTGAAGTTTGTAATGGAACTTTGGCACATGCCACTCCACTCTGAACCACCACTGCTACACCACCCGAAGGGCTTGAGGAATGGCGGTCCTTTCTAAAAACTTGATGATGACGCAAAACCTTTGTGTGTGAGTCAGTTAGGTAAGTCTCCTGTAGGCAAATAGCAACAGGGCGGAGCTCATCAAAAAATAAATTGATGTCATCTATGTTACGTAGAAGGCCGCGACAGTTCCACTGCATAATCCCTATATTTTTAACCATTTAAAACACAATAAGTATAACATAAAAATTATATTAAAAAGCTATGTTCCTTGGGGTTTAAAATCTATCTTCACACGCGGTGCACTTTGTTTTTTAGAGGGGTTCTGCTTCCGATTAGAGTCACCGGAGGCAGAAGGGGTGGACTCTGATCTTGAGAGGAGAGCCTCCTCATCAGATCTCGACCCACCCTCGTCCATGGGCTCGTCTGCAGCTGCCGGCAGCTGGACCCTGGAGGTCGACTGCCTTGGCACCTCCCCAGGCTTCCTCTGAGGAGCAGAGGTGTGGGGAGGTAGGCCCCGGCCCCGAGAGGTCGAAGCGGCCGGTTGAGCAGGAGACGTCGTCCCCTGTTCTGGGGTGGATGCTGGCAAGGCAGCATTCACCTTGCGGTTCGGGGGCGGTGCCCCTGGCACCGCTCCCGGGGGTTTGGAGGGGGACCGTGATGGGAGATGCAGGTCGTCCGGAGACGTCTGCGTTCCCATCGAAACCATTGGCCGCGCTGGTCCCCTGCGCACGGCCTCGGCATAAGAGCCTTTTGAGACAAAGGCAAAACGCTTCTTTGCCTCCACGTAGCTGATGTTTTCAGTAACTTTTAGTTTAAGGACTTCTTTCTCATCTTTCCACATAGGACATGATCGGGAGTATGCCGGGTGGTTGCCATTGCAGTTTGCACAATGAGGCTCATTATCGCACGCATCTGTGGCGTGCTCCTTGCTGGAGCACTTCGCACAGGTGTCTCTTCCTCGACAGTTCCTCGAACCATGGCCGAACCGCTGGCACTTAAAGCACCGCTGAGGGTTCGGCACATAGGGTCGGACTCGGCACTGGAGGTATCCTGCCTTTATGGTCTCTGGTAGTGTGGTGGAATCGAATGTCAAGATAATATGTCTTGTTTTTCGTTCGACACCATCTCGGCGGAGGGTGATGCGGCGTGCACCTACAACCCTTGGCTGGCGAGGCCATCAACGAGCTCTTCCTCAGATGTTTCGAGCAAGTCGTTCTCAGAGATGACTCCCTGAATGGTGTTCAGCTTGCGGTGTGGAGTCACGCTAACCTTGTAATCTGAAACGGAGTTCAAGGCGAGAAGAGCGTCACTTTGTTGTTTTGTGTTTATCTCGACCAGAAGGTCGCCCGACGCCATCTTTTTGGCATTGAAGTTCGTACCAATGACACCTTCAAGGACTTTAGAAACAAGGAAGGGAGAAAGCTTGGCAAGTGGCTTTTCCGCCTCAGAATAGAGGACAAGAAACTTCGGAAATTTAAAAAGCTCAGGGGACTTTGCGGGATGGTAAAGGACTTCGGTGCGGGCCCTTTTCAGGGCCTGATCAGGTTTTTGGTTGTGTTTGGAACCCATAATAAATGGGGAGGCGTTCGGCGTCTGTAGCGCACCACCCACCACGGAGCCCAACATGGGGATAGGTAATGCGCCATAGCAATAAAGGTTTTGCTGACGACATTACGCTATCAGTGCTACCAAGACACTATAACCTAGTGCGGGTCTAGACAAGGGGTCTATCGCCACCCAAGGTTAGCCCTTGCCGCCAAAGATGGTGAATATGAAAGAAAGAAGAGCAGAGAAAAGAGAAAGATAAGAGGGGATAGTAGAAGATGTGGCGACTGACTGAATCATCCTGGTCGGGCCAAGCCAGGACACCCGTCTACAGGAAGCAGGGGCCAAAGTGGTGTGTTGCCTCGCCCGGGGGGCCCCGAAGGGTCCAAACCTACCCCGGGCTCAGCTCAACCACCAGGATGCCCTTTTCCCTGGACACGGGCTCGCCACGCACAGCCAGACGTGGGTGGGTCTTAGCCACTTTTTACTCAGGGTCTGTGGTGTCGCCAAAGTGGCTGGGGTCCGTGGTGACGCTACTCACCAAGCACCTAGCACCTAAGGTGCAGGCGCCCCCTGCGGAGCTCGGGGTCCGTGGAGACGCCACTCTCCAAACACCTGCTTTCACAGGTGCCCCCTGCGGGGGGGTCCTTGAGGTTGGCAAGCCAACAGAGAGCGTGGTGGTCCGTGACAACGCGGAACGGGATCCCATGCAGGTACGGGCGGAACTTGGTTAACGCCCAGACGACGGCAAGACATTCCTTGTCAGTTGTTGAGTAATTTTTCTCTGCCTTGGACAGTGCCCGGCTTGTGTAAGTGATCACCCTTTCTGCTCCGTCTTGTCTTTGGACGAGCACTGCACCTAGCCTGGCGTTGTTGGCGTCTGTGTGAACTTCCGTTTCCGCTGATGGATCAAACTGTCCGAGGATAGGGGGCGACTGGAGTCTTTCCTTCAGTTCGTTGAACGCATGTTCTTGCTCCTCCCCCCCCTGGAAGTTCACATTGTCCTTCGTCAGATGCGTGAGCGGTGCAGAAATCTTGGCAAAATCGCAAACGAAAAACATCTGTAGTATGCGCACAGCCCAAGAAATCTTCGTACGGCTTTCTTGTCTGATGGCTTCGGAAATTCGGCGACAGTGGATGTCTTCGCAGGGTCAGGACTTACACCTTGAGCACTCACGACATGGCCCAGGAATTTGAGCTCGCCGTAAGCGAACCGACATTTTGACGGCTTCAGCGTCAGTCCAGCATTCTGGATAGCCTGTAGCACGGCTCGCAAACGTCTCAAGTGCTCGTCGAAGTCGCTGGCGAATACCACGACGTCGTCGAGATAGACAAGACAACTTGGCCATTTCAAGCCGGAAAGAATGGTGTCCATTACGCGCTGGAACGTCGCCGGTGCTGTGCATAGTCCGAATGGCATCGCTTTAAATTCATACAGCCCATTCGGCGTGACAAAGGCAGTCTTTTCACGATCTCGTTCGTCGACCTCAACCTGCCAGTACCCACTCTTCAGGTTCATTGACGAAAAGTATCGGGCGTGGCGCAGCCGGTGTCGTCGGTGCGTGGCAGTGGGTAGACGTCCTTTTTTGTTACGGCGTTCAGTCAGCGATAGTCCACACGAAACTGAAGAGTCCCGTCTTTCTTTTTCCCCAGGACTACCGGTGAAGCCGACGTTTCTGCTTGAGGGCTGGACAATGTCGTCATCGAGCATTTCTTGAACCTGCTTCTGGATGACTTCTCTCTCTTTGACAGAGACACGGTACGGCGACCGATGAACAGAAAGCGCGTTGTCTTCAGTGACAATTTGGTGTTTCGCAACGGTCGTTTGGCGCACATTTGACGACATGGAGAAGCACTCATTGAACTCGGCCAGAAGGTCACTGAGTTGTCATCGTTGTGGAATAGGCAGGGTTGGGTCGATGTCAAACTGCGAAGGCGGCGTTGTCTTGGGTGGCCACGAAGAGGGGCCTTCTGATATTCCGGCGATTGCGGCTGAGTCCGGGAGTTCCTCGGCGTGACCCACGGCGGTGCCTTTCGTAAGGTGCTGGGCCTCCTGTCGGAAGTTCATTACGAGCTCGACAGTGTGTCCGTCTTGGAGCTCCGTGACACCTCTTGCGATGCCGATCCCTCTTCCTAGAAGCAACTGGGGGATTCCTTCGAGCAAAACGTCGCCGCAGAAAGTCTCATCGACCCTGACGGGTACGGAAACACTTGACCGCGGCGGTAGGTTCACATGGTTTGCGAGGACTCGTACCGCGGATGACGTCGTTTTGGGGTCCTCCTGTGATGAAGCAGGTTTTCGCAGCGTCGGCCGGTTTGCTCTGAGGTCGATGACGGCACCATACACACAGAGGAAGTCCATTCCAAGGATAACGTCCCTCAAACAGTCTTGCAGTACGACGAACTTGACAGGGCACGTCTCACTGTGGATCTCGACGCGAGCAGTGCGTCTCCCGATCGGTGAGATGAGGTGCCCTCCGGCGGTTCGTATTTGAGGTCCATCCCACGGCGTCGTGACTTTTCGAAGGCGATGGGACAGCGTCCCACTCAAGACTGAGTAGTCTGCTCCGGTGTCCACGAGTGCTGATGCGTCGTGGCCGTCGATGATGACGTTTAGGTTATTGGACACCGTTGCAGAGGCAACGTTTCGATCCCTGGTAGCGTTTGAGTGGGGGCCCTCCGACGTTCGTGGAGGATCTTGGCGTCGATCGTCTTCGGCAACTCCATCTCCAGGGGTTGCCGTGCCTAGTTTCCCCGGCAAGGAGCGAGGGGCGACAGGTTTTCACGTCAGGGTCGGTGCATCGGCGAAGCTGGACGTCGCGGCGACGGCGACCGGAACTCTCGGCGGGACGCAGGCTCGGGGCAGTAGCCCAAGTCGTCAGTATGGGCATCGGCAGTAGGTGTGGTCCGCTTCCCCGCAATGGAAGCACAGAGGGCATCGGTCAGGCGTTCGCCACACGTCGGTCTTGCGGGGTGTGCGAGGCTCCGGGCAGGCGTACTGGACCTGGTCGTCGTGGCGTCGGTCATGCTGCGGCGCAGCAGACTGGCATTGGGGCGGCGTGACATAGGTGCGAGGAGGAGGCGGTGGCCGTCGGGCCACTGCAGCGTAACTCAACGTCGGTGGTTCCGGAGCGGTGCTGACGAGAGCCCCAGGCTGCAGCGCTTGCTGGACTTCTTCCCTGACAATCTCGGCGATTGAGGGCGAAGCTGGGCTTGCGGCGGCAGGTAGAAGCTTCTTGATCTCCTCCCGGACGACGTCCCGGATTATCTCGCGGATGTCCGTGGTGTTGCAGCCGGAAGACGAAAAGGCAGCGATGCTGGGAACTCGGTGATAGTGGGCGGCTCGTGCTTGAAGGGCACGTTCGATGTTGGTGGCCTCAGTCATGAAGCCTTCGACGGTGGTAGGCGGGCTCCACACAAGACCACCCAAAATGTTTTCCTTCACGCTGTGCATCAAGACTCTGAGCTTCTTTGCTTCGGATGCTTGAGGGTCAGCGCGGTTGCTGAGCGCGCAGGACATCTCCCACGAAGCTAGCAACGCTCTCGTTAGGGCCTTGGATCCTCGCTTGAAGAAGCTCTTCTGCCCGTTCTCTTCGTTGTTGGTTCATGAATGTTCTTTGCAACTCCACCTTGAGTTGCTTCCAGGAGAAGATTGATGCTTCGTGGTTCCCGAACCAGTTCCGGCCGGTTGATCCAAGGCGAAGTAAGCATTTTGTAGACACTGTTCCGGAGTCCACCCGTTATGACGGGCCACTCGTTCGTACTGTTGGATCCAGTCGTCGATGTCTTCGTGGCTTTCGCCGTGGAAGGGAGCCGGTGTCCGCGGAGTGACGGGCAGGTAGACGACGGCAGCAGCGGCGGGGGTCTGCGACCGGTTGGCCATCGTCGTCTTCTTCGGCTTGGGCTTGTCCAGCAGCAAACCGTACTCAGGAACCTCTCCCTTGGTGCAGCGACTGGTCCAAGTTTCAGGTCCCGCGTGGAGTGGTCTTCTCACCGAGCCGGGAATCGGACTTGCATTGCGGGCCCTTGGAGGGGAACGCTGTACGAACATGCAGTACTCCGCACTTCCACCAAAATGTCACGAAGGAACAAACGAGGAAACAAAGAATACCTGGGGAAACTGAAACGTTTAATGGGGGCAAACTTGTGCCCAAAAATAAAAAGGAAACAGAGGCTAACAGCAGAGCATCGCGGGCGTCGAAGCCGGCGAAAGAGCAGAGTCGAACGCTGGGGCGAAACTGACTTCGCTCGCCCTGTGGAGTCCCTTATGTACCCTCGTGGGTTTCTGGATCATTCGGTGTAGAACTTTCGATGCGTAGAACATTCGGAACTCAATCAGACGAGAATGTTCTCAAACTTACGAGAAGGGCAAGTTGAAAAAGAAAATAAAAGGACAGTCCGCTGGCTGGAATCAAACCCTGGCTTTCTGCGTGGAAGACACGCGCGATAACCGTTAGGCCACGAGTGCGCTGCCTATTTAGTCAGCTGCGCTCGCGGCATTATTCTATTCAGCAAGCCAGCGGGTCGTGTGCGGATGGTCTTGTCCCGGGTTGTCCGAGCAACATTGCGTCGCAGCGTCTTGCCAGGCCTACCACTCCTAGATCCTTGGCTGTCGTTTGGTCAGCGGGATTGTTGTCGTAGCCTCTTCGGTATCCATGGTTCCAGCATTTGTTTCTACCACAGCATTCAGGTTCAGGTACAGGGAGTCTCCGAGAGACGGGAACCATGTTTTTCGGTTTGGGTAAATAAACTCAGCATCGCAGAAAGCTTGAACTTCTTGCGAATATGAAGCTAGCGGTTGGGATAGAAAGAGTGAGTTTGGGCATATGACGTCATCTGGGTCAAAAGATAATTGAGAAAAACGAATTTTCTCTATGGGCTGACGACCAGCTAAGCCTAATATTGTTAAAACAAGAAATGACACTGTAGGTGCCTGTAGTGTCTATTTCAATGAAAAAAAAACTTGTCTGCAAGAAAAAAAACAATATCCTTTCTTGCTGAGAAGTTTTTTTCACTGAAATAGATGCTACATGCTATTATAGTGTCATTTTTTGTTCTAACGATATTAGGCTAGGGTGGACGTCGGTTCATGGACAAATTTCTTTTTTCTCAATGATCTTAACAAGGTAACGTCATGTTCTCAAACTTTTGCGTTCTATCCCAACCGCCAGTGTCATATTCTTACAAAGTTTGAGCTTTCTGCAATGCATAGTTTATTTACCTGGGCCAAAAAACATGTTTCTCGTTTCCCGGAAACTCCCAGTACTTATTTTTTCTTTCTCTTGTTGCTTGAAGTCGGGGCGCGCACGGAGAGCACATAAAGTGCACATTGGCTGTCACGACGACATAAGCGAGCCTTGTTGATTGCAATGTGGATTTGACCATAAAAAGTGTGTAAACCTCTGGAGCTGTTGTAGGCGTGGTTGTAGAATTTAGTCGTAGCTTTTGAAGAACTTGCGATAATTTCACTTTGTGAATATAAATTTATTAGGTTTTGTTGCAAGATTTTTTCATGAAATAAGCTTTATTACCTGTTGCAGGCGACTAAGACAAGGAATACAAATACAACTCTAGGCCAAATCACTTCTCGGCCATCATGGCCACTGGTGATGTAGCTGCGTCTTCGTTCTCATTAATGTCATCATACCCACCGCTCTCCTGTGTTGGTTGGCCATCGCTCACTCGAGGCAGCTCCGCTCCGCCGCTCTGCTGGCTCCGCGATATGCTACACAACCTTCGGGTACTTTGACTAAGTGAGATTGTAATGCGTTGACGCCTCCAAGTGGCAAAGGTCCAAACGCACCGTTTGGACCTTCGTGGTATGATGACTTCAAGGCTGCACCAAATCTGCCAGATCTCCCGAGATGCATTGCGCTCTTCAATGGCTGATTTTGAAGCGCTAGCAAAATTCCCGTCATTTAGAACGAAAAATATAACCATCCGCTTAAAGTATAACCATGTGATTATCAATTACAGGTTTAGCTGATTCTATTCAACTTATTTCTTGATGTTTTCTGTATATTTAAAGTTTTGATTCAGCACCCGTTTAAAGGTGCCACTGCTTTTTAGCAGCGTAGAAACGAGAGTTACGTCAAAATTCGCAGCTCTTTCGATTGACAGCTGCACAGGAAATACTGTGACAACCGTATTTATTCAAATATATATAGACCCTTGTTTTCGTCCCTCTCTCTCTCTCTGCTGTTTCTTTTTTTTTAAATTCAAGATTAACTTACAATTAGGACAAGTAAGTTTGACCTGTAATAAGCCTAAGCATAATTTGCGCACCTATTGCGCTAAGCCAGGCACTCCCCCAGGTCAACCACTGCTCCTAGCACACCAGTGCAAAGTGGTGAAGCTCGGCACACGCATACTGATGAGAGGCCGTGAACGTTGATGCGAGCACCGCAAGTGCCACCGTATTCTGCAGCCATGGAACGAAGGCATGTGGCAGACATGATAATCAAGTGATATTATCAGGAGTACAAGACCCTGGTTCTGTTTTGTCAGAGTAGCTGCAATCGACAATCCTACTATTTTGCAAAGTTTTCTCAGGACCCTTAGTTCCTGACATCAACGACACTGTCTGGAAATTTAGACAATGTCAGCGATAAACCAGCCAGAGCATCAACCGGCCAGAGCGATTGATGCTTAGCATCGACTCTGGCCAGTTGATCCCCAGCATCAAAGCATGACAGCATGGCATTCGTCATCTTTTTGTAGATGTTTTTTATCAGCTAAAACAATCAAGTGCAATGAATGTCCTGTGACTTGCGCTTTTAGTATGTGTTCGAGCCTTCGACAGTTCTCTGACCTAAGACGAAACAAACTATACGGTGAGTAGAGACGCTCTGAAATTTATATTTGCACAATTTTTCTTTTCCTTAACTTCTCCGAATATTAAGGTCGACCAATAATAAAACATTAATTTTATGGCTCTAAGCCCATCTTGGCGCAGGTGTGGCGCAATTCTTAGCAAAAATGGCATTTTGGCGCAATTTGGCACAAATGGTGCAGCGCTTCCATCACTGGAAACACAACTACTCGTCAGAAAATCAATGCAACAATTTTTCTTCAAATGCTTCAACAGAAGAGACATTAATGAAAACACTCGGGGGTTACCTATGCCAGTCTTCGATGGTCTTCACAGGAAAAGAATATTAAAGGGGCAGTGCAACGATTTTCAGACTTTGGCCAATTAACTGCGGAAATTAATCTGCGTCACCTATGGAACAAAAAACCGTAAACCACATTTTCTTGCGAGCGCTAGTTCTTATTTAAAAAAAATGAAACAAATCAAAGGTCGAGGTGCCTCTCAACTCTCCACTCCAACTTTCGAGTGACGTACTCTGGGGATTCACGTGGTTTCCCCTTGGGCCCTCTCTTCAGAGATCCCAGCCGCTTCCTCCGCGATTATCGACTTTCAAAGGATTAGCCTCGTCAAAGGTCGCGGCAAGCGATGGACACAAAGGATGGTTCACCACGGGGCTGACGGCGAGTGTAGCAGCGGAGGGGGACAGGGTTTGTTGACTTCCACGTGCCCCCAGAGATGCCGTCATTTTAGTTCCCGTAGCCGCCACAGGTGACTGCAGATCGGCAAATAATTTGTTTTTTGCCTTGCGATTACGCAGCAGAATAGCCGTTTTTTCGGGACAGGTGACGCGTTTTTGGTCACTTGGGCTTGTATAAACAATATGAAAAGTGCACACTGGCAATTCTTTCAACATTAAAACCGTTGCACTGTCCCTTTAACAAATATCAAGATTGAAGAGAGGTAAGTGAACTAATAATTAATTGTTTAACCATCTAGACTGCCTTCCAGTGCTTATGTAACTTTGTGTATCAACATTAAAGTAATTCAAATACAGTAGATAAAAAAAATATAAATTGCACAACTTCAGGCCTCGCCACTAAGGAAAACAACTGGGCTTCTCTCTCATTGATGCTGAAACCGACTCCTGCCTACTGTATCTAGAAAAAAGAAACTTAGCTGCAAGGCTTTGTATTCACTCTACTTTATTAATTTGAGATTTTGTATGGGGCTCCTATATTATTGAAGTGTACTCTAGCGGAAGGTACAGTAAAGCTTTATAAACATTAGTTATGACATCAGGATTCGTCCCTGTTAGAGTTCTTCTCATGAAACCAAGTATTCTATATGGAAATTACATAGATTTTGGGTATGTGTATTCCAGCTGAGATCACAAGATATTGCGACACAAAGATACTTAAGAATGTTAGAATGTTGCAAGGCTATTCCATTCATTTCGCACAAAAACAAAATGGGACATTTTTTTATGGTTACACTTAAAGACAGTAGTCTTATCAAAATTGATTTGCATATCCCACCTTTCACAACAGTGGAAGGTGGTTGATAAGGACTGATTCAACAAGGCCTGGTCGTCAACAGCTTCAACAAGGTTGTGAACCAAGCAATGATCAGCCAACAAACATATTTTTGTATGAGAGAAGAAAAGTTGTTACTGTTTTCAACGTGTCTGGCATTTGATTTGCACTCTAAGAGCATAGCGAGCATCACGATGACAAACCGGATTCCACGGTCGAGCATCACGCTGCGGAGTTGGGACTTCTAAGGTCGACGGAAAATAGGAGAATCCCCAACATCCATCGTACAATGCTGAGGAACAATGAATTTCCCACACTGTGGTTTTTAACGCAAGCAGAGCATCTCCCGACTGCTATGATGAAGTGCCCTCTGGCAGTTTATACTTGTGTGTTATCTCATGGAATACTAACTTTTTGAAGGCAGCGGGAGAACTTGTCACTCTAAACTGAATAATTTAGATTCTCTTTCCTCTGTAATGAGTTACCCCAGACTGTCGCTGCAATGCGCCGTGTAGGGGTGGGCCAGGTTAAAGGTCAGGTGGGTTAACATTTTTGTAATGAGCCGCCACAGACTGTCACCACAATGTGGCGTGAATGGGTGGGCCGGGTGAAATAACAAGCACCCCGATGATACACGTGCGACGGTATGTCCCGACAGCGTGCAATTCGCGTAACAAGTGTCGGTGAAATGTTGAAATGTAGATGAAACGACAATGTGTGCCCGTGAAATTTTTATCCACGAAAAGTTGCCCATGAAACCTGTTTCCACGAAATGCTGGGAAAATGAGAAAGTCAGTATTCTACAGGCAGTCGTCACATGATTTCAGACAGCCAATGGGAGTGTCCAGACAACTTACCTTTCGAATCTGTCACCCCCGTGTGAAGGTCCAAGGAGCTTGAGTAACTGCTGAAACGAAATTGACAATAAATACTATAGAATTTAAAATCGTCATTCCCTACGAAGGCAAGAATATTTTGAAGGAAGCTATACGGTGGCTAGAAACCGCAAACGCTAGAGGTGCCAGAACTTCATTCGATCAACCTGAGAAGGAAGAGCAGCTAGTGAGATAGAAAGATCACGTGACCATTACAATCAGACGCGACTAGGGTGCTGTGATTCGGATCAATTGTGAAACTACGTTTTAAGGGACAACGAGATTGGGCTATTAAGAAGAGTACCCATCAGCAAACTGACCTGAAACTTCTGTCAACGAGAAGTAACGAGAACCTACATTAGCGCTCGTGCAAAGATCGCCGGTCGTTTTTATCTTGAAGCAAACACATCGCACACACGCGTTACGTCGAAAACTCAAAGATGCGATGTCAACTTACTGCATGAAGTCCCCTTTGGAAGGCTTGATAACGATAGAGCACGGCGCGTTCTGCGAGTTCTTGAAAGGGTACGGTATCCTGAACGGCGGGACACGAAGTTCGGCATCTTCCAACTCCAGCCCACAAATGGGACAGTTCTCCGGCAGCTGCAGACAGAGGACGTTAGCTTTCTTGTCACAGTGCTGAAAGCACAAGATCGCAAGGTCCTGCTGTTCGCACATGGTTACGTTGGTGCCTTCCCATGGGAGCACTGCCGAAACCGCTCCTACTCGGTTACGTGCGTCGCTAAGTGGGTTACCGGCACACACCGAAACCCTGTTGGGTCAAGTTCTGGGTCAGTAGACTAATAAAGCTGCTCACTTTCCGCTATTGAACAACAGGGCCACTGCCTTTAGGATGACCCCCCCTCAGACCTAAGCGCCTAAGCAGCAAGCGACACTGCATACAAACCAGTCTTCTTGGGCTTTTTGTTTATCCCGTTTGTTTACCCCAGGCCGACTGATTCATGAATAGATACAGCAATAAGGCCAACCTTTTCTAGTTGGCCGGCGTCTTGCGCCACCTAGCCAGTGTTTGGAAGCTCCTCCAAGTCGAACACGAAAAATATATATATTGACTGTGCATGCATGAATCGATAGGATATTTGGCCTTCCCTCGACTTGCTTTCGTAATTTTACAATCTGTTTAGCGTTCTCTACCTTCCCATGACGGTTTCTTCTTTGTTGTACTTGATAAACCCCATATAAACCCCAGTGCCGTTGTTAGATCAATCCCTTCTTCGACAACTGTAGAGTGAGAAACCAGTAGAACCTGTAGAATACAGTATACAGTTTCAACTATCAAGTATAAGGTCCTACACTGATAACTTTTTAAGCCGTTCATTGTGCCCACTGTCACCTGTGCTTTGCTTTGCTTTGAGGCTAGAAGTTCAACTGGCGCTAGTGTCTATGCGACTTCCGGGAGGCAAATTGAAGCAGACAGCAACCAGTCTACTTTTGCGGTGCTCCTGTGCATTCCTATGGGAAAACGCGCGAGAATTTTGTGTCTTCGCCGGAAAATAACACGAATAACTTTTCTTATTTCAGTTGTACCGGATAGTATGTACCTTTATTGATATGGTGAATGTGTAATTGCTTTAGTTACAGCATTTTTCTTTACTATTGAACGATGTTAAACTTCGCTATATTTCAGGCCCAAACCTCTGTTCCATGGCAGGTATGTAAAAATGAGCGACGATTCTAAGCAAAATAACAATCGAAAGGAATGTAGAGTGCGTTCAAGGTTCGCTAGCATTCCGGTGGCGCTTATATATTGCTAATATGCCCGTCCTGTCACTCACCAATGAAAATGACTCCGTCGTGCATCTTGACGATCAGTTCAAAAAATAAAGTATGTGGGCTACGAAAGGTGTATCTTTTCATTATTTCCTATGTCGGGCAGTTTTAACCAGGCACCTGTTCTCTGCTTCTCCCTATTTGCAAAGATTTGGAGCGTTCGGCTGATGATTTGAACCCAGAACAAGCATCTTCGCACATATTCACGAGCAGAAAGAATAAAGCAGTACTTATTTATTGCATATCTGACTACTAGTATATTACGTGGCTTTCAATTTATTTTGATCGTCTGCATGCATAAGGAGTTACTTATACAGTGTTACTGCGTAGCTCTTGCCGTCTCTCTTGGTTTTTCACATGTAATTCGTTCGTTTTGGCACGTATATCCCCCATGCTGGAAAGCGCCGACGCCGTGTTCGCGCTTACAGTGTCCGACAGTGCACATAAATACACGCACGAAGCGGTTTTAACACCGTTTTTCATGCCACGAATTTCAAATAAAAATGCTGTAACTGACCAGTTATTTCGTCTGCGTGACTGAGAAATGTTCCCATGTGCCTTGCACGTACAAATTATTCGTGATATTTGCTCTTATAATCGAGCGCAGAGAGAAAATGCATTACCGGAAGTCAATTTCGGACTGGTTGCTGTCTGCTTCAATTTGCAGCAGCACACTAGCGCCAGTTGAACCTCTCCAAACAAGCAAACATTCAAGGTTTTATTTACTGTGCCGCCATCTAGCCTCGAACATTCACAACAGCTCTTACTTGCCCTACACGCCACGACTGTTCCAAAAAGCCCAAATACTTTTATGTGTTTATATAGCAAAGAAGTAATTTTATATTATTAACTTTATTGAGTGATATAAAGAAAAAAAAACATTACACAACATTTGAATATATTCTCACCAGATGTCCGTAGCTGTCCGCTTCTCCCAACCTCGTTGGCTTCTCCTTATAGCATCTTCGATCAACTCGCACCGGAATCGCCCTGAAACCAGCACAGTGCACAGCGCTCCTCGGTCGTGCAGCGCGATGTCGGTGCAACATCGAGGACAAACTGCGCCGCGCCGGTGCACCGCGGCGAGCTCCACCTTGCGTCACTTTGCGTTTTGTTCGTTTATTTTGCGTAGGTCAGCGCTCGGTGCCCGTCTGCTGTCAATTTCTTCTATTTTTTTACTCGCGGATTTGACGGTCCCACAGAAATAAACATCGTGGACGTGATTGTCGATGGGGTCACGAAGGGGGTGACAATTCCACATGTATATGTTGGCCATCATTATTAGTTCAAGAAAACGAAACACCAGATAATAGCCGTACCTCGCTGTCATCGAAACGCCTCGCGCCGCTTTCCACGAAGTTCGTGCTTTTCAGGCGCTCCTTGCCACCGCAGCAATCGCCAGTAATCGCGGCGATGGTGAGAAGCTCGTCGTCTCGCCGTCAGAAGACCCGAGGTGCAGCTGCGAGGCGTGTTCGTTTTTGCAAGATCGCCATCTCGATAGTCTGCGCGTCTGCTACTCCCGCCATCTTCTCGATTCCCGCTCCTGGCCGCAATGCCTGATGGGACTGCCCCCCGGCGCACCGCCGATTTTCTTGGTGCGCGTTGGGGCAACGAAAAGCCGCACCGGGAGGGTGCGCTTCGTTGATCGAGGACGTACGGTGCGCACCGGTGCACTTGATCGAAGATGAAGGGGCGCACCTCAGTGCCCCGGTGCGCACCGGTGCGGATGATCGAGGATGCTATTAGCTTCTCCCGGTCTCCGGCTAGGCTGTCCCTATTCGCACCCCGAGTGCGGATAGTGGTGGATTCTTATCCGCACTCCGAGTGCGAATAATTTTGGATTCTTATCCGCACTCCGAGTGCGGATTATGTTGGCTTCTTATCCGCACTCCGAGCCTCCGAGTGCGTGAGTGCGGATTGCGTGCGGAGGCGCGGACTGGCGCGGACGCTGTACCGGGGGCACCGGGCAGCCGCAACACCGGGGCGGGGGTGGCGGGGTACGAAGACGTTGGCACGAAGCCGTTGGATTTTCTTTACCTGCACTCCGCGTGTGGCGCGATTTCTCAACTTTGTGTTGATTCATTGGCGTGTTGGCAGACTCGACGAGCGTATGGAAATATTGGCGGTTCCGGTTTCAGAATTAAAATAATTTCAAGGAAATGTTTTTTTGTTTTATAAAAAAAAAAAAAAAAAAAAGTTATAACATTGGCCGTGGTGCACTTCAGATTAAACGGTACTCACGCCTCGAAGATCGGATAGAGGCGATCAAGTGCGTGTGCTTGCGCGTGTGCGTGCGCTTGCGCGTGCGCGTGTGTGTATGCGTGCGTGTGTGTGTGCGTGTTTGTGTTCCCCAACACATCAACTTTACAATCCCCCCCCCCCCCCCACCAAAAAAAAAAAAAAAGTTCTGGCGATTTTTTTTTTTTTTTTTTGACGGTTAAATATTTTTATTGACGAAAAAAAAAGAAAGAAGCTAGAGCAGTGTGCAATTTGTGACGTGTATTGTCTTGTGCTTAGATGATGGGGGCAGTGGCTTAGGAAAAAAAAAGGGGGGGGGGGAGGGGGTAAGGAAAATCAGTCATTTCCAGTAAACAATATTATTAAAAAATGAAGTCCCCCCCCCCCTCCCGGCTCAATCTTCTGAACACTTTCAACACTACTAGATGAGGGAATGCCTGATAAGTCCCCGGCCCTTTGTTACTGTAATTTTTTTTAATAGAATGATTTGCGCTTTGCAAGTAGACGACGATAGATGTGATGGCTGTTAAAAGATGTTTTTGTGTGGTTGTGTGATCGAAGATGTTAAACATATATGCCGAGGGTGCCGAACACTGAGCTTGCGGGTTTTGGGCGTGGCGGCAGAGCTCATCTCTGCGTGTGTGTGTGTGTGTGTGGTCTGGGGCGGGGGGGGGGGGGGGGGGGGGGGGTAATTGTGTATTGAAAATTGTTTGCTAGCCGCCCACCGTTCCCACATTACTGCCCCTATCCACCACACAATGTTAATGTGCTGACTGTGGCGAAGGCGCGTTATAATACAAATCTTTAACCAGCTTCCGTTTTTTTTTTTTTTTTTTTTTTTGCAAATAATAATATTTTGTTTAACAAAAAAAAAAAACAAAAAAAAGGATACTGAAGGAACAATAGGATTGCTTACGTCCTGTGTTCATGCTTTTTTCAAGCCCCCGAGGCGCGAGTACAGTTCAGTCTCTACCCAAATACACCATCTAGCGCTAATAAATTCCGAAAAAAAAAAAAGAAAAAAAAAAGCGATTATGCATTTGCAGTGATGTTTGGAGGTGAGCTAGTCGGTGGTGCATAGTGAACATATAATCAAAAGAGCGCAAACGAAAACAAGCACAAGTAGAAGAAGGGACAGAAACACAGCGCTGACTCGCGTCTTCTTATGTTGATGTTGAAGACAAAAAAATAGAGTAAACCGCGAGTCAGCGCTGTGGCTGTGTCTCTTTTTCTACTTGTCCTTGTGTTCGTTCGCGCTGTTTTAATTATATGTTTACGATTATGCATTTGTTTGAAATTGAATTCATTCGGAAACACAGGTCTCCTCCCAATCAAACACCGCACAACCACTAATATTTCTATGAAATCGGTGCTGCCAACATGCCAATGTCACACCACGAACATCGTAAGTCACTATGTCCAAAGTTTCCCGCGTCCAAGTCGCGCCACGCCACACGCCAAGTTCTTCGCCCCACGCACTCGGAGTGCGGATAAGAATCCAACGCAATCCGCACTCGGAGTGCGGATAAGAATCCAAAATTATCCGCACTCGGAGTGCGGATAAGAATCTACCACTATCCGCACTCGGAGTGCGAATAGGGACAGCCCTCCGGCTACAGCCTCCCTATCTCCGGCTTCTCCTAGGGAGAGATAGGCTTCTCCTCAAGGCGCATTAAAGACGCATTCACACTGAGCAAAAAAGGCGCGTCGGGGTCAACGAGGTAGGTCGGGGTCGACGTCGACGCCGGGTGTAGGACGCCGATCTCACTACCCCTCCGCTTCGACTACGGTAGTGGTTATGGCGTACGCCAAAATCAATACCGTAGTCATTTCGGCGTACGCCCCAGGTAGCACCAAACATTGTAGTAACGTTATTTTATTGTTGCGTATGTTTAAATAACGTTATGTGTTATACCTGAACATTAATGTAACGTTCAAGTTAAACATATTATGTTTTAGTTGTATTTGAAACATTAGTATAACGTTCCGGTAAAACATATAATGTTATATGTTGTGTTATTAACGTTAATATAACATCACATATGTAACTGTGAAATAACGTTAAAAATAGAACGTTCAAATAATGATTTTGGAACATCTATTACTAACATTATTTCTGTGTTAATATTGAAACGTTAATGTAACATCACATATGTAACTGTGAAATAACGTTAAAAATAGAACGTTCAAATAATGATTTTGGAACATTTATTACTAACATTATTTCTGTGTTAATATTGAAACATTAATGTAACATCACATATGTAATTGTCAAATAATGTTAAAAATAGAACTTTAAAATAATGATTTTGGAAGATTCATTACTAACATTATTTCAGTGTTAATTATAAAACGCTAATGTAACTTTATTTGTAGAACAATAAAATAATGTTGAAAATAAAACATTAAAATAACTTTATTTGTAAAACAATAAAATAATGTAAAAAAATATATGTTCGCCGGTTCCTTTTTTTTTTTATTTGCCCGATTTTTTAAAGGTCTTTCTGAAAAGTACTTTACCTGTCCTGTGATAGTTGCAAAAAGGTGAAGGAAGAGGATTAAGTACGAGAGAAAACGGAAAGAAGAAAAAAGGAAATTTTTCTCAATTAATTAATTCGAAGCTAGGTGGCGCAAGCTACCGCCCGTTATAAAGGGAACAGCCGGAACAGCTAATATTCATCCATCCGCGTTCCCGCCACTGCAACTGTGGCCCCTGCCGCCCCTGCCACCGCTGGTGTCGCCGGCTCGATTTCTTCGAGCGAACTTCTGGGACAGTTTGAATAGCTTGAACTAGTTTGAACTTTGAGTTACTTTGATTTCCAATTAAGCTACGTCCAGCCGCGTCCGCAACGGTGACTGCTGACTGATAAAGCGGACAACCGAACAGCTTCTGGACGGCGGGACTCGAGAACCGTAAGTAACCACCTTTTTGATAACCACTGTGCACGTGCTTATTTTCTTGAAAACAATCTGACGTAAACTGGTATCCTGTCGTTCTCTTTGTTGCAAAAGTAACAAGAGGGGGAAAAATGAAATGAAATAGTAAACCGTTACATCGTCTGTGCAACCGGCAAAAAAGAATTATTGCCGAGAGCGTCCGCGACCATCTTGCAGACATTTTTCCGAACTCAGTTTGTGTGGCGGCGGATAGGGATTTGATGGTCGACAGAGCGGAGGACAGCGACAACGGAGCGAAAGAGGTTTTAAGCAGTGCTACCGAACGGTTTCAGTGATCTTTGCGTGGACACAGATTCAGAGTCGGGTGGTACTGAAATCCGGTCGTAAGGTCTTATGAGCTTGGCAAGTGGGCGAGGTCATCAGTGCGGCGGTGTGCCCAGCAGTTTCTTTGCGATTTTGGAAATTCTTCGTGAAATTTGGGCAAATGCTAGTGAGAGGTCTGGTCCCACATGGAGACACGACTGTTTGTTTTGCCTGTTGCAAAAGCTGAAAATGTCAGTCCCCACAGGTATGCACAATGGCAAGGAGGGCAGGAGAACTTTTCGAGAAGCTTGTTTGAAAACAGATGCAACTCGCACTACTTTTTCAACAAAAATGTTTGCTATTAGTCGACAACTGCCCACATTATCTCTCCGTCATCCCTGCAAATCTTTGACAAAGGGCTGAATATTGAACTAAGCGAAGTAAGTTCAGGAAAGCATGCTATGCTTCCTTTATAGCTCCTTGTTAACAAGTTTGGGTGTTTTGCATTTAGTATTGTGTTGTTTTGTTTGCAGGCAAAGAAGTCCTAAGCATCGTGTCCAAAGCAGGAAGTGCTGGTGCGAATCTCAGCTCTAGAAAGACGACATTCTCTGTTTACTTTTATTTTATCCTTTAAAAACAATTTATTCATGAGTATTCATGAGTATTGCTCAGTATGGCAGTAATGTTTCTTTGTTTTTTTTTTGTCTTGCTTTCATCTAGTCATCGGTTGTGGACATTTCTTTTAAAACCTTTTCCTAATCATGTGTTCCAGACAGGTTTTTAAGCTTTTTATAGCTCTATTTTTACTTTTGCAACTTGAACATTTATAGCTGCTCGGTATGAGAATGCGGAGAGCTCAAACTCCTCTGAAACGCCCTCGCGGTTGGAGTAAGATGTGAACGTTGGAGAACATTTATTAAATTATAATAAAGAGAAATAATTTTGGTATGAAGCGAGTCCACTGTAAAACCGTAAGGTGGCATTTTAGTTCTTGTAGCATTCATTTTAATGAGAAAGTTTGTGAGCAGGAAAGATAATTATGCTTTCTTTCATGATGGCAAGCTTTTTCCACCAAAATTAGTGCTAGCATTCTCGGTGCTATTTTTTATGTACCGCAAATTAGGCTTAAGATGGACGTCAGCTCATAGAGAAATTTTTTTTTTATTTTTTATTTTTATTATCTTTTGATCCATTTAATGTCGTGTTTTCAAACTTTTGTACCCTACTCCAATCGCCAGGGCTACATTCTACCAGAGTTTGAGGTCGTTGTGATGTCTAGTTTATTTTTGCGGTAGAGAAACACTAGAGTTTTCTCGCTCCTTTCTTTAATTATGTGAGCTTCATGAACCCAATTTACAGGCCTTCAAGCTTCTTCGAAAGTGTGAATTTTTTTCATAATTGTTCACTTTAATTTTTTTTTTTTTTTAGAGGGAAAATAATTTTAACTGCATAGTCTAGCAATATTGTCGCTGCTCATGTACACTTCAATGTTCCAAATTTGGAGAGTCAATAAATGTACTCATAAACATGTACCAAACTGTTTTCTTTTCACAGCAGGGGTAGACTGTAATTAATCACCTGGGAATCATGGTGTTCGGCGCAAAAAAACAACGGACATAAGAGAGAAAACAGACATACAGGTGCCACTCGCAACTATATATATTTGAAAAATTCAGAAAAACAGGAATACATCTATCGTCATCTTCATCACGTCCACGCATGCGCTTAGCCATGTGATATACGCCTCATCTAACACATGGCTAAGCGCATGCGTGGACGTGATGAAGATGACAATGTATGTATTCCTTTCTTTCTGCACTTTTCAAGTACAGTTGTGAGTGGCACCTGTATGTCTGTTTTCTCTCTTGTGTCCATTGCCTTTTTGCGCCTTACACTATGATTTCCAACGTTCACCAACTAGCCCAACTACAAGTTCTTCTACAATTAGTCACTTGTATGGATGCTTGTTTGTGCTGTACTAAATCTGGTGATAGTCGTATCCCACACTTTCTACCAAGGGAACACTTTTTTCTTCAATTAGTGGTGTGTCGAGTGGCATTATGGCTAAGCTGAATAAATGAATTTCTGATTATTCCTCCCCGGGAAAGTGTGAGGCGCACACAGCTGTTTATGTTCCGAACAAGTGTCTTTCTATATTTATGCTTACATCTGTTGTCACAAAGAAGCTTTGTGATGGTTTAGTGTTCAATATTTTAAATTATGCCTCTCACAAACACACTCTGTTCAAGTGCTGGGACAACCAGTATATGGCCAAACAGATTTGACAAGTTTGGGAGAATGATAAACATAGATCAACTTTCGTTTGCTTGTTTATCATTCTCTGCTTAGATCTCACTTGAAACTTTGGGTGAAGAGTGCAAAGATATTACAATAATCATAAATTAAAAGGCCATTTGGAGTAGAATCCTTTTCTGACATATATGTACAGACGTGGAAAGGTTCAACGAAGCCACAGGAGCGTGCGGCCTCGAGATACTCGCGCACTTCATGACGGCAGCGAAAAGAACTAGTATCGATGGCTGCTGCAGCTAGCTGTGAAATTAGCTGCTGTCAGCATCCGTTTAGATGACCTGCTCTGCCGCCTTGCTACCATACTAACGACCATACGCCTAGAGTGGCACTCTCTACACTGCATCTCGATAAGGCTGGTTATCTGTATCGAATAAGCTGATCGTGTGTACTTGGAATTGCGGAACGCAACAGAATGTCTTTCCTTTTTGTTTTCGCTACAGTTCCAGTGAAGCACAATAAGCTTTGATTCACATCACGACAACCATATTGAACCAAAAGCATGCATCGTTGCAAATAAAGTTCTTGAAAAGCGCATTGTCTGTTCAGCTGACAAAACATTTCAATGTCAGTGTACAGTGCGCCACTTTAGGCAAATGACTGTCAGTACGGCAGCAGTGCAGGTCATATAACTGGGTGTTGATAGTCACTAATCTCGCAATCTGCCAGTATTAGAGGGGATAGTTCCCCACGCCACCGGCAGGACGCGCACACATAGTTCGAGGTTGCACGCCACTGTGGCTTTGTTTTTTTTTTTTTTTTTTTTTTTTTTTTTTTTTTACGATTGTATTAGCAAAAAGCGCACCTAGCTTGGTTAGTGTTCACGAAAAAAAAAATGCAATTGCTTTTATGAAAAAATGTTTGGAGGGACTGTTAAGAGTCACGAATAAAAACCATACATGTCTGTTTTATTTAGTCTTTTCACTGGTGTGGAATATTGAAATGTGTTAATCTGCTGTTTTGAAAAGGTCTAATAATGATTGTGCCTCACATTTTTATGCTCATTGCAAAGCTCCCATCTTCTGAGTAAACAATACTCAATAATAGCTAGGGTGTCATTGCTGTGTAGAATTGTTTTGGCCCACCATATATTGTTTCAAGGAGTGTTAAAGCTTGTGAAACAGAAGATAATGTTACTGCACTGGTGAAATGTCTGCAAAGTTTGGAGGAACACTTCTGAACCATAAAGGCATATATATACTGTGTGTAGGGCACATCTGAACTAAGGCTACTTCAAACACTAATTTGACTGTGTTGCAGGGCTTGCACCTTGGTAAGACGACTGAGTTACCGTACGTGACAGGTGTTGCCATGGCAATTCACCGTCTCTCGGCAACAGCCCTGGCAATGCAGTCAAACACAACTTTCTGAACCAGACTTTTACAGTACATATTTGTCTTCATGGTTCAGAACACTCCTCCGAACATTTTGCATACATTTTGCTGTAGTCGGTGACAGGTCAAGAACCAAGTGGAAGCTCCTCCCACCTCTTTCCTCTTTAGTAGAGCGAACGCTGGAGAGGAGGCGACCTCCTCTCCAGCGTTTGCTCTGCTCAAGTGGAAAGAGGTGGGAGGAGCTTCTACTTGGGTTTTGACCTGTCACCGACTATGATGTGGTAATAACATGTTTTACGAATGTTACTATAACGTTTGCCAGAACATTATTTTAATGTTTTGTAAACATTATATTTCTGTTGTAATAACGCTGCGTAAAAAATTTATTTATGTTGTACAAATGTTACTACAATGTTTACAGTAATGTTATGCTAATGTTTTCCGGACATTGTATTTACGTTGCAAAATTGTTTTCCAAGTGTTCAAATAACGTTTGTCAAAACGTTATAAGAATGTTCTGCCAAACGTTCAAATAGCTTTATACAGGCGGACATTAAGAACATTCCTCGAACGTTTGGGACGAACATAAAAATAACATTATTCTAATGTTTTCGTGTTACCTGGGGCCATAGTCAATACCGTAGTCTTTTTCGCATACCCAAACACACTACCCTTACGCCAAACTCAATACCTTGAATAACGTCGGTTCAGCAGGGGTTGAGCCAATCCGTATTTCTCTAAAACTGGCGGAAGTAACTTTCTGCAGCAAAATACCCTGATTGTTTGTTGTTGTTTGTATGAGCAGCGGAACGCGCGCGGCAGGCGTTGTTAATTTTGATTACCGTTGATACGGCTGACGGCGCACAGAGCTGAAGGGCACAAGCAAGGAAGCTTGGAGGGATTCTGTGTCAATGTGATTTGACGTCGCTTCTTTCTGTTTCTTCAATCATGGTGCAAATGCAGGTGCCCAACTCCCGAACGATTCGAAGGCAAGAGTGGTAGCCCGCCTATCCGCTGGTCTTTCAATCGCATGCACTGTCGTCATTTTGGGCACAGCGGAAGAAAATAAGACGCTCACTATTTTAAATAGCGTGCGATCGCCCTGTCTAGGTTCTGGCGACACCGTTTCAGGCTGTAGATGAGAAAATTTAGCCACTACAGTACGACTGCTAGCCTGGGGTCTGTGCCTCACAACAGATCGAAACGGGTGGGGGTGGGGATCCCTGGCAGCGGGACCTTTCGCTGTACGAGCTGCGGTGCGCTAACACGCTCGACCTCCGATACCCCCTTGGGTCACAGCGCTTGCTGAAAGAAGTTTGGATCGTTTTACGCAGATTTTGCAGTGCGTACGAGACGCACAACAGCTACGTACTACGTCCTAGATGCCCAAACTGAGGATCGCTACTTGTGCGCGGCTCTCGTGATCTGGGGAATAGCCATGAAAATGTTGCATTGAGAAGTACGAAAAAGTAATATTATGAAAATAGAGTATTTAAAACTGGCTTGCATTGTCACTGAACATATGAAAATAAAACTGATTAGGAATGCCGATCAGATCGAGTGGAAATGTGATATATTGTGCTCAAGTTATGTGTGAATTTGCGTCGGCACAGGAATTCAAACTTGTTGGCCCCACCCCCGCTCCTAAACTCTTCCAATGTTGCTGGCAGTTTTTTTTTTAATTATTATTATTATTGTAACTTCAAAGGTCCCAACAGGGGCATTACATAAGGAGCGGGGGGGGGGGGGGGGGGGGGGGTGAAGTGAAGTACATGAGAAATACAAAACATCAACATATAAACAGACAGGTGGCTTACACCGACAGGGCTGGTGAGTAATATAAACAGTGAGAACAAGTGTGTGTGAAATAAAACTGGTACATAAATACACTAGCTAAAAGAGTAATCGAAGCATTGCGGAACAAGACAGGGTCGCCTATTGCCGGGCAGAACCAGGGTAATCACCGACTTGCACCAAGCATTCTGGAGCTTCCAGTCGGGCTCGGTGTCCTGAAAAGCGCTTCAGGTGCTCAAAAACAATAGACCCCCAAAGGAGCCCATAGAATTTGAATGGGTACCTGCCCACTCCGTGGTAGAGGGCAACAAACTTGCTCACCAACAGGCCTGCGCGCTGACTTACCGGGCCACAGCCATGGAAGAGGTGCAGGACCAACCCATGGTGATCTAAAAGGAAATAGTAGTTGCACTCTACTGCAAGGAAAGGCGAAGACTGCCAGCCCCACATCCTAAGTTAACGCTGGAGGAACAGGTAGTGTATAGGCAAAGTCAGTCAGGGTCCTTCCCCCACCCCCTTTTACTCAGTCGCATATGTTCCCCACTCAATACAGTGGGAACTGTCCAGTGTGCCAAGAGATAGGAACCCTCAGTCACAAAATAGGCGAGTGTAGGTTCAATCAAGACCACCCACTACCCCCACCCTTCCCCCTGTAGAGTGATGAACTTGCTGTCCAGCCCTGCCCTGGAGAATCAGCTTCAATTGGTCAACAGGGGCCAGGCAGACAAGGCAGCATATAGGATCTCGTGAAGGGGAAGCCCTTCCATCCGGCACAGACCACCGTGTTGAAATGCTCAGAATAAAAGTTTATTCTCTCTCCCTCTCTGATTGGTTGAAGTAGTTTGTGATCCGAGATATATGTGATATGGGGGGGTGGTTTAGTCGTGACGATGCTCTTCTAGGAGGAAGTAGGAGTGAGTTATGAAGCATTGGATTATAATAGAAAATTTTATGAAATGGGGGTTAAGCATGATATCTTATGGCGCGACTTATACAGCTGGAATTTCAGTGCAGAGACATTAGTTCTTCGGTAATGATCATTAAGAATCAACCTGGCTGTACGATTTTGAACTGACTCAAGATGGTTAATGGGATAAATTTGATGAGCATTCCGAATTGCTGCTGCATACTGTAACTTTGGTCCAACGTAAGTCTCATATGCCATTTTCTGGAGATGAGATGGTGGCACCTTCAGATTTCTTTTGATGTACCCGAGAGTGTGTGAAGCCTCTGCTGAGTCTGTTTCAATGTGTTGCACCAAGATATTTATAGATCTAGGCAGGCAGAGATGATTAGTCTAAAGCCAATGGAATACGAAAAGTATGATGTTACATGTTTCCAAGTAAAGCGAAGTACTTTACATTTTGGCATGTTTAATGACATAAGTCATTTGAAATACCAGGCATGAATCAGGTCAAGGTCACTCGGAAGATTCAAATGGTCATCAGACAAAGTAATTTTGCGATATAGGACACAATCGTAAGCAAAGAGACAAAGCCTACAATTGATAAGTCTTTAATAAAAATAAGAAACAGTAGTGAACCTAGTAATGCCCCCTGTGGAACCCCACATATAACGTTAGTAAAATCTGACATGTGGTTGTTAGCCAGAGTGCGAGAAAAGAGAAAGTCACGAATCCAAAAAAGGACCAAAGGGTCGATACCCAGGATAGAAAGTTTTGAAAATAGATGACGGTGGGGAACTCTGTCGAATGCCTTCGAGAAGTCGAGGAATACAGCACCGGTTTGGCCCTGCGAGTCAAGGTTAGTGACTAACTTGTGTTTGAGTTCAAACAGTTGCGTCTCGCATGAAAAACCCCTACGAAATTCATGTTGATGATTGTAAAAAATATGATTGGCTTCTAAATATGATATGGAATGATAGTTTGAGGCCAGCACACGATCACCGCTTTTAAAGACCGGAATGACCTTCCCCAGCTTCCAGTCCAATGGTATATGCCGTTCCACCTTCAGTCCGAGCACACTGGATGCCACGAGCTATCCCAGCTGATCCAGCGTCGGGAGAAAGTCGTGTGACCTTTCAGTTGGCCAGAGTGACGCAGGGAGCTCAAGGTCACGTACATGACACTCTTTCAACGCTGGATTGGCTGGGATAGCTCCTAGCGTCCGCTGTGCTCGGACTGGAAGTGAAACAGAGTATAGGCAATACTGCTGTAATGACTAAGAAAATATGAATGTGAGGAATTCACTAGATATTACTTTGGGGTTGCTAAGAATTTTGGGGCTAATATTGTCTGGACCACAAGATGATGAGAGTTTTAAACCTATAGGTCAAAGTATTCTGGAAGCAGAAATGTTAGTGTCAATGGGGGCCATGGGCTCAAAACCAGAGCAAGGCAAACTATATAGGTATATGATCAACGCTTTCGTTTGATAGTATGAAAGAGAAATATTTGTTTAAAGCTGTAGCGCAATGTGGCTCAGACACGGCATCTACATTTTCATTCTTTAGTCGAATAGAGTCAGTATTATCTCTGGGTGAAAATACCTTCCAGAACTTCTGGGGGTTACTTTGCAGAATTCTTGGCAGGCCCAAAGAAAATAACTTTTTTTCGTCAACCTTACGCTCTGTACAAGATTTGAGACATGAAAATTATTTGTCACGGACTTTGTTATTATTTGCTTTTTTAGCTCTTCTATACATGCGCTTCTTTTTGTTATTTATAATGATTGCAAATTTTTATATTGTACCAGGGGTTATGCCCGTCGCTGTGTACAATAACATTCGGAACAAATTGTTCAGTTAAAATATTAAGTTTGTTTTTAAATAGTGACCAGTTTTCTTCCACCGATCTTGAACGAAGGTTTTCGACATACGACTGATAGAACGATTACACGTTCCGATTTATGGTGACGTAGTAATCACCTTTGTTATAGCTCACCAATTGTTTGAACAGTTGGGCTCAGCGTCGGCACAGGGATAGATAACTCGATGATCAAGATGCCGTGGTCACTTAAGCCAGCAACACAGTTGACAGTTTTTATTATTTCTGGTGTGCTTGTAGGGGTACGGTCAAGAATATTGTCGCCACGGGTGGGTTGTTCAACAACTGGGGTGAGGCTAAAATTCAAACAGTTATTGAAAAACTCTCGTGCAGCGTTCGAGCTGCTCGTGGTAAGATGAACCCAGTCAATGTATGGAAAATTTAAGTCGTCAAAGATAGCAAAGTCTCCTTTTGGGTAAAGACTCTAAATGTCGAGCAGTATGGTGCGCAAAGTGTCGCTGTGCTCAGAATTATTGTTCGGTGCCCGATAATACGATGAGCAGGAGATCAAACTATAAGGGGTACTTTATTTGAACTTGTCCCCATAGCCCGGTGTTTACTACCAGAGCATAACAAAATTGAACCTAGTCATCAGTCGTGGGCACGTTAACAGCAAAAAGTAACAGTGTTACAGTTACAGTTACCTAGGGGGGAAAAGTAACACTTACGGTGACAGTCACCGGCTTCAAAAACTAAAATGTTACAGTTACTGCAAAAAGAGTAACGCCGTTACTTTCTCGTCACAATACAAAAATTGGACTTAAGAAATCACAAACCAAAACAATATTATTTTATTTGTTACACTATACAGTAAGAAGAAAGGTAAACTGAGAAATTAGAAAAATTTAAACCCAAAGGGTGTTTCTTTTTTTTGCGTGATTCGCCATTTCAGCATTTTGATGTGCACAATTTATTTGCAATAATTGATAAGCCAATGCTTTTGATGAGCGACATTGAAGATGACGCTTCAAAGGCCGCTTTTTATACGACCAAAGCGCTGGTAAGAGCGAAGCACTCGTATCCAGACCGTGCATGACAAGCAGTCTTGGGCAGTAACTAGTTACTAGTAATGCATTACCGGTAACTAGAGTTACTTTTTTGGTAACTTTTACCTGTAACAAGTTACTCTTCACTGCTGGTAACTTGGAACTGTAACACTGTTTCTTTTGTATTGGGTAACTGTAACTGTAACTCCACGCATTAAACAAACAAAAAATTGTCTGGTTTAGCACACGACTGAGAATCGAGTCAGCACGAAACCGGGAGATAAAGGAAGCAGCACCCGCGGTGGTAGGGGTGGCAAACAATGTCCGTTTCACCGACTTTGTCTCACTCTTCTCATGTGGGGACCATCTGCGGGTGTCGGTGCTCGTGCAATATGTCTCTGAGTGTTCCGTCTGGGCTGTACCTGCACCCCCCTCTCCCTTCGCCTTTGTAGGATAAGTCTGTGCTGTCATTTTTACACCCAGCGGGTCACCGTCTCCTCTTTCCTATTAGTTTTCAAGGAAGCCGTCCCCACAGTGTGCAGAAAGTCGGCGCTTGTTTCACTTATTTGTTCTCTTCAGAGCCGCTCGAGTAAACACGAAGGCAGGTTCAAATGAAATATCCTTTTTCGTTGATAGCCTCAAGAAACACCCCAATGGTTGGACACTTTGTTGTGGAACCACAGATGGCTTTTTCGACAGAGACGCCGCAGTGGTCGTCGTACATTCTCGTTGAGCACCAGAAGGCCTCACTTTGTCTCCTTTCCTGTATATTCTTTTGAAACTGTTTGACCCGCTACGTTCAGGCCTGCTTCCGAGTATATCCCGTGAGGTAATTATGCGATCATCCGTGTCCTCAGTTGTTTCAAGGTCAAAAATAAACAAAACCATTAACTGATGTAGGCCGATGACAATTTTGAAAAACAGTTGATTCTAAGTTATAGTCATATGCAAAAGTGGATTTTGAGTTTGAAGCGAAAAGTTTTCGCCAAATACTTTCAATTTGAATATTGAAAAGTTTTCCTACACCTTTCACTGCATTATATGCTTAGACGAAAACCCTGCTAAAATCGTGAAGGTTGTTCTACTTGTTCATTTATATTAAGGTATGTTTAACTATAAAATATTTATGAACTGTGACCTCAGAAGGTCTGATGTCATGGGATGGCAAGTAAACGACGGATCTGATATAAAATTAATCCCATAGAGACAGCCAATCATACCTAATTGAGTGAATTTACAAATCTTGCCATATAAAATATTCTTTCTTTAATCTCGAGTTAAAAAATGAAAGCCGTGTAACGCCGAATTAGAGCGCAGCTCTGGAGGAGGAGGAGGGAAGTAGTGAGCGGAAGCTATACCCCTCCTCCCTCCTTATCCTCCTCCTCCCCTCATTCTTGAATATCCTCCAGGGGAGGGTTACGTGACCTTGGGGGGGTCATGTGACCTCAAGGGGGGGGTCTCGGGGGGGGGGGGGGGGGTCACGTGACTTCGGAGAGGTGGGGGTCACGTGACCTTGGGGGAGGGGGTCACGTGACCTCGGGGGGGGGGGGGGGGGGGGGGTCACGTGACCCTGGGGGAGGGGGGGTCACATGACCTCGCAGGAGGAGGGGTCACGTGACCTCGGGGGGGGGGGGGGGGGTCACATGCAGCCCTTATGGTTAGTCCAGGTGTGAGGAAATCTAACATGCTGGAGCCTGTATCCATTTAGCCGAAAAACCAATTACTTTTATCTAATTGGAGACTTTGGCTAACAGCTAGGAGGGAGAGGGAGACAAATTTTATTTACAATGATGCTTCGTCCGCATTATCTGCATCTCAATCATTAGCGGTCAAAAAGATGCTGGTAGTGAGGGCGGCAGCATGGTCCCTGCGACGTTGAGAATGTGTGACACTAATTGGGGCCATGTCAGTTGTGCTTCCCGGGGTGGGGCGGTCCAGCTCTTCCAACTGACAGATGTTGAAGGCATGAGGAGGAAGGGGGTGAGGTATTATGGAGATTATTGTGCGTGGGTACAGATCGGTTAGGGTAGGCATGTTATTAGGCACATATTCCAAAAGCGCCGCAAAGCAATGTTTAGCCGACATTTAAGCCATTGCACGGTGCAGGCACATAGCCAGGATTTTGTTTCAGGGGGCGCCCGCCCATGACTAAATTCTGTATAAGGGGGAGGGTGGAGAGGAGGTCCTAGCAAAATGGAAGATTTCGGGGGGAGCCCGGGCGCCATGGGTCTCTCTCCTGGATACGTGCCACGGTGTATACATGAGTAAATTGTAGTGTTGCAGGGGGGAGGGGTGGGGGGAGGGGGAATTATTGTGTTCGAGACTTGAAAAGTTTGAATTTCGGTAACAAATCACTCCTTTTTATTATTCCGTATACACTGTGAAAACATTTCCTTGCCATTTGCATACTGTTTGGTATACACATCTAATACATTTGGTTAGAATATTTCTTAGTATAGTAGATCCCCAGCTAAAATTCCCATTAGATCCAATTGGAATTTTAACTGGTTTTAACCGGAATCGATTGGTTTTAGTGGGTTCCAATCAGCACATTGACCAATGGGTCTCACCAATTGGAATTTAATAATTCAGAGGCATCCGGTTTAGAGAAGCTCGTTTTAGCGAACGCCGTTTTACCGACCCCGGTTTATCGAATCCCTTGAGAACCCAGTTTAGAGAAGATGGCGATGAGCTTCCCTTTAGCGAATTCGGCTGCCATTTGGCAGGGATAAATTGGTTGTCTGAAAACCCAACTGGTACCAATTTTAAATTCCAATTGGAATCTAATGGGAATCCTCAACTGGCTCGGGATGTCATATGCAAATTAACAGCACCAGCATCTTCTTTGCCAAGCATATTTTGTCCCTTCATTAGGGAAAGCAACCTCTCACTGGTGCAATAGTTTCGTTTAACTGTGTCTTTCATCTATTCTGGGTTCGGGGCAGCCGAAGCGAAAACAACTCGGTGAATGATGTTGATTGGGGCGAAGCTCTGGTGGTGCTGTCTGCGTAGACGCTGAGCCGCAGCATGCCGAGCCTTTCGTTCGTTTTAATTCATCCATGTCACGCTGCGGTGCTCAAATGCTTGTATAACCACGTTTCATATACCACACATTCTCTTTCTGACATGAATGAAAACGAACGAAAGGCTCGGCATGCTGCGGCTCAGCGTCTACGCAGACAAGCTCCACCAGAGCTTCGCCCCATCAACATCATTCACCACGGGGAGATGCAGTTGTTTTTTTGCCCTACACGAGCACGGGAGCATGTGCTCACGTGCTCGTGAGCACGAGCACTTGACGCCAGACATCGGATGGACTAGAGCCATTAAATGAGCTGCGCTTATTTATGAAGCGTAGCTTATTTAGTGGCACTAGGATGGACATACGGACATGGCTAGGCCCTAAGGAGCTTCGCCCCTAAAAAAAAAAAGAAAACGCGCTGTCCCACAAGCCCGCTGGCGGGACAGCGACCTTGGCCGGAAAAGCGTTATCTGTCCCCGCCTAAATGGAGACATCTGGTCATTTTATTGAAGGCTAAACATAAAACAGCGCAAAACAACGAGGGCTAGCTCCACAGGACTAGTGCAGCACTCGTCCTGTGGTGTTTGTTCCTTTCCTTAGTCCTCTTTGTTTTGCGCTGTTGTACCTACATGACGTTTAACCAATCATAAACCTGAAATTTCTTTATCTACTGTAGTTGCCCTTGCAATTGCTTGAGCTCCTGTACCATCTGCTCAGCCTGTGAGTTGCCGGTGATGAGGTGCGCTGGTGACTCCGATGATATTCATGCAATAAATCATGGCAACTTAAAGCAGCTCTGTTGCCCGAACAAACCTTTATTAACACTTCATTTGTGTCTAATAAAGACCATAAATCCTTGATTACTACGCTCGACGACATGCTGCTATCCGCTCACACCTCCAGCCATTTGGTGTATAACAACCTGAAATGCTTTTCATCACTGAACCAGCAAAGCCTATGTGAATTTCATTCCAAGATGTTGGCCATTCTCACTGTCAGTGCTTTTAGCTTGGCTTTCTGGTTAATTGGTATTGAGTATATGGGATCCATACATAATGGTCTTGGACATTATGATCCCAGACAATATGGTCCCGGACAATGTGGTCCCGGACAAAGTGGTCCCGGACAAAATGGTCCCGGGTGCCAGCTAGCCGGACAAAATGGTCCCATGTTGTTTTCGCTGCATTTTTCTTTTTTTTTTCTTGCTTTTCACAGGTTTGTAGATTGCATGTATTTATTTTTGGTAAACATTTGTGACATGAGCCATTGATTATTTTAAAGTTACTTTTTAATTGCTTGGTCTTCACAGGTTTATGTTATTAAATGTGATTCGCAAAATACTTATATTGCGAGCCGTTCGTCAATCTAGAATTTATATTTTTCACGCATAATTTTCGCCATTTGTTCTACTTTTCGTGTGTTCAACTTGAGTTTCAACCAGTCTACCGAGAAATGCAACAGCAACTTCAAACAATCTGCACAGTACAAACAATTGAGCCGTATCGATGATCGACCCTCTGAAAGGCGTGGGCCAAGTGCCATTTCAAGATCGTAGACCTTTTGGACTGGATTGGGGTTTTATGGCGCAAAGGCTGCTGAGGCCAAACAGCATCAAAGAAGGGTAGACCTTTTGTGGGAACGTAATAAAACATGTCATGTGTTCAAAATCATGTTTATTATTTTCCATTCTTATTTTCTAACATTGCACCAAAACATGCGGTATCTGCACGGTAGATTGCCTTTATTCCCCCTATGACGAATCGACATGTGACGAATAGACCGTTAAAAGTAATCGCTGCAGATATCAGTGACATTTTAGACAGTGCGTCAAATATGTCGGAAATTTTACTTGGGACCATTTTGTCCAGGTTTGCGCTTGGGACCATATTGTTCGGGATCATATTGTCCGGGATGATATTGTCCGGGACCATTTTGTCTGGGACCATATTGTCTAGAACCATTTTGCCCAGGACGATTTTGTCTGGGACCATATTGTCCGGGACCATATTGTCCTACACCCATATATGCTATTTTCCCCAATTCCTGGCCATCGGACATATAGCTTCTGGCACAGGCTTCCATGGCGATGATTCTGCGGTATACGGAGTGCACCAGAGTCAGCGACCCAAACCGTGGATCCATTGGTATCACAACACATGATCCCTGCATTAAACAACATCATGTCACCAACACACTGATCTCACCAGCTATTGTGCAAATGCTTGGTGATGCCATAACTGCTCACAGGGGACAGACGGTTGTGTACAAGACAGGTGGTGTCGTTTCGTGTACTGCACGCACAGGCCCACAGCGGGGTTATCACGCGTGCAGGGGCTGCAGTTCTCAGAATGAATAGCGGCAGCAGCAGTGTAACAAAACTCTTGAATAGGTCAAAAATATCCTCTCTGGGGCCTCCGACATTTCTACCCTGAACTGCTTCGGACATGTGCGAAACGGTAAAATTCTATGTGGTCTTTCCTGCCAGCTTCTGGAACATAATTAGAGTCTCCTGCAGGTCAAGAATAGCAGGAGAAGAATCTGTCCCTCTCTCTCGACATTGGCGGAGCGAACACTGGAGAGAAGCAAACCACCTATCATGACAAGTAGAGGTGGTTTCCTCTTCTCCACTCTTATGCTATTCTAGACCTGCAACAGACTACAGCGCCCTTGTCAACGCTTAATTGCAACATGAGCAGAACTGTGGGAGGGTTGGGCTCATCCTTGCCCGCAGGAAAGGCAGTCTGCTCAAAATGTCTGCGTTCAGATTCTTCAACGCACAGCTAAAGGCAACACTGAATTTGCCTGCTGGCACCTGTCAGCATCATGGATCATCTTGATCAGCTCGAGGCAAGGATGCCGAAAACCTCGTCCTCGAAGTTTTTGTGCAGCGTGGACTCTGACGTACACTGCTCTAAGAGTCCGCAAAGAAAAAAAGGTCCAAGGCACCTAGGAAGAGGGTTCCTGCTCAAGCTGAGTCAGCCGCAGACACTGCAGTCGCTGACCAACGTGACTGTCAGCTCGGTTTCTCAACTGCGCACGGACATCATTGCCTGGTTTCACCAGATAGATTTCATGTTCCAGACGTTTAAAGTTGCACCAGGTGAGGCCATCCCATTGATTGTATCCAAACCACCATCTAAGGACTCCAAGTGGATTACGTACCACCTCAAGACAGCCAAGCTAACAATGTAGGAGCAAATGAAGAAAGCTTCTCGTCGTCGTTACAACCTGGACAACGAAGCTGAGGCGAAACAAAAGATGTTCAGCACAAGTCAGCACTCGGGAGGGTCCTGCACCAACTCCGCCTTCCGTTTACTGGAGCTCATCCACGAGTGCAGCTACCCAGAGAAGGCGGCGGAGAAATGCAAGGTTATCCTGGCCACACTCTTCCACAAAGCAGGAAAGCATGCTTCGACAGGCGCTTCGCTTCGTTGAATGAGTTGCTGGACTTTTTCCTTTGCTTTGACCAGGTTGTCTTCAGCCAACCAAAGACACCGGTTTTGGCTCTCGCTGCAGAGTGAGTGCAAGCAGCGCAGGGACAAAAAAAGCGTGCTCCTTCCTGCTCTTGAAGCAGTGCCGGCCACCGCCTCATCGGAACGCTGACGACAGCAATCGTCACCAGCACCCTTCTGCAACGGAGAAGTAAAGGAAGCAGCATGCGTCGCTTCAGCATGTGTCAAACACTTCGCGGGACTTTCAATGTTCTTCGTCCCAATACCCTGAAGTTCGTCCACTACGTCTCATTTGTAAGAGAAGCGGCCACTTTGTCACGTGATGCCGGCAAGAGCTGACCCAAGAATTTCTGGAATGGCAACGGCACTTTGAGTCTGTTGCATTGTTGACGGAGAAAAGTGAAAACCTGATGCCCCTATTGCCTGGAAGGTGTCATCAGTAGTTTGTTACATCACCACTGGTGCTGCAGTGGGCATCAAGACAATTAAGCTCAGCAATGCGGACACTGACCCCATTTTCCATTGATCAAGCCTTTTTATGCCAGGGGACTTCTGTCTCAGAACATTGGAAAGTTGTCAACCCTCAGCACCAACGTTGGTGTCACATTTGACAGCGGTACGCAGCTCGGAAGTTGACCTCCAGACAAATCAAGCATGCTCAAGAAAAGCAAGAAAGCAACTTTGACAGTGGCACATGTATGTTCTTTTTGAGGACTAGCTCGTGTTGTAGGAGAGCCCACTCATCAGAGTCAAGGCAACACTATGATTTACTGGCCCTCGCCAAATTGTGAGCCGGCTCTCTCCCGTGAACTACGAGCCTGAACTCGTGGACGGTACTGTCCGCGATGTAGTGCATGTGGAGAAACTGAAGCCGGTCGTCAAATTTGTGCAGCCTCTACCTGGGGACTGAACTTTGTAAACTTTGTTTTTTTCTCATTTATCACGTCGTATGTATATCATTATTTAATCATGTGCATATTGCTCGACGCAGTATTTGTTTAATGTTTGTTTAGTGTTTGTTGCGTGGCAGTGTGATATCAGGTCGACACTTAAAAACCTTGGCACGTGACGAGCTGCAAAAGAGACATCGCTCTGAAGCGGCTCGTGCGAGCGCTCATGATTTAAATAAAAGTAGTAGTTTTGGCATGGTAGCTGATGACGTTGACATGTCTTTCCTGAGCACGGTGCCCATTTATCTTGATGACCGATCCAGATCGTCACAACAACATAACCCAGGTAAAATTTCATGATAAGTTTTCCTGCTAGGACTGTCTCCTTGCAGAGCTGGAAAATTGCTGCGGCAGCCGAAATTTTCAAGAGCATCCTTTTCACTCTCTGTCGTCCTTTGATGGTGTTCATGGTGAGCATATCTGCTGTCTCCACTGTCACACACAGCTAGTGGAATGCCTTGTGGCTGGGGCCTCTGCCGTGGTCTGCGTGGCGGTGGGTTGGGGCACAGCGAGTTTTCTTATCTTCCCCTCTGGGTTATGATTATTCATTGTTTCTATACGTGTATATGTGTTATCTTGTACTTACGACTACAGTTTGTTTATGTTTACACCTACTCAGCGGCGGGCTAGCAGGCGCACATGCGTAAGGGTACTAACCTTTCTGTCTAGCCTCGCACGCCGCTGAGTGGGCAAACTTTTTCGTGCAAATAAAAATTATTATTATTATTATTATTATTATTAGTGAGGTCCAGTGTTGAAAAAGTGGTGCCTCCAAACACGCTCACCACAAAATCTGTTACAGCCCGCATCAGATTTACCGCCAGTTTTTCAACCGCGTTCAGTGTTGTGTTGGCTCGATTATGCCTTAGCTTTGGAGCATCCGGAGTTCTGCCTCCACTGCGGTACACATTGCAAAAGGAACAGGGCTGGCCTTCAAAAAGCGCAGTGCTTCATCTTTTTTCAGATCCAGGTTCACCGAGGGTTCTTTGTGCCTGCTCATCCCTGGGTCAAGAACTTCCTCATGTGTCAGCAACACGTCATCTAGGGTCTTGCCCTGGTCAAGGTGGAAAGCTACTGTGTCTACCTCAAACTCCATTGGTCTCCCTTCGACTTTGAGTAAGACCAGATAATTCTTGGCCAGTACATTATTCAGTAAAGAACGGGAGAAAACACAGGTGAGCTGGTGAATGACAAACATAGTAAACCCGAGACTTAGGAAAATAAAAATAAAAATGAAATGAACATTGAAGTCTCGGACACAGGTTGTAGTTTATTCAACAAACACCGCCTTATATACACGTCCAAACCTCCTTCACAATCCACCCTTTGGCGAATACGTGCTGCCATATAGACACGCGACTGGGATAGAGAATAAATGGCTAGAAAACAATGCGCGCACCAGGCCTCTCTAACCTGTTCCACACGCAAAACGTGAGCCACATCCTGTTTGCCCATTGAGCCGCTGTGACCTAGATACGGTTTCCCCAAACTTGCCTTCGTCCCCATCGTGGGTTATCTTCTGTCCCGAAGTCGGCACGAGGAAACCATTTTCCCTCTCTGCTCGGCCAGCAGGAAAAGAAAGAAGGTACTAGAACCATTTACTCTCAAACCAATGTTTCTACAAAAGGTTCATTGCTCGGCCAGAAGGAAAAGAAAGAAGGTACTAGAACCATTTACTCTCAAACCGATGTTTTTACAAAAGATCCTACTACTAGGCGTAACATAACTTCCAACCATATCCAGCACACGAAACAAGAAACAAAAAGAACATGAAACCCAGACACAAAAGAACAGGCCAAAACAAAGGACCTCAAATCGCAAAGGCTGCGCAAGCACAAGATGGTATGGCCTCGACTGCCTTCACAGCGCTTGCGGTGAATGAGCACTCGTGCAACCGCCATGGTGTGATCCAAAGCAATTAGCTCACACTTTTAGAATCTGGCTAACAGTCCATGCTAAGGGGAGATGAAGTATAGAAAACTGCAGCTCTAAACACACACATACACACACACAAAAAAAAAAAGACCTGCCACATTGGAAGAATATAGGAACAGGGATGGGGGGCAACGAGTTTGAATTATGTGGGGGATGGAGAATATAGCAACCCTGCCCACCTGTTCCGACGCAACTTCGCACATAATCCGATACCATCCGAGCCTATTTAAAGATCTATATCACATTCCCACCCGATCTGATCGGCATTCCTAATCAGTTTTATTTTCATATGTTCAGTGACAATGCAAGCCAGTTTTAAATACTCTATTTTCATAATATTACTTTTTCGTACTTCTCAATGCAACATTTTCATGGCTATTCCCCAGATCACGAGAGCCGCGCACAAGTAGCGATCCTCAGTTTGGGCATCTAGGACGTAGTACATAGCTGTTGTGCGTCTCGTACGCACTGCAAAATCTGCGTAAAACGATCCAAAACTTCTTTCAGCAAGCGCTGTGACCCAAGGGGGTATCGGAGGTCGAGCGTGTTAGCGCACCGCAGCTCGTACAGCGAAAGGTCCCGCTGCCAGGGATCCCCACCCCCACCCGTTTCGATCTGTTGTGAGGCACAGACCCCAGGCTAGCAGTCGTACTGTAGTGGCTAAATTTTCTCATCTACAACCTGAAACGGTGTCGCCAGAACCTAGACAGGGCGATCGCACGCTATTTAAAATGAGTAAAGCTATGCGGAGGGCAAGTTCGTCTGCTTCTCGCGCAGGGGGTAGCGGTGACATCAGAACGCCGAGCCCTGATTGGCTGATCGCGCCCCCCTATCTGAGCGTCGTCTGCTCCTTTGCAACGTCGTCTGCTCGCTACGTCGTCTGCGTATGTCTTACCTTTCCTGCGACTTTCGGAAGTGCAGAGGCCAGATTCACGAAACGATCTTACGCCAAAAATATGCGTAAGACAAAACTTGAGAACAAATTCGTATTCACGAAACGAAATTTTCGTAAGGTTTGCGCAGGTTACGACGAAATCCTACGGCAGCTCCGAAGCTGTCTTACGCACTTCTTACGATCAAATCAGCATGGCCGACAACGTCGCGGTCGCGACGACCCACGGACGTTTATTTTTTTACGTGCGGTTCTGACGCGTCCCGACTTCAAGCAGCAAGAAAAAAGTAAAAAGTACTTGAAACAGACCACGACGAACAAGAACGCTGGATCCACAAACACCCGGGAAAAGCTCCCACGGCCACGATCCCACCGAACGCGACCAAACGAGCTGGGCAGTTAGGCCTAGCAGGCTCTCCGCGACTCGGCAACCGTCTGCCCACGACCGGCTGGCGTGCTGAGTGGAATATGCCCGCGCGACCCTTGTGAACCCTTCCCGTATAATATTTTGATTGCTGACCTCAGTTTTAGATTAAAATGTCAATTTCTTCCTCTTGTTATCTCCTTGTTTCCCGAGGCAACGGTGACTCTCGCCAATGAAAAAGCGGTGAATCTCCGACAGACGCAGCAAAGGTAAAGCAGCCATCGCTTTGACCGCTTTGACTAGCAGACGTAAAGCAAACGACGTGAACTGCGCCAACCCGCCGACGCCGTTAAAGAGTGAGGGGTCTCGCCGCACACGAATGGAGGGAAAAAGTATTTGGGAGGGAACTTGCCTCGGTTCTAAGCAATAAAACCTCGGCGCCCCGGGACACCTCGCCAGGGAGTCCTTTGACTTCCCTCCTTGATGCGCGTCTGCTAGTTGTTAGACAAAAACAACGTACCGCTCGAGTTATTTCATCTGCCCTCTCTTAAAGGCGAGCTCGAGTTCGCTCCGAAAGTCGCAGGAAAGGTAAGACAGACGCAGACGACGTTGCAAAGGAGCAGACGACGCTGAGATAGGGGGTCGCGATCAGCCAATCAGAGTTCGGCGTTCTGACGTCACCGCTACTTCCTTTCTTATGCGCAGAAGACGAAAATGAGCCCACTTGCGAGGCGTATACACCAACTCATGTTTACAAACAAACCGGAGCGCCCGGAGCGCCCCTAGCGGACGCCACCGGCGCCGCGCATGCGCGATGGGGGCGTGGGCAAAAAGCTCGCCGTCGCCCACAAACAAACCATTGAAATGCGATGTTGTCGGCGTCGGTGTGAGTCCCCCTGCCCTTTTTCGCGTTCGAATTGTTGGTTCTACGTCTTCCTGGCGATGTCTGACTATCTTGAGCGGCGTAAGCGAAATTACCGAGGCTCGTTACACCGCAAAACTTCACGTGAATAATGTGACATGCGGCGATTCATTCCGTGTGGACGCCGCAGATTGTACGCTAAAGCCTGATTCGCGTGATGAGATTTCGCTCAGAATTTTCAGTCGCGACGCCGCTCGGGCGGCAAAAGCGTGAACCGTAGCTGAGATGGTCGACGTCGATACTGAAAATCTAAAGCAGAATCGGACCAACTGAATTAGGCATAACAAGTCGGTGTTGGTCACTGGTAACAATGACCAACATCTCCTCGTTTTACTGTTTACATCCAGCCTACTTACCAACCTTCAAATTTAAGTCTTTTGAGGCCTGCACTCACTTCTTATCGCAAGTACCGCGCCAACATTTGGTCTACGGACCGGCGTCGTGAGCAGACGACAAGCAGAAACGTTTGAAAGAGCAGACGACAATTCGAACAATCAGGCGGCCGTTTGAGCTTGAAAAGGCACTGAACGTAGTCCCGAGGCGGTCCGCACAACTTGACAGTTTTCTCGCGTTCATGTTAGAACAAAACAAATAAATCTGACGGCCACAAGTATCCGTGAATTCATCCCCAAAGTGCTTCCCGCCCAAGCAATCGTTGTCCGACGGCGTCTGCTTTTCCCTTTTCACGGCACATATCCAGATTCTCGGACGAACCGAGCACGTGAAAACTGACCTTGAAACTTTTCTCGACACTTTTGGTACGGCCCCGTCGCGGCGTTTTGACGAGAAGTTAGGTTTTAGTCTGGTTCCTTTCAAAACAACGCAGGAATACACGTCTGGCATGGGGACTTCTGCCCACAGCCCCAGACCGAAAGTGCGACCGACGCGCCACCACCGCGCCGTGACGTCACAGAGATGAGTTCGATGAGTGCGCTTCGGACGGAAATGGCTATACGCACTCCGCTTTTCTCGTATAAAAAGAGTGGACAGAACGAGTTTCCTAAGCGGTGCCATGGCGTAGGGGTGAGGACGCCCGCTTCCTACGCAAGTGGACGCGGGTTCGATCCGCGGTCGGCCAACTATTTTTTTTTTCTCAAACATTTTGTTTTGTCGAGGCATTTGGCGATATTTACGACATTTCCTTTTTTGCTATGATCAGTAAAAAAAAAAAGAAAAAAATCGAATGTTGTCGAGAAACTTCGCAGAACTAAATGGTAGCGGACTCCCTTTCCGGAGGTGCGATCGGGGACAGCGGGGCTTGGATTGCCGGCTGGACGCCGCGAAGCGGCGTGTACTGGTTACGTTTTGTAATTAGCAGCCGATACTGTCGCCGCGAAGCGGCGTGAACGCAGGCGGGGGGCTGTGTTAACGAGCGCCCCAGTGATTCACGCGCCGTTCGAAAAGGGTGGCCCGAGCGGCATGATCTCTCGGAGGGGTGCGTATAGCCATTTCCGCGCGAAGCGCACTCCGGAGTGCGTATAGCTTTACTCATTTAAAATAGTGAGCGTCTTATTTTCTTCCGCTGTGCCCAAAATGACGACAGTGCATGCGATTGAAAGACCAGCGGATAGGCGGGCTACCACTCTTGCCTTCGAATCGTTCGGGAGTCGGGCACCTGCATTTGCACCATGATTGAAGAAACAGAAAGAAGCGACGTCAAATCACATTGACACAGAATCACTCCAAGCTTCCTTGCTTGTGCCCTTCAGCTCTGTGCGCCGTCAGCCGTATCAACGGTAATCAAAATTAACAACGCCTGCCGCGCGCGTTCCGCTGCTCATACAAACAACAACAAACAATCAGGGTATTTTGCTGCAGAAAGTTACTTCCGCCAGTTTTAGCGAAATACGGATTGGCTCAACCCCTGCTGAACCGACGTTATTCAAGGTATTGAATTTGGCGTAAGGGTAGTGTGTTTGGGGTATGCGAAAAAGACTACGGTATTGACTATGGCGTACGCCGAAATGACTACGGTATTGATTTTGGCGTACGCCATAACTAGGGGTGTCGCGAACCGGCCGCGGTTCGAGTTCGACCAGGTTCGACTTTTTCGAACTTTTAGTGGAAATTCGACGAACCTTCTATTGAGGTTCGACTCGTGTGCGCATGCGCGACAGTCTGTCCAGTTGGCTTCGGATTGGATGATAATGGCTAAGAGATAAATTAAGTGCAGTGCTGATTGGTTATTTCAGTTAATACAGCACAAAACAATTAAGTTATTAACTTCTTCAGTGATTAGAATTGGTTTCTTTAATTGCAACTCTTCATAAATTTAAAAATAACCCTTCGCATAAAAAAAAATTCTCCAAACTTAGACATGCTTTTATAAAGGTCTCGCCACACTGTCCACAAAGTCGAAACGGTCGAAATTTGGTTAAAAGTTTGAAGGTTCGTCGAACCGGTTCGACCCAGTCGAACCCCGAAAGTTCGACAAAAAAATCTGGTTCGACAAAAGTTCGCGACACCCCTAGCCATAACCACTATCGTAGTCGAAGCGGAGGGGTAGTGAGATCGGCGTCCTACACCGGTCCGCCGCAACGCCGGTGTAGGACGCCAATCTCACTACCCCTCCGCTTCGACTACGGTAGTGGTTATGGCGTACGCCAAAATCAATACCGTAGTCATTTCGGCGTAGGCCATAATCAATACCGTAGTCTTTTTCGCATACCCCAAACACACTACCCTTACGCCAAATTCAATACCTTGAATAACGTCGGTTGAGCAGGTTGAGCAGGGGTTGAGCTCCGCATTCCGCTAAAACTGGCGAAAGTAACTTTCTGCAGCAAAAAACCCTGATTGTTTGTTGTTGTTTGTATGAGCAGCGGGACGCGCACGGCAGGCGTTGTTAATTTGGATTAGCGTTGATACGGCGGCGCACAAAGCTGAAGGGCACAAGCAAGGAAGCTTGGAGTGATTCTGTGTCGATGTGATTTGACGTCGCTTCTTTCTGTTTCTTCAATCGTGGTGCAAATGCAGGTGCCCGACTCCCGAACGATTCGAAGGCAAGAGTGGTAGCCCGCCTATCCGCTGGTCTTTCAATCGCATGCACTGTCGTCATTTTGGGCACAGCGGAAGAAAATAAGACGCTCACTTTTTTAAGTAGCGTGCGATCGGCCTGTCTAGGTTTTGGCGACACGGTTTCAGGCTGTAGATGAAAAAATTTAGCCACTACAGTACGACTGCTAGCCTCGGGTCTGTGCCTCACAACAGATCCAAACGGGTGGGGGTGGGGATCCCTGGCAGCGGGACCTTTCGCCGTACGAGCTGCGATGCGCTAACACGCTCGACCTCCGATACCCCCTTGGGTCACAGCGCTTGCTGAAAGAAGTTTGGATCGTTTTACGCAGATTCTGCAGTGCGTACGAGACGCACAACAGCTACGTACTACGTCCTAGATGCCCAAACTGAGGCTCGCTACTTGTGCGCGGCTCTCGTGATCTGGGGAACAGTATGCTCGCCATGAAAATGTTGCAGTGAGAAGTACGGAAAAGTAATATTATAAAAGTAGAGTATTTAAAACTGGCTTGCATTGTCACTGAACATATGAAAATAAAACTGATTAGGAATGCCTATCAGATCGAGTGGGAATGTGATATAATGTGCTCAAGTTATCTGTGAAGTTGCGTCGGCACAGGAATTCAAACTTGGCCCCACCCCCGCTCCTAAATTCTTCCAATGTTAGTGGCAGTTTTTTTTTTTTTTTATTATAATTGTAATTTGAAAGGTCCCAACAGGGGCATTACATAAGGAGCGGGGGGGGGGGGGGGGGAGGGGGGTACATGAAAAATACAAAAGATCAACATATGAACAGACAGGTGGCTGACACCTATAGGGCTGGTGAGTAATATAAACAGTGAGAACAAGTGTGTGTGAAATAAAACTGGTACATAAATACACTAGCCTAAAAGAGTAATCGAAGCATTGCGGAACAAGATGGTGTCACCTATTGCCGGGCAGAACCAGGGTAATCACCGACTCACACCAAGCATACCGAAGCTTCCAGTCGGGTTCGGTGTCCTGAAAAGCGCTGCAGGTGCTCAAAAACAAAAGACCCCCAAAGGGGCCCATAGAATTTAAATGGGTACCTGGCCACTCCGTGGTAGAGGGCAACAAACTTGCTCACCAGCAGGCCTGCGCGCTGACTTACCGGGCCACAGCCATGGAAGAGGTGCAGGACCAACCCATGGTGACCTAAAAGGAAATACTGGTCGCACTCTACTGCAAGGAAAGGTGAAGACTGCCAGCCCCGCATCCTAAGTTAACGCTGGAGGAACAGGTAGCGTATAGGCAAATTCAGTCAGGGTCCTTCCCCCACCCCCTTTTACTCAGTTGCATATGTTTGCCACTCAATACAGTGGGAACTGCCCAGTGTGCCAAGATAGGAACCCTCCGTCACAAAATAGGCGAGTGTAGATTCAATCAAGACCACCTACCCCCACCCTTCCCCCTGTAGAGCGATGAAAGAACTTGCTGTCCAGCCCCGCCCTGGAGAATCGGCTTTAATTGGTCAACAGGGGCCAGGCAGACAAGGCAGCATATAGGATCTCATAAAGGGGGAAGCCCTTCCATTTGGCAGAGACCATCATGCTGAAATGCTCAGAATAAAAGTTTATTCTCTCTCCCTCTCCGATTGGTTGAAGTAGTTTGTGATCCGAGATATGGTGACATGGGTGGTTTAGTCGTGACAATGCTCTTCTAGGAGGAAGTAGGAGTGGGTTATGAAGCATTGGATTATAATAGAAAATTTTATGAAATAGGGTTAAGCATGATATCTTATGGCGCGACTTATACAGCTGGAATTTCAGTGCAGAGACACTAGTTCTTCGGTAATGATCATTAAGAATCAACCTGGTTGTGCGGTTTTGAACTGACTCAAGATGGTTAATGAGATAAATTTGATGAGCATTCCGAATTGCTGCTGCATACTTCAACTTGGGTCCAACGTAAGTCTCATATGCCATTTTCTGGAGATGAGATGGTGGCACCTTCAGATTTCTTTTGATGTACCCGAGAGTGTGCGAAGCCTCTGCTGAGTCTGTTTCAATGTGGTTATTCCAGGCTAAGTCACTAGGCAGTGTTGCACCAAGATATTTATAGATGGAGGCAGGCAGAGATGATTAGTCCAGAGCCAATGGAATACGAAAAATATGGTGTTACATGTTTCCAAGTAAAGCGAAGTAGTTTACATTTTGGCATGTTTAATGACATAAGTCATTTGAAACACCAGGCATGAATCAGGTCAAGGTCACTCGGAAGATTCAAATGGTCATCAGACAAAGTAATTTTGCGATATAGGAAACAATCATAAGCAAAGAGACAAAGCCTACAATTGATAAGTCGTTAATAAAAATAAACAGTAGTGGACCTAGTAATGCCCCCTGTGGAACCCCACCAATAACGTTAGTAAAATCTGACATATGGTTAGCCAGAGTGCGAGAAAAGAGAAAGTCACGAATCCAAGAAAGGACCAAAGGGTCGATACCCAGGATAGAAAGTTTTGAAATTATATGACGATGGGGAACTCTGTCGAATGCCTTCGAGAAGTCGAGGAATAGAGCATCGGTTTGGCATATGAGTCAAGGTTAGTGATTAACTTGTGTTTGAGTTCAAAGAGTTGCGTCTCTCATGAAAAAACCCTACGAAATTCATGTTGATGATTGTAAAAAATATGATTGGCTTCTAAATATGATATGGGATGACAGTTTGAGGCCAGCGCACGATCACCGCTTTTAAAGACCGGAATGACCTTCCCCAGCTTCCAGTCCAATGGTATACGCCGTTCCACCTTCAGTCCGAGCACACTGGACGCCACCCCTGCGACGTTGAGAATGTGTGACACTAATTGGGGCCATGGTGTCAGTTGTGCTTCCCGGGGTGGGGTGGTCCAGCTCTTCCAACTGACAGATGTGGAAGGCATGAGGAGAAAGGGGATGAGGTATTATGGAGATGATTGTGCACGGGCACAGATCGGTTAGGGTAGGCATGCACTAGTTATTAGGCACATATTCCAAAAGTGCCGCAAAGCAATATTTAGCCGACATTTAAGCCATTGCACGGTGCAGGCACATAGCCAGGATTTTGTTTCGGGGGGCACCCGCCCATGACTAAATTCTGTATGAGGGGGAGGGGGAGAGGTGGTCCCAGCAAAATGGAAGATTTCAAGGGGAGCCTGGGCACCATGGGTCTCTCCTGGCTACGTGCCACGGTGTATACATGAGTAAATCGTAGTGTTGCAGGGGGGAGTAGTGGGGGGAGGGGGTATTATTGTGTTACGAGACTTGAAAAGTTTAAATTTGCTAACAAGTCACTCCTTTTTATTATTCCGTATACACTGTGAAAACATTTCCTTGCCATTTGCATACTGTTTGGTATACACACCTAATACATTTGGTTAGAATATTTCTTAGTATTGTAAATCCCCCGGAGTCATGCGGTTTAGAGAAGCTCGTTTTAGCGAACGTCGTTTTACCGACCCCAGTTTATCGAATGCCTTCATAGAGAAACCAAGTTTAGAGAAAATGGCGATGAGCCTCCTTTTAGCGAATTCGGTCGCCGCGAAGCGGCGTGTGCGGATAAGTCTGGTGAGTTAACATTTTTGTAATGAGCCGCCGCAGACTGCCGCCGCGAAGCGGCGGGAGCGCAGCGGGGGGCTTGGGTTAACACGCGCACCAGTGATACACGCGCGAAGTAGAAAACCCTTTTTCCAATAGCGTCCCCTTTTCGATAAACGGCATTTCTCTAAACTGAGGCTCTGCTTTCTCTAAACTGTGCTTCGATAAAACGTGCCCGTTCTCTAAAACGTGCTTCGACGAAATGGCATTCTATCAACCGTAGTAAATCCTAAATCCCCAGCTAAAATTCCCATTAGATCCAATTGGAATTTTAACTGGTTTTAACCGGAATCGATTGGTTTTAGTGGGTTCCAATCAGCACATTGGCCGATGGGTCTCATCAATTGGAATTTATTAATTCGGAGGCATCCGGTTTAGAGAAGCTCGTTTTAGCGAACGCCGTTTTACCGACCCCGGTTTATCGAATCCCTTGAGAACCCAGTTTAGAGAAGATGGCGATGAGCTTCCCTTTAGCAAATTCGGCTGCCATTTGGCAGGGATAAATTGGTTTTCTGAAAACCCAACTGGTACCAATTTTAAATTCCAATTGGACTGTAATGGGAATTCTCAACTGCCCAGGTAGCACAAAACATTATAATAACATTATTTTTTTGTTGTGTAAGTTGAAATAACGTTTTGTGTTAGGTGTAAATGTTACGGCAACGTTCAAATAAAACACTCAACGTTTTAGGTATGTTATCAATGTTGGTGTAACATTCAAATTAAACATATAACGATAATGTTGTGTACGACACATTATAACAACATTCAATACATAACTGTAAAGCAATGTTGTGAGCACTAACATTAATGTAACATTTAGTAACATTATGCTCCTAACATTATTCTGAAGTTTACAATGAAACATAGTAACAGTGAATGGAGAACCATGAAATAATGTTGCAAGAAGTAACACTGAAATAACATTTTAACATATATTTCCAATGTCATTTTGAAGCTTACAAGGAAACATAACATTCAATGCAAAATAGTAAATAAATGTTAAATAGTAATACTGAAATAATGTATTGGTTTGATCACATATCTGTTTTTCAAACTTCAAATAATTGTTGCAAATACTTATATTCAAGAAATTGTTTGACAATATTGTTTTTAACATTATTTTGAAGTTCACAATGAAACACAACATGCAGTAACAAGTTATTTATTGGTGTAACATTTTGAAAAGAGTAACATTTTTGCAAATGTTGTAAGAAAATGTAGTACACTATTTTAGTTTCCGATTTTATTGAAATGTAGCGTGAAGGTACAAAAAAATGGCAAGCGAAATGAAAATATATGCTATGATACTTTTTTGCATTTCTTGTCTTTTGCCCTATAAGGATGGAAGCATTTTGATTAAGCTTTTCTGTAGCAGCTGCTAACTCCAAACAATGGAAAATCTTGGATACCTATATGTAGAGCCCTGCATATCCGCGGATTACCTGTGGATATCTGCAGTAAACGGGCGGATGCGGATGAAAATTAAACAAATTTTGGCAGATTGCAGATTGGATGGCAGAGGCTGCGAATATCAGCGGATACGGATTTAAATTTTTGCCCAGCGGCATTCAGTTCGTCGACTGACGTCTCATCTACAAATCGTTTCGTCGAGATGAAACGTTTGATCGAAAGGCTTCTCCTGTTCGTTTCATCGAAAAACCTGAGATGTTTTGTTGCACACAACCTTGCTATTTTTGTAACAAACTTGTTGAGTCTCGCCTGGATTACAGGGGAGAGGGGGGCATGGTTTGGTTAAGCTCGCTAGCTTTTAGCAGCTTGGTGAAGAAATGCGTTGTCGACAAAACATTGCAGCGGCATGTGCCCACAAAACGTACAGCGTCGATGAACCGTTTGTCCATGAAAAGTTGTCCACCGATACATATTTCCACAAAAACGCGTTTCGAAGAAACAATAGGGATCCTAAGAAAGATCTGATTCTCACTGAAGATCGCTTCAGTTAGTGTGTTTCCTCTCGTCAAAAATGCTACCTTTAAAAAAAGTAAAGATTGCAGGGCATCAATTGTCCCAAGAAAGCTAGCACATTGGCAGGGAAAGAGCTGTAACTTTTTCTGGGCAAAGAAAACTTCAAACGTACAAGTCACAAGGAAGTAAAGAAACGTCCCCCTCTTCGCAAAGAGTAGTGTGGTCATGATTAAAAACAAAAAGTGCCTCGACAGCGAGTGCGACCCTGTGGCACCACGGTTTGTAAAGTTTCAGAGTCAACAGCGAACTTGCATAGGCAGACGGTAAACTGCCTCTGTGTTTCTTTTTTGTATGCTTAGAGCCCTAGCCAAAACGCCTGGTAGTTCATGTTCGTCCAATTACGACGCCAGTGCGTCGTAGCCGGACTAATATGAACCTCTATTACTTTTTAATTGTTTAACAGAACTGTAATGTCATATTTAGTATGCCCTTTTTTAACTTTTATCCTTCAAAAGTATGCGTCCGCATAAAATAGGTGTTACAAAGCAAAAAAAAAAAAAAAACATATATAACCTTTTTGTGCGCTCCTTCTGGGCAGAGTGTCGCGGATTCCTAGGATGATCACATAACTGAGATGATTTTTCCTAATCGCTTTTAATATAAATCCGATGAAACTGATAATGATAAAATGACACTTCCTTTGAATGGCGAGCCAGATTTCTTTGGTACAAAGATAAGCAAACAGCTTAAAAAGTGTCATTTCTATTTTACAATGAATGCCTGGATTGTGAGTCGGATCTGGTTCCACATTTTGCGGATGCGGTTCGGATACGGATACAATAATGTAAAAAGTATGCGGATACAGTTTGGATACAAAGTATGCAGATGCAGATCGGATACGGATACAATAATGTAAAAAGTTTGCGGATACGGTTCGAATACAAAGTCTGCAGATAATTAAACTGTTATCCACGCAGGGCTCTACCTATATGTAAGATCTAAATGAAATGCAGCGTAAAGATACAAAAAAATGGCAAGGAAAATTAAAATATGTGCTATGCTACTTTTTTGAAAGAAAGACAGCCACAAATAGTATGTGCTTGTTTCACTTGTTTTATGTTTCACATTAATAGATTCACTTCCCTTTACCAGGAAGGCCTGAGGGAAGAGGAGGTGATTATATAGACTACGGAGCTTGTGGATAAGTGAAGTGATGATGTGTATCACGAAAGCGCTTTCATCCCTTCTTCATAAACAGTCAGTCTCTCCGCTTGCCAGCTTGATCCTGCTAACGTTTCCCTTGCCCTCTTGAAGTGACCTGCATCACCCTACGATTTACTCCAGAGGTGCCCGAAGGTGGTGGATTAATTACTGAAGTATAGAAACATGTGCCTCTTTAAATAAAAGATTTTTTTTCCTATGAAAATTTTTTTGTCATGCTTTGTTTTTCTAAATGATCAAAAATGAATCTGGGCATTTCTGGTGTTTATTACGACTAAATAAAGAGTGGGATGGGAAGGGAATGAAATTGGCAAACATAATACTTGTTTCATTTGGCCAGAATGAATGTCTGTCCCAAAATAATTAGTTTTTTTTCTTTTCCCTTATTTGAATTAGATAGAAGTATGATATATTTACTGCACTATGTAGGGAATGTACACATGTGTGCTGGTACTGTGGGGAGGCTGGCATCCATGCAACTATGTGTTTGAGGTTCCTTCGCCGTTCACATGTGAACTGAGACAGTACAATCAGGGCAACTCCTGCCCCTCTCGATGAGATCCTGTCTTTCCGGAAGATGCTAAACTTTTGGGTGTCAGCAATTTGTCCTTCGAATATTGTATCATCCAACCAGGTTTCTGAGACCCCAAAGATTGTGTTCGGCGAAGTTTCAAACAAGACAACGAGGTCCGAGTTTGTTCTTGATGGATAGAGCGTTTGTATACCGGATGCCGATGTGTCGCCGCTTCCTCGGTGCGGGAGGAGTACGTCGGTTACTAGCGTCACTCCGTTTTGTGTCCCGGGCGATGGGCCTGGCAGTTTCGTGGGGGGAAGGGGGGGGGGGGGGGCACGACACCGGTGGATATGGGTGCGGGGTGCGAGTCATCGGAGGGAGGAAGCTGGCATGAGCCACAAAACCAGTGCCCGGCGAGGAGGCCAAGCATCGGTAGGCGAGTAGCGACAGCCCTTCACACTTCCCATGGAGCCACCAATCACACAGGTCACATTTTAGGGCGGCCACGTTGTTGTAAACCGCTTTCTCGCAGCTCGGGGAGGTTGGCGACGGCCTGGGATTTCGATAGATGTTCCCGGCAATCAGCATGAGTCATGCAATCGGCGCAGTCGTCCAGGCAGGCCTAACCGCGATGAAGCGGATGTCCGCACTTTCAGAAGTGAGAGAAGCCGCCGCGCGGAGTTGAGAAGCATTGTGCACCTCATCGGAGTGTTCCCGGAGCTCGACTCTCTGTAGAGAGGCGACCAGCAGAAGTTGCAACCATGTCCGCAAGCACGTCATCCCTGAAGACTATAATTTTGCTGAAAGGTTCCACCACCGTATTACACATATGTGCGAAATCCCGTCAAATATGCTGAGAAACTGTTTGATGCGGTCTCTCTAAAGAGCCAACGAAACGTTGTAAATCTCTTAGTACAAACACAAAACACGGCAGAGACGAAAAGGGTACCTTTGAACTTGAAGCAAGCCCATGGTCAACACACGCACTGCACCGCACAAAAAGACCATCCGTGTGCGCTACTTTTAGAGCGTTAACAAACAAAGCAAGGCGTAAATGAGTAAGAATCGTTCCGTAGAACCCGTAGAACCAGATCACAACAGCCGCCATCACAACCCTAAATATACAAACACAGTGCTGCTAGACTTCTTTTCTTTGGTTTTGTGAGTTTGTCGGGTGTGTAAATAAGTAAAGTCTGATGAGTAAATTTATTAATACTATACACTACAGATATTTTCTTCTTGATGTGTTCTACTTTTAAGTCACAAAATAAAATATAATATAATTTATTAACTACAAAATGCATACACGGTTGGTTTAGCCTATTTTAGACCAATGGCTTAGGTTGGCAACATACGTTCCCGCCGGTTCAAGTGGTTCAAGTATGGTTTAAGTTTGGTTTAAGCAGTCTAAGTTTAAGTTTGTATCGCGGCTCGCACAATTGTGGCTCGCACGGTTCTGACCTGACAACCGTGGCTCTGAAACATCGTGAAGACAAGTTCTAGTAGTTACGGTTCGAAGTGCCTAACGGTCAGGCTGCGTAATCCCACTGTGGCACCGACGCACCTGCGTACCCTGCGTGAAACGTAAGTAGCGGTACCTCATTTCCTTTAGTGATGCTGCTCACTTGCTTAACCGACGGGATCTCGCATATTACGTTTGTGGGTATTCCTGTCTCGGGTACCCGAAGTCGGGACGGCTCCTTTGGAGCCTTTGGATCCTTTGGAGGTCGATATCTGACCTCAACAATTCCGTCTAGGACCGGAATTCGGTGCCGGTCCTAGACGGAATTCAAGGCGGTGCGTTGTAAGTGGCAGAGCTTCGCTTTAGGGTGCCCATTATTACCTAAACCTCGCACATGCTCGTGAATGTGCGAGGCTGGTTAGGTAATAATAGACAAGAGTAATTATTTGAGGGCTCTACAGTGATTATTATTTTGAAGAGCGAAGCGCTGCCACTATGACCCGGACGAAATCCGGACAAAATTTTCTAGCGCAACCAATGACTATGATAAGTGGGCAACCATGTTCGCCGATTGCGCGCGATTTCGGTTACGCCAGACTGCGCGACTCGCGATGCATGATATCCCTTTGTGATTGAACGGTGCTAAGAGGAAACGATCTCCTGGTTCGTAAAATGAAGCGACAGAGGCGAGCATTTGATGACGTGTGCGACCGACAGAAGAAAAGAATTATTGCCGAAAACGTGCGCGACCATCTTGCGGACATTTTTTCTAAGTCTGCTCCGGACGAGAGCGATGGAAATTCTGCGGTTGACGGATCAGACGACAGCAGTGACGGAGCCAGGGAGGGTCTGAGCGCACCGCAAGTCGACGATCCCAGAGATCCTTGCGCGAGCACATCAGCTTCCGAAGAAACTGAAACTCATTTGCCAATCTCAAGTGCAGATGAGTTTACTTTGGCAAGCGAGCTGGCCACCTGGGCACGTGAGACCAAAGCCTGCGCATCCCATCTTAGCAAGCTTTTAAAGATATTGAAGAAGTATCACCCGGAGCTGCCTAGTGACGCAAGAAGCCTAATGGGGACACCAAGATCTTGCAATGTGAAAAACATGGGAGCGTCCGGCCTCTACCACTATTTCGGAATCGAATCGTCACTAAAACGAATGATGAGCTCAGGCAGCATCACTGGAGACACCATTTCGTTGCTCATCAATGTTGATGGCCTGCCTATAGCGAAAAGTTCCAGCAAGCAGTTCTGGCCCATTCTTGCATCTGTCGTCGAAAGCTGCGATCCTGAACCTTTCGTCATAGCTCTGTTTGTTGGAGACAAGAAGCCGGAGAACTTGGATGACTACCTTACCGATTTCATTTCGGAGTTAAGCACATTGCTGGAAGAACACGTGACCGAGGGCGGAAAGGAGTGCGTAGTTCGAGTGCATGCGTTCATTTGCGATGCGCCCGCAAGGGCATTTCTGAAGTGCATCAAGGGCCATGGGGGATACTTCAGTTGTGAAAAGTGCACCCAAGAAGGCACCTTCTCTGAAAGCTGCCGGAAAGTAATTCTTCCAGAAGTCAGCAGCCCCCTACGAACAGACGAGTCGTTTCGAAAGCAGGATCAGGAAGGGCACCATCATCGACAGTCCCCATTGGTCGAGCTACAGATTGGCATGGTAAGCCAATTTCCCCTCGACTATATGCATTTAGTCTGCCTAGGCGTTATGCGGAGGCTTCTACTTCACTATTGGGTGCGGGGACGACCTCATCGATCAAAGCTCCCACCACGTGCACAGACTAGCATCTCAACAATGCTCATGAAACTCCAGAGACACACCCCTCGGGAGATGGCTCGGAAGCCCCGGAGTCTTCATGAATTAGAGAGATGGAAGGCCACTGAGCTACGAAACTTCCTCTTGTACTTCGGTCCTGCGGTTCTAAAAGACCACATGGAGAAGCGCTACTACCAGCACTTTCTCAAACTGAGCATTGCAGTGTCAATCCTGTCAAGCCCACGACTCTGCCATGAGGAGATTGATTCTGCAGAGAAGCTGCTTGAAGAGTTTGTTTCTGATGCTGGGGACCTGTACGGTGAAGGCATTTACGTGTACAACATACATTCTCTGCTGCATCTTACTGCTGATGTGCGGAGGTTCGGTCACCTTGACTCCTTCTCTGCGTTCCGGTTTGAGAACTTTCTGGGTCAACTGAAGCGAGATTTGAAGTCACCAAATCGACCATTACAACAGATTGTAAAACGCTTAGAAGAGCGCAGTCATGCTGACTTGCATCCTAGAATACCACCGAAGCAGCAGGCATTGTTGCAAAAGCCGCATAATGCCGGACCAGCACCTCCAGGATTTAAGGGAGAGCAGTATCACAAGCTAGTTCTTCAAGGCATGGTTCTGGAAGTGAACCTACCAGACTCATGTTTTCTGATGGAAGATGGAAATGTAGTCGTCGCAACAAATGTTGTGTCCCGTGATGGAGAGATCAAGATCTGTGGCCAGTTTTTCAAGAGATTAACAAACTTCTATGCCGGCATTGTTGACACAACTGGACTGTGTACTTTCAGGGCTTCTCAGGTTTCGTCTGCAAATGCTTTGTGGACTGTTGAACAGGTCAAATCAAAGTGCTGCTGGCTTCCTTGTGGGGGTGAATTTTTGGTTAAGCCACTCTTGCACACAGGATAGCTCAGATAAGCAATATCTGCCGTAAATGTGCTCTCACTTATAGTGTTGTTTTAATGAGTATATAATCATCACGAATAAAAATAAAGTGTGTGTGCTAATGTCTTTGGCATAAATTATGTCTTTATGCTAATAACTGCTAGGGGATTTTTAAGGACATTTCTTCTGATTATAAGGCATCTGTAGGTTGAAAATTGAGGGATTAGAAAAAAGCTGCTATAAATAGAACTGTTTATATGATGGAAAGACCAAAATAGAAAAGCTGTAAGGTGAATGTCTAATAAAAGGTTAGTTTTCTTTTGCTCATGATGTGTGCTCACTACTTTAGCTCTTTAAATGAATGATAATGTGATTATCCTTTGACTTGGTGATTACACGTAACTATTGTCCCAACTGATAGATATCCCAGCTAAGATGCCGCAAGTATAAAAAGACTGAACACTCTACGCCAGAGGTACACAACCTTTTCGGGACTGCGAACCCCCAAAGCTTCTGAGTGCCCTCCGGCGACCCCCGCCTTAACTATTTTTGGAGCTCTCCGAGGCTCTGTAGCCGCCAGACATTTCCCCACAACCTCCAGTCTGTGCACCTCTGCTCTACACAAGTGAAAACCACTATGTTGTTAGCAGGTGTCTTGCGAAACGCAAGAAAGACTTGGCAAACTTTTAAATATCAATTTTAAGACCAGCAGGATCAAGGTGTCAACTGGCAGGCTTTAGAAGTCTTGAGAAACAGCCAACTGGGGTGTTTTGAACACAATACACTTTGTTTGCTTCCTTTTCTAGCAAAGAAAGAAAGCCCATGAAATATAGGGTGGTTCAAGCCACCAGGCTCGATCTGAAATGGACCGTAAAAATCAATGCCTGCACGTAACAATCTAAACTTTTCGTCAGCGGTGTATTTCACAGGTCGGTTTTTTCTTGTAAAATTATAAAGCGTAGTTCTCGTTCTGTAAAAAATAAGGCCAAGAAACTTGCCAGGGTCTACGGCGGGCAGCGACGTAAACGAGAGGGGTTCATTAGCGGGATGTGTTTGGCATTCGTATCGATAGATGGCGTCGGGAGCAGCCTCCGAAGTTGCAGCCGACCAGTGAAAGAAAGCAGACGACACGCAGACGAAATCCGTTGACAGCAAAAGCGCCACCGTTATACAGACACGTTTTTTTTACTCTAAGTTTTGCTTTTATTGTCCGCATTTATTTTTTAACCGAAGGTACATTTCAAAAAGATTATGCCCATTTTAACAAACCACGGTGGTCACGAGCCGTTGCGATAAGGAGGGAGCGCCATCTATCAATACAAATGCCAAACACATCATGAGTTTTCTTTTGTTTTAGTTTTAGTAATTTTCACCTTCATAAACCACGTACACAGCATTCATATTTTATTTGGTTTCATCAATATTCGATTCATGTTTGATTTGGTTACATCACTATTTGCACACCCCTAATCTTGTTACTTCATAAAACTTGTAGGTATGCTCTTTACTGACGGTCTCAAATTGAATTTTCTAGATGTTCTCGGTCGCCCATTTTATGAAGACTGATGACGTGGCCGTGGTTCCAACACGCTGGATTAAGAACGGGACAGCTCCCTGGCCACCGTTTAAAAATACTGCAAAAGTGAACAGTGCAGTGAGGGACAGAACGGAGCCAGGCAAAGACTGGCCAAAATTTGCCTGCAGGGTCATGTCATATACAGGTAAGCTCCGCCCTGAACGTCATTAGTTTTTTTTTTTCATTCTGAAGAGAGCACTGCTCTATTGAAAGTTATTACAATCCACACTTTCGCAGAATCTACAAAAGAGAAGGGGGTTTGGTTGTGAAATAATTCTTAAAGTACATATCATATCTGACTCCCTTTTTTTAGTTACTATGGTAACGGTACTATAGACCTCCCACTGCCTATGTTAATAGGACACATTGGTAACAGCTTGATAGCTACAAAAAGGCAGCATATGCTTCATTAGCAGAAGCTACGTACAGCTTAGACAAAACTCAGCAAAATATAATGCCTCACATTCAACGCACATTTTTTATTAATTCATTATCTACATAACATCTGACTTGCAGACAGTTACGAAGTTGCCCGCAAGAGGTCCATAAAGGCGGAGGAAGAGTCCGACCTTACATCGGAAGCAGAGACATCGCAAAAAAGAATACGGCGACCTCCGACATTTTTCGATGACTACCTCACTGACAGCAGCGATGAGGAGGGAGTAACTGAAGAACCACCTCCAGAAGGTGACATTGAATTTCTCGCTGAGCCCCCACCGCCACCACCTCTTCAAAGAAAAAGTGGAGCACATTGTGGAGGAGCAGGCCAAACTGATGGTGGCAAGTCCTTTTTTCTTACACGTGTTTTGAAGGAAATGGTTTACATGAACAAATACTAGTGATAAAGTGAAATGCACAAGGTAATCAAAACAAAACTACAGATCATGTATTTCACACTTCGAATGTTTGTAATCTAGAGTTGAGAAAAGGCCTTCCTAGACCCACGTGCAGGCTGTTATGTACACAGTGCGACACTTTTAGCATGAACATGACATCGGCGCTTTTTTGTGCTTTGCTCAAGCTGTGAAACCCTTATGGGCCCTTTTCACCGCATTAGTAATTTTGGTGATATCACCTGATTTGTGTAAGTAAAGCGAGTAAACCCGACGATGTTGTGTTTGTGCTAACAGCGTCGCATAGTGTACAGTATGGGCATGGTATAGATCAGGGGTGGGCAAACCGCGGCTCGCGAGCCGCATGCGGCTCTTTGCTGGTCCAAGTGCGGCTCGCGGATCCCTCGTAAGAGGACTCCCCCCCCCCCTTCGCCCCTTTCCGCGTTTCCCCAAGAAAAAAAAGAAGAAAGGATTCCAGAATAAAGCACACTGCAGCTTGCAGTTTGACAGCCTTGTACTCCCATCCAAGGAAATACGCAACTGTGACATAGCAGTTCAACTGCTCATCCTTGTTATTACTTATGCATTGCTTGTGGTTTTTCAGATGACTTGGTGTTGCCCAAAGGAAGACCAAAAAGTGCATCTTCTTTGAACTGCTCTGCTGAACCTTCACGCAATGGCAAGTATATTTCGTGACTGACAGAAGAGTTAGGATGTATGTGCACTTTTGACACATGAACCTGTAAAAAGTAACTTCACTTAGTTACAAGTTTCTGGAAAATGTACCTAAAATACAGCAGGGGTGGAATAGCTGTACCATTTGCGCCAGACGCATATGTCTGCGCCATCCTGAAACATGTTGTGGAAACTGCGCCACAGCCAATACCTCGTGCCATTATGCACCAAAAGAATTGTATTTTGTCTTGGTTCCGGTTTTTATCGACCCGATTCGCAACAATGAGCGCATTTAGCTTGGTCGGCCTTGCACTCCTTTGCTCTGTTTATTCTCCCTGTGTATCTCGAGTCAGAAGCGCACGAAAAAAATTGGGGGTCAGACTCCAAGCGCTACACCACCTGCTTCTGGATTGTTATCCTTCAACCATAAGCGGTTAAAGGGCAACTCCGCTCAATTCCGAAGATTTCGGGATAATGAGTGATTTCGAATTAAAAAGCCCTAGTAAAACACACTACGTTGTTTGCTTTGCGAAAAGTGGGCTATATATTTTTAAATCTAATTTTAAACACGAGCTGAAATCGAAACCGAAACTTCGGCTCTGCCCGGCAACATTGGCCTCGGGCCGCCAAGTACATGGCCATCACGTGGTACGAGATGTCACGTGATCCTCGGCCCAACGACGGGCGGGATTGGGGCGGGCGTGTGGCAGGCGCGAGTGTCGTCTGCACCGCACTCTTCGCCACGTTTTGGTGTCTACGGCATTCGACGACGTCTGCACAACTGCGGCATAAGTCTGCGCACATGGTGTCCGTGGTGTGGATGAAACTCCGAGAGACAATAATCACAATCGGTGAGACGACGATGGCGGTTGTGACGCGGAAGACGGCGGTAACGGCGGGCGGCCGGACGGCTCCCAAGAAACGCGCTGCGCGGGCGCGTTACACCAATCATGTGGACACCGCTGAGCGCCGAGAGGCAACGTTGCTGACGTCATGCGCTACGCTCGCGCGGAGAAGTGAAAACAAGCAAAAGGGGGCCATGATAATGACGTTTAGCTCAATGTTGGCTCCGCCCATGCCATAGCCTTGACTGCGCTGTTGGTTGCGCCTGATCGCCCGCTCAAGTCAGCCGATTTCGACAACTTGGCGAGTTGCGAAGTTTGCCGGACCGTTTAAGAAACATTTAGACAGAACTGCGTCGTAACATTTCACTCGTGGTCTTCCTAGGCGATACTGAAGAGGACTGCATTGTTTTTTCAAAACCAAAAATGAAGCGGAGTTGCCCTTTAAGCACGTCAGCAGAAGTGAGGTCGAGTCGTTAAGAGTCAGATTGCCTGAGGCTCTGCGGCCCGGGATCCAGACTTCAGCCAGTTGAAGACAGGAGCAAAAGATTCCTGTTAGTACTTCATCGTTAAAAGTTGGAACCGCATTCCCACAAGATAAATCGTGATTTGATAGAACTGAAATGCGGTCCAATCCGAAACCTTGCCGGCCAGCAGCTCTCATGCAAGCGGTAGATCTGCTTGGCATACTTTAACCTTGCTCCTGCTTATCGCCTCGAATATGATAACTACGCTTAATCATAGTCTGCTGCTTCGTTATTGAGTTACACAATAGGATAAATTCGAAATTTATTGCCCTGTTCCTTCGCGCAACTGCACGTTCGTTGCTTGCGCACGTCACGTGATTCGCGCATGTAATTACTAAGACATAAACTGAAGTGCAGTGAAAACTTATCTGAGCTGCTCCTAGCCTGCTCCAGAATGTAGGTTCAGCTGCTCCCGTGGCTCCTCCCAAGTACATTTCATGAGTTCCAACCCTGTACAGATACAGATACCGAAAAATGAAAGTACCTAGGTTTTTATGTCAGGTACAACAAAGGTACCTAGATACCGATTTCGAGTTACTTGTACCTAGGTGCTTTACAACCCTGGCTGAGGCATGTCCTGTTTAAAAAAAAAAAAACTTTAGCCTTGTTGCTTTGCAGCATTGATGCATGCTGCACGTTGTAAGAATGGATAATTTGTTTGTGTAATTAAGCTAAGTGCTTCGGTAACGTGAGCAACAAGAGAAAAGTTTCTGTATCTTTAATGCTCTTACAGCTTTAAGCGATTAAAGTATTAACTCCTTGTCACCTTGAAAATGAATAAAGGCTTGTTTTTTTATCATCTTTATCGGAACACTCAATATTGATAAGGTTCTAACGTATTGCTCTTTTTTTTTTTTTTTTTTTAGCTTTGGTCACAGTTCTTAGGGAACTTGAGTGTATTAAGGCACAGTTGACAAGCATGGCTACAATGTTGGCCAGAATACAGATGCATGTGAATGCTGATGACCCTACTGCCATGGCTGGTCCAGTCCATCCAGAAGACCTTCCAGTCTATCCAGTGAAGACAAGAGAGGAATTTGCCTTCCTGGAGGCTAGCTTAAAAAATGAAGCCATTTTTGCAAAGCTAGTAAGTTTCAAGTTGTTGTGCGTTACAGCCAAAGGTTATTATCCAGAACATACATGTACTGAAATAGTCATTGTTTTTCATCTTTCTTCTGTTCTTTGAGCAAGAGAAGCTTTTATGTGTGGCTTATTGTGGATAACTTTTGATTTCTAGGTGAAAGAGCTTGGCCAAATTGGAGGTAGAGATGTAGCCTCTACAACAAAAACGGTGTTTAAGAAACTTGTCGGAGATGAAGTTGCCGTCTTCTACAACAGAACCGGGCGAAACGGAAAGCAAGAAGCCGGGAAACTGAAGATCTTTAGCCTGATCTATGGTAAGAGTAATGTTTTTGTATCACTGTCTACACTATGGAGAGTAATGTGCTTGCATGCACCCGTCTTTTTTTTTTTTTTATTATTAAGTATTACTTTACAGTGATCGTTATAAAACTTCTGATAGCTGTGCATATTTTTTTCAGCTGCTGTACGTGTAACCCGCAAAACTGCAACAGACGACGAGATGGGCCGCGCCATTGGTGATTGGCTGCGCTTCGCCAACGTCCGGCTCCGTGCTCAAGGCAAGCAACAACCTAATCTTTGCAGGAAGGATACAAATACATTGAAGCTGATGATTAATCTAAAAATCTCCTGAGGCTTACAAAATGAAGAATGTAAACCATGCATGAGATCTGTAACACAGCGAAGAGTTCTATTGTACTATCGCTATACATTGAAATACAAAGAAGAGAGCTTGTGGCTTTCTACAAATGCTGCACAAACTGGCCACGAGCCAGCGAAGCTTGCACATGTGTAGTTCGACCAAGGACACTAGATTAATCTCCAACTCTTGAATGCCTTGACTGGTGCCTGGTGTGTAAGCAGTGTACTGAAAGTTATGCGCTTTGTGTTCATATTGCAATGTATTGCAATAGTACATGCTCACTTGTATCATTGCCCCTCCCAATCAAATGCACCAGCAGAAGCAGTGAGCACAACTACAAAATAACGAAGGAAGCTTTGTTTACAATAATTTCTTATTGGAAAAAAGTAAAAATTGGTTTTCTAACATACAGAATGTAGCAGCCGAATAAGAAAGTTCTGCACTCAGCTTGATTTTCTTTGTCTTGCTTTCCTAGAAAATAGGGCAGTAAAAGTATTTCTGACAGCCGTTTGTGGGACTGATTGTGTGTTGCTATTGGGTGAGGCCAGCTGAACATACAAGATGACAACACAGAGAAAATTAGACAAACACGATGCTGGACTAAACTGTTTAATGGAGTGCATTTTTATTCATTTACACAGGAGCAGGTTGGCCCCAGACGGGGCCAACTGGTTCTTTTGTAAATAAAGTATGTGGATGAAGTTAGTCCGGCATTGTGTTTGTCTCATTTTCTCTCTTCCTGTTTTTGTGCTGTAGGTTCATTTGGCCCCATCGACAAGCGCTGCACCAACAAGCTCAGCTCCGGGTCGTCACAAGGTGTATTTTGTCGCGTGTTTCAATGTTGGTTTGCTTGAGCAGGAGGACTGACAACTACTAGGTACAAGTGACTCAACAACAAATTAAAGGATTTGATAGCATGTTGGTGGGAGTTAAGAAACAAACAAAAGAGAGACACTTATGACAAGAGATGCCACGGGTGTACAGTTCAACTAGCAACATCAATAAACTACCACAAGGCATTATTTTATTTTTGCTAGTTGAGAGATGTACCTGTGTTGTCTCTTGTCATAAGTGTTTGCTACTTTGTTTGTTTTTTGCAATCAATTCACTGTTTTAAGCACTTGAACAAGATTGTCATTTTCTTTTAGTTCGTAGTTATGTGGGAAATCAGGTCAGCCTTTTTGCGGCTCTATATGAACTCTCTTTCCCACTAGGATATTTCTAGTACACCCTAATTTCTTGAGGGGTTTCCAAACCTGCAAACCATTGTCACAAAGCTAAATTTCGAATTAAGCTACACTGTTATGTTTTCCACGTATTATGATCATTTGCCACCTCAAATTTAGTTTCCGGCACTCTGTATTAATTATTTTCTTGTTTTGTTTGCAGCCAGAAAAGTCGAAAACATCCCATCGACAGAAACTGTGGTTTGACTTGGGAAGATGAAAATCAGTTTGTTTCAATTTTTTTTTTTTTCTGTCTAGTCCTGTTCTAGACTTTCTTCAGCCTATTTCATATTCTATTGTCATATTTTACTTTTTAAAGTGGCAATAAGGCTATTTAATGTCTCGACTTCTGTTCTAGTCTAGTGACAGGCTTTACTGTGGTTTGACTTGGGAAGATGAAAGTCTGTTTGTTTTAATTTTTTTTTTCTGTCTAGTCCTGTTCTAGAGTTTCTTCAGCCTATTTCATATTCTATTGTCATATTTTACTTTTTAAAGCGGCAATAGGCCTATTTAATGTCTCGACTTCTGTTCTAGTCTAGTGACAGGCTTTAGTCAGTCCTTTCCGGCTTTTCTTTAATACGATACCGTTTTAGTAATCAAGTTTTTCTAACTGCTTCTACACATGGCAATTGTATATAGTGCCAGCTGGACATAAAAGGATTAGAGAGAGATAAGAAAGACACACCGTTGGACTAGCAACTGTTTAATCAGATCATCTTTTTCTTCATCTACGTTGAGTTTCTCTTCTTTTTTATCTACACTGCATTTGATTTAATTGAGGAGTTCCTTTTCTTCTAGTCTTATACTCGAGCGTCTCCTCGTCTTCCATTTGTCCACCATGGGTGCGGCCCCTCTAAGATACTCACCTTCCTTGTGGTGTAGTGCGATGGAAGGTATACCCACACACTTGTCCGCTTTTGCGTCAATAGCAAAGGCCTCCAGGATTTCTCGAGTGAACTTGTGGCGGTTTCTTGCCAGGATGTTTAGGCTAGAAAAGTCTGGTACACACAGGCACATATGACAATGGGCAGGTAGGTGCTCTGCACGCTGTGGTGGCCTTCACCGAAGCTGCATGTTCTCTCGTCTAGTCACTGATGCACCTTCCCTTCTGTCCAATGTAACATTGACTACATGACATGGGATTTGGTGCACAACCTCCTTCTCACATTTGGTGTACTTGGCAGTTCATTTTCTCCTTGTTGGCCCTCTTGTTTACATGATGAAAAATTGCACACAAAGAGACAAGGGAAAAACACAGAAGTCAGAGAGGCGCATACTCGCAACTCTGGTATATTAAGTGAAGAAAGAAAAGATGAAGCACGATTCATGACGGGGGACATCAACACCAGGGGGTAAACAGTTCAGTCATAGTGAGGTGTTCGCAAAAAGGCAACTTCTTTTTCGCTCAAAGCAACCGACGGCTGACTAACGCAGAGATCGGTCAGACTCAAGATGGTGAACGCATCGAGCACCTCGCGCGTTTGTTTATCATTAAAGTGCCCAATGATTGAGATTTTTTTCTAAAGATGGTGTGCAGATAGAGGTCTTACAATGCACCAAAAGGTTGACCTCATACAGTTTATGATCGTGCTCTCGCAGCCAGTCATTCAAACACTTTCTAGTCTGTCCGACATAGCATCTTCCACAGGGAAGAGGAATGCTGTACACTACGCTCAATGAACGAGGAGTGAAAGGCTGCACATGTTTTTTGTGGCGCGTGTCTTTTTCGCTTTGGCGCAAACCTTAGAACAAATTTGTCACATCTTTTTAGAGGCTGATAATACTACGGGCACACCATACCTACTTACCACTTGTTTTAGATTATGCGATATCTTGTGTAGATACAATCTAAAACAAGTGGCAAGTAGGTGTGCTGTGCCCACAGTAATATCAGCCCCTAAAAAAATATGACAAATTTGTTTAAGGTCTGCGCCAAAGAGAACAAATTATAAAAAACACGTGCCACAAAAAACATGTGCAGCCTTTTTTTTCCTGTTCATCGAGCGTTGTATACAGCATTCCTCTTTCCTGTGGAAGATGCTATGTCGGACAGACTAGACAGTGTTCGAATGACTGGCTGCGAGAGCACAATCATAAACTGTATGAGGTCAACCTTTTGGTGCATTGTAAGACCTCTATCTGCACACCATCTTTAGAAAAAACCTCAATCATTGGGCGCTTTAATGAAAAACAAACGCGCGAGGTGCTCAGGGCGTTCACCATCTTGAGTCTGGCCGATCGCTGCGTTAGTCAGCCGTCGGTTGCATGAGCGAAAGAGAACTTGCCTTTTTGCGAATATTCCTCTGCGACTGAACTCTTAACCCCCTGGTGTCGATGTCCCCTGTCATGAATCGTGCTGTCTGTCTTCTGTGTTCCTTCCTCGTCTCTTTGTGTGCAACTTTCCATCATGTAAACAAAGGGACCAACAAGGAGAAGACAAACTGCAAGGTATCTCACGAGACCAAGCACACCGAATGTGAGAAGGAGGTTGTGTACCAAATCCCACTGTCATGTGGTCAATGTTACATTGGACAGACGGGAAGGTGCATCGGTGACCAGACTAGGGAACATGCAGCTTCGGTGAAGGCCACCACTGCAGCAGGGGACCTACCCGCCCATTGTCACATGTGCCGGTGTGTACCAGAGTTTTCTAGCCTAACCATCCTAGCAAGAAACCGCCACAAGTTCACTCGAGAAATCCTGGAGGCCCTTGCTATTGACGCAAAGGCAGACGAGTGTGTGTGTGTGCCTTCCATCGCACTACACAACAAGGAAGTTGAGTACCTTAGAGGGCCGCACTTATGGCGGACAGATGGAAGATGAGAAGATGCTTGGGTATAAGATTAGAAGAAGAACTCCTCAATTAAATCAAATGCAATGTAGATAAGAAAAAAAGAGGAAGTGAAACTCAATGTAGATGAAGAGAAAGATGATCTGATGAAACAGTTCCTAGTCCAGCGGTGTATGCCTTTCTTATCTCTCTCTCTAACCCTTCTTTTATGTTCAGCTGGCACTATATAGAGCAATGAGCCAACTAGCTCAGCTTCAAGCTTCACCCGCTCTAGTCACCACTTCTACTCAGTTTCAAGCTTGTTTCTGTAGTACATACAGATTTGTCTTAAGTTATTGGCTTGTCATTTTAACAGCTGAGTCTAGCAGCATCCTTACTCGTATGTATATGCTTTTGGTTTAATTTGAAACAATAAATGTTTTAGTACATGTACCTGACTGATTTCATCTTTGCAAGGGTAGTAAATTGCAATTATTTCGTCTCAATATGTGCTGTGATGAAAAGGAGCTTGTTAATTCTAGCGTTTTTGTTAATAGTGTGCAATATTGTGCCTTTCACAAACATTCTTTTCCTCAGTTAACGGACATGCTACGATCAAGCTTCTTCAAAAGGTGCATACAGTCAATTCTCTCCCGTTATGTGTATTGCGCACTGGAGTCCGGTGGTTCATCTTCTGGAAAACATTGCTATGTATGTGAAAAAGGACCTCCTCGAAGACCCAGGACGCAATATTTTGTTGCAAGTCTTAGCTTTTTCAGCCCTCAGAAAAGCCATGTCTGTAGTGAAACACTGCCTGTCGTTGGGTTTCAAGGAGGTTCCTTTCCAACACCCTTCTTTCAGCTTTGACTACCTGCAGTTTTGTTGGTATGCAAGTTTATAAAACATTAGATTCACATCAAAGAAAATGGTACTGCTACACTAGCAGAATATCCACAAAATGTTAGAAAGAACTTTTCAGTTGAAGACAAAAGTATTGTAATCAGACGCAGTTGCTACCCATGCAGTTCGCCTTGTTCACAGCAGAGGCGTAACTGCATGGGTAGCGGTTGCGTCTGATTTATAATATTTTTGTCTTCGTCAACTGAAAAGATCTTTCTAACATTTTGTGGATATTCTGCTAGTGTAGCAGTACCATTTTCTTTGATGTGAATTTAATGTTTTACAAACGTTGCATACCGGTTGTAAAAGTGTTTCTCGAATGTTCCTTCAATGTTAATTTAACGTTTTGCAAACATTAAATTTATGTTGAAGGAATGTTTCCTGTGTGTTCAAATAACGTATGGAAAAACATTAATCTAACGAACAGATAAACATTGTGGAAATATTAAATAAAATGACATTAAGGACATATTTCAAACATTTGGGCCAAACAAAAAAATAACATTATTATAATGTTTTGGTGCTACCTGGGTGGGATGTGTCATATGCAAATTAACCTTCAGCACCAGCATCTTCTTTGCCAAACATATTTTGTCCCTTCATCAGGGAAAGCAACTGGTGCGATAGTTTCGTTTAACCGTGTCTTTCATCTATTCTAGGTTCGGGGCAGCCGAAGCGAAAACAACCGCATCGCCGCGCGGTGAATGATGGTGATTGGGGCGAAGCTCTGGTGGTGCTTGTCTGCGTAGACGCTGAGCCACAGCATGCCGAGCCTTCCGCTCGTTTTCATTCATGTCACGCTGCGGTCAAATGCCCATACCGCACATTCTTCTGATATGGATGAAAACGAACGAAAGGCTTGGCAGGCTGCGGCTCAGCGTCTACGCAGACAAGCACCACCAGAGCTTCGCCCCATCAACATCATTCACCACGTGGAGGTGCGGTTGTTTTTTGCCCTATACGAGCACGGGGGCATGTGCTCACGTGCTCGTGAGCACGAGCACCTGACGCCGGACATCGGATGGACGTACGGACATGGCTAGCCCCTAAGGAGCTTCGCCCCTAAAAAAAAAAAAGGCGCGCTGTCCCACAAGCCCGTTGGCGGGCAAGGCTAAACATAAAACAGCGCAAATAAACGAGGACTAGCTCCACAGGACTAGTGCAGCGTTCGTCCTGTGGTGTTTGTTCCTTTCCTTAGTCCTCTTTGTTTTGCGCTGTTCTACCTATACATGACGTTTAACCAATCATAAACCTGAAATGTTTTGATGTACTGTAGTTGCCCTTGCAATTGCTTGAGCTCCTGTACCATCTGCTCAGCCTTTGAGTTGCCGGTGATGAGGTGCGCTGGTGACTCAGATGATATTCATGCAATAAATCATGGTAACTTAAAGCAGCTCCGTTGCCCAAACACACCTTTATTAACACTTCAATTGTGTCTAACAAAGACCACAAATCCTTGATTACTACGCTCGACGACATGCTGCTATCCCAGCCATTTGGTGTATAACAACCTGAAATGCTTTTCATCACTGAACCAGCAAAGCCTATGTGAATTTCATTCCAGGATGTTGGCCATTCTCACTGTCAGTGTTTTTAGCTTGGCTTTCTGGTTGTTTGGCATTCAGTATGGGATCCAGACATAATGGTCCCGGACATTATATGGTCCCAGACAATATGGTCCCGGACAAAATGGTTCCCAAGTGCCAGGCCGGACAAAATGGTCCCATGTTGTTTTCGCTGCATTTTTTTTTCTTGCTTTTCACAGGTTTGTAGATTGCATGTATTTATTTTTGGTAAACATTTGTGACATGAGCCATTGGTTATTTTAAGTTACTTTTTAATTGCTTGGTCTTCACAGGTTTATGTTATTAAATGTGATTCGCAAAATACTTATATTGCGAGCTGTTTGTCAATTAATCTGGAGTTTATATTTTTGACGCATAATTTTCGCCATTTGTTCTACTTTTCGTGTGTTCAACTTGAGTTTCAACCAGTCTACCGAGAAATGCAACAGCAACTTCAAGCAATCTGCACACAGTACAAACAATTGAGCCGTATCATGAATGACCCTCTGAAAGGCGTGGGCCAAGTGCCGTTTCAAGATTGTAGACCTTTTGGACTGGATTGGGTTTTTATGGCGCAAGGGCTGCTGAGGCCAAACAGCATCAAAGAAGGGTAGACCTTTTGTGGGAACGTAATAAAACATGTCATGTGTTCAAAAGCATGTTTATTATTTTCGATTCTTATTTTCTAACATTGCATCAAAACATGCGGTATCTGCACAGTAGATTGCCTTTATTCCCCCTATGACGAATCGACATGTGACGAATAGACCGTTAAAAGTAATCGCTGCCCCACATAGAAATGCTTCCAGTCCAGGCTGTGTTATGGAACCGGAAATCGACTACGGCTGGAGCTGGAAATCTATTTTACCAGCCGGATTCCAGGCTGTTTCCACCCAGAAATGGACAAACTTCTTGCTGGAAATTAGATTTTTCCTCCTCTGGCTGGTAAACTTCCAGGTGGATCATGTACTTCCAAGCTGGAATTTGTGATTTCCAGGATGAGCAGCATCCATTTCCAGCTGTAAACAGAATTTACAGCTGGTGCTGTATAAATTAGCCGAAAATGCGGCTGGAAATCTTTATTTCCAGCTGGAAGCTGCAGCTTTTTTTCATGTGGGGCAGATATCAGTGACATTTTAGACAGGGCGTCAAATGTGTCGGAAATTTTATTCGGGACCATTTTGTCCAGGTTTGCGCTTGGGACCATATTGTTTTTGATCATAGTGTCCGGGATGATATTGTCCGGGACCATCTTGACCGGGACCATTTTGTCTGGGACCATAATGTCCAGGACCATTTTGCCTGGGACCATTTTGTCTGGGACCATATTGTCTGGGACCATATATTGTCCTACACCCATATATGCTATTTTCCCCAATTCCTGGCCGTTAGATATATAGCTTCTGGCACAGGCTTTCATGGCGATGATTCTGAGGTATGCAGAGTGCACCAGAGTCAGCGACCAAGACCGTGGATCCATTGGTATCACAACACATGATCCCTGCATTAAACAACATCATGTCACCAACACACTGATCTCACCAGCTATTGTGCACATGCTTGGTGACCTCATAACTGCTCACAGCTAGGGGACAGACGGCCGTGCACAAGACAGGTGGTGTCGTTTCGTGTACTGCACGCACAGGCCCACAGCGGTGTTATCGCGCGTGCAGGGGACTGCAGTTCTCAGAATGAATAGCGGCAGCAGCAGCGTAACAAAACTCTTGAATAGGTCAAAAATATCCTCTCTGGGGCCTCCGACATTTCTACTCTGAACTGCTTCGGACACGTGCGAAAGGGTGAAATTCTATGTGGTCTTTTCTGCCAGCTTCTGGAACATAATTAGAGTCTCCTGCAGGTCAAGAATAGCAGGAGAAGTCTCTGTCCCTCTCTCTCGACATTGGCGGAGCGAACACTGGAGAGAAGCAAACCACCTACCATGACAAGTAGAGGTGGTTTCCTCTTCTCCACTCTCATGCTACTCTTGACCTGCAACAGACTATAGCGCCCTTGTCAACGCTTGCAACATGAGCAGAACTGTGGGAGGGTTGGGCTCATCCTTGCTGCAGGAAAGGCAGTTTGCTCAAAATGTCTGCGTTCAGATTCTTCAACGCACAGCTACAGGCAACACTGAATTTGCCTGCTGGCACCTGTCAGCATCATGGACTGTCTTGATCAGCTTGAGGAAAGGATGCCAAAAACCTCGTCCTCAGAGTTTTCGTGCAGCGTGGACTCTGACAAACACTGCTCCAAGAGTCCGCAAAGAAAAAAAAGGTCCAAAGCACCTAGGAAGAGGGTTCCTGTTCAAGCTGAGTCAGCCGCAGACAGTGCAGTCGCTGACCAACGTGACTGTCAGCTCGGTTTCTCGGCTGCGCACGGACATCATCGCCTGGTTTCACCAGATAGATTTCAGATTCCAGACGTTTAAAGTTGCACCAGGTGAGGCCATCCCATTGATTGTATCCAAGCTACCACCTAAGGACTCCATGTGGATTATGTACCACCTCAAGACGGCCAAGCTAACAATGTAGGAGCAAATGAAGAAAGCTTTCTGTCGTCGTTACAACCTGGACAACGAAGCTGAGGCAAAACAAAAGATGTTCAACACAAGTCAGCACTCGGGAGAGTCCTGCACCGACTCCGCCTTCCACTTACTGGAGCTCATCCACGAGTGCAGCTACCCAGAGACGAAGGCGGAGAAATGCAAGGTTATCCTGGCCACACTCTTCCACAAAGCACGAAAGCATGCTTCGACAGGCGCTTCGCTTCGTTGAATGAGTTGCTGGACTCTTTCCTTTGCTTTGACCAGGTTGTCTTCAGCCAACCAAAGACACCGGTTTTGGCTCTCGCTGCAGAGTGAGTGCAAGCTGCGCAGGGACAAAAAAAGCGCGCTCCTTCCTGCTCTCGAAGCAGTGCCGGCCACCGCCTCATCGGAACGCTGACGACAGCAATCGTCACCAGCACCCTTCTGCAACGGAGAAGTAAAGGAAGCAGCATGCGTCGCTTCAGCATGTGTCAAACACTTCGCGGGACTTTCAATGTTCTTCGTCCCAATACCCTGAAGTTCGTCCACTACGTCTCATTTGTAAGAGAAGCGGCCACTTTGTCACGTGATGCCGGCAAGAGCTGACCCAAGAATTTCTGGAATGGCAACGGCACTTTGAGTCTGTTGCATTGTTGACGGAGAAAAGTGAAAACCTGATGCCCCTACCGCCTGGAAGGTGTCATTAGTAGTTTGTTACATCGCCTCTGGTGCTGCAGTGGGCATCAAGACAATTAAGCTCAGCAATGCGGACACTGACCCCATTTTCCGTTGATCAAGCCTTTTTTTGCCAGGGGACTTCTGTCTCAGAACCTTAGAAACTTGTCAACCCTCAGCACCAACGTTGGTGTCACATTTGACAGCGGTACGCAGCTCGGAAGTTGACCTCCAGACAAATCAAGCTTGCTCAAGAAAAGCGAGAAAGCGACTTTGACAGTGGCACATGTATGTTCTTTTTGAGAAGGACTAGCTCGTGTTGTAGGAGAGCCCACTCATCAGAGTCAAGGCAACACTATGATTTACTAGCTGGCCCTCGCCAAATTGTGAGCCGGCTCTCTCCCGTGAACTATGAGCTTGAACTCGTGGACGGTACTGGCCGCGATGTAGTGCATGTGGAGACACTGGAGCCGGTCGTCAAATTTGTGCAGCCTCTACCTGGGGACTGAACTTTGTAAACTTTATAAGTATTTTTCTCATTTATCACGTCGTATGTATATCATTATTTAATCATGTGCATATTGCTCAACGCAGTATTTGTTTAATGTTTGTTTAGTGTTTGTTGCGTGGCAGCATGATATCAGGTCGACACTTAAAAACCTTGGCACTTGACGAGCTGCAAAAGAGACACTGCTCTGAAGCGGCTCGTGCGAGCTCTCATGATCGAAATAAAAGAAGTAGTTTTGGCATGGTAGCTGATGACGTTGGCATGTCTTTCCTGAGCACGGTGCCCATTTATCTTGATGACCGATCCAGATCGTCACAACATTACCCAGGTAAAATTACATGATGGGTTTTCCTGCTAGGACTGTCTCCTTGCAGAGCTGGAAAATTGCCGCAGCAGCCGAAATTTTCAAGAGCATCCTTTTCACTCTGTGTCGTCCTTTGATGGTGTTTATGGTGAGCATATCTGCTGTCTCCACTGTCACACACAGCTAGTGGAATGCCTTGTGGCTGGGGCCTCTGCCATGGTCTGCGTGGGGGTGGGTTGGGGCACAGCGAGTTTTCTTATCTTCCCCTCTGGGTTATGATTATTCATTGTTTCCATACGTGTATATGTGTTATCTTGTACTTACAACTACAGTTTGTTTATGTTTACACCTACTCAGCGGCGAGCTAGCAGGCGCACATGCGTAAGAATTTTAACCTTTCTGTCTAGCCTCGCACGCCGCTGAGTGGGCAAACTTTCTCGTGCAAATAAAAATTAATATTTGATTATTATTAGTGAGGTCCACTGTTGAAAAAAGAGTGCCTCCAAGCGCGCTCACCACAAAATTTGTTACAGCCCGCATCAGATTTACCGCCAGTTTTTCAACCGCGTTCAGTGTTGTGTTGGCTCGATTATGCCTTAGCTTTGGAGCATCCAGAGTTCTTCCTCCACTGCGGTACACATTGCAAACGGAACAGGGCTAGCCTTCAAAAAGCGCAGTGCTGCATCTTTTTTCAGATCCAGGTTCACCGAGGGTTCTTTGTACCTGCTCATCCCTGGGTCAAGAACTTCCTCATGTGTCAGCAACACGTCATCTAGGGTCTTGCCCTGGTCAAGGTAGTAAGCTACTGTGTCTACCTCCAACTCCATTGGTCTCCCTTCGACTTTGGGTAAGACCAGATAATTCTTGACCAGTACATTATTCAGTGAAGAAAGGGAGAAAACACAGGCGAGCTGAAGAATGACAAACATAGTAAACCCGAGACTAAGAAAATAAAAAAAAAAGAAATGAACATTGAAGTCTCGGACACAGGTTGAAGTTTATTCAACAAACACCGCCTTATATACACGTCCATACCTCCTTCACAATCCACCCTTTGGCGAATACGTGCTGCCACCTAGACACGCGACTGGGATCGAGAATAAATGGCTAGAAAACAATGCGTGCACCAGGCCTCTCTAACCTGTTCGACACACAAAACGTGAGCCACATCCTGTTTGCCCAAAGAGCCGCTGTGACCTAGATACGGTTTCCCCAGACTTGCCCTTGTCCCCATCGTGGGTTATCTTCTGTCCCGAAGTCGACACGAAGAAACCATTTTCCCTCTCTGCTTCGGCCAGAAGGAAAAGAAAGAAGGTGCTAGAACCATTTGCTCTCAAACCGATGTTTCTACAAAAGGTTCATTGCTCGGCCAGAAGGAAAAGAAAGAAGGTACTAGAACCATTTACTCTCAAACCGATGTTTCTACAAAAGGTTCATTGCTCGGCCAGAAGGAAAAGAAAGAAGGTACTAGAACCATTTACTCTCAAACCGATGTTTCTACGAAAGATCCTACTACTAGGCGTAACATAACTTCCAACCATATCCAGCACACAAAACAAGAAACAAAAAGAACATGAAACCCAGACACAAAAGAACAGGCCAAAACAAAGGACCTCAAACCGCAAAGGCTGCGCAAGCACAAGATGGTATAGCCTCGACTGCCTTCACAGCGCTTGCAGTGAATGAGCACTCGTGCAACCACCATGGTGTGATCCAAAGCAATTAGCTCACACTTGTAGAATCTGGCTAACAGTCCATGCTAAGGGGAGATGAAGTATAGAAAACTGCAGCTCTAAACACACACATACACACACAAAAAAAGAACCTGCCACATTGGAAGAATATAGGAACAGAGATGGGGGCAACGAGTTTGAACCTGCCACCTGTTCCGACAAAATTTCGCACATAATCCGAGCCTATCTAATGATCTATATCACATTCCCACCCGATCTGATCGCCATTCCTAATCAGTTTTAATATCAGATGTTCAGTGACAATGCAAGCCAGTTTTAAATACTCTACTTTTATATTACTTTTTCGTACTTCTCAATGCAATATTTTCATGGCTGTTCCCCAGATCACGGGAGCCGCGCACAAGTAGCGAGCCTCAGTTTGGGCATCTAGGACGTAGTACGTAGCTGTTGTGCGTCTCGTACGCACTGCAAAATCTGTGTAAAACGATCCAAACTTCTTTCAGCAAGCGCTGTGACCCAAGGGGGTATCGGAGGTCGAGCGTGTTAGCGCACCGCAGCTCGTACGGCGAAAGGTCCCGCTGCCAGGGATCCCCACCCCCACCCGTTTCGATTTGTTGTGAGGCACAGACCCCAGGCTAGCAGTCGTACTGTAGTGGCTAAATTTTCTCATCTACAGCCTGAAACGGTGTCGCCAAAACCTAGACAGGCCGATCGCACGCTACTTAAAAAAGTGAGCGTCTTATTTTCTTCCGCTGTGCCCAAAATGACGACAGTGCATGCGATTGAAAGAGCAGCGGATAGGCGGGCTACCACTCTTGCCTTCGAATCGTTCGGGAGTCGGGCACCTGCATTTGCACCATGACTGAAGAAACAGAAAGAAGCGACGTCAAATCACATCGACACAGAATCACTCCAAGCTTCCTTGCTTGTGCCCTTCAGCTTTGTGCGCCGCCGTATCAACGCTAATCCAAATTAACAACGCCTGCCGTGCGCGTACCGCTGCTCATACAAACAACAACAAACAATCAGGGTATTTTGCTGCAGAAAGCTACTTCCGCCAGTTTTAGCGGAATGCGGAGCTCAATTGGCTCAATCCCTGCTCAACCGACGTTATTCAAGGTATTGAATTTGGCGTAAGGATAGTGTGTTTGGGGTATGCGAAAAAGACTACGGTATTGGCTATGGCGTACGCCGAAACGACTACGGTATTGATTTTGGCGTACGCCATAACCACTACCGTAGTCGAAGCGGAGGGGTAGTGAGATCGGCGTCCTACACCGGCGTCGAAAAAAGGGATGCACTGGCCCGCATAGAGATCATACATACTAACTCTAGAGGAAAAGGTCCGCCATTTTCCCATACATTCTGGCTGCCGCAAGCGGCGGATCATGCAGGCAGACCCTCGGGGTCCCAAATACGGTTACATCATCAGACATGGAGAATAGAAGGGTAGGAGAGGGCATGACGTCGACCGCGTAGCCTCCACAAGCCATGCTCCCTTGACGCCTCGCCTCTTTCTCATTTTCCTCCTTACTCTCCTCACTTACCATGCCAACGTGACCACATCACGTGACCGTAGCTAGACTTCCTAGACTTCGTCTTGCTGTGGGGTACTAGATTACACCACAGTCTAGGCTTCGACCTGATAAAACCTACCGGACGGAGCGCGCGCAAGCCTGGAAGGAGTCCTTCTACAATCAACCATCCATCTCACACGTGACATGTCACGCGCACCAATCGTCAGAGAGATCTGCGGTCACGCTGGGCACAAAATCGTTTAAACTTTTTATGACTAGGCACTAGGCTTCACCAATATTGCAACGTGCCCCCTCCTAGTACTTCTAACCTCCTTGTCATCAGAGCAGTTTCGTGAACTTCAACAATCCACGAACTTACCGGTGGAAAGATATTCGCGTTCCTTTCGAAGCATTCTTTTTGCGTAGCGCGCAGATGTACGGCCTGGCGTTAACGCTAAACTAAACCATATACACGTTTGCAAGTCCGGCTTCAGGGCGCTGCCATCTTGCTTGGCTGGGGTGCGCTCGGACGAGTCATAATCCAATTACGAAGCCTTGCTAAGGCGTCGTAATCGGATTATGGCCGCGCCAAGAGCGCACCCCACTGAAGAAGATGGCGGCGCCCTGAGACCGGACTTGCAAACGTGTATACCCGGCTTCGCCGGTGGGGCGCGGGTGGGCGCGGTTGAGGAATACGAAACTGCGCAACCACCAGATTTCTGAGATTTCGACAGAAGGGAAGTTAATGCAGCGTAATGACTTTATTGATTTTTATAAGCGTTAGAATAGCTCAGAATTTAGTTTACAACGTTAAATTATCACTGTTTATATTGCTGAGAGTTTTCACTCTTCGCGTTTACCATGGCAACGTTGCTTTCTTTCTCTCGTGCAGGGTGTAAGATAGACAGGTGGGGAAACGAGAGCCAAATGCCCCCTCGGCTTTCTCTTTTTCTGTGGCGCCATCTATGTGGAGCACCGCGAACTCTCACTCCGAATGGGCGACCGGTGGCGACCGGCTAAACTAACGGAGATGGTTTCTCGTCGATTTTCAATGAAGGAATGTCGTGCTCTCGGTTTATTTTGCGCGCTCTCCCATCGAATTCCATGTGTAGTATTTCAATTTTTTCATTTAAGTAGTTCTCGCCACACTAACCAGATGGCGCCACCGTTACACCATTGTCCGTGTTATCAGGGTTGCGTCCCCGTGGCGCTCAACCCCCACGTTGTTAACCGTTAAATAAATGAGTTACGACCCAGCCACCGTCGTCGTCGGACGTCTCTCTCTCTCCGTCCGGGGCTCCCGCGCCCGGCCCCGCCGGCGCCCGCCGTTCACCTCTTCGGCATGTAAGACCCCTCGTTTACGCAGGCCCACGCAGGCCCTGCTCTTCTTTATTTTCACGGGTGACCGATTTTATTCACTACATTTTTGGCGACGAGGATGGGATAATTTTTTTTTTCCGCATTTCGAACCCCCGCCGTACTCCGCGTCTAGACGGGACGTGAATTTTTTTTAACAAGGAACGGCGCCTTTTTCCGCCTTTTTCAAGATGGCGGCTGCGCAGGGTCGCGTTCCCGCCGAATTTCTCCCCACGCCCGGCGAACCGTCAATGCCGTGGCAAACTTGGAAGCGCGGCTTCCTCAACTACCTCGAGGCGATCGACGCCGAGGATTTTCCGCCGAAACGCAAGAGGGCGATTTTATTTTCATTTCTCGGCGATGAAGGCAATCGCGTCGTAGAAGCGTTCAACCTAGCGAGTCCAGCCGTCAACGCGGCACAAGATGAGTTTCAGAGGTTGTTGTCCGCTTTGGACACCCACTTCGCTTCCGCTCAAAACGTCGTAGTTGAGCGTAGAAAGTTCGCCATGAGGTTCCAGGGTCCAGAAGAGACCGTCCTCGAGTATCTTGGGGCGCTTAGACGCCTAGCATCGTTTTGCGACTACGGAGAGTCGTTGGAGAGCCGCGTCGCAGAAATGTTTATTTCGGGAATCCGTAACGCGGAAGTCCAAGATCGTTTAATCAGAGAGTCCGACGGAACTAAGGCACCTAGCCTCGAACGTGCTGTCCAGTTAGCGCAGCAGTTCGAGCGGGCTTCTCGTGATTGCGATCACTTCCGACGCTTGTCGTTAGACGCAAGTCCGAACACGCCGCACGTGGTCGATCGGATCCAAGATGGACGCGGTCGCGACCGGAATGGTCAACATGGCGGGCAGTCACCCCGCCACCGCGGGTCTTCTTCCCCGCGGCGTGAGCGTCTTCCTCCTTCCCCTTCCCCGTCAACACGCGAGCCATCTCGCTCCTGTCGTCCGAGGCGCGAGCCTCCCCCTCCTTCGTCGGGACGCGAGCTACGCGAGCGGCCCTTTCCTCCTTTCCCGCCGCGTCGAGAGCGCGACCGCCGGCAATCGCGAGCTCCCTCCCGACCGTTCTTCCGTGCGCGCCCACGTGATCCTCCCCCCGGGGCGCGTCGTGTCGTTCGCGACGACGGTTGTTTTTTCTGTGGCAGACGAAGCCACCCCCGAGATGAGTGCCCAGCATCGGGAGCCACATGTTTCTCGTGTGGCCGTGAGGGACATTTTGCAAATGTGTGTCGAAGCCGTCCGAGGCACGACCGGGATCATCGACAACTGGCCCTTCCTGCTGGCCGGCGGGTCTCTGCCCGCGGCTACTACGAGCATCGGCAAGCAAGGCCTGGTCCCACAAGGACTCCCATTCAAGGCATCACCTTCCCGGACTACGAGCTCCCAGCAACAATCTACACCGTCGCGCCGCCCGATGATTTTCCGGAGCGGTGCCGTTTCTGTGGTGGCCCCTGCCACCCGAGGAAGTTTTGTCCGGCCGCACACCGTCGCTGCTTCTCCTGCCAGAAGCAAGGTCATCTAGACCGTGTCTGCGAGAGTCGACCCCGGTGGCCACGACTCGACCGTGGGGGGCCTAGCAACCCTCCCACCGTGTTCGCGTCCGCCCACCGGAGGCATCCAGAGCTTCCTTCTGCAGCCCCGCCTGCAGTTCTTCTTGCTGCAGCCCTGCCTGCAGCCCGGCCGGCTCCCCCAGAGCCGCCTGTTCCTGTCCTTGGTCCGGCTAGCCCGGACACCACCAATCCAGATCCTGCGGGTCAACGTCCTGACCCTGGCCTGAGTCCTGAGGCCCCCCCTTCCCCTCCTGAGGGTCCTGTTCCAGCTGGGAGTCCCCTTCCCGAGGGTCCTGCTGAGGTGCAACCAGTGCCAGTGCAACCACCTGTGAGTGGGTGTTCGGTACCCATCACAACGCAGCCCAAGCCGTTCCCCAGACCGGAGCCACCAGAGCCCCAGGGTCCAGACGCCTCCGCGCAAGAGTGTCGTCGGCGGCTGCCAGACGTCCTGAAGGACTATTTTATTAACTCTTTTGGACTGGGTTCAAGATATTTGTGAACATTCAGTCAATTTTTTTTTTTCTTATCCAGCTTACTGCTCCAGCGCAGCCTTTTCCAGTGTGTGCTTTCCGCAAATCTTTTGCGACGTGCTTTTCCTTTTCATTAATTTCACATTTTCCAGTGTCTTGACATGGAAATGTCTTTAATTTCAGTACATTTCCATACTTCCCAACTGCCCTGCAGTTTGGCGTCAGTTTTCGGAAAAAAAAAGAGTCTATTCAATTTTCTTTCCTAAGAGAGGGAAGGATAGGTAGTTATTTTTTTTAAGGAAAGGAAAGTGTAGTATTTCAATTTTTTCATTTAAGTAGTTCTCGCCACACTAACCAGATGGCGCCACCGTTACACCATTGTCCGTGTTATCAGGGTTGCGTCCCCGTGGCGCTCAACCCCCACGTTGTTAACCGTTAAATAAATGAGTTACGACCCAGCCACCGTCGTCGTCGGACGTCTCTCTCTCTCCGTCCGGGGCTCCCGCGCCCGGCCCCGCCGGCGCCCGCCGTTCACCTCTTCGGCATGTAAGACCCCTCGTTTACGCAGGCCCACGCAGGCCCTGCTCTTCTTTATTTTCACGGGTGACCGATTTTATTCACTACACCATGCAAATCCGATTCCGACTTTGTGTATGTATGTATATGTATGTATATTTGAGGCACAATCTCTTTGTAACGAGAGTCTTGTAAGACATGCCAATAAAAGCAAAAAATAAAAACTAAATAAAAAAAGGACAACAACGAAAGAGAACTGGTTAGCACGTGTGTCCAAAGTTCGCCAACCGTCACTTTCGCACAGTCAAAGTTAATCAGTTCACATGACACCGTCGTTTTAAGTGAACGCTTGCCCCTCCAGCCAAAAGTAAAGCAGCGGCTATTGGCCATCTTGGTCACCTTGGTCGTCTTGGTCACGACCCCGATTTTTCACTCGAGTCTGCCACCATGCCTCGAGCCTCCGCTTGGAGCATGCTACATGGATCTGTTCGTTGGTGAAACCAAGTGCCTGCTCCAAGCGGGCACCCACGACAGGCGTTGGGTGTAGCGCCCTGCACGCAAGCAGCAAGTGGTCGATTGTCTCTTCGCCCGCTCCACACGCACTACATACCGTGTCAGTCACGCTGCTATCGTACTTGCTTCGGTATAGGCGGGTACGTAGGGCACCACCACGGGCCTCTATAAGTAGTCGACTGCCCAGTGTGTTCCCGCAGAAAGTCACCGGGGCAATCTCCGTCTTCAGAGACGCGTACATGTGCATGGAAGGGTGTTGTAGCATGCCGCTCATCCAACGGTCCCTCTCAACCCTCTTCACTTCCTCCCGCACTGTGCTCATCCACTCCTTTTCTGTTTGAGGTTCAGTGGCCAAGCTGAAGATCTTAAACTTTGTCCCAAGACAAGTGACTCGCTTCCTCCACGTCGAGTTGATATGCTTCAGGTGAATGTACATAAAAACTCGCCTGGCCCACCGGTCTCCGTTCATGTACCGGAGACGTGTGTAGTACTGAAGCTTGCTGTTTGCCTCCCGCGCTTCAAAGGAAGACCAGCCGACATCGCCCTCTATCAGTTCATTGGCTACTTGTCCATGACACCCTAGTGCCTGTCGTCCGACCTCCCTTTGGCGCCGCTCGAGATATGTGCGTAGCTCACTAGGAACACATATGACTGAGTTTCCAAAAGTCAGCCCGGGCACAGCCACAGCCTTCCAAAGTTCTCGGGTGACAATGTACCGGACACAGCTCCATAGGCTCCGTTTGTTTCTAGGGAGGCTCAAGTGAGGGTGGGTGCAACTGCTAGATCGGCGATCACGGGACATGGACGCCATTTAATTGCTAAATTTTGCAGGGAGTCTATGGGGCAAAGGGTCGTTTTATTTCCTAACTCAGGTCATAAAAGCCCATTAAGGTGCTTGAATAATTTACACAAGGTATAAATGATTACTTTGCCATAGCCACCAGTTTTGTTGCGGTAGGTTAAAGGGACACTGACACCCCCCAAAAAATTTTTTTTATTTTTTGCCAGGCGCTTCATTATGGTGTCGGAGGACTACCCAATTAATATTTTGCAACAGAGTAGCGTATTTTTTTAATAAAGCCAAAAGACCCAACCTCTCGAAACCGAAACCGAAACCCGACGGAGGTCGGAGAAGTGGAGAGAAGAGAGTGAGTGGCGGAAGTCACGTGGCTACACCCGACCGTGCGTTTTCTTTTTTCTTTTTTCTCCTGCCCGTAGCAGACGACGTGCGGCGTACGGGAACTGTTCGCCGTAGGATTCTTTTGCAGTTATGTATGTTCCGCTCGTTGTTCTGTACTCCAAGATGGGTTGTTTTGTACATTGAGGAGTTGGAGATGAGTAGTGAGTGCCCGTGGTGAATTGCGATCGGCTCCGAAAAGAATACACCCAAGATGTTGCGTGACAGGCTCACATGTCCTCCGTCCGAAACAGAAGTGGCATTGTGCGACAGAGTTTCCGAAAGATCAACGGGATCGGGACCAATGGCTGGCTGCGATTCCTGTAGACCATTTACGGGCACCTCGGAAAGCGGACGCAACATGATTTATATGCTCCTTGCATTTTGTGGAAAGTGATTACATTGAGTTCGCAGGTGTCGAAAAGGAAATCCCATACCATTTAATTCAGCGACGTGTCGTCCACAACATTTGTGTCTTTTTTTTTTGTTTCTTTAGTAATAATTGTAAAAAAAAATGTAAACATAAAAAAATATTAGCAAAAAAAAAAAAAAAGTTTTGCGGGGGATCGAACCCGGCCCTACCGCGAGTGAAGCGGACGTCTTTCCCACTGAGCTACTGGGGCATATCAGAATTGGGGGATCTCTTTCCTTAGTAATAATTCAACCGATAAACTGTAAGTTGGAAAGTTTGCTGCCGATTTTCCTCTAGCAAAAGCACTCCCGGGTCGAAGTCGGGATGCACCACGCATTGGCGACATTCTCACCTAGTAAAGAAATCGTACGCGTGCATATTCAACTCGAAATAGACACGTCGTGCTTGACGTTTGCGCGAGCGATGTCTTCAGCCACAGAAGGGAGCGACGGCTCGGCGACGTCTTCGTGCAAATCGGCTTGGTGGTCGGGCGTGTCGTACGGGATGAATACCAGTTCTTTTGATCAGTCCCAAATTTCTCTTTTAAAGGCAGACAAAATTCGCCGGTACCGCGAACGACAGTTCTGAAATTGAGGTCCCACGCCCGTCGTCCCCTGCCATCGCCGTCCCCGCGAGTCCCACGATACGCGAAACGACGCACGCACAGAATGCTTCCGGTTGTCTGTGGAACTTTTTTTTTTTTCAATCAACGTATTTGCAGCTTTTTAGAAGCCACAAAAAATGGGTTTCATATTTTTTTCTATTTTTAATATTGAGTGTGTGCCTTCAGTGACCCACGCCTTTGATTAAATTTGGTGGTCGCATCGATACCTTAGAAAACGGCCCGTGACCGCGGAAAAGAGAGTGAGCGAGACTCGAACCGGCCAGTTCTTGATCGGCGGTTTTCGGGCGGAAAGAAACCGAATTTCGAGCCGCAAATTCTGTTCTGGGTAGTTGAGCTCTCATATGTCACGTACAACTAAAATCCTCGGCGAGCATATATACCCTGTCAGTGTCCCTTTAAGTATTTTTTTAATGCGAAAAATGGTAAATTCCGCCATTTTGGACGTTGCTGCTTGTCCGGCAACCCTGCTTTCTCCTCTCGACGTTTGCAATTCCCCGAGCGAGGAGGAAGCGAGAGAGGCTGCGCCAAGGCGTTCGTTGCTCGCAATGGGAGGCGAGAGGAGGAAAGGCGCATGGAGCAACAGAGTTGCAACAGAGCGGGCGTCTGCTCTAGTGCAGGCAACATTGGGGCATATCCTTTCCCGAATCCTCTCCCTCAGGCGCCGCCATTAAATTGCAAACGCTCTCCAGGTTTTGAGTTGCACCCACCCTCACTTGAGCCTCCCTATTTGTTTCCTCTCGCCGCAGCGCCATCTGTCGCAAGGCGGGGGTACCCGCAAGCAGACGAGTACACAATCCGGTCACGGCGCTGTGGTAGGCTTCTATGGGCCGTTTCCCCACCTGTCTATCTTACACCCTGCTCTCGTGTTCTGTCGCTCTCTTTTGCGATCGTTCACTCGGAACCCCGGGTGTCGGCGCACGGGATTTGCCACTCCTCCTCACCCACCTTTATCCCCTGCTGGCCCGTCTGCAATCCGTCTGCGTCATTCCGAAAGATCCCGCGTCCGTCGAGAGAGCACGGGAATTTCTCGCGTCTGTACTTCTCTTTTTTTTGTTGTTGTTTGGTCTGCTTCGTCGGGCGTTTGCCGCCAGTTTTGCGCTTGGCGGTCGACTACGATGGACAACGGCGAAGGTTATGAGGAGGATGTGCTGCTCACAACAATTCTGGTGTATAAATCTTCAACTTAGAAACTCTAACCAAGCTTTATTAAAAAGCAAAAATCCCGACGTTTCGGAACCAACTATCCTCGGAACGGAGAAAAACTGGCGGAGGCGCCTCCTGTTGGAGTCGTGGCACATCCAATGCACACGTGGCAACATAAACTGGTCGACGGGGACCCTTCCCAGCAGCTACGTTTCGGGGTTAAGAGGGATAATCCGGAAAACACCCGGGGGTGTTCGGGTTCGTGGGCAGGCCGTTCCGCGGGACAAAAACAGTCACCCGTGATCAAGGGACCGAGTTGGTTCCGAAACGTCGAGATTTTTGCTTTTTAATAAAGCTTGGTTAGAGTTTCTAAGTTGAAGATTTATTAATCATTCCTAACCAGACGGATGTCCGTCGAAAATGTTTACATTTAAACAATTCTGGTGTGCAAAGTGAAATGCAAACTGAGGCAGCAGCGTAGAAGAAGACGTTGGTGGGTGAGGCCGTTCCTCCTCGACCGTGAGGAGCACGGCCAAGCTTGTCGTTTGGCGGCCGAATTGCGCGCTCACGATGAGGAGTACTTTCGGGAGTGAGTATATTCCACACGTTCAACTAAAATTGCTCACAGCCAGGTAATGTTGCTTGTGACGTTAATAAGACCTAATTTCTACAGCTACATCAGGATGCCTCCGAGCGCTTTGGACACCTTGCTCGAGTTGGTGCCCGACAAAATCAGAAAACAAACACTAACTGGAGGAAAACCATCACGCCCGAACAGCGGCTAATTGTGACACTCAGGTAAGACAAGAAAGAGTATTCTGCTTAAATAACGAAATTAAGTGTTTTAGACTAAAAGTAATTAAAAACGCACTTCAGTATCGAATTAATTAATTTCTACGAGATCACTTCAACTGCTGCGGGCGTTAGGTACGTGTACGATGTAATAATGCGCGAACTAATTAAAAACTAAATAAATATTTTGTGTTAAGATATGCGTTTTCCCGCATTCCAATCGGAGATTTCTAGCCTGTCCTCTCTACAATTAATATTCTTATTTATGATTTTCAAACCTTGAGACTGGGCTAGTGAAGTTCGCTTCCTTCACAGGGTTTAAACATCATGATTAATACGCACCAGCTCGCCTTCACTTTGGCCATTCGTTCTGATAACTTTAATCTTTATTACGTGAGACGCAGGTTCCTTGCTGCTGGACAATAGGGAGTTTTCACTGACATAATTTTGTCCCCCATTTTGTTGTTGTGAGCTGTTTGGCGTGTGCCGAAGGCGAGCATTCCAAGGATTAACATGACCCCTTAAATGCATAGAGCAGAAGCTTATAAGTCTTCCCACGCTGGCATCTCCTCAACAGGTTGCGATGTAATCCTCTATGTTAGTAAATTCGTTTGGAAAAACAAACTAACAACAATATAGCGGAGTGACGTCTTGTGAAAACAACTTATACATCCGCGGTGCCTCATTTCACAACTGCATGGGCAGCTCCACAGTGTGGCATCATCCAAGAAACTTGCCAAGCACTCTGGGATGTCTCACAGCCACTGTTCTTGACATGTCCACAGCACGCAGATGAGTGGTTGCAGGTCTTTAACATAATGGCCTTTATTGAACTTGCGCATGGGGCATTTAAAGGGTAGCGTGTTACTTTGGGAGCATCAGTACGAGTGATGTAATGACTGAATCGTAAAAACAATTAGTTCAATATGGCAGAGCTGATGTCATGGTCTTCGGTTGATGCATTTCAGTTAGGTCACAGACACTGCAAAACAGTAGCATGTATAGCATTGTGCGAGAGGAAAAATAGCAGAACAATATCATTTACATAAAAATTGCTGAGCTCCAAACCAGCCAAGCAGAGAGCAGGAGGTAGGTACTAAATATTTAATTCTCTAGATTGCTTTTGGAATTTGAGGAGACCTGGAATTTCCCACACTGCCTGGGGGCCATGGATGGTAAGCATGTTGTGATCGAGAGCCCAGGCCGCACAGGCAGCCTGAACTTCAACTACAAAACGACGTTCAGCAGTTGATGCTTGCCATCTGTAATGCCAAGTACAGGTTAGTGCAATTTAACAATTTTATAGGTGATATTTTATTGTTTAAACGCAAGGATTTCACTTGTTGAATTGTCACTCGGGGTGACTGCCAAATTTCCTAAGTATTTTTTCTGCACTCCGCACTCTCTGCTTATACATAAAGTGAATGTGCACTATAAAAGCAATCAGCAGATTTGGCAGAGAAAAGCTTTTCGCACCAAGATTTTGATTTGTATAAAAATTTGCATGCATATCTTAATGCAATCTGCATAAAGATACAAAGTATTCTGCAACACCAACTACCAGGCTTATGCCATATCACATGTGGTACACAATTTATTTTCTAAAAATTCATCAATTTAACTAGCTGCATCTGAAGCAATTTGGCAAGTCGAGACCATTTCATAAACATATGCACGTATGCATATATCCATATTTAACTTCTTTTGCAGGTTCCTTTATGTGGAAATAGGCCATCATGGAAGTGAGAGTGAGGCAGGCATTTTCATACGCTCAGATTTTCTACAAGCTATTGCAGAAGGCCAACGGCGTCTCCCAACAGCAAGCTGGCTGGGGAGTAGGAAAGTCCCCTACTTCTTTGTCGGGGATGAAGCATTTCCCCTGAAGACGTTCGTAATGCGACCGTTTCTAAGAAAGAGTAAGAAAACGAGAGCGAGTTCTATTTTTCCGCTCACTGAGCTACTTAAAGCATTCATAGATGGTTTGTCTTCTAATCTTTGTGAAGAATGCAGTTCACTTGCTACGAAGCGCCATTGGCAGACGGAAATAAAACAGGAAAACACCGTATGCCGTTTGCTAACCGACTGGAAAAAAGTTAGTAGTGTCTATGAACCCGGTGCCGCGGCTAAGCAAGATTGGATGCAGGCTAAAATTGTGATTGTCTGCTATTTCATGTTGGAAACTATGAATTGATAACCCACAGTTTGTTTGCAAGTATCAAGTTGTTCTGCTGCCATACACAAGCTGATATCGACCGGTGGATGAAGTACTATGGACAAGCATGTCATGAGACCTTTCGCCATTTGCAATTTGGCGAGACATACTCACCAAAATATTGCACAATTGCAAACTCGCAAACAGGTCAAAAATGTCTCATTGATTTGAACATAATGTCTCAACTTGCACATAATGTATGTGCAAGTTGTGGTACCACATCCAATCAGCAGCAAAGAACATCCTCCCTGTCACCTTGACCAAAATTAGACCTCGGAACTGCGAACTTAAATGGAACCGGTGATGAAAAGAGGCATTCAAAAAGGAAATGTTTAATCATGTTATATTTTTGTCTGTCAATAGATCTCGCAGGAAGACCTCCCAGGGTCTTTAACCATTGGCTGAGCAGAGCCAGGAGGGTAGTGGAGAACTCCTTCGGCATACTGGCACAGAGGTCGCCATTCGCTGCAAAAGAAGAGACCACGGACAGAATTGTGGCCGCATGTGTGGTCCTCCATAACTTCCTGATGAAGCACTCTGAAGTGTCTGAACGCAGCTATGTGCCCCCTGGATCTGTGGATGGAGAAGACTGGGAAGGCGAGCTTGTCAAAGGACAGTGGAGGTCACAAGAAGACGAAGGGTCTGGTCTCACTGATGTTCCACCTCGGGGCACGAGATGTACCGAGTATGTATTAGTATGTTGGTATGCACGCTTGCCTCTTATTGTTTTTTTTGTGAAATTCCAGCCAGGCTTACAGTATTCGGGAGTACTTGTCTATGTACTTTGAGATGGATGGCAAAGTGCCATGGCAGGACAAGTACCTTGATAGACACTGAGCTGACACAGGTATTTCCCCTCACATCTCTTGATTATCAGGAAAATTACAAGTTCCATACATAGTGATGTCTCGTTAATACGAACCCCGTTAATATGGATACGCCGCTATATGTATGGACAACATTTTCAAGGACGTACTGGGTCAAAACATGAATTTGTCTTGTTCTTATGAACACAGGTGTCAATATTAACAAGACATCACTGTACTGCATGTAAACTTTGCTCATGAAAAATTTTTTAATGATGAAAAATTAAATTTTTTATATTACAGCCAAAATAAGTAACAATTTAGGATGATGTGAAACCGTATTGAAGATCCTTTTCCACAAAAAACATACTAAAATAATATTAGACAAATTAACTTTTGCAAGCAGTGACTTCAAAAATAATCTGTAAGAACGGGTCATGCGTCTGTATTGCCCCATGGTAATGATTTGATGTATACCAATCACAAAAAATTGTGCTCGCAAAATATTTTCTAAAACTGCAGTTCACACAACTTGTGAAATATCAAGCCTGCAAAAATACTCTTTTACAGTAACCACAGATATTTCCCAGGATTCATACCATGGGATATGTCCCCTATATGACACATGGAGATTGATTATTTGCAGTGGGAGGGTAACTTATTGTGTGTGTCTATGAAGACCTCTTTATGTCAAGTGTTACGATAGTGACTTCTCCTGTCCAAGTACTGTTTGCTGATAAAGCCTCGTTCTGCCTGATGATCTCTTCTGCACATATGGTCTTGCAGCAGATATAACTAAGTGCTTCAATAACTCATCTGTTTAAAATACAATTTATTTAAAACCTTATGTGTTAGGAATGCACAGAGTTGAAAGTTGCTGGATTGAACAGAAAAATATAATGAAGCCCAAATAAATGTAAATATTGCACTTAGGTCAACAATTAAAAAGGCAAAAAAAAAAAAAGACTGCAGGAGCGGCTCTGGTAATTCTGAAACTGAATAGAAAAAAAATATTGGCATTTGCCTTGCCAGACATTGAATCATATAATTTGTCTCTAGATTCATGTAAATAGGTATTAGCACTTGAATAAAGTAAGCAGGTGAAAGGTTATGCATTTACCAAAATATTTTCCCTTTTTGTTTTTTAAACACAGCCAGTGCATTTTTAGAGTACCATAGCACAAGGTGCTTACTGGTGAAGGGGAGTATGAACATTGTGTATGGTTAAATTGTTGGTATGGGATGGAAAGTAATGCATATAGTGTATTCCACTGAAATAATGTTAGAGTGAAATAGTTTTGAGTACCAAAATTGATGTTTTCTTTAAATTGTAAAAATTCTATTCTTTCCACTTTACTTCACCAATTGACTGCACAATGAGAAGCACATTTAACAGAGCTAACTAACACGTCAGAACAGACCAGGAACATGAGGAATATTACGAAACTTTGATATACTGTCGATGTTTGATAAAGATCAAACACCGACAGTAGTAATCGAATAGTAGTACCTTATTCGAAGCTGTAATTGAAAGTTCCAAACAGTGACAGAAGCCTGCTGTAGCAATCCGCACGAGTAGCGGGGCCTGAGCCAGTATAGTTTCAGTATTAATACATAAAAAGAAAAAAAATTAAAAAAGCGAAATTAAGCATTCTAAAAACTTGATCCATGGGCTGTGTTGCTAAATAGGCCGGCCTATATTCCAGTGCATGCAAAAGTAATTTATGTGTCTTTTCTTATAGAACCATGCAAATCTTATTTGTGATGCATGTGGTCTGTCGGGGTTCGCTCCTGCACCCTTCTTTTTTGAAATTCATACGCAATTTTGTCCATTTCATAGAGAGCTGCCACCTGCTCCTCCGCTCCAAGAATCCTCACTTTGGCAGCAAGTGCCATGCAGTGAAAGTGCACACTGTCCACATTCGCTTCCCCTCGCTGCCGCCTCTCGTGGAGTTCCCTAAGCCTCCTGATGCAGTACTGCATGGTATCTTCACAGGGGTCATGCTTTCCGCAAATGGAAAGGAGTGTAAATTTTCCGTGTTGTCTTGTATGTTTCTTTTAACTCTTGAGTTTGATTAAAGTGAATGACTGATTGATTTATGTTGATTTAAGAGCATAGCTTACTTAGAGTCTCTGGATGAAGACAACCTGGCTCTCTTTTGTTTTGGTTTCGTTGCCCCGACAGCTGACACTGCCACACTGTAAATAAACATATGCCAAGAGTAGCAACAATGTGTCTCGGGGAGGGAGGGGGACCTTATTTTTTTTAACGTGAAACATTCTTTGGCTACGTTTAAAGCCTGGCTGCGAGGGTCGGTGCTGATTGGTAAACCGGTGGGAGAGGAGTGAGGGGTGCGTTGCTGATAGGTTAAAGGGGAGGTCACGTGACCAGGGGTGCAGCGGGTTAGAAAGTTCTGGAAGATCAGGGTTATCATTTCAAGTGCATACATTCCACGCATTAAATTATCTGATGAACAACGCTGTGAACGTAGGTGTCTGGGTGAACAGACTAGACATGCTGCTAAACGAATTTTGCTTAATGTATGTGGTGCTAGAACGTTTCACATATGCAACACAATTGCCTAGCAATTCATTTTCAATTGGGTCAACTCTGAAATTGTGGGCATGGCTATGGAATCCCAAAGGGCAGCTGCCATCTTGGATCCCCGTTCAGTTGCCCCTATTAGTAATTCAAACAAAGTAAACATTACGGTGTGGAAGCCCATGGTTTCGATTTCCAAGCTCGATTTTCGATTTCCAAGCTCCAAGAGATTTTCTGCCAGAGCGGCAGAAAATCTCTAGCTGATAGAGGGCGCGAGAGTCGCACCAGCCACATCAGCAACATGGCGGCGGCCTAGGAGTGTTTTTGGAAAGGTGTATACTTCAAGCACTTTTCAGCTCGCAGCTGCAGAAGCAACAAGTGCAAGCTATCCCACAATCCATCCTTTAAAATTAGCTATATAGCTCCTACGGAGCAGAGTAGCGCAATCCTTTGATCCGCGTGTTTCGCCGACAAGATGGCCGACTGAGCAGCTCGGCGCGAGTCACGTGGTACTCAGGGTTCCGGGAGGCGGCCAGGGTTGTAAAAGTTACTTAAAAAATATACCTAAGATACAGTTACAGTTACTCATACGAAAATGTACCTAGGTGCGTATCTAGCTACTCGCTTAAAAATGTACCTAGGTACCGGTACAGTTACTTCAAAGGTACTTTTTATTTTCACGTCAAGTATTTTTCTCAAATTTGTCACATTATTATTGGAAGTAAATCCTTTGTATACTGGGATGTACACCAATACAAGTTTGATAAACGTTCTTTATTGATGTCACTGGGAGAAATAAGGCAAAACGCTCTCACCAGAGCATTCGAAGACTTTGTCTTTTTCACTTGAGTGCTCGATTTGACCTCAGAATCAGGACTTCTTCGAAATGTTCATCCGACATCTTCGATCGCAGTTTGGTAGCAATTGTTCCTCCTATGCTAAAAACGCGCTCCACCGCCGCACTGCTTGGAAGCCCCGTGTTGAATTTAAGAACACGCTTTTCAGCAGCGGCATGTGCTTGAGACAGTCCAGACTTCTTGTCGGAGCAAGTTTGGTGTACTGTACGAACTCCTGCTCCCATGAAGCAGATGAGGACGATGTTTCGAAGTTAATGAAGTGCTCACAGTCTTCTTCATCCTCACCACTTTGTTCGCCTGACGACGCTTTTTCTATAGTTCGTTCTTTAGATAATCCCAGACCCGCTTCCGTTCCACATCGTTGTCTATCCATGTAACCTTAAATTTTGAATGGCATACGGCAGATATTATCAAATGTTTTTCTTCCTCCATACCTGCAAACCTCTTATTGATCGCCGTGATTAAGCTCTCGACAACCGGGCGGCAGTACCTCAAGTTCTCCGTCAGCAACGCGGACATTTTTTTGTGAAGTGAAGCCATGTAGGCAGGAGATATGCCATTAACATGCTGTTTTTGCGCTGTAGAAGAGTTATAGCTTGTGCGAAAGGTGTAAACACCTGAACATACTCATTAATAAAGTCAATGTCTGATTTCGTGAATCACGGAATTTTAAAATTCTCACAAACTTCCTTCAACTTTCCCTCACTGTGAACAAGCATTCCGTGAAGCGATTTCAGGCAATCGTATGTAGAGTTCCACCGCGTGAGGACAGGCGTGGGCAAATATCCTTCACAGCTTGAAGAGATGGCGTCAGCAACCAAATTAGACCTCGCTTGCTTCTTCCATAATGCCGAGCACTTGCTGAAAGGATCGGAGTTGAGTCCTCACGTGCCTTACTCTCACGCTCCAATTGGCTCACCAAGGACACAGCTTCCACTGTTTACGACGTCCCGCTCAAACACGCTTGTTGACGTGGCTTGCCCTTCAGCGCCAGCACTGGCATCGAAGCCACCGGCTGGCCCAGAAGACGTCGGCCGCATGGAGAAACGAAGAGTCGAGTGCACGCGCACCTAACCTTCGCAATGCAACGACGAGCGAAAGTCTTCAAGCTTTCACGTTTTTTCTTTCGTTTTTAGGAAGGAAGAGAAAATTTTAACGCGAGCGCGTTTAGGAGCTCGTGTCACAGAAATTCCGTCGGATGTCGGTGGCGTCGGTGCCGTGACGGGAAATTCCTGAATGGTCGATAAGGTCGTGACGTCACAGCCACATGACTTCGCGCGGGAGTTTCAAACAACCCTCAACGCTCATGCGAAACGTGACGTCACGCGTGGAATGAAGGTGGTTAAATACATACGAATTAATGGTCGCCGCAAGTTTCAAATTATCTGACTTGATAAAAAAAGAATTTACGCAGGATCGCTCCCACGATCCTTCGGTTGCGAGCCAGACATGCTACCGACTAGGCAACGGAGGGCTTGGGAATGGCACTGCGAACCTGCCGTCATTAGAGTGCCTCGATGTCTGTCTGTGTCAGGGTAAAGGCATTATTGCATCGAGTGTTGTTAGCGCGTGCCGAGCAAACACATAAGTAAACCTTGTGGGGCAAAATGGCATCAAAGCACTGGCAAAAGCTCCTCGATCACGCCGGGAGTGTTGTATCATAAGAACTAGGTCGTTGTGTTTACTCAAGAGCATGAGAAGCGATTGAGAAGGCCGTGCGAACGGGGCCCGATAACCCTATCGCGTTCAACTCTTAAAGGTGAAGGTTAATCGTCCTCTCAGTTTTTTTTCTTTACAAACATTTTCAGTTTTGTAAAGTGCGAAATTTGAGTTCGATTTATTGCGTGGAAACACTACGTGAAGTTAAATTGCTTGACGACTGTAATTATAATTTATTTTCAGTTATATGTTACATTGTATTTTCTACGATTTTGACGAAGTGAATAGAAAAGTACCTGTAAAAAGTAACTTCACTTAGTTACAAGTTACTGCAAAATGTACCTAAGATACAGATACAGATACTGAGAAATGAAAGTACCTAGGTTTGTACCTCAGGTACAACAAAAGGACCTAGATACCGATTTACAGTTACTTGTACCTAGGTACTTTACAACCCTGGAGGCGGCCCGCCCTAAGGGAGAATACATGGAGATCGACTCAACACGGCTGATTAAGAAATAAATGACAAGTTCACACTTTTCGAAACCAGTCTGTCGTGAAGTTGGTAAAGCACTAAACACTTTATCAAAGTTTTAATAATATTGGATGTGTGTGAAAATTGTGAGAAGGCAATTTCCAAGGCAATGGCGTTTGAAGCAGACGATTGTTTTGCGCAGCGAAGATGGGCTTTTTGGGGGTAGGCCGGAGCGGGTCACGTGAACGGTGTGACGTCGCCGCGTCGTCTGCTGCATGATGCCGCTCGGGCAATTTTTAAAAAAAGTTACGTCCTTACGTGGCACGGAACTTAGCGTAAATTATTCTAGAATGTTCCATTATTATGTCAAAAACTATTGTCGTTCCGTACATCCCCACAATTTTGAAGAAACAGCGATTTTCCCACATTCCCCATGAATTTCTGACCGGAGTATGAACCTCCAGGAGTTTGCCGCTAGTCGCCGAGAGATGGCGTTCTAGATGGCGGTACTCCCTGTGGTACTCTGCTCCGAAGGAGCTATATAGTGCTATAGCTAATACCATGCAAGCACTCCTTCAGAGATGCACATCTCAAAAGATGCACATCTCAAAGCCGTGATCCGGTGCCTGTACAGGGGCGGATGCAGGAATTTCTTGAGGGGGGGGGGGGGGGGGGTCAGGTGTTAGTCAGCGTACCATATGTTTAGGAAACCCCTCTCCCTCGTTTCATGCCCTAAATTTTACACATGCAGAAATCAAGATGGGGGTCAGGACATCCGGATATCCCCTCTAAATCCGCCCCTGTGCCTGTATGCATGCAGCCTTTGCTGTCCTATAGGCCGAGGGAAAAATGGAACATAGAAAGTTTAACATAGTCAATTGAAAAAGGGCCTATGCATTTATCAGGCTGCCTTAGAGCAGAGCAACTTTTTCCCTCATGCGACAAGAATGTAGCAGATGGCAACTTGGTCCCCCTATGTTTACATGTGGCAACCAGTGTACTAAATTTTGTCAGCATTGTCATAATTATACAATTATCCCGCTATGAACACACAAACTTACACATTATTGACCTGCTATTATATTTTGAAATAACCCTGTGACCACTATTTCGACCTCTTGAATCACTAGCATGCAAAAGCATATGCAACAGCAAACGAGAACAGGGAATTTCCCCCAAGTAATCATCACTGCCACAACAAGGGGGTCACATGATATTCATATATATCACCTTCCTGCTTGACTCACCAAGGAACACCAGGCTGATACCATCCGGTGCTTCTTGGTGAGCCAAATATTCAGGAACCTCCAGATTGAACTCGGAAACTTGTGTCGCAGTGACTACAACTCTTCGGCAACCTCAAAATTGCACACTGTTTACAAAAATTCCGGCGCCGCCCGCATCAGGTGTGGGCACTGCACCTGCACATAAACCGCGTATACAGAAACAAGATTCACATGAAATAAAGTGTCTGCACATGTACTGCCGATAGCAGTGCCACCGCAGCGGCGTAATGTCGGAGCCATGCTGGTCTTTTACGAAACACGGGGAAATTCCTGCACCACCCAAAAGATGATTTATAATATTTTAACACAAGAGCAAAGAACTGTCATGTGTGCACAGGATACAGTAAGAAAAATAGTGGAAATATGGGAAAACTTACATGTCATCGCCCTCTACAATGATCTCCTCAACGTCTTCATATGGAGGCTGATCATGATGAATGCTGAAATCAAGAGATGAATATACCCCGGTGAGTGACCACACACTGCAGCTCTGAGAAAGTATCAACATATTTGGAAATAAAAATAAACTATCACAGAGGTTGGGGTCCATGAAAACCGGGTTAGGGCGATCGCGGCTTTTTTTTTTTTTTTTATAAAATATTTATTTCAGACACTATACTTCCGCCGCATTCTCGGACGCATGACTGCTATTTATCACATTAATTGCATTGTAAAACAACACAAGCCCATTCGGGTTGATCCGGAAATTAAAACAAAGAGTACCAATTTCACAGCACTCACGGAGGACTTGGTGTTGTGGGGCTTGCCGTCGTGACGTTCGTCCAAACTCTGAAATTAATCGAGTGGTGATCGCATACGTCCGACTAGCATACAGGGAAAATTGTAGTTTACCGTGCTTCCTCATTCTCGCTGTCGACCAGAGCCCGCATTCGAGCGAAGTAGGCCCACCTCACTTTTGGAACTTCGCTGGCTCCTGCACCGCTCCGCTGTCTGTTCCGAGCATAAGCTTTGATTCTGGTGTATTTGTCTCTCGCATTTTTGAATTTACTTTCCGCTACGTGACCTGTATCAAGGCGGCCCGATATTAAAACAAAGATGATCAATCGGTCATAGTCTACCGCCAATGCGAAAACTTTTCAACTTACCTTCCATGCCGAATTCCGATCCAATTATCTTCCAGATGCTCGATTTTAGTGTTTTGTTCTTGTAGTTCAGATGCCGCTTATCGTATAATAGAGGGTAGTCTTCCACCAGATCCAGATGAATCTCCAAACTAAAAGAGGGACCGAGTTTCGTTTCGCACGACATTTTTTGGCGCTTGCTGTCTGCTTCGTCTGCTTTGCGCGGGTCGGCGGGAGGTGCACGGGAGCACGAGTGCACGGGAGAACCCCATCAATTCCGTCCGGAAACCGAGCGAAACGTCATGTCCTGTCGCTCTCTCATTGGCTGCGTCGAGGGAGAAAGTGGGTCTTGAAGCGTCGTCTCCACTTGCGACTTGGGACAGTCGCTGGAGCGACAAGCGACTGGCGACCACCAGTGTTCACACCTGATTCAGCGACCGACGAGTCGCCAGGCTCGCTGCCAACTTAAGGGATAGTAATCAGCACCTTTTCGAGCCGGCTGAAAGGTTTTTCTGATCAAAGGTGTCGGCAGGAAAAAACAAGAAAACGTAATGGTGCTTCGGAACGTAAAACAACGGCTATATGTGCGCTCCCTCAACCGTGATATGCGTACGTACCTGCCATGCTGAAAATGTCGCCGATCTCGTTTTAGGCCTGTAGCTTTTTCCCCCGATCCTTGTGGTCGGGGTGCCGCTTATTATTCAGGAACAAATAGTATTTGACAGCATTAATAAGAGCTTCCGCGGAGAACTCCATGCCAGTGACCGCCGCCGTGCGGGCGTCGCTATTTCCCGCGGGAAGCAGTGCCGGATGTAAACAAACGCACACAACACTTCCGACGAGACTGATTGGCTCCGCCGTCCAGCGACTCGGTTTTGCGACTTGAGAAATCGGTCAGGGAGCGACTGCCCAAAATCGGTCGCTACCGACCTGTTTTGGTCGCTTTGCGACCAAAAACCAGTCGCTAGTCGCTAGTCGCTCCAGCGGCTGTCGCAAGTGTGAACGGGCCTTGAGTCGTCGTCCTCGCCGCGTCGCCGCGCGACTTTTTTCAATACAAAATAAACAAAAAATTCCCCCCACGACGCGCGTCTTTCCGCTGTGTGAATGCATTCACACAGCGGAAAGACGCGCGTCGTGGGGGGAATTTTTTGCTTATTTTTGTATTGAAAAAAGTCGCACGCCGAGGAGGACGACGCAGGGAGACGACGCTAAAGTGAACTAGAGGAGGCCTCGGAACCCAATTTTTCCCTCGACGCGCGCGCTTTAGCCAATCAGCGACCGTCCGGACGAGACGTGTCGCCCTTTTCCGGTTAGGACATGTTTTCGCTGTTTTTATTTTCGACCCACAATGAAAGCGAAAAGGCAGAGGGGTCGGGGGATTCGTGCACTCGTCAAACGTGGGTGGAAGCATTTCTGCGTGAAAAGAAGCAAGCTGATTGGAACATCTGACTGTGAGCAGTGTTTTGTGCGCGTGGTACGACGCCGTGAAACTACTCCTCATCGTTTGCGCGAAAGCTGCCAGCGAAGTTCGCGGTGTGTTCCGACCTCCGACTGTGCGGGATCGATTATTCCCAATATGTTCTGTAGTCTTTGTGCGCATCCACCTCTACGGAATGCAAGTTTTCCATCGAAAACACTCTCTCACAAGCTGCGTGCAGTGTTAAAGGTTACGGACGCGAAGGCTCTGGGACGCGCCGACGTAGCACCGTGCTTTGTTTGCACAAAAACGCGGCAGAAGAGCACCTTTTGAAGCTGCCCGTTTGAGTCCGTGCCTTTCGCCAATGCTGTATATATAGGGTTGTTCGTTTTCGGGTAAAACCCGATTTTTACACCCCGAACATGTTTTAGGAAAACCGGGTTAAACCCGATTTCTCCCCGAATTCCAAAACCACACAACCAACCTATTTATTTTTACGCCGTACGGAGTTAGCGGTGCACACACGCTAGCTACCCTACCTCGGGACCACAGTGGCCTATAGTTCATTTCGCACGCTGCGTGCAGCACTGTGGACGCTACACGTCTCTCAACCGACTGCCCAACGAGCGCATGCCTAGCCCACCGTGACATTCTACGGAGGCCGGCTGAAGAGCAGCGACAATAGGCGTTAGGGCCTCGGAGGGACATTTCCGTCCCCCCGCTGTGCAAGCGGAACCGCCTTGGCACGCCACGTAGCTTCGGCCCTGCTGCACGCAGCTTGTGAAATGCACTATCAATCCTCCTTCGACCGCTGTTTGGTCTCGACGCCCAGCCTGGTCTCTCCGGTAGCATGGCTATCTCGCTGGTGGTCTACCTTTCTTACGAACAACGTCCAAGCCAGTCAGTCGAGGTAAGCAGATCTGGAAAAATATCTGATCGAAAAAGACCGTCCCTCAAACGGTCCGGGTTTTTGTGGACACCCGAGGGAGAGGAGGATTCCCTGAGCAGTGCTTCCCCTGAAGCGACCAACAGCAATCGGACCAGCGGAGCTCTCCCCGAAGACGACCATTATCCCCCACATTCGAATACTATAATGGGGCAGAAAGCCTGTAATACCCTCCAATAAAAAAAAAAAAAAAAAAAAAACGAGTGCATTATTTAGTATATTTGCAAATTTAACCCAAAAAATACCCGAATTTCAAAATGTTTCTACAAAGAACCCGATTTCTCACCGATTATTAGCTTGAAAAGTAGCACCCGATTTTTACCCCCCGAATTTAAAAATATATAAAATTCGAAAACAAACAACCCTATGTATATACCCGGAGTGAGTGTAAACTAGGGTGCCTTCATGTGCGCTTTGCTTAGGGTGGTGGCATCTCGCCATTTTGTCCCACACGTTTATTTTTATTTTTTGTTCAGAAGCGCGTGAAAGAGCGTGCCCTAGCACGCGTTCGTGGCGCTGGCTGTGCTATGGCGACATTTTGTTTTCGTCGATTTCTTTGTATTTTCCTTGTGAGCGCGTGCTGTCGGCATCGGGTACTGCAAAGGCTGGCGTCACCCTAAACAGAAGGACATTGAGGCACCCTAGTGTAAACGTATATGTATCCATCGCCGTTGTCCATTCACTGAAGACGGTTGTCTCCCACCGCATATGCAATCGCGAAGGCAAGGCAACAACAATCGTGCGAAGCAGACGAATAAAAAAATTCCGTGTTCTCTCGATAAACGCGAGGTTACCCGAGAAGACGCCGCCGTCGGGTGGCCCTGCCTGTATTTTACGACGCCGGCGTTGACGTCGACCTCAACGCGCGTTTTTTGCGCAGTGTGAATGCGCCTTCATAGCAGAGAGCCTCAATCAAGGCAGAGTGTGTTCAACCCAAATCATGGAGAGCGTCCGCAATTTAATGGCGGCGTTAGAGATGGCGTGTTACGCGCTTTTTCGCGTTCAAACAATACTTATCCTATCGAAAGAAAAATGAAGTTTAAAGAAAAATGTTATTTTATTCTCGCGTAAAATATTCAAGCATCTCCAGGGCTGTTTATAACCGGAGTTATGTTCTGACATTACATCCCCCCCCCCTCCCATACACACACACCCCTTTTCTTATTATATATATATATTTTTTTTACTTTAGTCTGGACCATCGTCACTATAACGTTGGTCTGCACAGCATTCCTGGTATGGGCATCACTGCCTTTTGCGACCCTGTGAGCCTGGATAAACCCCCCGATGTACGAGTAAAGTAATATTAGTATTATAGAGCCAGAGCAAAATTTTCAATTTATTGGCGCCCATAAACACGTAAGCCTGGGTGAGCAGTTGAACACACTCTTATTTGAGGCTCTCTTTCTCCAAGTGTATCAGAGTGTAAAACCGAAATTTTTATTGGTTCGGCTCCGGTTCCAGTTCACGGCTTTTGGTTCAGTTCCGGGGAGCAAAAATAACGGTTTGAGCCGGTTCGAACTGGTTTGAACCGCTAAATTGAGAATATATTTTCGGCGTTGTTTTAGCAATAGGCAGGCACTATGTCAAGCGTGAAAGGAGTACCTCTGTAGCTTTTTGTCATTCGCACAATCCATTTTTGTTTTCAGGTACCAGAAATAAGAAATTCCGTTATTTAATTTCAAGAAAACAGTAAAAAAAAAAAAATCTAGATTAACATACAAAACGTCGTGTTTTTACGAATCAACATCTATTTGTTTACCTCAGTGGCATATATTTTACCTGAACCAAAAGGTTGTCCATCTCGTAGGTTGCCTAAAAGAGCCGTGATTGGTACCAGTGTTGCGGAATGGGCACCTTCATTCCATTCCAATTCCATTCCGGGGAAATAAAGTTTTCGATAATTCAATTCCTTTCAACTCCTAAGAATGGGGACACTGGGCCCATTCCCACTCCTGGAATGGCTTTATCGTTCCATTCCATTCCTCTAATTCCTAAACGTAAAAATTGGCACTTGACAGCTACATTGCGTTGCAGGGTTCGGCAGAAATAGTCAAAAATGTATTTGAAAATAGAAATACTGGCATAGATGAAAATAGTAGCTAAAATACTGATACTCAAATATATCTGTAAAAATCTACCGCGATACATATCGGAAATACGTTTTAGAAAGAGTTAAAAAGTCTTTGGAAAATCAAATACAGGAATACATTTTAGGGAGGGCAGAAATATGAATACTGATAATGCAATACATTTTTCAAATTTCTTTGAGACGCAAACTGAGATGAGGCTTTAAGTTTGAAGCGGAAGCTCTTTTTTTATCCCAAAATTACTTTCCCGCGTGCTTGGCGCTTCGCCTTAAAGGTAGTGGTTCCGAACGAAGTGGAGTCTTCAATGGGTTCAAAAAACGCTCCATCAAGGATTGACTGCGGTCCCTTTCTTGGAATCTTGTCTTTCTGACCAGTGATGCGAAAAGACTTCGACCTCTAAATAAATTCCATCAAAACATCATCTCTTCCCTGTCGAATAAGGGCGCCCCTGTCAACACTGATCAAATGACGTCACGGCGGAATGAACTAGTATTCTTGTATCTGTAGGTGTTGCCTTGAACATGAAACTTTACCCACCCTGCTGTATGAAAGGACAATACGAACTTTCGTTGTAGGTGACCTCGTTTAAGACCATGCAGGCAGTTGCATTCGGAATTTTAGAGAATAGGGTGGACCACCTGAAGCATCCTGGAGCACATGTCTTATCTTCTGTTACGGTTGAAAAATCGATACGGTGGCATCCCTGTTGTGACAGTCCTACCTGCCGACCTTCCGCCTCCAACGCATGAATGTCAGTCCTCAAGTTTCGGCTAGCATCATCCAAACAGAGACCTGTGGATTGCGACCTGAGATGGCCGGCACAGGTGTGAGCTCTCCGAGAAACAGCGCGCTCGTGAAGAGTCGCAGGTGTACGAAGTCTGAGTCGGCACAGCGAGGCCACGTCTGGCCTCCTTCCTGGGTATCGGATCACCAGAGCAGCGGGTCAGGTTCACGTCGACTGATGACGTACCCTTGAGCCGTGCAACAGGCGCAGACGAATTCGGATCTGTGTTGAACTTCACTGGTGAAAGGCGCCAACGCCGCCCCCTTCCCTCCCCCTTTGTTCTTTGCTTTGACGCTTGTTTTTTATATTGCACTTTTTTTGCTTATAAGTCTGTTAGGGCTCCACGGGTGTTTGCAGTTTCCCGCTTATTTTATTTCTTAACAACTGACTCGATGACGAACTCAATATAGCTAAACGTAAAAAGAAAAAAAAACGAAAAAAAAATAATGAATAAAAAAAATATATACAGAACCGGGCCCATTCCATTCCCATCCCATTCTGGGAAAAAGGCATCTAATTCCATTCCCATTCCATTCCCCTCACCGTTGCCGCCATTCCATTCCCATTCCATTCCGGGGTCGCGAAAATGCGCAATGATTCCGAGAATCATTCCAACTCCGGAGTGGCAACTCCGCAACACTGATTGGTACAACTTTGCATCTCAGTATTAGAAGTTGAATCTTAGTTGCGCTCTTGAGCTTAGGAATTAATTACAGTGCATAAAATCAGGAAATGGGCATCCTCGCCATATCTAAAGAGAAATCTTGTTTATAAACTACATTTCGCAATATATATGATGAGGATGCAACTGGTCTAAAAGCAGCTAGTATTTGCAAAAAATGTTACAAACGTTTAAGGACAGGCCCTTTCGCAATTTTTTGCTTGGCAACAAACTCAGTGGCGCCACTCATTGAGTGGCCCCGGCACACTTCCGATTCACGTATATTTCCAAATTTTCGGCTCATCATTCTTTCATTGTAAAAGTGAATTAAGTCTGACAGTGCTGCACTGGCCATCTACAGATGATAGCGTGTATATTTGAGTTCCAACATACTGTGAAACCCGCCGCCTAGTTCAGAACTAGAAGGGGTTGGGGGCTATTTGCACACCGACGGCACCACGTCTCAACTCATGCGAGAAAGAGCGAATAGAAGCTCTGAGAGCCAATCGCAAGGCTTGCTTTCCTGACTAACATTGTTTACACTCAGCACCGTGATACAGGCGAGTAACCTTCGTACTCTGATCAAATCAGGCCTAAAATAGCGCGCTCGCAGGTGAACATTTTCGGCATAGCTTGGCGTTTGCGGTTTGTTCTTGACAAGATGCCGGTCAATTCAATTTGCAAGTAAGCATCACCTTTGCTAATTCGTGATTTTTGTTAAATATAACAGAGTAGCAGCGGCGTGAACTTTCCATTCTCCCGGGGGGGGGGGGGGGGGGGGGGGGGGGGGCGAAAAATGGCAGGCTGAAAAGTTTTTTTTTTTTTTTGGGGGGGGGGGGGGGGCTGCTTTTCCGCGCATTTTTTTTTACACCGGCAATTATCAGTAGTTTATTTAGGGGGTATTATTTACAGCGTATGTATATATCGCCATGTGTCCGTCGCTGTGTGCCAATGTCAATCATCGTGCAAGCGTAGCCGTGTGTTCATCGCCCGTACCACGGCGCATGCGCCGGCGAGCACAGATCTGAAAAACAAAATGCTTGTGCCAGCTGCGAAGTTGTGGGGGTAGAACCCAGGCCCCTGTGCTTCTGAAGCAGTAATCCACTTGGCCACGAGTCTTTTCTCTTTAATACATGGAAATAAAGCCTGCGGCTGCAGAATATCATGTCAACCGCTCGTTAACAAGGCAACGCACAAAACAGTGTTCGAACTCAACAGAGACTCAACGCTCATTATCAAGACAACTCACAAAACACTGTTCAAAGTTCAAACGAACAGAGGCTTAAGCAAGAAAACACTTTGGTCAAGCAGGTATGTACAGTCAAGGAGTTTTACAGATGGGGCAACTACACAGGTTATCCTGCAACATGAAATATGTTTTCTCTGACAGGTGTTTGATAAAGTCGTTCGCCACAAGCTCGTTACATGGCACGTAAACAGCGTGTCGCTAAGGATCATGGCCCGGGGGGCCTCTGCCCCTTTCCCCGAATCTCATTAGGGAAGGCACAAGCCCCGATCCTCCCCCTCCCCCCCGTAGTCTACCCCTATGCAGAGTAGTATTTTATACTCTACTCGACATTTGCCGCTACTAGTCTGGTCACTTTCTGACGGTCTGCATGCACAATCTTCATAGTTTCTACACGCGCCCCTGTGTACTTTATTTTTGTCCAGCTCACAGACACATAAAATTATTGTTCATCACATAAAAGAGGCAACAACAGACTTCTATAAGTTTTACAAGTTAAATTTGTATAAGAAACCCACAGTTATTTAGATTAACTTCTATAGAAAAAAAATTGTTTAAAGGGGCCGTGCAATCATATTTAAGCATCTACCTTTTTTGCGGTTTCCACGTCTCTTGGGGTTCGGGCAAGCCAGCGGTCACGGAGAGAGTAGCTAAATATCAGTGCGTCATATTTTAACCGGACGACGCGGAAACCTCCTCCACCGACGAGGGCGACCCACGGTACCGAAAGCGCGCAAAATGTGACGTCTTTGGTCCTGGGCTTGCCACTGGTCAAAGCCGCTAAGAGCTTTTCTTTAGTCGAGATACAAAATAAAAGTGTCGCGAACCGTTTTAATTATGTATGAAAGTAGTTTTTGTTCACTATTTTAGATCAGAAAAGAAACAAATGCAGTTTAGAAAGTACGGAAACGAGAAATGACCCGACGACATACCCCCCACCAAGCGGCGGAGAAAAACGGCGCATACTAGAAAAGGCTAGTGGGATGAGGCTACGTCGAACGAGGAGCGTAGAAAGGTCCCGGATGTACGCGGCGGCGCTGTGGTCGTATACCGGCTCAAGAATCCGACCGGTTCCGAGCGTTTCGAAGGCCTTCGGCGCGGGCCCTGCTGGCGATTTGGCCATTTGGCGGTGCGTCAGCGCGAAGTGGCTCCCGTTCTGAACTGATCTTTACCCAGTGTTTGCTGTCGTTTGTGGCCAATGAAGTGTTATGCCGAATTAGTGATTAGTCGCGCAGCAAATGCAATGCAAGCTGCCCTGGCCGCCCGCTTCATACAGCGTATCCAACACGTGCTTTAGTGGCGCCCTCTCGGGCCGTCGACACGGAGTGCGGCAGCCGTGTGCGCTCGATGAGCTCACTCAGCTCACTACTCCTCCTCTAGTTCAAGGCCACTCAAGCCAGGACCTACAACGTCATGAAGGAGGTTATTTTTTGCTTGTTTTTGTAATTCTAATTTGCCTATAACTTTTAAAATAAAGCGAAATTTGAGAAAAGAAAAGTTGGATTAAGTTACTACGTTCAGTACGCTCAGGTTCAGTGCAAATTAAAAACCAGTCAAAAAGTCATTGCAGGGCCCCTTTAAGGATCTCCCAAATCACTTATAAAAACGCCAGTCACTTTCCGGCGTTTTTATCGAAGATAAAAACGTAGGAAAAGATTTGCTGAGCCTATTTCAGATAATACGGGGGTGCATTTACTTATGATGTAAATCTTTAAGATGATCGACCTTTTATTTATGTTGTCGAATCTTCAGGCAGTAATTACATATATTTTTATTATCATCAATTAATTTGACTGCAGGAAGTTTACATAATCGCTTGAGACTGACACGGAAGGACGATACTCGAAAATACTCCAGCTGCTGAGTCTACGGAAACGTGGTTTTTGTTCGCTGTTCGGCAGTGTGGAACACCGGGTCGCAGGATATGCCAAAAAAAATGTGTGTCCTGACATAATAGATCTGAAAGCAATCTGATCAGAAAAACACGGACACCGCGCCGACCACGCACGATCCAACGCGCGTGGCCAACACGGCGCGGTTGGCCCGGAACGCCCGTGCTTGACCACACATATTTTACCTTCCAAGAGGACTTCGATGATAGTGACACCCCCCAAGAGAAGACTAGATCACTCCTATCTAGAGGCGTTTTGAAGAGTGACTTTCCAAAAGCCCTACCCTCTTCTTTACTTGCTCGTCTTGAGGACAGCGACATCGAGAAGTAACTGCTGTTAGGTTCGAACAAGGGACTTTGTTAGACTGAAGCGTGTGAGGTTGTTGTAAAACCTTCGTGCAATGTGGGGTAACAGTACATTTGGCTCGTCTGAATCGCCCACCGCAAACATGAATAAGGTTCAAAGCTGAGATTTTTAAAGGTTAATATATCAACAAATGAAACCCTGCTTACTCTTGTTTTCTTCTCCTGGTGCCCTCATCATGGCATTCAAATTCGTATGTTTACATAAAAAAAAAAAAAGATTAAAAAAAAGCTTTCCTCGGTTTAGCAAAATATGGTATTCATCAAAATACAAAAGTAACGTACATGTAACAATACGTTCATTTTTTTTTAACAGTGACGGGGACGAGTTCCTTTTTCAAATTTGGAACTTGTAACGGGAACGCGTTCCAAAAAATCAGAAGGAACGAGGAACGATCTTTCGTTCCTTTTTTTGAGGAACGTGTACAACACTGGTCCTGCCGTGCCCTCTCCCTCCCCCTCCTCCCCTTCACCAAAATGACCGCGAGAGGCGCTACCAAGTACCAACTGACACCATTGCGGCTCCGACAGCGCGGGATATTTGACGTCAACTAATGCGATACCAGTAGGGGTGTGCCAATAGTGGTTCGAATCGAAGAGTGCGGTGTCATCCCTAGCATCAACAGCGCAAAGACAGCCGGTTCCATCGGCTTTCCTTTGCACCGCAAAGGCTATGAATGACGTTGTGCTGCACAGGAGGAAGAGCGCACCCGCAAAACAGTTACCCTAGTGGCTTGTCCACGCACACGAAAGAAAGACACACTTAGCAGCGCTGACTAACTACTCTTTGGTATATTAAAACTTTCGTCTTCGTCTCCTTTTCGTATTATGGACCAGGGCCATGGAGAATAATTTGGTATTTTTCTTCAATGGGATGCTAAACCGTAATCCAAAAACTAAAATTAATGTTAAATTAAATAAAATTAGCGCTCAGTTCCGAGCGCTCAGTTCCGAGTTCCAGCCGTGCCGAGATGGCGGAGAGCCCAGCGCGAGCTGATGATGATGATGTTGTAGGTATTTCTATGGTCACTAAATGAGCTACGCTTAGAGTATCGGCGCTCTGTTTTCTGATATTGTAGTGGGCGCTGCCATATTGGTGCTTAGTGCAAAGCAGAAGCAACTGCCGATCGTCATAATACAAAAGTGCGAACTTTCTCGGCATTAAATTCGGTGTTAGGAAGCTCATGTAACCTTGATTTGCTCTGTCGCCAACTGTTGAAACATTTGTGGGGGCGGAAGAGTGTTTCTTGTTATTTCAGATAAATCGTCAGATTACTGGGAACTATTATTTTTATCATAATCCATCACAATCAACAACATAAAGAAAAACCTGTGGTTTTGAAGAAGTTTACTTGCAAGAAGAACAAAATAAGCTCATCTCACAAAGCCCTGTACTCTTTCCAATTTCGCGTAGTGAACGCTGTAAAAGAGTTGAGTGGAGAAATGACATAACGGCTCTGTTGTCGAATCTCCTCACACTATGTATGACTCAAAAGCATAGAAGACGACAGTTTGAGATGCGCCCTCACGGCAAAATAGGGTTTATTTCGTGCAAACGCATTTTTTCAAGCATACAACACCGTCTTTATCCGTTCAGCAACAATGTATTTCACCGGGCGTAGCATGTTCTTTTTTTTTCTTTGCGGCATTAGATAGAGGTAAGGGGAAGTGCATAAAATGACACAAAAAGAGGAGCATAATCATAAATCGCCGTTTGCATTCGCCTCGAACTAAGCCCTCCCCACGTAGCACCGTTCGGGAACAAATGCATTTCTATAAGTATCTGTTGCTGTATTCCGGAATACTTTTTTGACGTTTTTTCAGAAGTATCTCAGGGATATCCCGTTGCATAAAAGACAAATGTATCTTAGTATTTGTATTTTGGGCCTTAAAATACATGTATCTTAGTAATTCCACATTACTATTTGGAGTATCCCTGACCATCCCTGCTCTAAGGCGTAGCTAATTTAGTGGCACTAGCTGCTCCCATTGAATCGGGCGGTTCCGAACCATGCTCGTACCTAGCCAAAAGAAAAGTGTCGGAGGCAAGCGGAACCTCGTGGCGTTTGGCTACAATACGATGGCAGACCAGCCGCGAGCCACCTGACAGGAACCTTAGTACAATAGGCGTTGCTCAGTCCTAACGTTGCTCGGTGCTCCCGCTCCTCTCCGTGCTTCTGCTACGCTTTTGCCCTGTTCGGTTCGGCGTCGTGCTCGCGCTTGAGTTTTATTGCCCGCATCAAAGGTCCTCCAGCCAGTCCTCCCAAAGTCGTATCAACGAGGTCGCCTCAAAGCTCCAATGAAAGCTCGGCGACCCCCTCCTACTCGTGGACGCTCGTCCGTCGTTCGACATATCGCATGACGCGAGATTGAGATACAGAAATATATACGAACAAAAGATAATAAATATATGCAGTACAGCTAGTAATGCACTATTAAAAGATGATAAAATATAAAGTAGGGAAATAAAAGCTAGATGACTATGGTTGTAAGGAAAATCGAAGTGCCAAAGCGGACGATGCGAGGAGGCGAGCAGCGGACTACGAGTAAATAGCTGGAGTTGTGAGTACAGAAAACTATTAGTGGTGCGAGGTTTGTACAGAATAATAATAAAAATACAGAAAACATTGATTTTAGATATCAGTACGACCTTTCATTTCAATTCGCTTCTCTAGTGTAGACCGCTGCTGACGAGAGTACGCTTTTGCCAGCCGTAAAAGAGTTGCGGGAACTCAGGTTCCCGAAAAGGACCTTTACGCTAAGTGCCATTTGAGTTGCCGTGTGGCATTGCCTAAGTGACATTTACACTAAATGTCCTTTAACGTAAAGTTCCTTTTAGGTGACCGTCTGACAGGGGTATAAGGCTACGTCAGTGCTCCGTGCCTAAGGTCTGCTTCGTCTGACGGAAGGCATCGAGCGCATGGTGGATATATGCTCGCTTTCCAAAGCCCCGTTATGATGACCCGCTCTATAGGTGACATTCACTTGACGTCACTCGCTAGGTTCGCTGGCATCGCCCACCACGGTCGCCATCTTCGAGGTCTCTTGCTATCGCGAATGCCATCTGGCCGGACCTTTTGAGCGTGGTTTAGCAGTATTTTACAACTTTAGAAGGTCTTTTTGATCGAAACTAGGGGCTATTCTTATACTTTGGTGCTTTTGAAGCGCCGTGGGAGTATTTTTTGTGTTTTAGTTCGTTTTTGTCGCTATCGGACTCGTTTACCGCGGCCGCGTTGCTCCCTCGGCTCCATGAAGCGCTCCGTGTTGCCCGCCGTGCCGACGGCGGTAGCTCTTGCAAGAACTAATTTTTCTACTTTGGTGCTTTTGTAGCACGGTGTGATTACTCTTTGTTTTGTTTTGCTAGTTTCTTTATTGTTTTTCTCTAGCGGATTTTCTGTACTACGGCCGTGTAACCGTGTTGCTCCATCGCCGCTGTGTCGTACATACGTCGTGCCTTCGGTGTTCGTTCCTGTGCAGAAACATACCGTGCGGCTCACAGAGTGCGCAGCTTATAAAAAATGCGGCGCATTTTTCATTAGCCCGAGCGATTTAAAAACCGCATGTTAGCGATTTGGCGAGCGGGAAGACAAGCGACGGCGACCCGCTTCGCTGCCGCTGGGTCACTCGCGCGACGAGGCAAACCGCATGAAAGCGACGCGGGAGCACACGACCAAGGCGATGAGCGCTAAGTTTTCTAAAAATCCCAAAACCGAGCTACGCGACGAGTGACAGAAGGGTGAACCGCATGTAAGCGATTTAGCGAGCGATGGCGACAGCGACGGGAGTCGGCGACGAGCGACGGAGATTTCTCGCGGTCGGTCGTCGCGTCGCTCGGTTTTTGGATTTCTAGAAAGGGTCGCTTATCGCCTTGGTCGCTTGCTCCCGTCACTTTCATGCGGTTTGCCACGTCGCGCGAGTGACCGAGCGACAGCGAAGCGGGTCGTCGTCGCTTGTCTCGTCGCTGTCGCTCGTCTCGTCCCGTCGCTCGCCAAATTGCTTACATGCGGTTCAGCCTTTACACACGGTACTCGGCGGCAACAAAGAAAACGGCCCGCCCCCGAGACCAACTTTTCCTCTCTTTTCTGCTCTACGAAGCTTCAACGATATGAAATTAGCACACACTAGCAGCGGACGACCGCGTAGCGTACCCAAGCCAGCCAAACCGAGACCTCGAAGATGGCGGATCGACGGTGGCGCTCCCTGGCAAAATCGAACCTGCAGGCTCAGTGAATACCACCTATAGACAACGCTGTCGAAGGGTCGTTCCGGAGCGTCCGTCACACGCGAACTTTCTGCTGGCCAAGGAAGTGCTGTGCTCCGAATCTTACCTGTTCGACGCCGACTCGAATGATAGTGAACGTCGTCATTAAAATTAGAGCAAATAGCCGCGTTGCCGCGGCAATGCTATAGCAGCGCGATTTTTTTGCCCCAAATTCAGTGGCGCCGTCTAAGACCGAGTCCTTCTATCGGTCCCAATATTCATGGCGCATTTAGTGACCACGCCTACTTTCGTTACATTTCGCTTTAATAATGAGAGATACGAACGCCACAACTTGAACACTATAACCTTTTTGAACGATCAAAATAAAAGTTGGACTCCAATCCACGCTGTGACAGCGCTAGTGGTGAGACAGCGAAGCTGTGGTATTACCTGCATCGATTGCCCACTGCACTATATACCCTTGTCATGGCAAACGCCACCAGCTGGGGTTCAAGTCTTTGACGTCCCAGAGAACTTCCGGTTTATAAAAAGAACTAACAAAGGCCAGCGTCGCTTGAAATGGGGACGAAACGTTTACTTTTCAATTCTCCAGGTGAACGTCAAAAGAATGAAGGAGTGCGATATCTGGTAAAATGTTTCGAGTATCCAGGCAAACCAACTTGCCTGCTCAAGGATGTATTATTGTACAGCCGAAGGTCCTCGTTTAATCTCCAAATTTTGTCCGTGTAGCATTTGAGCTTTCTAGCACTGGCGACATCAGCAAGTTCAACAGGCTTGCAAAGACGCTGCGACCGGCAGTCGCTTGGGACGCAAGCGGCAGTTTATGTTTGTAAACAGCAAAAGTGTCTATGCCAAATGATTGACGAAGGAAAGGTAAATGCACGGTACCAAAACTTTTTTTATAAGTGAAAGACGTCGTACGCTGCGGTTGCCACGGCAGCTTATGCAACCGCAATCTTTACTGAGAAACGCATGTGGGGAGCGCTACGTGCTTCGCATCGTTAGCGGGGCTAGTGACGTCACTCCCCCCTTCGTACTCTGCCGTTGCCGCGGCCGCCTATGTAACCGTAATCTTTACCGTGAAACGCATGGGGGAGCGCTACGTGCTTCGCATTGTCGGCGCGCGCCTTATCATCTATCATGTGGTTTTGACACTTGTTCTGTGGTTTTCTTCACGTAACAAGTGTCAAAACCACATCATAAATGATAAGGCGCGTGCGAACGCTGATAAGGCGCTCACAATGGTTTTCTGTCGACTATTTTGTCGACCGGAACGAAAAATCCTATGTCGGTTGTTAGTTTCTGCGTCAACAATGCTGATGTTGTCGAAGTCAATCCGGTGGTCTTTTACTTCGCAGTGCTCAGCGACTGCGCTGCGGTCGTGGTCGTGCTTGCGAATGTCGTTTTTGTGTTGGCGTATTCTTTTATTAAAGTTCTTTGTCTCGCCGATGTAAGTGACTGGACAACCTGCACAAGGGATCTTATAAACCTCGCCCTGTGTTTTTTTTTTTTTTCGGAGGGCGATCTTTTGGGCGGGGCGTGAGTAACCCGAGCGCGGACATCGGCTTGTGGGCCACGCTGATTCCTTCTTTGGCTAGCACGCATACCAGCACCTCGTTTGTTCCTTTGGTGTAGGGTACGCAGATACGCGAGGTTGAGCGTGGCTGCGTTCGTGCTTGTGGTTGCTGGTGTCGGTGATCTGAAGCTTGACGATGGGCAACGCGTTGGATAAAGGCGCCATGCATCCGTCCTTTTTGAGATCAGCACAGGCGGTTTTTTCCTCCTTTTTTTGTCAGCCTCAGACGAGCATATAGTCTTCGCCCTAGACGCAGTGTCCTGACCACCGATGCTTTGTGTGCAGGCTGGGTGTACCAGCCTGCTACAAAGCATCGGTAGTCAGGACACTGCCAAACGATGTGGGTACAGAGGGGAGAGTACGGCCCTCCTCCTCCTCCTCCGTACCCTCCCCTCCTCTTCCTTGCCTTCCCCCTTCTCCTTCTCCTTTCCTCCTCCTCTACTCCTGCCGCTGAATTTGTTTATCGGTTACGTGACACCAAGTCGTGGCGTCATTTTCCCCGCTACATTTAGCGCGGAAACTGAATTGGTGTTGAGGTCACGTGACGTCAATTTCCCCGTTAAATTTAGCGGGGAAACTTAACCCGCTAAATTTAGCGGAAACATTTCCCCCTAAATTTAGCGGAAAAATTTTCCCGCTAATTTGAGCAGAAATATTTCCACGCTAAACCTAGCGGAAAAATGTTTCCGCTAAATTTAGCGGGAAAATTTTCTCTCCCACCGCGGGGAAACGTCCCGTAATGCAACGCGCGGTTACGCCGACGCCGGCGCCGCTCAACCCCGAAATGGGCGCCTAAGAGTTGCGCCCTAAAACAACAACAATCATAATACAATTATACATTCATAATAAAAAAAAAAACAAAAAAAAAAAAAAACTTTTTTTTTATTTTGGTATGTCATGATCACTTTTCAACCCAGATACGAGCAGGACTACCCTTTTCTGGTTTGAAAGATTTGGTTTATTTTAAAATAACCTATCCACGTCCCACATTAGACCTCCAAGGCCTATGGCAAAGCTCACTGATTGCTGCGCTCCAAACGTCAGAGGGAAGTAACTTTCATTGATAAGAAGCCCATACTTTCCTTATGACTGAAATCATCTTTAAAAGGCACTCATCATCGGCGGACTCAGTTGGCCTTCTCGCGTCGACGCTTTCGGGTCTTCGGCGAATGATCGTCTCATTGGCTTTCATGTACACATCTGGAACCTCAGCCACGCATTTTATGGATGCGGATCCGTTGAGAAATTGATCCTCTCTGATGATGAAGCGAAGTCTGCTGGCGGAGGATTCGAGTCCGTTCTCGTGCAGGGTCGCAAGGTTGCTGATCTCGAAGATCGGCGGCTCCGCGGGAGCCTCGTTGAGGAACCAACGGAAGCTGACCACAGGCTGGGACTCGGGGGAGTAGCAGTTGATGTCCACGGCGTCGCCGACCTCATAATACTTCCGAATGCTTCTTATCTTCGGACCTTCTTTGGGTAGAGCTGCGAGAAACCGCGAGGAAGATTACCTGAACAATTAAAGGTACAGTGAACTTACAGAAATCAGTTTCTAAAATGCCCCAAGATGTAATAATGAAATAGAATACATTCCTACCCCACTACCTTCCTTCTCAAATTCGGAGGCACAGTTTGAGAAAGTCGTCCGAGGAAAAATTAAATGCACGAAACTTAAAAATAGTGGCATATTACTTCCAAATTTGAATATTATATGAACCTCTGTATTTAAAACACGATTCCTTAAATTTGTTGAGATGTTAAGGAGTCGTTTCGAGAGTGAAGAACACATTTTTCATTAATTGAGTTCATTGTTTCAAGCCGTGCTAACACGTAATATAACGGCGTCCAGTGACGTCGACGCGACCTGAATTGGTTTCTAATTGCACCAAATCAATTACCGCGCTAAATTTAGCGGAAAAGCGTTTTCTGTGTATTTATTAACCACCTGCCCCCCCCCCCCCCCCCCCCCCCCCTTCTCTGTCTTTGCCCCAGGCGCCAAAGCATTATGCCCGTGTTCCACTAGAGCGACAGACAGAAACAAACGACAGCGACAAGCCTCAAACCAGAGTCTTTCGAGATTTGAGAGGCTTTGTAGAATAAAGGAGGCTATGCTCGAACACGAGCATCATGCACGTGAAGGTATCTTTGACCATACTTTGACAGGCTTGCAATCGCTCGTGCTTACTTCGCGAGCACCGAACGACTATACCCTGTTTCACCTGTTTCACCTTATACCGCGAGCTCCTTGCTGTAGGGCACATTTCGGCGGCACAAGCTCTCGTGCGTTAAGAGTAGCTCCCAACGCTATGAGCTCACGCTTCTAGCCTTGTCTGCGGTTCAACATAAGATGAAACGGAGTATAAACGCCTGCCAAAGGTACCATCGCGAGCATGCTGCATGGGTTTGAGGCTTGTCGCTGTCTTTTGTTTCTGTCTGTCGCTCTAGTGGGACACGGGCATAAGAGCTAGGTGCTCACGCCGAGAAATGCAACTGCGCGTGCCAACGCGTGCATTCTACGAAAACTTAGAAACAAAAATTATGGAGACCAAAAAGGCCGAGATGTCATCATTCTATCACCTCACGTGCATGAAGGCACTCTACCTCAGAAGCCTCAGAACAGATACGAGCGCCACCCACTGCATCACACAGAGCAGATATGCCTGACTCGGCCACCGCGCGTATTATCACTGACGTCCGATGCAATGCCAACTGAGCTGACTGACAGGAGCCTTACCAAACGCGCGCGAGAGAGGGAGAAACTTCCTCCGTCCAACAACAGCGTCACACAACACGTTTGGGGGATTTATTTCGCGCAGCGGATAACTCGGGGCCGGGCCTTGTCACACTTCGATATTGGCGCCATTTAGATGTCGCGCGTTCAATTAGGTAGGGAGGTTCTAGTTAGGGTGGGCGCAACTCAAATCATGGAAAGCGTTTGCCGATGTGCCAATGTTGCCTGCACGAGAGCAGACGCCCGTTCTGTATCCCCATGTGCCTTTCCTCCTTCTCTCGCCTCCCATTGCAAGCAACGAACGCCTTGGCGTAGCCTTTCTCGCTTCCTTCTCGCTCCGGGAATCGCAAACGTCGAGAGTAGAAGGCAGGGTTGCCAGGAAAGCAGCAACGTCCAAGATGGTAGAATTTACAATTTTTCGTGTTAAACAAGTACTTAAGCTATCGGAACGAAACTAGTGAATATAATAAAATAATCATTTTTATCTTCCGTAAATTATTCAACCACATTAGTGGGCTCTTAAAGGGGCGATGCAACGATTTTTGTATTTTGCACTAATACCGCTTAGAACGGGTCCCTGACGCTAATGACCCGTGAAATACCCGTTAGTTTTTCACCACACGCAATCGAAGCCGCAGAACAAAATAAAGAAAAACGAGCAGAGTTCACCCCCTCAACTCACAGCCAGACCAAGCGGCCACGTGATCTGGAGCCTATTATATGCCGCCAACACCGTGGCCGCCAATGTTGATCATAGCCATGCGCCAGGGTTGGCAAGGCACAGGACACCCGCTGAGTTCCAGACATTGTTATGGTTCGGTTGTTGTCGTCATTGCAGCGATTGGACACAGGACACTACCCAAATTCTTCTCGACCTATAGATTATCACGAGCCCAAGTCGAGTGCCCACGCAATGCTCGCGTCCAATCTATGAGCCGCATTCAAATATCGTCACTGGGCGGTACTGCTACCCACCAGCTACATCATCAGGTTTTGCGAAGGAGAGAATGAATGAAAACGCTCGGTTTTGTCCTCGAAATTAAAGCGCCACAAAGGATTTTCTTGGTCAGTGCATGGCGTTGCGTGCGAGTATCCTTGTGTCCCACCAGTGTCAGTAAGCTCGTGTAAAGTGAAAAAACGTTCCGCTTCAAATTGAATATCGTTGCGCCGGCCCTTTAACCTGAGTTAGGAAATAAAACGACCTTCTGTCCCGTAGACTCCCGGCAAAATTTATCAATTAAATGGCGTCCATATCCTGTGATCCCCGACGTAACAATTGCGAACACCCTAACTAGAGCCTCCCTACAACTACGTAACGAGCCTCGCGCCATCTGGTGTCTGAACGGTCGAATAAATAGAGGTACCGCGCACTCTTAAAATACGTTTGCTTGCGTCCTCCTGCAAAATATTGGTATCGGTGAAGTCCTGTACTTTAACCCGATCACGATGACGCAAAAAGATGAGCCCCGTAATTTGGTTTGTGCGTCCCTTTAAAAGCTTGTAAAATCTCTTGCGACGCGACCACGGTCACCACGGTGTAAGATAATACTCTTCAGGTGAGGACAGCGCGCTCCTCGCGCAGTGCGGATACGGTAGCGCAGATAAAGTTCGCTTTTCACTCTCCCTCTTTGTCTCTCTCACTATGGTTTCAAGCGGCGCCGGCAGATGACTCGTCGACCCGTGGGCACGGCAAAGACCGCTCGTGCCGCCTCATGCTCCACACGCTCCGAGCTCCAGCGAAGTTGCCGCTCGTCCAGAAAGACCACGGTGTACCGGGGTGTCATGACAACGAGATAATTTTTTCCGCTCTCACGCAGTTTCGCCGTTTGGCCGCCGGCGACACTGTCAGCCGCGGGCACAGTGGCCGCGGAATAATGCAGCCTTTCGGATGCCCGTCGAACGAACACTATCTGATTCCTCGCGCCGCGCGTTCAGCCCCGTCGTGTCCTCACCTAGGGTGCCTTCATGTGCGCTTTGCTTAGGGTGGAGACATCTGGCCCTTTTGTCTCACACTTTTATTTTTATTTTCTGTTCAGAAGCGCGTGAAAGAACGTTTCTCTGCACGCGCTCGTGGCGCTAACTGTGCTATGGCGACATTTTGTTTTCGTCGATTTCTTTGTATTTTACCCGTGAGCGCGTGCTGTCGGCATCGGGTACTACAAAGGGTGGCATCACCCTAAACAGAAGGACATTGAGGCACCCTATCCTCACCTAAAGAGTGTATCTTACACCGTGGACGAGACTAGCCCCTCGATGTGCTTGCGTTTGTCTCGCAAGTAGCGTCAAATGCGCCAGTGCACGAGGCGCACGTTCCAGCCGGCCTTGGAAGCAAAAGGCGGCTCAGCACTGAAATAAGCGGCCCTTGGAAGCGAATGGCGGCGGATAACTCGCTCGCGGTACGTGTCTTCCGTGTTTCCACAACAATGGTTGGTGGTACTTGTAAGCGTGATTTTTATCGAGGACTTTAGACGAGATTAAAGCCCCTTCATGTTCTAAACGTAGAGCAAGGTGCATCGATGCACCATGCACGTGCAACGTGCAGCCCTTGGGAAGATCATGGCGGCACAGCGCAGCACTGATACAGTGTTCTAGAGGGGGTTGTAGTGGCAAGAGCAGCGGCCGCTTTGTGAAGATTTTGCGCGTAGACGACACCATGGCGCTGCTGTTCTGTGCCCTAGGAGCGCGCCCCCGTCAGCCCCATCATCAGCGCTGTTCGGCGCTTACTACTGTGGTTTGACTGGAGCTTTTCGCGGTGCGAAACAACTGCTAATGTAGTTCTGTATACTCTGTTTCACCTTATGATGTACCGCAGGAAAGGCTACAAGCGCGAGCTCCTTGCTCTGGGGCACATCTCGGCGGCACAAGCTTTCGTGAATTAAGAGCAGCTGCCAACGCTATGAGCTCGCGCTTCTAGCCTTCGCTGCGGTACAACATAAGGTGAAACGTAGTAAATTGTAGTTCTGCCTTTGGACTAATGCCTTAGAGTGTGTGCTTCCTCTACTTGAAATATTCGCGTGTTTTGAGGGAGATTATTGAATTAATATCGACTCGCCCCCCTTCCCAGTACTGACACATCGTTCAGCAACGCTATCACTTGGGCTGCAGGCTTAATAGCTGCGAAAGAAGTTCTACGGTGCTACATTTCGGAGAAGCGTACCGCGTCACCCTCGTCGTCTTCTTCGTTCATCGCACACGTGCCATTAATTCTCCTAGGGCACAGAACTCCTGCGCCACTCGCGGTATCTACATCGACCGTCTTCACGCGCTTCATTGTAAGCGGGCGCCGCTCTTGCCACTACACCCTCTAGAACACTGTAGCACTGAGCTAAATTTCAGACGCCATGCTCTTCCCAGAAGTGGCGCGCGGCACGTGTCTCGAGCATTTCCACAACAATGAATGACGCCACTTTTCCCATGATAAGAGGGGCTTTAGACGAGATCAGAGCCGTTTATACTGAGAAAGTTTGGCCTTCAGTCTGATAACCGGGGGATGACTACTACCGTCCGCCATTGTGTGGTTCTGACGCATAGGAACTCTAGGCGATTTTTCAGGAATAAACAAGACAAAGAAGTAACGCCATTTTGTGTTATCGTAAAATCCGCTGGTTCTAGCAGGGAACAAGCTCAACCCATTTGACAAACTCTCTCAGTATAAACGGCTCTGGACGAGATAACATACTGGAGCACCCCATCGGGTTGCCGTAGAACTCTGGCATTTTCGTATATTTTTTTTTTTTCACGCATCATTATTATTATACTTTTTGGCTTGAGAAAGACAATGTTATAAAGGACCGTTTATCATAGATAGTACGCACGTTTGATCTCGAATATACCGCAAAGTCTACGCTTTAATGAAATTCAGTACAAGGGCACCTCACAAATGGCGCGAGTGTGTTTGCTCCATGGAAAGCCTGGATTGAAGAGAGGGTGCATCTCGGGAACCATATGGAGGGTTTGTAATTTAATGGCAGCAGCAGCCTGCGGAGATTGGCCGAAAATGCACATGCGCTGTGTTTTCGCGTGGCGAGAAGGAAAGCAGGCAGAAAGGGGGAGTCGTATCTGGATTCAGGCCCTCTACTGTTCTCTCGTTGTAAGATAATAGAGAGTTTTAGTAGATCGTTCCCATGACTCCGATAACGATACCCGATACTCCGCCACCGCCTCCCTTTTGCATGCATAGTATCGTTATCGGGGCTATCGGAGGTATCGGAACGATCTACTAAAACTCTCTATTGCTCAACTCGGTCCGAAGCAAACGCAAATGTTTGAAAGGGCTCGCTTCGACTCGCGAGTAAATATAAGGAACCCCTTTTTTTTCTGTGTGTGTGTGTCAGAAAAGGGGGGGGGGGTGCATCTTGTGACCCACATACACAGTTAAAAAAAAAGGTTTCTGGTGAGGTCAGTGTCTCTTTCAAAAGCACGAAACATTTCAGTTGCGAGCTCTGGTTAGAGGGGATATGCGTGCTTATGTTTGTCGTGTGTGCGTATGAAGTTACATTTGTGTTCTTGCTTGTTTAAACGTGCGGGCATGCCGTTCGTCCAAGCCTTGATCGCCCAATTTCTGCTGTCAACACCGGCAGCTTCAGAAATGCAGGATGCGGCGAGTCCATATACTATGGCTTCGCCGACAATGTGATTGCTGCGTAAAAACGCCGCAGAGCGAATTTCGAAGCTGGAAGCGTGATAATAAAGCGCGCCCTGCGTTAGTCAGTTTGCAAGCGAAAATAGATGAAAGCAGTGGGCCTTTACCTATGACTTTGAGGATCCCTTCGCCGGTAACGAGCTCGTAGGAAGGAGCATCGCCGGAGACCTCGCATCGGTATCTTCCTCCGCTGGACAAGGTCAGTTTTTCCAAGAGCACCGCGTATACGTCACTTTCAGCAACCTGCACAATGACGAAATTAGAGTGTCAACGCACAATAAATTCGACAACGCTTCATTCAACGACTCTTGATTGGAAACAGACGTGAGCAAAAACCGCGCCACTGAGCGGCGTAACCGTAGCAACCGTCGCTGACGCTGTATAGCGTGGTGGCGCGGCATTCGGCCATGGCATCGGGTCAGTGGTGGTCGGTGTGGATCCCCCGCTCGGCGATTTTTGATCAGACGTGTTTCACGCTTTCATTTTCCTCGTGGTGAGTGGGTTTGTTTTGCCGTAAAGCAAAAACAAATGCTATACACAAAGAAAAAAAGAAGTATGTTCCTATATCCCTTGTCACATGTGCCACACCCCAAAACTTCAGTTGGACGTAAAGCGCACTGACGTTGAATCGACGGTACCAACTTTCTCGAGCGGCTTGATAGTCGAGATGTGCAACTTATTAATAGCTAATGTACGTAAGACTGACTGCAAAAAAAAAAAAAGTAATCGGGGTTTTCTTGGCCTTACCGCAAAACCTCTGTTTTTTTTTCTATAGTCTTTGATAGGTACTTTAGATGTTTAATGTATTATATCTCACCGGCACCAAGCTTCTCGTACAAGTTGGGGTCGTCAGTTCGACGTGAGCGCACTGTATGTCGAACTGAAATGTTGAAATGAAATGAAATGTGACAAGGCGTGTAATGGCTACACCCCTTTTTTTTCTTCTTAGAGTGTAGAATCACAACCAACGAATCTGCGCTTTGAAATAATACACAGAAAGCCAAAGTTGAGCTGAAACTCTGATGTCGCTAGAAATTAAAGTTAAAGGAGCAAAACTAGGCGACAATTCGAAGAAAAAAAGGTCATGAAAGCCGAAGTTGAACGTAAACGTCGACACTGGTTGGCGGCGGACGAGAAGGCGCGTGCAAGACCGATATTGAACGTGAGCGTCGGCTGCGCTTCTCACAGAATGCAACTTCGCTTGTGACGGTTTGATCGAGAGGTCAAAATACTGCTGCAAATGCTTCTTCTCCCCTCCTTCCTGGTTCGCTCCGCGGATTTGCTAGAATGCAGTGCCCAGTGTGCCCAGCAACAGCGTGCATTTCTGTAATCGACTTACAAATATTTTAACCTTTGGTCGTTGCAGGGGGGAAGTAGAAGGGTACATTGTGTAAGTCGCCTGTTGGATCAATAAAAACAATGTATTCGTGTGCTGAAAGTGTTTGAAAAAAAAAAAGAATGTTTGGAACGACATTACAAGAACGAGGTGTCTACACAAACCCGCTTCTTTACGTTAATTTTTCTGCCACGTTCTATTGCTGTGTCTTAGCGTTGTCAAAGAAGTACGGAAAAATTGGCGCCTGCATACAGAAAGTCAAACTTCCACCGAATACGCATTTAGCTAGTGCACTTCAGTTGGTAGAATTTCAGGGTGTCGCTCTCATGTGGTGAAAAGGAGGAGACCAAGAAACTACACTGGCAAGTTTGTTTGGCTTGTTTTTGCAGGAGGAGAGCCTTGATATTACACGCAGTTTTTTGCACTCTAATTGGGACACGCAAATAAAAAAAAAATTTAGGCGAGAAAAAAATCAGAGCAATAATGACCGCGAGAGATTTATTTGAAATTCTGCGTGCAAGGTCCATGACGTCACGGGTCATTTCGGAATGACCATCTGGGGCATTTGCTCTTTCCGCCTCAACGTGAAGGCGATACCAATCCACCCCTCCTCCACGCGCCCGAAATGCCGAGAGAGAAAACAAGTGGACAGGAGGTGACTACGGTCTAATCGCGTCTCGCGCCGTCAGTATTGCTCTAATTGAAAACGCGTGTTTTCAATTAAACTGTCAAAAATTTTTTTTTTTTTATTTTCAGGAGCTTTTTAACAGTTCCAGAACGCAATTCAATCATACGTGATCCTAACATGCGGCCACTTGATCATCATTTGTGATCGAAGATATTGTGGAGGTACCTACATTCACTGTAACCCCTTTCAGTGGGAAGACGCTCTTGGGTGGGTGATCGCTCGGGACGTAGCGAAAGAACTCTTGATCTTCTTTGTGCCACTTGACCGAGTAGAGGGGCGTGTTCCCGAGTTTGAAGCGGCACCGCAACCTCGCACTGCCGCCCAAAAGGGCGTTTGGCGGGACATCCACTTTGATCAGTCGCAGGTCACCCGTGCCCATCTCAGCTGCTGCACGGGACAAAAGGGAAATTCCATACTGGCGTGAATATCTCGTATAATAAGTTATTTGTGAAACCTCGTTCCTCGATGCACATCGAACTCACGAGGTCAGATGCAGACGAGCATGTTTAAACCTTTTCGTTCTGGAAGAAACTAAGTCGAATTCTGGCACCATGACGATGCCCGCCGTAGGACGGTAACCTTAAAAGTAAGCTCCAACGAAATGTTTCAGATAGCAATTTATTTGTCTCAAAATTGGCTCAACACATCAATATACATCTCTAAATCGCAACCCAAATTGTAAATAACAGTATATGTTTTTTTTTTTTTTTTTTGCGCAGAGTCATTTAAGTTGTATATTGTGTCTGAGAGAATGAAAAACTCTACCGGTAAAAATTAAAAAAAAAAATCCTTACGTCAAATGTAGTGCTATTTAACCTGGGGCAGTACATGTTGCTGCCGACAGGGTACAGGAGGTTTGATAGTGTGAAATAATGCTGAGTAAACTAGTGCGGGAAGATTGGAAAGTTCGTTTTTGGCACAACCCATGCCGTGAACAGTAAAGTCTGAGAATTCCGAAAATCTGTTTAGTTTTAGTAGCTCAAAACACCACCGGGGCTCCTCTTTAAAGACCAGTGCACGCATACATTGCAGCGCTAAATCAACGCAAGGATCAGCGCTTGCGCAGCGCTGACTTGAACGTGATTTAGCACTGATGCAGTGGCGTATCGTAAGCTGTATCTTTAATGTAGCTCGAAATCGGCGTGGTATCGGCAAGGTATAGGCGCTATTTCCTGCGCTGACTAATAGTGCTGAGGAAGTGCTTTGGTGTATGTGGGTTCACACATATAGCACAGCAAAATACGAGCTTGTGCAACGCATGGTAATATCACCAATATCTCAGCGTGGTGCGAGATTTGGCGGCCGAAGCACCCGGGGATGAACTTATGATCAGGTTTGGCAGACTTGGGAAGGGCGAGTTCGCATACAAACCTGATGCCACGGACGGATATCACGGGCAAAGCGTTGCCCAGATTTATTTTGCTGGCCTAATAATTGCAATTTTATCAAAAACTAAAACTTGTTTCCCCAAAGGTTGGCGTGTTTCTATTTAAAAATGTCTCCATTAAGGTCCTCCCCCCCCCCCCCCCCCCCCCAAGCCTAGGGGCTACGTTGTGATGAAAAACAAAAAGAACTTGCAGGCAGTCGATTATCAAGCGTGTCCCCTTAAAAATGAAGGGTTACCATGCAAGTATGGCCCTGCTATTTCCCTTTGTACCCATAGTTTAGGATGAATTAGTTGGCCGTAGTTTAGGCAACACATCTTGTGGTCGATGTTAATTGAAGATTAACATTGTTCATCCCTTGAATTTTAATCAGTGGTTTGGTATTCTCTGACACGTACGCAGTCTCTCGGCATTGAATCGGTGCAAAAAAAGATACGCATTGTATACGACAGACACTTTCAGCGTCCGGTTTATTGTGATTATGACTTTCTTAATAGTGTTTTACTCAGGTCTTCATCAAATGAAAATGCAAAGCTTTTTTTTTTTGACAGGGTGGTTAATTGGTTGGATTGGTGCTAACCTACTTCTGAGTTCTGTCGATTTTCATGTGCCTTGACACGTTACCCAAAGTTTGACTGTCTTTTACGTTCAAGCCATGTCTAAACTCCCACCACTCTGCCGTATTCAAATTTCACTTAATAGAATCCCATCCTCTATCTTGGACATTTTCACGGATTCCTCCCCAGACAGCACACGACGTCGGGCCAACATTGGTATTCAATTGGCAAACAATGGCCCAATATCGGGGCAATGTGGCCATCGTAGAGCCAATATTGGTGGTACACTAGAATATACTGGCCAACGTTGGCCTGACTTGACCAACGGCTCACCTGCGTTGGTAATCGATTGGCTTAGGCCGGCCAACGTTGGCCTATCTCAGCCAATGGCTTATCAACGTTGGCAATCGATTGGTTTAGACTGGCCAACATTGGCCAACCTCAGCCAACGGCTTAGCAACGTTGGTTATTGGTTGGCTTAGCTTGGCCAACATTGGCCTGTCTTAGCCAATTGGTTACGAACATTGGTAATCAATGGGCTTAGGCTGGCCAACATTGGTCTATGTTAGCCAATGAGTTGCCATCATTGGTAATCGATTGGCTAAGACAGGCCAATGTTGGCCAGCTTAAGCCACTCAATTACCGGCATTGGTAATCGATTGACTTAGGCTGGGCAACATTGGCCTGTCTTAGCCAGTGGCTTACCAATGTTATATATAATTGGCTTAGTTCTTTTAATGTGCTGATCGCGCACGCTGAGAACAATCTCTAGCTATGCTCCCGGTGGAACGATTCTTCTGTTTTCACACGCAGAGCAAGTTAGCAACTGAATTAGAACGCTGTATGCATTGCGAGCTGTAGCAAGTTTGAACGTCCACGCAGAAAAAAACCGTGTTCGGTGACAGGTTAAAAATAAACGCTGGTGAGGAGGTCGACTCCTCCTGATCTTTCGATCTACAAATATGGAAAGAGATGGGAGGAGCTTCTACCACCTGTCACCGACTATAACTAACACGCGTCTTCCCAAAACGGATAGTTATGCTTAGTAAATTCCACACAAAATACAAAATGCACGCTTCCTTCGATTTGTGTATATGTTTATACGGCAAAAAGCATAGTGCCTCTTCTCTTATGCCCATTTAGCGACGCAGCCGGGAAATCTTTCCAAAGAGGGGGGGGAGGCGGGGTTCAACCCCGAAATTTCCACCCGCCTCCCCAACCTAGGACACGGGTGTATTGTCAGCTGTATCTGATCTTAAAAATCTCAAGGCAACCCGCTTTGCTGAGCCGCAAAACGCGTCCTATAATTAAGACTGAACCGGACAAAATTAAAAAAATAAATAAAAAGCACTAATAATTTTAGCAAAAAAATAAAACCTTAAACAACTATCCATCTACTGATTAAGCAATTACATGTCTTCACGAATAAAAAATTGCGTTGAATTAACATCTCGAACACCGTATGTTTGAGGTAGGAGGTGACATAAAGCTGATGCGCATTTCAATCTGCAAAGAAAGGTTATCACGCAACATATAGACCTTTCCAGAAAAGGGCTGCTGGCCGGTTTCATTTTCAGTGTTCGTGCATATCGCGCGTGATTTGCTCGCTTTCCGAAGCGACGCACACGCGCGCGCTGAGCTGTGGAGATCGCACGCTGAGCTGTGCATTTGTAAACATTGGAAATGTCTATAACAGAAGAAGCTGAGCATTATGCCTGCTTGCCCAAAAATGACTTCAAAGTGCGTACAAAATACGGCAACTGCAGTACTGACTACGGTAGTGACAACGCCTTCAGAAATATAAGCTGTAATAGAGCCAACGGGTTACCAAAGTTGGCAATCGATTGGTTTAAGCTGGCCACCAATTGCCTGTCTTAGCCAGTGGCCTACCAACGTTGGTAATTAGCGGCGAGATGTTTTGGTGGCGCCCTCCTATGGTTCCCCCTTGTGACGTCATTACCTTGCGAACAACAAGTTCGATGGTGTTTGTAAATAGCATGGTGGAAGCCTGAAATCATTGCGCTCTCGAAGGAACACTGCCCACACCGTCGAAATTAAAGTTCCTTCGTCGATGGTATACCCTTTCCGACGTCATAGTCAGCTTTTGGGCCAATCGTGAAAGGCCGACCACAGCGACGCTTTCGGTCGCGCACGTCGCCAATTGATTGGCTTAAGGCCGGTTCAGACACTTGCGTTTGAGTGCGTTTAGCGGGTTTCACATGCAGCGATTTTGGCCCAAAGCGGCGCGATTTCTGCCGTCGCGGCGCTCGTGCCGCAGAATCGCTGGTGCTGGTCAGAGCGCTGCGACGGCAGAAATCGTGCCGCTCTAGGGCCAAAACCGCTGCATGTGAACTAGGCTTTTGACTGCGTTGCATCGAGTACCGAAAGCGAGTCACCGGCACATCTGTGCTTCGTATGAAGCGTGGAATCCAATTCAAGGAATCATCTTGGCACGCGATATAAGCAGCAGGGATATCCTGGTTTCTCGCTGCCGCAACGCAGTAAAACGCAGTCAAACGCAACTGTCTGAACCAGGCTTTAGTCTGGTGGGATGAGCGATCCCGCGACCAGCCGAAGAGGACGAGAAAGAAGAAGACGAGGTGGGGGCATGCATGAGCGCGAGAAGGGATTCGGGCGGTTGACAAAGGACGGTGCAGACGCGACCAGGCCGGACCTCCGTCGGCGTGACCAGACGTCAAGAGGCCCGACCCACAACCCACTTCTCACGCAGTCCGGGCGCCAACCTTCCGGAGGTAGACAAGACTGCATGCGTGGCGCAGTTGAACACCCGCTGCCACTCCGTGCCACAGACGTTCTCAGCCTGACTCAAGCCTTCGGCCATGGCCCAACTGCCTCGTCGCTACGTCCTTCGGCCCAGACCTTGGCGGACACATGGTCATAGGCTGCCACCGGCGTACGGGGCCTGATTCAAGCCTTCGGCCATCGGTCAACTGCCTCGTCACTACGTCCAGACCTCTGCCCTGACGTCGTAGACCCCTGATAATCGGCTACCACGCGCGCTACGCCGCAAGGACTGAAAAGTCGTGAGCGAGGGACTTTTTAGGGGACACTCAAACCTTAACATTTGTTGAAGTGCTGCTTGGGAGTGTGCTTTACTAAGACGAATGTGGGTTTGAAAGCGTTGATCTTTGCCCTTTGGATCTTTTCGTAGATGCCATCAGTGCGAAGCTAACAATTGAAGAATCGGCAGCTTAAAAATGGTGCTGAAGTGGCTGCCAGGGTCTTGCGACAGGGGAGGCTGCAGGAAGAGGTGTTCGGAAGCCGTAATGGCTCCCCAGCCCCAATACTCACCCCAGGACCTTCCCCAAGACCAGGCATAGGCTCCCCGCTGAGCCTCCTCCCTAGCCCCTTTCAATAAAAGTTCCGAAAAAAGTATTAATTGATCTTGAAATAGTCATGTGCTCGCCAGATAAAATAGTGCACAGACAAAGCACAGGAGGACCTTGCCATTTGTGCCCAGAATGTTTTTCTTGCAGGGGGCTGCTAATAAAAAACAGGCCAGGGGTTCTTAAAACCCAATGTTGGAATAACCAGGATTTAAACACATTGCCATCATTGCATGGCCAGCATTAAAGATATGGCATTAACATTGGGACATGCCAATGAATCAGCTTGACTGCAGATAACGGCCTATTCAATGATTGAACTTGTATACCAATGATGGCATAGCCATTGAATTAGTGTGAAAGCCAAAATTGGCGTAGCCAATGATAATTGGCTATGCCAATTTTGGCTTCCCAGTGTTAATGCCATATCTTTAATGCTGGCCATGCAATGATGGCAATGTGTTTAAATCCTGGTTATTCCAACATTGGGTTTTAAGAACCCCTGGCCTGTTTCTTATCCATCATTAGCCATCATTGGCACCTTTTTTAGGCCATCGTTAAACCAATATTTCAGCCATCGTTGGCATCCAGACTATGTCGACATAGTGTGGATGCCAACGATGGCTGAAATATTGGTTTAACGATGGCCTAAAAAAGGTGCCAATGATGGCTGGATCATTGGTTGAACGATGGCCCAACGTTGGCGCCAATGACGGCTGGAAGGTTGGTTGAACGATGGCCCAACGTTGGTGCCAATGATGGCTGGAACATTGGTTGAACGATGGCCCAACGTTGGTGCCAATGGCTGGGCCAACATTGGAAGAAGTTGCGCTCGGCCAGAATACCAATGTTGGACCAACCTCCGGAGCCAGCGTTTGCCATTGTTGGCCCAATGTAGGTCCAACATTGGTGTGCTGCCTGGGTCAGTTTTCCGCTGGGATTGGAGAGTCCATGTGAAAGTTAAAACGGAAGTACATCTTGTGTGAAGTGTGACCACTGATTGTAGCCACGTTAATTTGCACACTTGATGCTGGGCGTGTGTTGCATTTTTCTTATCTTTTAGTGTGCGCCAACGTGAACACCCGCGTGGAGGTTTTTGGGCACACAAAATGAACAATATTATAGTATTATTTTTATTGTGAATGGATTCTTTCTGCTTTGCAGACTTCAACTAATACGATTACACTCCTTGTCAATTTACGATGGTCCGCAACGGACGATACGAGCCACCGGAGCCAATCCATAGCTCGGAGCCTGTCACGTGACCTTCCGATTGTGCGAATAGACGCGCGGAGCGTGATGTCACGTGGCATGCCTGGAGCGCTGGATGGTCCAACGTTGCTCGTAACGCCCGTCGCAGCCTATCGTAACGTTAAATGAAGTGAACACTGGACGAGAGATACCAATGCAGTGTTGCCCACGTTCCTCCAAAACAGGAACGAAAGCTCGTTTCTCTTTCCTTCTTTCAATCTTGGAACGAGTTCTCGTTATTATTGTTCCAGTGGTTCGCAAGGAACGCGTTCTTGTTACATTTTAAGATTGGTACGTGTGGTTTTAGGAACTTTACGTTTGCGTATTTTAAGAAAACATTGTGCTGGATGTTACGTAGAGGTAATGAAACGAGCGAGTGAAAATATCCATATTGAACTTTGTGTCGAGTCGGTGCACGTACAACATCTGTTTCAGTCCTTTGTTTTTGACTATCTCACGGATATTTCCCCATCTCTCGAAGTCGGAGTTTGGACTAGTCGATAATAAAAAGCCTAGGTATTTACTAAATTCGAATAAAATTGCAAAAAAAAAAAAAGAAAAAAGGAGGAACGCCGTTTATTTTTGTTTTGTCTTGTTTACTCGAGAACGTAAGGAGTTCCCGTTCCAGTTAGAGCGATGCAAGATGGAACGCCGGCATTTCTCCTTTCCTCTCGAAGGAATGTTGTTATTTGAGACGCCGTAATGTAGAGCACTGTATCCAAGTTATTGTGCTGAACCGTTCATAATGAAATCCTTTTTTTTTCGAGAAAATTGCAACTGGAACTGGAAAGTTATAGTAAGTATTATTAAAACTAAAGACGGATACGGGGGGGGGGGGGGGGGGCAACTTTTGTTTAGAGCAATAAACGAAACTCGAACTACTTTCAATCTATCCGAGTCAAAAGCAGTCCAATTGTACGTAAGGTAGCAGTAGCACAAGACTACCAAACCGCAACCTGTCTTTCGATTTAAACCGCGTTCCATTTCTCTTCAGGGGGAAGCGCTCGTGTGACGAAAAGCAACGGAACGCTTACCCACGAGTAGCAAGGGCTGGAGCAATATCAGGGCAAATGGAAACCGAGACATATCCTCCGGTGACATCTCTTGTGCGTATGCAAACAAAATTGCACACGTGGGTCTATTTATAAAACCCGCGTTCTAAAAAAAATAAAGAGATTGTCACGTGGAAGTAGCCGACGACATTAGCGATTACTTCCCTTAACCTCGACCTTGACATCGGCCTGATGCTCAGCGCAGCACCGGGGAAAACCGGCGCACAAAAAAAACAATAAAGAAAACAACAAAATAAAAACAAAAAACAAAAACGAAAAAGATTTCTGACATTGTGGAAACGGGAAGACCGCAGCTTGGTGAAAACAGACGTGACTCTTTTGTATTGTTCGTTCTGAAGAGAGAAACAAACGATCCTCGAAAGGAAATCTACAAAAAAGAATGGCAACTTTGAACCGGTACGGCCACGACCTTCTTTCACCGGGAAGGGCCCCCAAACACGCAACTTTGACGACAAGCCGCCCCCGAAGATACGATAAAAGTCGGCCCTTGTTCTAACTGCAGCCGACGCTCTTTATGGAATCATCTTCGGCCTTGACTGATTTAACAATAAATTATAATTCATTTTGTGCGAAATAGGTTAAGGTATTCGTACTTTGTTTGCGCTTGTGCAAATGTTAGAATCCGTGGGAAAAATTAAAAACAGCCAAGTGGGGGAGGACTGTGACATAATTGAATTTGGCTTTACATAACCAGTCTCCACATATATGTGCTAGCGCCATCCAAGCAAACTGCTTCTAGACGTGAAGCCTATGCCTGCTTCGCGTGCCATCTGCAACCTGCTAGGGAGTTTGGCAGTCAAAGGATTTGCAGGCGCAGCGACTAGCAATCGGTGGGCCCGTAGTCACTGGATTGCCGACAGCTGTGCATTGCGTGTTACATAAGCTTGCGACTGATCGGGAATATACTCTAGAGTAACATGATGATGCAAGCGCAAGAATTTCCACTCGCGTAGCCAGAACACCCACTTGTCTTTCATAACAAGGTGACTGCGAGCGCATCACCGAAACACATAGGGAACGCTCAAGGAACTTATCCGCTCTCACTTCAAATAAATTAATGGTACCACTCAGTCTCTTGCTCTTACTTCGAGCATAAAAAATAAAGAATTTAATAGTGTGGGGTAAAAAAGCGGCAGTTGCACTTTACCTACTACCTTTACACCACACCACGGAACTCGTACGGGGGTGACATAAATAAACAGGGACCCTCCTTCATGATGGTGCCCGCTGCCCTGTGTATACCCAGTCAGATCTGGCTTTTTTTCACTGTTTTTAGACGTTTTGAAAGGGGTATATTAGCGCCGAGATGTTTCGGTGGCGCCCCCTTATCGTTTTCTTTCGTGACTTCACGAACAGGATTTGCCTCTTGTGAGAGCAAGAGTCTCCCACCACGGCCAGAGGCCGCTGCCGAATGCCCAAACTGGACAACGGCCGAGGCGCGCTATAGCGCACGTATATGACAGGCGCAGAAGCACGCCCACAGAAAGGGGGAAGACGGACCGTAGTCACGGAGGCGTGCAGTTCCAACGCCCCGGCAATGTTTTGCGTTTATAATAACAACCCATTCCTGTCACGTTAATAAATGTAGTTTCTCGCTTTGGAAACCCCGGTTTCGTGTTGATCCTCCCTGATGGGCATGCAGCAAGGCAACCCTACCACACTCTATAGAAGAGTAGTAAGCTGGGCGAGTTGGTAAACGTTGAACATGGTTAAAATCGCGCACAAAGAGACGAGGTTCCTTCCTCGTTTGTCCTCATCTCTTTGTGCGCGATTTTTAACCATGTTCAGAATCTGCTTCCCCGTTAACCGGGAATCGGGCTGGTATTATCATAATACAGGAAGCTATGGTTTGGCCAGTAGCGAACCTCGACCTCAGCGACGCCTTTGGTCGCACACGTCGCTAATGTGCGACGTGTGCGGTTCGTGCAGTTCGGGTAGAGCCCGTGGGCGGCGGAGAAAAGCTCACCGGAGAAAAGCTCACCGGAGAAAAGCTCACCGGAGATAAGCTCACCGGAGAAAAGCTCACAGATAAACCGGCAGATGCGGAGAAAAGCTCACCGATATTTTTTTAGCTCGGCTTGATTCTGTGTAAAACGTGGCAATTTAACACAACTCGCATTCGTCTCTTCATTAAAAATATGTCCTCGTTTTTGTAATATTTTTGAAGTTCATTGGGCATATTTACTAATTTTTCAGAAATTAGTAATCACATCATTCTGTAAATTAATGAAGCCGCAAGTATAAAATCAGAACATCGTACACCGGTAAAAAAGGCAACAATTTATTGACAGCTGAGGGTGAACCGTCGGTAGCTATGTCAGATAAAGAGCTTTGTTTTTTGCGAGCTAATATGAATAGCGGTGTGGTGAATCGCTTGAGATCCAACGATTGCGTAGTGCCTAATAGATAAGTAGATGTTTGTTAATGTAATCAGTGTCGGCTACGCTGTTTTCTTTCTGTTAATTTCACTAACAAAACTTTAGTTGCGAGAACAGCTTCGTCGTGTCGTGTTTGTTGTCTTCACTCCGTCGTCGTCGTTTGAGCGGTCTTCATCATGTATAACGTTTACCAACTCGCCCAATTCGCTACCTATCTTACAAATAACTAGTTCTTATATAGCTCACGAATAACAACGGAAACAGTGTGCATCTCTGAAGGTCATGGCTGGCGCACCGTAGAAGGACACTATTACACTAAGGGAACGTGTGGAAACACCTGCACGAACGGTTAGAAAGCGTGCATGTCCGTGAAAGAAAGAAGCCTCGCTATCCTATTGACTGCTTTATCCTGTTTTCAAAGGTTAACAAAAGCTTCAAAGAGAATTTCAGGCACCGCGGTGTAGCGCGTGCGCTTTTGAATTTTCGGCATTTACACCTTTGATTTTTAGGTTTTAAGCAGTCATCATTACGTTTTTTTTACTTTTTCCTGTTCTTCAAGTTCATAAAGATTTTAGTTAGGCTTTCGTTGCCTAAAGAGTAAGCCACAAAAAACACTGGCCCGCAATTATTAATTTGGTAGCAATATACCCATTAAGCTTAACAAATATTACAAAAGAGGACATTTTATTTTTTACAAAGCTGACGAATTTTATGATAATAAATTGATATATGATACGCACAAACCAACAGCCTCCATATAAAAAGAAGAAAAAATATCGGTGAGCTTTTCTGCGCATACGCTCAATGGCCGGTGAGCTTTTCTCCGCATCCGCCGGTTTTGCGGTGAGCTTTTCTCCGGTGAGCTTATCTCCGGTGAGCTTATCTCCGGTGAGCTTTTCTCCGGTGAGCTTTTCTCCGGGATTCAGAGCTCGTATAGCATAACGATGGCGCTGGGATTACGCTGGTAGTGGCAGTGTCAATCGCGTATACACTCCGTGCGGGAACTATAGGGGGCGCTTTGAAAAACGCGCGCAGCGCCGCTAGCGGAGGAGCTGGCGTTCGACTGTGAGGCGCGTTCAGCAGACTGCGGCGCCTTTTCGCATGCCAAGCTGTGGCGGCGGAAGCGCGCACGGACGAAACTTTTGCTTTTTGACCCGATAAGTTGAGGGTGACGTTGCATGAGTGCTGGGGACGATTGAAGAAGGGCATTTAGCTGTTCTCCGCTTCTTACATATTGAGCTTGAGTCGTCAGTAGGGATCATTTCTCTAGTTGCGGTCGAAAAAGGGGTTTCAGCAATTTTCTGAAAAGCAAGACGGCCGCAACCATAATTGCTCTTAGTGGGAAATTTGTTTTTCTCCTCGCTGTAAACGTAGGACTGCTGGGACGATGATATTTGGAGGCGAGTGAGATGTTCACTAAGTTTGTGCAGTAAGTGGGCCAAGTTTTTTTAAGACAGCAGGTGTGAAAGTTATGGTTCGAACGAATAAAGGAATAAAGCTCTCAGGAATATCCAATATTGGACCCAAAATGTTGTGTTATAACCGGGCTGTGCGAAGTGCAGATTTGGACACACAGGTTCTTAAACATGACCGTAACTTGACACAACAGTTATAATACCAAAAATAGATGGCATAGGGAAACCAGGTGGACATTTGGTTTGGGCGGCGTAACTGAAGGGGAAACGGTATTGACCGTGAAAGGGCTCTCTAGAGTATACCACGCGTCGTGGGAGGTGGAGACTTTACAGGTAGGAAGGAACTAAGTGCACTGTACTTCCAATTGAAACAACTTTACGAAAGGTGGTTCCAAAGCCGAGAAAACAAAGTTGTCGGCCAACACATGGTTTGGCCGCCAAGTGCTTTTGCGGTCAGCTGTTGTGTAATAACCTGTTGTGCGAGGTGCTGATTTTTGGCGCACAGGTGCTTTGACATGACCGTCACTTGGCACAACACTTATTATAATTTAACAAAAAGAGTTGGCATAGCGAAACCAGGTGGAAGTTTAGTTTGGGCGGCGTAACTAAATGGGAACTGGCTTTGACCGTCAAAGGCTGTCAGATAATACCACTCATCGTGGGAGGTGCACACTTTACAGGTAGGAAGGGACCAGTGGACGGTACTTCCAGTTCGAACCACTTTGCGATAGGTGGCTCTAAAGCCGAGAAAAAAAAAAGTAAAATGTTGTCTACAGAACTCGGGGTGTCAGCGTTTCCACATCCAAAAGGAGGCTGGTGAAGAAAGAAAGCACACCAGATAAACTTCCATACTCAAACGTCGATTCTCCAGTGATTCCGAGTTTCATTGTTGTTATCTTTAGATTTATATTTGTCACTTTTTTTACCTTCCGAATCTTTCTTCATGAAGTACAGATTGCGTGCCATACTTGTCCGGAAATATCATCGACCCGTACGATCGGGACGAAACTTCTTTGGAGGGCATTCCTCCAACGAAATTGGCACTGCATACCTGTGAGTGTGGGTTCGTCCCATCGGCGCTGACACATGTAGGCGTTACTGGTACGAAAACAAACGCAGAGCGCTAGCGGCAGTGTAGAATATGTCAGCCGTGCCGACACAGAGGCAGACATGATCGGGAGACCAAATTTCTCATGTCGTACGGCACGGCTCCATCGTTGTCGCTGTCCCACAAAACATCGGCGAGGTGAAAAACTGTGAAACTTTGTCTCCACGAGATACGACGCATAACTATTGAAGCACTTAATGACGCAGCACAGGCAGCACTTCATGCTGTTGAACCCAGCGCAACCGCACCACTCAGACTTCAAGGCGTACCAACGTACGCGGCGTGGTTTCGGTTTCGTTTTCTCTGGGGTTCTCGCTGCCTACCTTCGGTACCGGCCGCGCGGCGGCGCGCCAGTCGCGTCGCACGGAGTGTATACACGCTTTCAATCACTTTTGCATGGCGGCGGCCATTACAGACCTTCAGTTTTTGTTTAATTTTATTACATTCACTTCACTTGACCATTACCGTAGCTGGCCAGAGGTTTGCCATTTTACATTATATTCTGACCTTCTCCCCAGCATTGGACTTCGCGTGAGCTCGTCAGCGCCTGTTTCAGTGGCCCGGTATCTTGATAAGAGAAGATAAGGTCAGCAATGACGGCTGTAATCTGAAGCGTGCTTAAAGTATCTATTCTCTGGTGAATTTAGAAACCGCACGTGTGCCGGCTGAACACGAGTTATTTAGATTTATTTTTGCCTAGCGTGACAGCTGTAACGTGAAATTCGGTCAATAAATGAAAGTAATATACTTCTGTGCACGCAGCCCATGGAAGTCGCGCACGAGGGTTTCATTCAACAAATTGCATCAGTTTTTATATACCCCCCCCCCCCAAAAAAAAAGCCTAAATTGTACTGCAAAAACACGCTGGCAAAAAAAAAAAAAAAAAAAAAGAATCTTGTCTCGACCGAATCGGAGTTGGGAACTGGTGCCCCAGAGCGATTTGCATTTAAAGTTGGGGATCGGTGTCAACCTTTCTGTCCTTCAAGATGAAAAACAAATAGCTCGCTTATTATATATATATATATATATATATATATATATATATATATATATATATATATATATATATATATATATATATACGCATTGAGCACAAGCCCCTTGCATATTCTAATTAATTATTAACTCAATTAAAATATTTTAGTTAATTAGGCGACGTCTCGTTACTATTCTCCCCTATATTGTGTCCCCCTGATCGTAAAACTTCCCTCTGCAGACAGAATTAGTGTAGCTTTTACGGCTTATTAAGTTCAAATTTGTAAAGCCTAAAAAAACACGGTATACTTTATGACGAAACACAGAAAGTTGCCGACTCAACATTATCTCAAACGAATGCTAGCTAGAGTGTCTACATTTATATTAAAAAGAAATGATAACAATTGAGCAGATTTGCAATAAGTTAAAAATAAATAACACGTACCCACTAAAGTAACAAAGTAGAATGTCTGTTGTTTACAAAAAACAACATAAAAGTAAAGGGACCCCCAAAAATGGCAGAAGCCAGCCTGAAGAAACGGCTGAGTCCCACGACGTGTAATTATAAACTTAATGAATGTGGTAGTTAATCCATATTATCGAAATGACATTCCCCTGCCGCTTATTTTGAATTAATCTCTCGCCTTCATATTGAAAGCCCAAGAAAAATTCCTGATTCCCAGTGACGGATTTGATTGAGGAATGAACAAAGTACAATTTCATGAACGTCAAGTTCACGGATTTAGAAGGTATACATGAGAACTGGTTTATTACACGGGCTGTGATGCGGAAACCCATGGCTAAATCCGTAAACACCTTGTGGTTTAGGCACTGGAGCCCTTGGGAATCTAAATGCCAAATGTAGCCCGGATTTTAAAGGGATACTACAACGAAACTTCGGCGCTCATTTTTTGGTCTATATGTGTTCAAAAGAGCAGTATCACATAGAACATATCAATACCTTGTTAAAAAAAGTCTCGAAAAGGAATTTTAAAACGAATTAAACGATTAGCAAAGAGCACCTGGTGGATGTCGCTATCGCCTCGTTTGTAATGCTCGTCTAGGAACCTTGGCAGATAGTGACGGAGGTTGTCTCGTCTCCGGCCACGACGAGAGAAGGGGGGAAGGAGGAACTCCCCTCTTCCCGAGAATCCCTTTTGTGTGTCGCAGAAGTCGCTATTGTCGACCTAGAAGATTTTACAAGATTAACCCGTCATTCAAAATTCGTACAAAAGCAGCCGCTTCGGTGGCTGGAACGACTAGGCCATCCTCTTGACGTCAGCCTCGCCGTAGCTTTGCTCGTCTTGAGACGACCTACCTCACGATTGCGTTGGATGTCACGTGCTCTAAGCTGGGCCTTCTCCGAGCGATTGCCAGAGTGGGCCGTTTATAACGAAAAATACATCCACCAGGATCAAAATACAAGCGTGCGATTGTCATTTACGGATATTGTGGATCATATTCAACCTATTTTTGAACACGACGGGAATATTTCAAATTTCGTTAAGTATCCCTTTAATGTCAGGATTACTGTTTACTCTAGAACTAAAGATGCAGCATATATATATATAAAAAAGCCGTATCTTCCATCTTTTTGTTAATAACATGTGTCTAGGAGTAAATTGAAGAAATATTAATGTCGTGCTTCGTGTAAATCCAGTTTTTAGTTACCACGCAATTAGCGATACATAGTACATGGTACCGCGGAAGCCAGTGAAAAAAACAACAACAAACGAACACAAAGGCTGCACCATATTAAATATGTGCAAATATACTAATTGTGTAAAGTCAGAGCACATTCCTCACACTTTATTGGTTTCACCGATGATAGCACACACTCGAAAGATTTCGAACGTCGAAACTTTAACATTGATTGCTAATTCAGTTTCAAAGACTGAATTAGTCATCGACGATTTTTATCTCTCTTACTTAGTCTTGCGCGTATTTTTTTTTTCAGACACTAAAAGTAAGTTGTTACACTGGTATTAAAAAAAAAAACGATAAAACATCAAAAATATATTCGGGTTAACAGTCATGACTACGCCCAGAATGCGCTAATAATCCCATTATTATAAACTTCTACGTTAGGTGTCCTCTTCGCTTGAGAATTGAAGGTTAAAGTTCACATCTGCACAAGAAACGCAAAAAGTAATTAAGCCGGGATTGAAAACAGCAAGTTACCTAATAGTTTGTTATAAACTCTACAGTGACAAACCGTAATTTATTTTTATTTTTTTCTCGCGTTGCGAGCAACCGTTCCCTTGAACTGGTCCCAGCTGCTGTGAATTCAGCAGTGTAGAAGAATCAAAAGAATGGTTCAGATGACGTACTCGATTTTTGTTTTATTTATTATGCAAACATCGCAATACGCTAAGTTAGTAAAAAAAGAAATACGCAGCCTTTTGTTAAATTAGATAACTACGCATCTTGTGGTTGGACAAAGAAAAGTACGTGGAGAGCAAGTCGTCTGCCTCTTGCGCGGGAGTTGCGGTTGCTTCAGAACAACGCCGAGCTCTGATTGGCTTTGATTGGAAGGATAGTGGGTAGAGCTCAATGCTAGATGCCTTGAGGTCTACCCACTATTTGTTTTTCAATCAGCCAATAATAACTCGACGTCGTTCTGACGTCACTGTAACTTCTGCGCAAGAAGCAGACGAACTGGCGCTCCGGAAAGTCAGAGAGAATCTGAAAAGCAGGGCGGGATGGGTGGCGAGCGTCTCGTACTGTCTCCGCAGCATTAGGAATCCGGCATCGGCCTATTAGATCTCCGAAGAAAGAATCACGAAGAGTGAATATATCAAGTCATGCCCTGCGTTTTTTGAACACTCAGTAACTTTGAGTGCCCTTCCAATTAACGTTCTGGATAGGCCACACGGTGATTTGATCTCTTAACGCTCGAAAATAAAAGAAAACCATTTTGGTTTTCGTCGTGGCAATCACTCGCTCAATTCATTCGCCGATAATCTTTGTGGACCCTGGTTGATGACAGCAGCTTCACGATAGCGGAAGAAAAATATCTATGAGAATAACGCTTTTTTTAATTCACGATAACGATCAACCGAGCATGGTTTTCTAAATATCGAAAATGTAGCGGAGTTGCCCTTTAAGTGGAGACCACAACCAAAGCTACAACCGCGAGCTTGTCCGTGCTGCTGGCTCTGAGACGTGTATTTCTAGCTCAAGCGTTCGTTTTACGGAAGAACGTTTTAAACAGCGACATCGTGCTCTCATTCTTGTGGCCTTGACTGCAGTCTCAGCTTGAAGGCTGGTTCACACAGTACCGTGTTCTTATGTTTTCTTATACCCAGTTCAGACGGCAGCTAAAAGGGACCTTTAGCTTAGGCCCCTTAGGTGGAGGTACCTGTAGTAAACGCCGTTTTGAATCACACAATAAATAAACAGACCACTTTGAGTTGATGTCGATTGCATTCCTGCTAAACCGCGAGAGGAGCACGTGACAAACAAATACTCCTCAAAATCGGTTTGACACACAATTTTTGATTATTGTGTGTGAAATATCGCATTTAAAACCTAATTATTATTTGTGTTTGCTTTTGCAGCACCTCCTTTTTTTTCTCTAATTCAAAAGCGTACCTAAATGAGTCTTGCTTAAAACGTCCCACCCTTCTGGCCTCACTGGCCCTTAATCATCTGCGTTTACGAGTGTCTATTGCGAGGTTCATTGGAGGTACAGCTGACCGGCGATATCCTGGCGGGCCAAGATGCGCTCGTCCAGCAAGTTCGTCGAGCAGCCATGGCCAGTGGAGTCCTGGAATGAGGACACCACCCACTCGACCTCAAGAGCAATAACCTCGATGGTTTAAATACATGTTTTTTCTTTCTCTCTCGGTTTAACAGCTCCATTTTTCCGCAAAGTTCTCACTGAAGTAGGAGTCACGCCATCGGAAAGGGTGGATGATGACAAGGATAAAAGGTCCTAGGCGGGAGAGTCGAACGACTCGTCTACAACCTCGAAAGTGAGCTCGCAGTGGTCCATCACGTTTGGATTCGTAGCAGACATTGTTTTCCACGTGCCGCCGCTGCTACCTTCTAGCTGGAGTATGCGTTCCTCGTTAATGTATTATTTCATCACATTTGTGTTCACAATCATTTCATAATTTGCTACTTATACCCCATTCACATGACCGTAAAGGTACCTTTAGCAAAGGGACCTTCGTACTCTGCGGCCAATCAATTAACGATCTTCCGCGCGTGGCGTGTGCTCGCAAGCCAAGAGCAGGGGCTGATTCGACGATATTAAAGGGACCTACGTTAAAGTTGCCTTTATGTTGACCATGAGAATGGGGTTTTACATATAGTATTCAAATTGTTTTAATGCATTTAACAAGTTATATTTATATAACTGTGATTTTTATTTTTAGTTCGTGGGTCAGAGGCTACTCTCTGTAGCTGTAAAGGGAGCTTGGCGAGCTAACACAGGGCCTCCCTTAGCGAAAAGGACCTTTATGTGCCGGGTGATTACGATCTCTAGCTCTTTTTACCACAGGCACCTGTGCCAAAGGTACCTTTATGCTGCCGTGTGAATTGGGTATTACATTACGTAAAGTTACCAAATCATTCGTGTCTCGAATGTCACGTGGCAGGCTTTTTCCTTGAACTGGTAGCCTTGCGTAGTATGAAGCACATATGTCCCGATGATTTGTACGTAACATAACGTAACGTAAAAACAACGGGGCTGTGCGAACCAGCCTTGAGGGTAAACAAAGTGCAGAGACGTGATAAGAAATAAACAAAAAACAAGGAACGTTCGTTTTGTGAAATGCCAGCAGTCCCATGAAGACCAGCACGAGGACGGCAGCAGGTTGCTTTTACCCAATTCAAACGGCAGCGTAAAGATACCTGGAGATCGTAATCACACTGCGCATAGAGGTCCCTTTTGCTAAGGGAGGTCCTGTGTTAAACGGAACTCGCCAAGTTCCCTTTACAGCTACAGAAAGTTGCCTCAGACCCACGAACTCAATATAAAAATCAGAGATATATAAATATGTGTTGCCTAATGAATTAGACCAAACTGATTATATATAAGTAGCAAATTATGAAATGACTGCGAACACAAATGTGATGGAATAACACGTTAACGAGGAACGCTAGCAGGCAGCAGCGGCGGCACGTGGAAAACAAGGTCTCTACTACGAACCCGAACGCAATGGAACACTGCCAGCTCTTTTTCGAGGTTGTAGACGAGTCGTCCCACTCTTCCGCTCAGGACCTTTTATCCTCGTCGTCGTCCATACCTTTCTATGGCGTGACTGGTGTAACCGTGAGATTCTGACGTGGTTTGTTTCTGCCGGGCACTATTTAGCTATTTCAATGAGAACTTTGCGGGAAAATGGAGCTATTAAACAGAAAAAGGTCGCCGACCTCGCTATGGGAACTCGTAAACGCAGATGATTAAGAGCCAGTGTGGCTGCACGGGTCGGACGTTTTAAAGCAAGACTCATTTAGGTGCGCAATTAGACTTAGAGAAAAAAAAATAAAGTGCCGAAAAAGCAAACACAAATAATATTTAGGTTTTAAATGTGATATTTCACACACAATAACAAAAAACCGTGTGCGAAACCGATTTCGAGTAATAATTGTTTATCACGTGCTCCGCTCGCGGTATAGCAGGAATGCAATCGAAATCAAGTCAAAGTGCTCCGTTTATTCATCGTGTGATTCAGAACGCCGTTTAATACAGGTACCTTCAGCTATGGTGCCTGGAACGCGTCTCCGACTGGTGTGTTTACCGCGGCCAAAAAAGTGGTCCCTCGATTTCCGCCTGATGACGTCATAGAAGTGTCATGCTGTCGCCAGTCGCGACCGTGGTGGTGTCTCAGCAGCTGTGGTGGGCATGGCAGACACCTGTTCTGCTGCAGGTCGCTTTCACTGTGACAGTTCACGGAAGCTAGAGCAACCGGAAGTTGGGACGCCTAATGCGACGCCGTGACGACAGCGACACTCGCGTTCACTCGCGCTTTTCGCCAGCATTTCTATGGCCAACCGCCAGGATCGCGACAGTCAACAGCATGACACTCCGGCTTCTGTGACGTCATTTGTTGCCACTTAAGGACCACTTTTGATGTATGGGCAGCATAGGACGCTAAACACACCAGTCGGAGACGCGTTCCAGGCACCATACTTCAGCTAAGGGACCTAAGCTAAAGCTAGAATTACGCTGCCGAGTGAATTAGGTATTCGTTGGAGAGGGATGTAGTGTTGACTGCGAAACATTCACGAAAATAAATAGAACAGAAAGTGATTCTCGAGGGTTTTGTCACAGTCCTTAAATAGCTCGCACATACGACCTTGACTGATTTGTAACTTACTCCCCTTTGTCCGCGGGTTCCGGTTTTCAGAAATGTCGCTTGCAGAATGTTTTTGGGTTTAATATAAAATTTCCGAAGTAGATGTACCAGAAATGAAAAACAGTAACGACTCTGGTAACTCCGACGTTAAGTTGAGTGGGCTCGGCACTTGCTTCCAAGAAAGAATGGCTAAACCACCCGTCCTTCTGTACCAGGTGCTGACCATGCTGCTGATCTGTACCGAGCACGGCCCATCCGAAGAAGACCACGTCATCGGGGCTGCCCACGGAACTATCACCACCAGCCATATCTACGACACGATTACGGCCACGGGGCAACAGCACTTGCCAGTTCTGCAACCGTCACCCTCATACGGAAGTTCCTCGTCAACGGCGCTGCAGGCGCTGCCTATAAAGGAGCACTCCACTCGCGGATACGACAGTGGGCTCGGCACTTGCTTCCAAGAAAGAATGGCTAAACCACCCGTCCTTCTGTACCAGGTGCTGACCATGCTGCTGATCTGTACCGAGCACGGCCCATCCGAAGAAGACCACGTCATCGGGGCTGCCCACGGAACTATCACCACCAGCCATATCTACGACACGATTACGGCCACGGGGCAACAGCACTTGCCAGTTCTGCAACCGTCACCCTCATACGGAAGTTCCTCGTCAACGGCGCTGCAGGCGCTGCCTATAAAGGAGCACTCCACTCGCGGATACGACAGTGGGCTCGGCACTTGCTTCCAAGAAAGAATGGCTAAACCACCCGTCCTTCTGTACCAGGTTAGTTGGAGACCAGTATCCAAATTGTTTAAAACTAGCGTTATATTCCTGATAGTTGTGCCGAGCCCAAGGTGCTTCCTTGTTTTGCTGAGTGACTGTGCATGCGTGCTTAGTCTTTTGGTTTGCGGGGATGTCGAGGCAAACCCGGGACCGACTGATCATGAAATTTTGCTCAAAATAAGTGAGAATGTTGACACTCTCTTAAAACGGACGAATGGCTTAGAAGAAAAGATAGAAACTTTGACCTCCAAGGTTACCGAGACCGAATCTCGGTTAGAAGCGAAGGTTGAAGCCCTTCAAAATCATGTGCACGCCCTTGAACAAAAGATCGACGATCTAGAAAACAGGGAACGCAGAAACAACCTAATTATATATGGTTTAAACGAAAACGCAAACGAAAATCCGCGTATCCTTAATGATGTGGTACTAAAAGAAGTATTCGAGGATAAGTTGGGGCTCACAATAACTAGTATGGAACGAGTCCATCGCCTGGGGAGGCCAAAAATTAACTCGCAGCGTCCTGTGATATTAAAACTCATGGATTATCGTGAAAAGCAACTTATACTACAAAATGGAAGAAAACTAAAGGGCACTCGTATCTCAATAGGGGAAGATTTTTCTTTACATGTGCGCTCTGTCAGAGGGCTTCTCTGGAAAAGCTCACTCTCAAATAGAAATAACGGGGAGAGAGTTTCACTATCCTACGATAAACTAAAAATAAACAAGGAGCTCTACGTTTGGGATTTCGACAAAAATGACAAGGTTAAGCTGGGTTCGGAAAGCCAGCAGGGAAGTCGTCTGCAGACTAGTTCCACAGCATGACGGCTCTTGCCGGAACAAAAGGAGTTGAGACTGATATGCCTCAATGCAAGGAGCGCTGCCAATAAAGCTGAACAAATTGAAGCTGTTATTTTTTCCTACGACCCACACGTCATAATGATTACTGAAACCTGGTTACATGGGGATATTCAAGACTCGGAAGTGGTACCCCCAAACTACAAATTAATACGAAGGGACAGGAGTTCTCGCGGGGGGGGGGGAGTCGCTATTGCCGTTAAAGAAAATATAGTGTACCGTTCTATGAAATCAATCGAAGATTTCGAAAGTGTTTGGTGTCAAATAAATTTTTTTTGGAACATGGCTAACACTTGGAACTGTATACAGAAAACCCGGCTTGCCGCCGGATGACTTAAAACAAATCCTAGAATATTTGCTAGCTAATACTAACAAGTGTACTAGAATAGTTATCGGAGGAGATTTTAATGCACCCGACGTAAGCTGGTCGGATGAGGGCGTGGCTTGTCCAGGAACTAAACTATCTGAAGTGCTCGTAGACATTGCATTTGGTTGTTGTCTTCGTCAAACAGTTGAAGAACCTACGCGAATTACTGAAACATCAAGCAGCTTGCTCGATCTCTTGTTCGTTAGCAAACATTTCGATCATTGTAGCGTTACTGTGCATGAAGGAATATCTGATCACAAACTGGTGTTTTTTAAGTGCGATATGAATGTTTGCCAAAAAGATTCAGCTCAAGTAAAACAGTATTATGACTACGAAAGGGCTAATGACGAGTCTGTTATTGATTATCTAGAAGAGCATCTAGATGGGTTTGAAGATCACAGTGGTGTAAATGAAATGTGGTTGAATTTTAAAAGTATTACTGAGCACTGCATCTTAAACTTTATACCGAAGAAAACTAAAACGACAAAACGCCACAATCCATGGATTACAAGAGAAATTTTGCAGGCAAAACGTAAAGTAAAGAGGCTTCGAAAGCATCATTCTCCTGCTGTCTGTGAGCAGAGTGACAAGTTAAAAACATTGATAAAGCTAGCCAAGGAAACCTATTTTACAAAGTCATTGCCAGAATTCATTTCATCCTCCCCTGAAAAGTTTTGGCGTTATCTTACTCCGTCACGGACTAAGATAAGTCAGTTACGTGTTAATAACAACGTTGTGCACGACAGGGCCATAATGTCGTCTCAATTCAATCAATATTTTCAGTCTGTGTTTACAATAGATTCCACTGAATTTAGCAGCATCCCCAACGATGAAGGCTCTGATGTGAGTGGTTTTGTATCGGAACAAGGTATCGTATCCTTATTGTTATCAATTAATACTAGGAAATCGCCAGGACCAGATACTGTACCAAATGAATTTCTAAGAAGATACGCTGAATGGGTTGCGAAATACTTAACAATTATATTCTTCATTTCACTCCGAGACTCTGTTTTACCGGACGATTGGTTATTGGCAAGAGTTGTGCCCGTAAAAAAGAGTGGGAAGGGTGATTCAGTTGATAATTATCGCCCCATTTCTTTGACCTGTACGTCATGTAAGCTACTAGAGCACATTGTGAATAAACAGCTAGTTTCTTTTATGGAGGATAAGGGCATCCTAAGTTCCAATCAGCATGGTTTTCGGAAAGGGTATTCAACAACAACCCAACTACTGGAATGCTATCATGAGATTTCTGGTTATGTTAATAATCGCCTGCAAGTGGATGCCATTTTTATAGATCTGTCTAAAGCGTTCGATCGAGTACCACATTTTAAACTAATTAATGTTTTAATTGACTACGGTGTTCCTTCATTGATTATAAGATGGATTAGCGCATATCTCAGAAATCGCCGGCAGTTCGTCGATGTAAATGGCACCTTTTCGGAATTGTTGGACGTGTACTCAGGGGTTCCACAGGGCTCCGTGTTGGGTCCCTTGCTTTTCTTAATATATGTTAATAGTGTGTTTTCTATCTGTAGTAACGGGCGCGTGAAAGTAAGAATGTTTGCCGATGATTGTATTATATATGCTCCCATTTCGTCAGTAAACGATCAGATAGAAGTAAATGATATTTTATATCGCATCTCGTCATGGTGTAGTGAAAAGAATATGAAAATAAACACCCAGAAAACGCAATACATGCACTTCACGAATAAAAAAAATATATTTTACTTTGACTACGAGCTTGATTATGTCAGGCTTACTAAAGTTGACAGCTATAAATACTTGGGTGTGGTTATGACTAGCGATCTAAAATGGAACAAACATGTGGATTATGTAACAAAAAAGGCAACTAAAAAACTTTGGTATTTACGAAGGAAGTTGTATAGGACACCTCCCTCGGTTAAGCTTGTTGCCTACAAAGCTCTTGTAAGACCAACACTGGAGTATGCTTCCGAGGTGTGGGATCCTTGGCAGGCCACGCTTTCTAATGAGCTTGAAAAGGTTCAGTCACTTGCGGTGCGTACGATATTTTCTGATTTCAGGACTACGACCTCTGTGACGGAGCTAAAAAAGCAGGCAGACATGCAGCCCTTGAAAAAAAGGAGAATATGTCAACGCCTGAAATTATTTTTTCAAATTTATAATCACCTTCTCAAAATCGACAGCTCTAAATATGTAACACCCAAAAGCCACCGTTCAGAGCGCTTACATCACCCGAAAGTGCTCGAACCCATTCACGCCCGTATAAATATATTTAAACAATCCTTTTTTGTGCAGGCTATAGATTCTTGGAATAAACTTCCAGGTGCTGTTGTTGCTCTCGAGTCGATTTCCGATTTCGAGAATGCTCTACGTGTGTTGTTTGAATAAAAAAAAAGATGTATATATATATATACGTGTGTGTTTCTGGCACGCCTCTGTAAGCGGATTTGTAACACCGGCTTTTTTTTTTTGTGTGCGATGTACAGAACGCAGTGTACATTCTTTGTTTTTGTATCATCCACTCCTGCTTTGGCCCTTAACAGGGCTGGCAGTATTGTGAAATAAATAAAAGCTAGGGGGTAGGGGGACGGAAAGGGGTTCGGTCTCTTAATGTGTCATATAACTGGTTTTCTACGTAAATTATTTCCTTCTGACCACGCCGCTGGCCTTCAAATATAAGAAACCACACTTTAAGCAAGGATGAAATGAAAGAAGACACTCACACGGAGGGTGAAAACGAAACTTGTTATTTCTAGAACAGTACGCAATTGGGTTAATTGGTGATATGTCTCGAATAAAAACAGCGCGAAAAACAACAACAACGAAACACAAGTCAAATATATTTTCTTAATAGTAAAACCAGTTGTAAGTCGGCGCTCAGTCTGTCCGGTATCTTTGAGTCGTACTTTTCTTTTTCCCCCTCTTTTTATTCGAGAGATTTTTTGTCTCAAAAGTGAAAGCATGATTTTTTAATTTTTTTTTCGTTAGGGTTGGTATTTTATGGTAGGGGTTCTTAGTGTTTGTTTCCTCTACCTTGCAGCCAAACACATTTGCTTCTACAAGCGTATGTTAAAATTCTTTGTCTAATAAGATATTATATATAAATTTCTGGCCCCTCCTAGAGCATCTACTCTCAAAAAATGTTACAGTCAAACTTGACTGAGTTTTGCATTAAGTTCGAAGGTTCCCTGAACCTGCCTAACTTCGAGGTTCAACGTTGAACCTTAAGTTACATCGCAACGAAGTCCCTAATTGCAACCACAGGGCAAGACAGCCGGCAAAGCAGGCTCGTGTCAAATATCATATCGACAGTTTCGGCGATTCCGGCCCCTATACGGTTCAGAACCGAGCGGGCTACGGCAAAAGGGTAAATATTTTTGAACCTAAAGGAACGGAAAATGGTAATCTTTTAGTGTCAGAAGTAAATAGCGGAAACGACTCCTTAATCTCATACGTTTTTTGTTTTTTTTTCAACTGCGTAATACGTTTTCGGTGAAACTCGTTTTCCTATTGCTTGATGGTTCATTCACAACGACGTAGGTGTTTCCGCAATAATGTAGCGCGTCGCGATAGTCTTATAATGAATTATATATTGCTTTGATACCGTTTTTGAGTAACAGTTCTAACAAAATGTAAAGAACATGTATCGCGTAAAAAACTATTTTGACAAATGGACCAAGTAGATCAAGCGGCGCGGTTTTTGTGTGCGTCCTCCTGGTTGATTGCCGGCTGACCTGTACCAAAAACTTTGTACGGGCTCGTCAGGCCTAGTCAGGCCTAGTCAAACTTGGCGGCCTTTTGCCTCTGGTAGAATGTAACCCCCCTACCCCCCCCCCCCCACCACACACACACACACAAACACAAAAGGAAAAAGACTAATAGAGTGCGTTTCACATGAATGCGTTGCGCTCATAGCAGCTGGGGCCACTTTCAGGGAATGATTGCATACTCCCCAATCACGGTGATTATGTCGGGTACACTTCATGCTATAACGACGAAGTAATAACTAGTTTTTCTTTGTTTTTAATCCCGAAGTACATTGTTTTCAACGCTTTCATTGCAGATGTGGAATTATAACTCATATGTTTCGGTCGAGCATTGCCCCTGAAATCTAAAATCGTAACATGATTACAACCTATTGGTTTTCTTTCAGGACTGTCAACCCGAATATTTTTCATCTGCAATACCGGTTTCTTTTTTTTTAATCCGGTCCAAGTGCTTTTGTGTTGTTTTTTTTTGTTTGTTAAAAAACGGAAAAAAAAACAAACAAAAAAAACACCGGAAAAAAAAAGAAATTGCGCGCGGCAGTGAGGATGAGTGCTAAAGATCGCCAACTCAGTTTTCGACACAAAGACGTATTTGCTTATAGCATTTTTTTAGAAGAGGATTGGAGAAAGAGTACTTCAGGGAGAAAATATGTTTTCTAGCTCACGAAGGAATACTTTCTCCTTAAATGAATTTAATTCACGGGGAAACACCAGGTTGCACCCAGCGTCACTAAGGTTTGTATTGGCGACGAGATGTTTCGGTGGCGCCACCCCGCGTGTACTATCCCATGACGTCGCCCGTAGAGTTTCAAGCAGACGGTGCGCAAAGTAATCTCAAGGAGCGGTTCTATGAGTTCTCATCTATGTATATCGATAACTGTTATTTTATTCTATAAACTGGTATCACGTTCTGATTAGCTGTTTTTCCTATTATTGAGAGCGTCTCCCCACTTTTGGCAAAACCAGTTTTTAAAATATAAAAAAATAAAGTTCGGCCTTTCCACTCTCGTGAAGAAGGAAGACCAGCGGAGCTGTACTCGATACACTGTGTGCTTCTTCGTCGTCGTCTGTTTTTTTCGCTGTTTCCTACGATGAATTCCCACCAACGCGCCCAACTATCCATTCTTCTATTATAGCTGGAAAGGTTGCCGCCATCTACGACCGACGGCGGAAGCCATACTCGTTGTGTGCTTGCCGCCGTCGCTTATAGATGGCGGTAGCTGTCCAGGTAGGTTTGTGTCGACATACACGGACACGATCCTGGGGAACCTAGCACTTAACAATTCCGCTGTAAAAAAAAAAAAAAGAAAAAAAAAAAAGGCCTGGGGCTATACATGACAACTTGCGCGGCGTGCATCACGGCGTCTCTGATTTTCGTTTCGGTTGATCTGTGAATTCTCCAGTAGAAAAATTGATTTTTCATACACCAGAGGGTCGGGCGTTCTGTCACCTTAAGTGTGCGCGTGCTCATTGTTGCGTTCCGTGGTGGCGCCCACTTGGTTTGGCTAAGGGAGCACGCCGGTTAAGACGCTTTCGTCCAAGTGTGGTTCGACATTTGCTGGCGATCATTAATGCGGCACCGTGTAGACCTACTCTGAGTGACTATCGTTCATTGGCAGAAGAGCTTTCCCACGTTCGCATCAAATGTGTGGCAAAAGCGTATGCCACGTCGTGGCTTCAGCCAGAAGAGAAAGCTAAAACTTGCATGACTTGATAAAATATGCCGAGCTTGGCACGAGACATCATAATTGAGTAACATCTCATTTGACTAAACTAAGAGGTAATAGACCAAAAGTGGTCGTGTGCGTACGCAGATTATCTTATTTAATACGAAACTGGCTCAGGAAAATCATCTATTACTCACTATAATACTTCAAACGTTGCCGTGAAATTTGCGTATAAGGAAGAATGGCAATCCACGATAAATTACTTACGCAAAAAATGAGAGTTGTATTTTTTTAATAATAGACCCTTTTCAAAAGTTCATTAAGTAACATTGGTGGTCGCCTTTGCTGGGACACGAAGCGTGCGATTGGATCCGAGTCGTCGCCTAACGTTGACATAACCTTCGTGTCCAATACATGCTCAGAGCATGTGGCCAAACAATAGCGGAGTCGAATATTTGGTACCGCAGCTACTGGAATGCGCGCATTTCTCAAAAGGGTGTATTATCAAACTTATGTTCGAAACCTTTAAGTAATACACATTAAAAAAAAGCATATTACAAGCATTTTTTTCTGCAGTTTAATGCAAACAAGTTACGAACTAATTTTTTTTTGTATAAAAGCGATAGAGGCCATAAACAACACCATGAATAAAAAACGAAAAAAAAAGATATGATCCAGACAAACGATGGAAAATTAAAATTATGTTTTCAGTTTTCTGCAAGGCTAAACATTTTGGACGACCATGCTGACTTTTCGTTATCATTCCATAAATACAAAACCGAAATAAATCAGATGCTTACACACAATGTAATATGCCTTGGGTAGAAAGTGTAATATGCCTTGGGTAAATATGCCTTGGGTAGAAAGAGGAAGCATCTGCGTTGCTGTGCTTTTGCCTGTCTTAAATGCTCTATTACAGATTTTTGTATTTCTAATACATTTCTTGAAAAAAATGTTCCAAAAGTCGGGATTCAGGATTACAAAGCAAATACCTCCGACTTATATAACAATGTCAACAATTCATGAGTAGACGTTTCGTCTCCCATGCGGGAGACATCATCAGAAGGACAAAGCAAGTGTTCGGTTGCTGGTAACTAGAAGGGTTGTTACTAGGCTGCACTGAGGATGTCTCCCGCATGGGAGACGAAACGCCTACTCATGAGTTGTTGACATTGTTATATAAGTGCGACATTGTTATATAAGTGCTTTGTAATACTTTTGTTGGTATTTCGGTATTTCGGAAATACATTTTGTTTTGCTTCTCTATCTTAATTACATTTCTCAATATCTTGTACTGAGTATCCCAAATAAATTTTTCAAGTCTCGAAAATATTTGTTGCTGTGACACTCTACGGAACTAGGGATCGTCAAAGTCCAGGGCAATGCCGAGCTTGGAGGCAAGCCACCAGACACAGGGCAAGAAAATAACGAGGCATGCGAGCGAAACGCATTTTCGGAATTCCAGAAAAAGACCAAATGGATAGCCCCAAGTACGTCCGCGTTTTGTTGACTTTTTGTCCGCTCCTTTTTTCCAAGTTGTTTTTCAATGGCACATTACACTTAGAGCTAGCAAAGTGATGGTGACGTCGTCCGGATTTTACACCTTTTGCCTGAAGCTGGAGTAATTCCGTCGGCGGAAAATTGTGACGCCAATTGCTCCGTACGGCCACAATGGGCCCTTTACAGAAATCGCCGGTTCGGGTGGTTCTGGTATAAAAGTGCGCGAGCATGTTTTCAAGTGATCGCGAACACTCCCCCCGTCAATGAAGCTAGATCCTGCTGGCTTTAGTGAGCTGCTGTGACCTATGGGCTTCCACAAAGCCCCTCGTGCGCATATTGTGGCTTAACTTTGGCTCCCAAGCTCGTTCAAAAGCGTTTTTTTTTTTTTTTATCTCCTTCCGAGGTCGCTCATTGTTTCATTCTGAAAATCCTCCACCGAGTTTTTCGCCCTGTGGAGCCAGAGATTGAAAGCGGTTTCTTGGACACTCACTTGTGTTACTGCTATTTCTCACTCGATCTTTTTAATATTTTTTTCTTACAGTTTCAAGCTACAGGCGCTCCTCCTCGCCCGAAAATACTCGCTCTTCGTTGTTGATCACCGAGACAGGCCGCTGTCCTCAAGCGGCGAGCCGATGTTTCTCCTGAGCGTCGACGTTTGTCGTTCACTCGTGTACTCATCATCAAGTCTGGCTGCCTGATCAACTTCTAGTTCGGCTGTTAAAATATGCAATGCCGAACTATGTGGTAAGTCCGCCGAAACCTGTCAATGCATGTGACGAACGTATTGCGCGGAATGCGTCATGAGCCGTGTCTGTCACCAAGCTAAAGCGCACCAGTTGCTATGCCTACATAACATGAATCCTTGTTTCTAAAATGTTTTGGTACCCATTATGTCGCATGTTCCGAATTTTTTCAAAGTAAATTTAGATTGCAGCACCTAGGTCGCTTCTTGAAAGTCATAAAGATTACAGCAGAATCAGATTTTCAGTGAAGTCATCACAAGTAAAGCACCCCCTTTGATTTTGACTTTTTCATCTTACATTACCAGCTTGCAATCTACTTGCCGAGTATCTTCAAATGTAATTCAATTACGTTTTTAAAGTATCTGTAATCTAGTCAAGATGGTTCATAATAAATAAGTGACTTAAATACTACTTTAAGTACATTTTGAGATGGGTATTTAATGTCTTGTCGTAAATACTTTTGTTGAGTCTTTGGCACAACACTGAATAGGAGAACGCCAAGCATTGTGGTGATTTCAATAATATACACTAAAGATGTCCCCAACGGTTTTGGTGACTATTAAGAGTTTTTATTTGACAACTTCTAGTTTTGTTTGATCTTTCCGTCACTACCAGGTGTATCGTAATTATATTTACGCTTCATTGAGGAGTGTGGGTTTTTGTGAATTTAGCTATTCGTTACTGCATTGGCACTACTTTTTTAGTCATTAGGCCATCCTTTGTGCCACTTATACATTGCTACTTAAAGGTGCAAAACAGCTACAATTACTATTTAATTGAGCATACTTTGAGGTTTTAATTTTTTTCTTGGAGAACTGTTTATGCTAATCCTCCACGAAAGTGTCTGTGCTTGTGTCCTGCTGTGTTGATCTGCATTTTTTTTTTTATAAATTGTGTGCACTTGCTCTGAATTGAAAGGGGGAGGGGTGGGCGGGGGAAGGGGGTGGGGTAGAGGCCTTATTTAGTCAGAGAACGCGCCTTGTGACTTTACCTTTCAAGACTTGGCCCGAGGGAATCCAAATCAACTCCAATTAAACACAATTCAATTACCTTTGGTCGCTCTCAACTATTAGTGGGTGTATATACGCGTAGACATCTATTTGCCTGAAATTTTCTTCACCTTAGGTGGTTTCTAAAGAAAAAATAATAAAAGAATGACTCAGATGGATGAATCGTACTGATCGAATGGAATATTTGTTACGAAGCCGCTGAAAGCCCAAACCCCGGCGCAGCCAAAGACTTCATCTTTAGTCGGCTTCGTAACAAATATTCAATTCGATCAGCACGGTTCATTCATCTGCATATTTTCGATCATCACGATGATCTACACAAAATTGAAGAAGACACTTAAGACTGCCTACGTGTAGGAATGCGAAAGCATTCCTACATGCAACGCATTTCTACCGGCAGCGCGCCACGTCTTCCAATCGCACACGGCGCTCCGGCGGTGACATCACGATCCGCCACTGAGCCGGCGCGGCGAACCCCGCCGGCTCCACGCCTTCCGTGACGATGCATGTGCGTTGCGGTGCTTTTCTTTGTGTTCTGTTTCTGAGGCGCGTCCGTTGTGACCTTGAGCGCCCCGCTTACTTCGGTGACGAAGCATCTGCGTTGCTGTGCTTTTCGCCAAATGTGAATTTAACTGCCGTGTCGCTGCTACAGACGATTAAAGACATCGCCGGTTTCCCTCCATGGGACAGTTGATGCTTTCGCATTAGTAATACAAGAAACATTTTGTGAAATCATTATCAACGTCATTTCCTAATTAAAATGTGACCCTGTCATATTAATTTCTTATTGATCCAAAGCGAATTTTTTCAGGTTACTAAAAAAAAAGACTTTCACCATCGGTACTTCAAGCTTCACGGCGTCGCCAATTAAAGTAACCTGGAATGCAACCACGCTCGGCGGCACCCCCGAGCATGGAAATGATAAAAAAAGGGCATCCACTCACACCGTCCGTTTTTAATATTTTTGTTTTATGTACAGCCTCACGATTTTTTTTAATGAAGTGAGTTTTTTAGTGTGCATGTGTGTGTGTGTGTTTTTTCATACTTTATTCGTAAGGCTTTTGCGAAACTCCACATACCAAAGATGCATCTCGGTATTTTCCTAGCTATGGATTGAGCAACGAGTAATTCGGTGTTGCGCTGTCACAATGGCATATCAAAACAACGACGACTGCATACGAGCCGAGTGACATTTTTGCGGTTTGTGCCTATGGTATGGTATTAAAGAAGCAATTACTGTACAACCGAGCTGTCAGTGACCTTACGTTGCCTTTGATGGTATGAACGAACCTGCATTTTCTTTTATATTACTGCGCCGCACACGTGCGATATGCTAGCGCAGTAAGTCCTCAGCATTTGCGCAAGGTAGCTAGCTCGAACCAGGTACGTGGCCTCTTCGGGGAGCAATTGGGAGTTCAGAGGACCAAATGCTGCGGTTAGCCCTTTGATTATAATGTGATTAAATGCAAAGGTGCAAGCGAGCTGGACAAGAATGATGAAAATAATTTGTTGGTGTTACTCCAAAGTAACACCAACAAATTAGCAAAACCTGTTCGCTCTACCGACGTCTAACCCCTGGTTAGCTAAGTTGATAGAGCATTCTGCATCTGGCGTTCGGACCGCTCGAACGCAGAATGGCTGGCTCCCACGGAGCAATGATAACGGCCAGCTTGGGCCGCGGTTTATCTGTTCTTCCTTCGACGGACAATTATCGTGTTGTTCTCCCACCCCTGCCAGCAGGAAGTTTTGTTGTGAACACCGTCTTTCTTCATTGCGACGTGACCGGTCGCCCTTACCGGGTAGACTACTTCAGGGCCGAACTGGAACGCCTTGGTGTGATGAAGGAGATAGTGGCGATTGGCGCCTACCAGATGAACCACCTGTGGATGCTGACACTTCACACCGCGGGAGCAAAACAGAGGTTAGTGGAAGCACGAGACCTCTCTGTGAAAGAAAAGAGGCGCTTAGCCATTGACGCGGACAACTCCGAAGTCGGGTTAAAAGTGCACTGGGTGCCATTCCACGTTCCGGACGACGCTCTCTTCAGAGCTTTTGAGCGGTACGGAAAGGTTCAGGAGGTCACTGGCGAAACCTGGAGGACGGAAGGCTTTGAGGGCATACAGTCGTCCACGAGGATGGTGCGCCTTAGCCTGACGCAAGGCGTCACCATTGAAAGCCTGCCTCACCGGCTCAAAGTCTGCGGCGGAGGTGTCCTGGTTGTGGTTCCCGAACGTGCACCTCTGTTTTCGGTGCAAAACTAGAGGACACATACCTGAAGGATTGCAGGGCACCCTGGTGTCAGCAGTGCCGCAGGGTTGGGCATGCACCTAAAGACTGCGCGCGTACGTACGCCGCCGTCACCGGGGATCGTTCTACGAATGGTGTGCAAGACCTCGAGATGGACGAGGAGGAAGCAGAGGATACGGCACGGAGCGAATCTCAGCGACCCCCGCCCGCCGTACCAACGAACGAGCAGGAGAATTCCGGAACGTCAAGTTCTGGCTACCAGACCCCCGAGTCCAACGCTGGGTCAGAGCCCAACGCTCAAGGGACAGGCAGCCTCAGCGAATCAGTCGGAACAGCTGTCGAATTGACGGAACAAGCCGCAGAGACTCCCGACGCTCCGCTGAGCAAGGAGCGTTGTGAAGAAACTGAGATCGACACTGACGACGCATCTCTGACTGATGACTTCCCAGATTTCCAACCCTCGACCCGTTCTCTCTCGCTCCCTCTCCGGACAGGCTACGCAAGGTAGAACAAAAGTGGAAGGGTGGCTTGACCAAGAAAGGACGCCTCAACCCAATGCTCCGTATCCCACTTGAAGACCGGCGGCGAAAAGAACCAGTGTAGACGGTGACGCCGCCAAGAGCCCGAGATGCCAAGAAGCATATGCAAAGCGGTGATCTTTTTTTTTTGTTCATTTTCCCGCAGTTTATATCATCACATTACGCCCCTCAAAAATAAAGCAACTTAAGATCGCCACGTTTAACTCGGTCAGTTTAATTTCTAGAATATAAAACAGTGGCTTCTGAATTTGCTTTTGAAAGAAAACGTCGATTAATTTGTCTTCAGGAAGCCAGACTTTCTTCCGAGAGATGGTTTAAAATAAGTATTCTATAAAACGTTCGCCGACCTTCTTGTTCCCATATTATGTAACGTCTTTGCTGACATTCTCCGGAGGAACCTATTTATGCAACATGCACTCACTTGCTCATTCCAAAGAAAAGCACGGGCTCTAGCTTCTTAACAACAGATAGATTAAGGCCTATCAGCCTTCTAACGACGGATAATAAGCTGCTGGCCAGGATACTGGCAAAACGAATGGAGATGGGCATAAGTTTGTGTACGCGGGCGATCATCAGACCTAGGGGTTCAAGGGGAGATCTATTACCTCTAACGTTCACACGCTCCGGATTCTTTCCGAAACAGCTGAAGCAACGGTAATTTCCGCAGCAGTGCTGCAGATTGACCTGAGTAAAGCTTTCGACCGGTTATCGTATGCCTTTCTATTTAATCTGCTCCAGGCGTGTGGTGCTGGCAAAAAAATCGCGAAATATATTACACTCTGTTACAAAGGTATATCGACACGACTATCGGTTAATGGAAGCGTAACAGAAAAAAATGTCAGTTAAGGGCTTAGTCAGACAAGGCTGCCCCCTCTCGCCTATACTGTCCTCGCTATATTTAGAGCCTGTATGAAGAATAATTATAAGCGACACCAATTCAGGGCGTCTCCCTTGCCAGGAATGCCACAAAAATACTAGCCTGTGCCGATGATGTCACCGTTGTTGCCGCCTCCAGATTAGGAATTGTTCTGCGGTGCAGCACTTTGCTGATTTCTGCGAAGTATCCGATGCCCAAATGAACCACGCTAAGTCTACAGGCGCAAGGCTCGGAAACTGGGACGTGAAGCCCAGTGTTGCCAACTCAAAAATTGAAAACCCGCTGTCGGAATTCCGAAAACCGCTAAATACCGCTAAATCCAAAACAGATTGCAAAACTGACTTTTTAACAATTTTTTTTTGCTTTAATTCTTGCCCAAAGATATAATAACAGTATAGATCATAACAATGTTTTCTGAAAGGAAGCTTTCCTTTTGTTTTTACTAAAAATCTGTCACGCCACGCCAGGGTTCACCCAGGTGATCCGAAGTCGAAATTGCGGAGTGAGCGCATACGAACATGGCAAGGGACCCTTCAGCATTGCGTGACTGGTCAGAGTCGTCTGCCTGCCAGAGAAAGGTGCAGCGGCTGCAACATGCTGCTTTGTTGCAGCGTGCAAGACCAAATCCAGGTGCTTCAAAGATAGTTCCGTTCTGCAGTAGTGGCACCTGGCTCGTCTGCTATCACCAGGAACCTCCAGTAGCCAGCCTTTAAGTTTGGGGTCTTGTAGCCAGTCTTTTCTAATCTTTTGAGCGTACTTCACCGGGCCCATTTCACGAAGCAGACAAAAACGTCAAAGAAATGTTGGAACATTCATGCTGTTCAAGCGTGCGCGCACAAAACAGGGAGGCACGTTCCGGTATTCGACACCTTAATGTTCTGATGACGTCACAGGCGTTACTCTCTCAAACCAGAACATTACTGAGAGTAAGCAAAAGCGACAATTGCTAATTATAGATATGACAGGTACATAGTTCACGATAAATTGATATAAAACTTCTATATCTTTAAAAAACCACCAAGATTACATAAAATCGGCTAAAAATCCCGCCGCCCGCGAAACAATAATTTATCCCGCTAGATATTTAGTGGTTTTCCGCTAAAGCAGGAAAACCACTAAATTGGCATCACTGGTGAAGCCACAGCGCTTTATTAATATTGATTGGAGCTCTACTCTTACGAATTATCTTAAAGTCAGATTGGAAACCTATTCGCTTAGTAGCGGTAAAGGGGGCATTCACCTCAACAATTTGAAGACAAAACTGCAAGACTGGCGCGGTCGGAACCTTTCCATGCTGAATCGTGCCTTCGTATGCAACTCAGCATTTTTCTCCACTGTATGGTATGCAGCTCAACTTGTGCCATGTCACTCAAGCAAAATCCATAAAATACACCGCTTTTGCGCAACCCTAATTTGGAGTTCCAGCTTTGAGCGGATGAGGCGCACTAACATTTCTTTTAACCAAGCCAAAGGAGGGTTTGGTGTTGCAAACCTATAAATTCAACTCACAGTTGAGAGGTTTATATTTTTCCGCGACCAGAGGAATTCTGTCATTGTGCAGTCGTTTGTTAAACTTGGCGGCCGGCTGTTAGCACCATGGCTTGTTGTAACCCAGGAAGGAGCTACGTCAGCGGCGGTACTGAGGTTTTACAAAGAAATCGCCGCTGCCATCAAATTTTTTGAAGCACGTTTTTCTCGGCAGTACCTTAGCAAGGTGAAAAAAAAACAGTATTGGGATACAGTCGACACTGTCTTTCCACCACCGCTCTATCGCTCCTTTTTGGGAACTGATGTGAAATCCCCGGTTTTCAAGCGCCTCCGCAGCTTCCGTTCGGAAAGCCGCAATCGACTTCTTCATTTCTTTTCGCACCGAACTGCCAGTGAAGACGTGGCTGGAAAAGAAAGGTTGTCCCTCTTGTCAGTCCTTTGGGACCATCTCTTTTTCTTAGAGTGTATAGTGAGACCCCGCGTGGCGAGCTTTTTTTATGGCTGAGGAGGGCTTGTAATACTGCATCAGCTTTGGCCGACTCAAGGGTCATTGTAGTAGGGAAGGTCATAGTTTCTGCTGTAGGTGAGTGAATCCATTGTTTAGACTGAGAAGCACTGAAGCTGTAGCTGTCTTCGTGTGTCCAATGGCAGCATCGGTGCAACCGATGGAGTGGGTTGGGGCTTGCTGAGGCGCTACAATTTCCTGTTTATGTTGTCGGGTGTAATGTTCCCTGCGTTCTCAATTTTTTTCTTGGTTCATATTTATTAATAGTGGTTTTGAGTGAGGGATTTTTATTAGTTTCCACGCAGGTTTAGAAGGTGGCATGGTGTGGGCAGTAACTAGTGGGATGCATAGGTGCGGGGCGATGACCCTGCCTTTGGAGGTGTCTTGAAGCCTGGTTATATGCATTTCGCGTTGTTGAGTGAGGACTTTCTCAAGACTTGGGACGTAGATGTATTTGCACGGTTTCTGAAATTGGGGAAACAGTTATGTTTGCCCGCCTGCAGGAAGAGCTTTGATTTTAGCTCTCCTTGGTAGGCCAAGGAGGCCCGGTGGGCCTTATTGAAGAGGGTGTTGAATTTGGCAGGGGGGGGGGGGGGCGTACACCTTTCAGACGATAGAATCGGGCAGAGTATGCCACTTTCGCGACAAGAACTCTGGTGACGAGGGATATGGCCGATTTTTTTCCCGGTCCCTCTCTGCCTGTGGGCTATACGGCGAATTAGGTGAGAACCCTGTTTTTATTTTTTGTGGAGGCTTTGATCCAGTCGACGACGATAGTGGGTTGATAGCCGAAGTTGACCCCTAGAGCCTTTGTGCATGGTTCTTTCTTGATAACATCACCTGCAAATTGCAGGTTGATATTGAGGTCTTCGTAGCCTTTGCTGAATACCATGTATTTTTTAGCAAGTAGAGAGTCTTATTTGACATAAGTGAGTGCAATTGCAGTGAGGTCTGCCTGTGGGGCTTGCGATTGCTGCCCAGCGTCGCCTTCGAGTGTCCAAATGACAATGTCTTTCACACAGGCCGTCGCCTTGAGGCTGAGGATCACGCGCAGGGTCCAGAGCAGAGGGGCCATGAAAATGGTGAATAGTATTGAAGACATGAGCGCCTTTTGCGGGACCCCGATGAGGTTCACCCGTGGTTGCCCAGTTGCCGTGTCAGCGGTTAAACATATAATTCCCGGCAAGTAGGTGAAACGCAGACATGTACACATTACCCAAAAAGTAACTGCATATTATTACTCGTTACTAGTACAGAAAGTAACTAAATACATTACTCGTTACAGATTCTGAAAAGGAAAGCGTTACGTTACCTCCAATGTAACGAGTTGCCTTTCTCGTTACTTTGACTGCGAAATACACTACCGCTTTTGTTTCATGGTATATTGTCTTCCTTTTAGTAGTCGTTGCACTTAAGCAGTAGCTGCCTCTCGAAGTTTCCATCAGGTATGTTTCCCCGCCTGCTTGAGAATACATCTCTGGTGACGCTAAAGAGTCGTTCTACTGACGCGCTCGAAAGAATGGCTGTATTGTGCTTCAGGAAAAGCTGGTAAATATGGGATTCCCCTTTCTTTTTTGTTCCCTATGCTTCTAAAGTTCCAAGTTTACGATGGATTTTGTGTCTACTCGTGTTGGCAACCTTCGGTTTTACATTCGGTCTGTAGAAGATTTCAGAAGGTTCAACCAACGAACATTATTCTGTTCGCCGGGTGAAGAATTTCCAGCTGTCGAATTCGACTGACGTGCTCAGTAATTAACGTTTCTATGCTTTCATAATCTTCAGTTGTTTTTTGGGTTGCCCATCTGCGTTTGTAGCAATGGACGAGTGCTAAGTTTAGAATTAAAACAAGGCTGTATAAGCGGTGTTGCGCACGTTCCTTCTAAAAAATGACGAAATATTGTTACTCGTTACATGGCCTCGCAAGTAACTAAGTATGTTACTCGTTCCTTTTCTAAACAAAGTAAATAAATAACTTATTCGTTACCGGAAATAGTAAATACCTGAAAGTAACTTTTTACAAGTAACGCGTTACATGCATGTCTGGTGAAACGACAGTTTTCGTCCATAGTAACCCTGAGACGTAGGAAAAATAAAAAAAAAAAAAAACGGACAGTACAGCGAAATCTCTATAGAGACTTCGTTGTACTGTCCGTTTTTTTTTTTATTTTTCCTACGTGTCAGGGTTACTATGGATGTCATTCACCAGCTCGCCTGTGTTTTTTTACCTTTCTTCGTCAGTTTTCGTCTCGGCCCATTCAACGGTCAAAAACCTAAAAAAAAAACAAAAAAAAAACTTAAATGCTTGCCGTTTGCGGTCTTTCGTTAAAAAATTCTTACAGAACGAATTTTTATTTTATAAAAATTTAAAGTTCTATCTCTAACCCGTGCTTGAGTTGAGATGAAAACAGCCGTATACATTTCGAGAAATCCCCGCATTGTGTTTTGGTTTAGTCTTGGTGGCAAGCGAAAACAGGTCTATATAAAATACGTATTTGCTATTCTTGTTGTTTCTTTGCCTTTTGAAAGCTTTGAAACTTGGCGCACGGAAACGTGCCATCGTGAGTTCTGTTTTTTGCTGCGGCTGGTTTATGGTTATTTCTTACGTGAATTTCGAGTGCCTTTTTTCCTGCGCGCTTTGCGTACACTTCGTATTATATTATTTAAAATATTTTTGTGCTAGGCAAGTGTTTCTTTGCAGATAAGGTTTAGGTTGCACGTACCATATTCATTCCCGAAGAAACCCACGGGCCGACAACAATATAAGCGAACAAATAAATAGCAAAATTTGCTACACATTCTGCCTTTTATATCTCAATGGATCTCTTTAGCTAGCAGGAATTATTTTTTTTTCGGCTTTAGTGAATACTAATGTTGCCAAGTTTCAACACGTTAATTCATTGCAGAAAACCAGTTTCTGCCCTTGAACGTGTCTTTCTCACTCCTGGGAAGTGCGGCCTAAACAGACCTGACTTCGTCAACATCGGTATGAGAACCTTTTTAACGTTGCTTAGAAAGGGCTCACAATATAGTTTTGATATGTCCCCTACATTTCGAGGACATCGGAAATAACCAACTGCTGGTTCTAAATAAAAAAAAATAGTTTAGATCTGCACTTTATCATGCTGACAAAAACCGGAGGGCATACAATGTGTTGATGGCACACTCTTATCGCAGAACCTGCTCGCAGAGATTGACACCACATGACTTGAAGGACGAGACCACGTCATGTGACCTCAAGTCACGCGAAGTCAATTTTCCAACAAAATTTAGCGAGAAAATTGACATTATGTGACTTGGGGTCACATGACGTCCTTTCATGACATATATTTTTTCGCTAATTATATATCAGGGATACTGACGTCACGTCACAGTAATTTCTCGGCTAAATTTAGCGGGGAGATTGACGTGACGATCCTTCATGACGGTTCTTCGGGGTTGTTCTTTGTGACACTTTTTTATGGAATTTGTCTAGTAAAAAGCATTCTGTGTTAAAAATCGACTCCTGAATATCGAAATTTCAACGTTATACCAAAGGTGTATTGAAGGGTTGCATCTTCTAACCTTGTAAAACTTCGAGGCGTACGTCTCTTCCTGTGAACAAAAAGTGACAACAGGAAGGAACCTATGCCTTGAAATTTCACAGGGTAAAATGTAACACTCTACTATACTACTGGTGAAAATTTAAAATTGCAACCAACCGGCGCCAATTTTTTCGAACGAATTTAGAGGAGCCTCGACATTTGGGACACCCTATATATCTAAAGCAACAAGCCCCACTAACGTGGAAAGCTTTACCTCGATCAAAATCCAGAGTGAATGGGGTAGGTAAAGAGGCACACAGTCTCATAGCACCTCAGATACCACCTGTGCATTTGTTCCTTGCTCTTCGGTAGTCGCACAAACACAGCCATGCTTAAATCTCGTCTTTTGACAATACCTTTTGACAACTCCTGCCTTTCTGCGTAGTTTTTGTTATGATCTCATCGAGCCTTTTGACCGATTTTTGCCATGGAAGGCCTAATCTTTGACGTTTGATAACAGAACTTGTTTTGTCGCAGTAACCGTACGCGTCACAGTAACTTCGCGGTTTAGATTCTCCCATTATTTCATTTAGTCTGATCTGATTTAGAAAGGACAACTTATAAGTCTGTTTACTGGAGAAAGTGGAAAGATTTCAATGAGGACGAGTATTAAGCTTAGCCTCTCGCTGACATACTATCAGTAAGCGCATGGTGACCTGTTGTTTTCTGCTTTAGATCGTTTTCTTAAAATCTTAATGGGCTAGGAGGCGACATGTGGAGAATAAACAACTTGCTGTATCCAATAGTAAAAGGCGCATGCTTTAGATATTGCACTGCTGTAAAAATTCACAACAATTAACAGAATTTACGAACAGCGTCTAACACACATTTGCAATTCCCGTGGAAGAAGCATGCAGTATTGCAGTATCGTCGTTCCCGAGAGCCAACTAAAACAACATACAACCTGCTGCGATTTCCTGTACACCCTGCCGTGCGGCACCACAAGATATAAGACCTATGCCACCAGTTGTCACAAGCAAGACTGACAAAAGAACTTCTCGGCTGGCGCTTTTAAGGGTGTACTTTTGCTAAACTCTAGAAAATAAAGGGAAATAATTGGTTAACTCAGCTTGAGAAATGCAACTGAAAGCAAATCGAACAGAATTGTTTTTCAGTGCCATTATTTGAGCGGAGTTGCCCCTTAAAAGCTTAAGACGCGTTAAAAAAAAAAGAAGAAAAAAGTAGTTTGTTTAATACGTTTGAATTTCCTCCTTAATAACTCGTAGCTGTTTCCTTCTAATGGATGATTATTTTTCGTCATATCAAACAGAAATTAATATCATTGCCTTTACAGGGTGGTGGGGGATTAATGTAGAAGCGAATTGAAGCGCGAGCCCCAATAATAATCTTTATGTGTGCTTTGGAGCACTTTAATTCACGTATCTTAAGTTTGCACCGCGTCGTACCGCGACGTTGTTCAACGAACATCGGAGCTGACAGGCGTTGGGAAATCGACGAAAAGGTGATCCGCCGATTGCGGGAAACGCAATCCGATGAAAAACAGGTTCGAAATGCGTGTTCAGGAGCCGGTTAAAGGCAAGACCATGCAGTGTCGTTGGAGCGACGAGAAAACGCGTAGTCCAGTGCGACCGAAGGTACGCCATATGCTTTTGTTGCTGTTATGTGTTTGCGGTGAGAGCGCGCTGCTTCGTTCTAAATCGGAGCAAGGGCAGCAGTTTACCCAGAGAACTCCCTGAAGCCGCTTTTTCTGTGGGCTTCAGACGGAAACGCAACAGAGAAGACCCGTCTGGGCACCAAACGTTACCTACCAACTTCCTGTTCCAGCCGCAGCCTTCCACTGCCGACAGTGCGACGGCCCTCCACGAAGCCTGCAGCAACCGACGCACTGACCCGGAGTTTTATTCCAGGTCGCGAAATGGCATTTTTAATTATGTAGCAGACGATGCCGTCGATACTCCTAAGCAGACGAAATGTCTCTCTTCGACTTCTCTACACCTCTGGGCAGATTCCGTGCGGAGTGATATACCGAGTGCGGGAGAAGTCGCGGCCTCGCCGGCGTTTGATTGACCCCGGCCACCCTTAGCTTTGGCCTATGGCTAAACTGAGCATAGTACGTAAGTCAAATGGATTGTGGCTTTTTTAAAAAGATACTGACAGGTCAAAGTCAAGTTTTTTTTTTATATTATCCGGAACGCTTGAAAACTATGCCTCGACATTACCCTCAAAAGTCGAAACTTGGGAACTAAGTATTTGAGAAGTAAAAAAACAATTTCCAAAAAGCCGAATTTCAAGTTTCCGCACAGTCAGCGCGAGTGCAGTGACGACAAATATTGAGTCGTTCAGCAGCTCAAGTTTCTCTGACGCCTCCGAACCTTTCTGACCCAAAGTGCCGTGTTCGCCCTCATCCCGCGATCAGCTGCCCTTCTTCGTGCGTGCCGCCTACCGTTGTGAGCAGACGACGCTTCACTTTCGAGTTTGAAGTTCTTTTAGAGCCCTTTCAGCGATCTAACATTCTTTGAAACGGTGTTACGTCGAAGAGAACGCGCAGTGAACTTTTGTGAGCGACCTGAGGGGCCAGGTCACGCCGGTTCTGCGTGAAAGGCTGTCCCGGCGGAGTCACAACCGAAACTACGGTACCGAGACACTAAATCCCAGTTATTTTGACCGCTTGACGATTTCCTTTTCGAAGTCTGAGAGGTCGTTGGGCACCTAAAAAAGATAGCTTCGTCCGATTCCCCGATTCACCGATCGTCCTCAGTGCCACATGAGCGGAGGTCAGCCGTGCTTTCAGAGGGAAAATAAAAAGTCAGGACTCCGACTTTCGTTATTTAAAAAAGAAGGGCCTTAGTGCGTTCGCAATTGCGTTAAAAAACATGTTTTACGAAGGCCGTTAATAAATATGGTAAAATGTCGCTTAAAAAGCTTTTAAATTGCATAACCAATTACGTCACAAATACAAATAGCCGAGGAGGTGAAAAGAGGGAGAGAAGGGCGCCAAACATAAAAAAGAACACGCGCGCGTGGAATTTTTTGTTTTGTTTTTTTGCGTTGTGGTATTTTTTTGCATGTCTTTGACTACAACTTGCATCGTTTTCGACAACAAAAATACTACCTTTTGGGTGTCGGTGCCCCTTTAAGGTCTCACCTAAATCGGTTTCTTAACTAACCTTGGTAAAATTTCCTACAAAGGCCGAAAAAAAAGTATTTGGTCTATCAAAATTTAAAAAAAAAAAGGCTTAAAGAGTAAACAATCAGGAGCAGAAATATGCTACCTGTCGGTGGTTACCTGCAAATAAATGGCGTCTGGGCGAAGCTAATTGCTGAGAGATGGCGGCAGTTCTAGAAATGTAGCCCCCAAAAGAGTTTCCTGTTAATTTTGTCTACACAGTGTGTTTATACAATAATAAAAAAAAAAGATGAATTATTTAAAAATAATTCTGCTCTAGAATTGACTAAATAAGATCGTCTGCTATGGGAGGTCAGTGTCTGCACTCTCGCTTATACCTGCCTTTACTGTCGACTGCTGCGCCAATCAGACAGCTTTATTTGTTAGCCGGACGCCATGGGTAAGGAAATCGGGTTTTTAATTTTTTACTCTTGACTTAGGTAAGTTTGTTCTTTGAAATTTTGATGCACAAACTGCACAATCTTCGGCCATCTCTGTACAAAATGTTAGCGCGATGTGTAAGAAACATATTTACGCGGTTCCTTCAAGTGCCCATCGATCCATTTCAGTCACGTGGAGGAAGAAACGAATAAATATCAGGTTTATACCAAAAGCAGAACTACGAAGATTTTTTGACAATTGAAGGGTGAACTGACGCATTCACTCGCACCCTAGTTTTTGCCAAGTGTGAAGATGGACAATTTAGAATATACTGCATTTAGAAGATATTCCGCATAGTTGTGTGAATCTAATTACTTCAGTTCTCAAGTAAACTAAGGCACCACAAAGGAGTGGTTTCCTGTTTTCGTCCTCCTAGGTGTGAGTTCATTGAATCTAATAAAAAAAAGTAGAAGAGACAAATGCCTATATCATGGAATGATAGGCAGCCATACGGCCCTAGCAGAATCCGCGCTGTATTTCACTATATATGAGAGGCGAACTACAGGGTCCGATCAAGAAAAGTAAACCCTACTTTTCGTCCCGCATAAAGAAAACTACGCATCGCAGAACGGTCAAACTCCGCCAGAATGTAGCCCTAGTGGTCCAAGCAAGATGCCGAAGTTTCAGAACATGAGCTTACCTGGATCAAAAGATAAAAGAAAAAAACGAGAAATCTCTACGGGGAGGCTCCGACCACGGAGAGACGCAGACGGAGGCCGTCTGCTTTGCGTTGCATCGCAGAGGTGGCGCCACCACCTATGCGGGTTGGCGGGTTATCACGGGCGTCTGCCGGGCTTGTCGGCAAATTCGGAATTGTTCTCTATCATTTTTATCACTTACGTACTGCTTTTCACTGCAACGGAAATAAAGATTACACGCTCTAATTTGTGATACTTCGGTGCTTTTGCTCAGGCATAACATTTCTTCATGCTAATTATTTTAGCAGATGTCGTCTGCTTTGCTCTTCGCAAACCCGAACGCCGCGGTGCACCTATTCTTTCCGTTCGGTAGCGCCTTCGACACTTGGTGCGGCAGATTATGTGAAGTTCGGTATGGACGTGGTAGCTTCCTTAGTGGCCTAGTCTGCTCACTGCCAATAAACCGTTTATAACCTAATTAATTTTTTTATGTTACAATATTTGGGCTCCGCCGTCAGAGGAGCCACCTTTCGGTTGCAGATGAACTTCAGCTGGGCCAATATATTTTCTTTTTTTAACGTCCGCACCATTTTTTTATGTTTGCGTACTTGGTTTTTGTTCTTTTTTTCTGTTTTTTGTTGGCAATGAAAATTAAAAAAAGGGAGAGACAGAAGATGCCAAGTCAGCGACTTTGTGACCCGGTTTACTCATTATGTCGAGTCTCGAACACGTTCGAATTTATTATTAGTAATATTATTAAAGGGATTCAGTACTTTTGGTTTGCTGGTATTTAGATTAAATGCTGGACAATTAAGCTGCCCCGTCAAAGAACCAGGTTCACCATTTGCATGGTCCGGAGACACCAGATGAGAGAGACACGGGAGAGCGCCGAGCAGGAGTAGCTCAGCAGCCGACAACCGTAATTGGCAGCCCTAAAAAGGGCCATTTGTCAGAGGTAAACGAAATAAAAACGGGAAAAGGCCGCGCACATGGCGGAAGCTATTCTTGCTTCCAGATGAAAGTATTTGGAGTGCGTCAGGGGCAGGCACTAGAAGGCAACACCGTAGTCCTACGGTTCTGCCTCAACGTGACCTCCCAGCTGCCAGGTGCAACGTCATAGTCTCGCCTCGTATTCGGAAAACGCCGCAGCTCTCATTTCGTCTGTAATGAGCAGAAACTCACAGCCTCAATGCGTTGCTTGAGGGTGTCGAGGGTGGAGATTCGGCCGGTGTAGACCTGTGACTTGATGAACCCCCATACAAAAAATCGCAGATTGTTAGGTCAGGGGATCGCGGTGGCCATGGCATGCTGGGCGAGCCTCTTCCCATCCAGCGTCCAGGAAAGGTGTCACTTAACCATTTCTTGACGGAGGTCCACCATTGTGGGGGCGCTCCATCTTGCATGAATACGCAAACTTGTCGTTGCATGTGGAGGGCCTCGAGCTCGGGAAGAAACTCCTCCTTCAACATGCGCATATAACTTCTGCCCGTCACAGACTCATCGAAAAAAAAGGCCCAACAACACCCTCCCTCCAGATCCCCCTTGGGAGAGTACTGAGACTTCTCCATTGTCCAGTACGGGTTGCCGTTGCTCCAGTACCGGCAGTTCTTAGTGTTGACTTTTCCGCCGATGTGAAAGACGACCTCGTCCGAGAACAGAAGGGGGGGATCTGTGGCCGAGTGGGCTGAAGCGCAGACCCTGCTCGACGCGCGTGGAGCGAAAGCTTGCGCTGCAGAACCCAGGGATCCTGGGCTCGAGCCCCACCCCTGCCCGTTTCGATCTGGATGAGATCGTACCGGCGTGCGGTCGTGTATCACTACTGCGTGGTGCACGTTAAAGGCCCCAGGCTAGCGGTTGTACTGCACTGGCTAAATTGCTCATCTACAGCTGGGAGACTCGTCGCCCCTGTGAGGCAGACCAAGTTCTAGGCTGTATAAACATACACACAACCCCCGAGAACAGAAGGAAGTCCAGATGGGAGGGGTTGGCCGCGATCCTTAGGATCTCTTCGCGGCAAAAATCGAGCCGTCTTTCATAGTCTTCAGGCTTCAGCTCGTGGAGAACGTGAACCTTGTAGGCATGCAGGTTGTGTCGGCGAAGAATCCGGCGCACAGTGTAATCTAAAACTCCAAACCAATTCGCCGCTCTCTTCGTAGACAGGTGCGGGTCCGCTTCGAAAGCAGCCATGATCCCGTACGCGAGCTGCTCTTTCTCTGGCGTGCTGGCGAAGACGTGCTTCTTGTTCGCGACGCTGCCCACTGCGCCAAATCGCTAGACCCAGTTCCAGATGGTTCTCTTTGACGGCGGCCTGGGACAGTGCACTCGACGGTATCGGCGGCGAGCATCCTTAAAGCTTCTGCGCTTTAAATACGAAACCACGACGTCCGCGCGTTGCTTTTGGTTTAATTGCCTCATCAGGCAGGAAAGTGCAGCGAAACACGGTTGAGATTAAAAGTAATCAACGGGAGAACCGGTGTTCGAGCTTGCGAAGAGCAAAGCAGACGACATCTGCTAAAATAATTAGCATGAAGAAATGTTATGCCTGAGCAAATGCACCGAAGTATGACAAGTTAGAGCGTATAATCTTTATTTCCGTTGCAGTGAAAAGCAGTGCGTAAGTGGAACTTCAGAAATGATAGAGAACAATTCCGAATTTGCCGCCAAGCCCGGCAGATGCCCGTGATAACCCGTCAACCCGCATAGGTGGTGGCGCCACCTATGCGATGCAACGCAAAGCAGACGGCCTCCGTCTGCGCCTCTCCGTGGTCGGAGCCTCCCCGTAGAGATTTCTCGTTTTTTTTTTTAATCTTTTGATCCAGGTAAGCTCATGTTCTGAAACTTTGGCATCTTGCTTGGACCGCTAAGGTTACATTCTGGTGGAGTTTGAGCGTTCTGCGATGCGTAGTTTTTTTATGCGGGCCGAAAAGTGGGGTTTACTTTTCTCGATCGGACCCTGTACAATGGCGTCTTGAGAAGCCGTTAGTTGGGAGGAGAGCCACGAGATGTCATGAAATGCCTCGGAAAAATTGCAAGTTTCAGAGGTCTACGTGTTTGCAGAAATTCATGGAGATTTCTAATCAGGTGCTTCTATAGACCGTTCCATTAGGGTCATAGCAGAGAGGGTAAAAAGAAAAAAAAAAAAAGCCTTTTCCCTCTCACCCGAATGTCGTCCGCTCCGCCGAGTGGGCTGTACCTAGCATCCGGCTGGCGTACAAACTCTGTTTCAAATCGCGTCAATTTGGAAATTTCAAGCGCAGATGCGCAGATTTGGGTATGCCAGTTAACGCATAATACTATGCTGGATAAAAAGACAAACAGGGTCCAATAGCGCTGCAACCTGCGTGCAAATAAAAAAAATAGGGAAAACTGTGTCAGATTCGCCGGTCTCTCCGGCGAAAAGTAAATCCGGTTGCTGTACCTTTTTTACTATACAAAGTTCGTACTGGTGTAGGCCTTTAGCGACCATGAGCGGAAGTTTGAAAAAATAAATAAAAACGTGTTCTCCTGCCGCAATATACGCAGTAGTTCAGGATAGTACTGCTGGCTGACTCAACTGCTATTTAAGTAGCAGAAAAAAGATATGCCAGTTGATCATTTACCGAAATAGAACAACAGAGAGCTCTAGGCTGATTTTGGAGTAGCCATAACTATTCTAAGAACACAAACCACTTCACAACGGCAGCCACGAGCGAGAGTTCGATGTTCCGTACAGCTCGCCGGTACAGCCCAAAGATGGAGAATAGCAGCCTCCCGGTTTGTCGCCTGCAAGCGGAGTCGGGCGCGTGATTTCTCTCTCGTTTTATTTCGCCGAACCCGCTGAATTTCCCGGATCTATGGAGAGGCCGCTGCTGTCGAACAAAATGGTGCCGCCCAGAAAGCGCTAAATGGAATAACTGATGTTTCCAAACAAACCGGAGCGCCCCTAGCGGACGCCACTGGCGCCGCGCATGTGCCATGGGGGTGTGGGCAAGAAGCTCGCCCTCGCCCATAAACAAACCATTGAAATGCGATGTGTTCGGCGTCGGTGTGAGTCCCCCTGCCCTTTTTCGCGTTCGAATTGTCTATCCTACGTCTTCCTGGCGATGTCTGACTATCTTGAGCGGCGTCAGCGAAATTACTGAGGCTAGTTACACCGCAAAGCTTCGCGTGAATAATGTGACATGTGGCTTTTTATTCTGCGTGGACGCCGCAGTATGTACGCTAAAGCCTGATTCGCATGATGAGATTTCGCTCGCAATTTTCAGTCGCGACGCCGCTCGGGCTGCAAAAGCGTGAAGCGTAATTGAGATGGTCGACGTCGACACTGAAAATCGCCAGCAGAATTGGACCAAGTGAATTAGGAATAACAAGTCGGTGATGGTCACTGGTAACAATTATCAACATCTCCTTGTATCTACTGTCATAGCCTCCTCTATACGGAGAAAGCCTGGCACATCGACGACGGAGCCATAGAGCGCGCGGCCGCAGGAAAAAGGAGAGGAGGAGCGCGCCGAACGGTGACCAATATGGTAGCGCAGAGCAGAAAGGGCAGACCTAGACAGCGAGCGCTTGGGTCATGAGCGGCCGCTCCCCGAACCACGCTTGTTTTTGTGTTTTCGTCACCGTCCTTTTTGTACTCCGGGAGAAACGGGCGCGGCGATTCATAAGGGCGCAGGGAGAAACGGGAAAGGGTGGACGTTGAGTTTCTCCTCTCCACGATAGCGACAAGAAAAGAGAGAAAAAAAAAAAAGATTGTTTCTGCGTTTGGCCGCTCGCTCTTTTGTGGCGCTAGCGGGCAAGGTTCTCTCCGCTCCCGTTTCTCCGCCCCTCCTTTCCCATTTACGGCGGCCGTCTTTTCACGCGACGCGCCAGGCTTTCTCCGTATAGAGGAGGCTATGCTACTGTTTACATCGAGCCTACTTACTAACCTTCAAATTTAAGTCTTTTGAGGCCTGCACTTACTTCTTATCGCAAGTACCTGGCCAACATTTGGTCTACGGGCCGGCGTCGTTTAAGAGAGCAGACGACAAGCAGAAACTTTTAAAAGAGGAGACGACAGTTCGAACGATCAGGCGGCCGTTTGAACTTGAAGACGCGCTGAACGTAGTCCGCAGGTGGTCCGCACAACTTGACGGTTTTCTGGCGTTCATGTTGGAACAGAACAAATAAATCTGATGACCACAAGTATCCGTGAATTCAACCCAAAGTGCTTCCCGCCCAAGCAATCGTTGTCCGTCGGCGTCTGCTTTTCCCTTTTCACGGCACATATCCAGATTCTCGGACGAACCGAGCTCGTGACCTTCAATCCTTTCTGACACTTTCGGTAAGGCCCCAGTCGCGGCGTTTTGACGAGAAGGCAGTTTTTTGTCTGGTTCCTTTCAAAACAACGCAGGAATGCACGTCTGGCATGGGGACTTCTGCCCACAACCTCAGACCGGAAGTGCGACCGACGCGCCACCACCGCGCCGTGACGTCACAGAGTTGAGTTCGTGTATAGGGGCCTGAACAGAATTCTGACGCAGCCTTCGGCAACACCAGACTGCGTCAAAAACACAAACTAAGAAACGGATATTACGTTGATTTTGTTCCCATGGGTGTAGTTCTTGGCTTAGCCGCTGAGGGCGCGACGAATCCGCCTCCTTCCCAAACATGCCTCACGAGAGTATCCAGTGGACAAGCAACCGAACACTATATATGTTCGTCCATTTCGAGACGGTCAGCGGTGTAAATGATAATTAAGCTGCGCGATGACTTCAACCTAAATCCCATCTGCTCTTCAGACCGATATTAACAACGTCACCCGCTGGTGCGATAATTGGCTTATGGAACTTAACACCTTTAAATGTAAATCTATGAGAGTGTCCCGTCAAAATAACACTTGTCCCTCCTACTGTATTAATAACTCCACCTTGCTTTCTGTGTCAACCTATAAATATCTCGGTGTTCATATAACTAACGATCTCTCCTGGAACATCCATGTCGACTATATCACTAACAACGCTAATCGCTTATTAGGCTATCTCAGAAGAAACTTTTCCCTTGCCCCTGTTTCACTTAAACTTCTCCTATATAAAACTTTAGTGCGCACCAAGCTTGAGTATGCAGGCTCTATCTGGAACCCTGGCGTATCCCTAGCATCATCCATTGAATCCATTCAAAATCGCTCTGCACGTTTTATACTTTCTAACTATCACCGTACAGCCAGCGTCACCTCCATGAAAGCGTCTCTACATTTGCCCAATCTCTCCTTTCGTAGAAAAATAGCTCGCCTCTGCTTATTTCACAAAATGTATCACTCTAACCCAGCACTTCGAGCCTCATTAATTTCAGAACCATCATACATATCGCCGCGCACCGATCATCCACTAAAAGTAGGAATCCCCTACTGCATCACTTCCACCTTTTATGCCTCCTTCCTACCTCTGACCTCCGTCGACTGGAACCGCCTTCCCGCATCCGTAGTCTCACTTACTGACGCTGCTGATTTTAAAACCGCCATAACTGATGTTCTTAACAATGTTCCATAGCGATTCTGTACCTTGTGTTTGTTTGTTTTTTGCGTTTTGTTTTTATTGTTCACCTTATATTGATGTATATATTTCCACTCCTCTCTGTAATGCCTTCGGGCCCTGAGAGTATAATAAATGAAATGAAATGAAATAAGCAATTGGAAATTTGTTTTCGGTGATACTTAAACGGACAAAGATGTCTAGAGCCATGACTATGCACCTTTTGTGCTGGTGGATCGGCTCCACCGGATTGTTGTCATGCTGGCTGCGGTTGGACTTAATAGAGAGTTTTAGGGAACCGTTTTCGCACATCCAATTCGGTACCATGGGCCCTCCGGTAGGCACTGCGCATGCGCTACCGCAGAAAACTCGCATGTGCGCAGTTCGTACCGAAGGGCCTCTCGTATTGTATCGGATGTGCAAACGCGAGTCCCCGAAACTCTCTATTGTAAAACGGAGCATACGGTACTCTTGCGTCCAACTATGTGGCATATATCGAGGGAACTTTGGAGCCCACACGGCTTGAGCTAACGATGTGTGCTTATTTTCAGAATAATTGCACATCGTAATGGTCTGACAAGATATCAAACAATTTCAAGGGCTTCTTTTAAACATTTGACATCACTTTGCTGCTATAGTTTCACAGCAGCTGGAGCCAGATTCAAAAACAGATTGCGAACAACCCAGGTAAATATTTTCCCGGATGTCACAGTAAGTTATACATGGCGAAATTTTAATTATCCTGTTATTTCTTTTTTTTATATGACGTCATTTTAATTTATTGTTTTCTTTGCAGATGTGAATTCCTGCTCGAAAAATTTGTATATTTTACATAAAAGGAAGCAATGTAAAATTACTTCTGCGCTTTTATATCTCTAGGGGTTGTGAAAAGCGCGCAACAATAAGCGAGGTAGAGGTTCTCTAATGATTATACAGTTTTCGACGTTGAAAAAGAGGTTAGAGCGGAACATTCCTTTGGAAGAAAATAAAACAAAAAAGGCCCTTCCAAAAAAAAAAAAGTTTTTTCTGCTCGCAAAAAGGATTATTTCTAACAGGTTAAATACCCTTTACAGGTAAACATTTACAGTCAGCGCCACCTACATTCCTGAAGCGCTCCCTATGTTTATTAAAGTGGCGTCGTTTTTGCGGTGTCACACTGAGCAGGTTTGAAAATAAGATACGGTAGCATATAGAAGACGAGTGAACTACAAGACGACATTCTTTACAGCAAGGTGTGATTCGTAGCGCGCGCACGTTGTTGCAAACATAGCTTCGCGCGCTACGCGGCTCTGGAAAACACTACTGAACTGAAATTAGGAAGCTTTGTTTCACTTACTTGTCACGGCCAGCCAGGATCAGGACAAAATGGTGTCAAGCGCAAATATACGATATGGTCCCGTTTACATTTCCTAAGGCCGCGGTCTCACGGCAGCCATCTTGAACAAGGCGTTAGTTCAATCAATAGATGGCGACACGCACCCGTGAGGTGGCCGAAATATTGGTTCACGGTGGGATGGCTCGAGCACCACCACGTTCCCATCATGGCCTTGCTCGCGCCGCTGCCAGCTGTGCTCAGCTGGTTCAATAGCGTGGCCCAGCAAACTCATGTATGCGAGAATGTAAAGCTGGGTAATAATTGTTCTCTGATATATGGACATGCGGTTCGGCTGTTGCCACGGGCTTTCGCAATAAATCTTGCCAAGAAGGAATCAATTGTTGATTGACGTGTCAATATTCTGTCAATGAAAAATTCTTCTGCAGGAATGCACGCTCAGTAGACTCAATCTTCCAAGACACCACTGGAAGCGTACGTCCCGTGAACTTACCTCATCATTATAATGACGACTGAAAACGGACGTCACAAAATATTGTGATTCACGGAATCCGGATGATATTGTAAAGGTTGTTACGTTATAGTTCCCAGAAAACAAACGCCGTTGCAATGTTTTCGGAAGTACCGACACACAGAATGTTGCAAGTACAGTTTAGGAGCAATATGATGGAAAGCATCAGAATAAACAGGAAGTCGTTTATTTGCAATGAAGACGCTATGAATGAACGGCGTTTAGCGACGGCAAGTGATGAGCGTTCGGGAATTTATAAGTTCACGTGACTGCTAATTATGGGCATGCGGACAATGAAGACCTGTTTTGTCGGAGATGGAGTTGCGGCGATGACCTGATATCGGACGGCTCGTGGCAGACGAACAAGCAAGTTTCTTCTGAGCGAATGGTAAGCGTCCAGTGTCAAGCACAGCACGTCGCTACCGACGTGCTGCCCGGGAATTCCCTTTCCGCAGCCGCCGCGGTCGTTTCGAATATGTTTTCGCAATCGCGGCGCTAACATGTGTCCGACGGACGAGCGGCAGGAATGGCTCAGGAGCTTCTAGCAAAGATTGCCGGAATGCCCGTAGCGCGGCCAAAGCCTTCTCTTCTCCTTCCTGGAAAATGAACCGGCTGTCGAGCCAAGAGGTAAGCAAGCGGCCATTACGAATTCTGAAGCGAGATGGGCGAGATCAGGCGAGATGCCCCGCGAAAAGGAAGTCATGTGTGTTTGCCGAGGGCTGGCCCGGCTGGCTTCCGGTTGAATCCGCCGAAACTCCAGAAAAGTTGATCCCGGAGCGCTCCAAAGCGAACAGTGGAATTCGCCATCAGAATAAATCCGCCGACGGACATTCGGGTTCGGGTCTGTAATCCTTTGGTGCAGCGACAGAAAAAACTGGACGAAATGTCCGTAATACAGCACATGCATGAAACAATGCGAACCCAGTGGACTTGGCTGTGACGAACATTAGCAGCACAAGCCTGCGAAAGAACAACGGACCGCTTTTAATGGCCACCAGCTAAGGCTAATGTTCATCGAATGTCTCCAGTAGACAGCCTCAATATTGCTGGAAAATGTTGTCTTCTGCTAGCGGAGCCGCCATCTGGCCTCCCACTCGTATGTAGCCGTTTATGAACTACTAAAACAGTTTGCGAGGATTACTTTTGTAAAATGACGCGGGACAACATTAATGGTTCGTTTACTATTGCGAATTTGCGGGGCATATCCGTGCCTGCGACAAGCGGATTTTGGAGCCTGGTGGCGAAATCGACTCGTCGCTGGCGGAAAATCTGGATATGTGTCCGGACCGCGATCAACGCTTTTCGCCAGCTACGAGCGGATTTCGCCACCCGGCTCCAAATTCTCTTTCCCCCTCTGCGGATCCGCCCGCAAATCCGCAGGTGTAAATGCGCCGTAATGGTGCGTTTACACTTGCGGATTCACGGGCGGATCCGTACCGGCAGCGAACTGATTTTGGAGCCAAGTGGCGAAATCGAGTCGTCGCTGGCGGAAATTCTAGATATGGGTTCCGAACTGATCGAGATTTCCTGCCAGCGACGAGTCGATTTCGCCATCCGGCTCCAAAATCCACTTTCCGGCAGCGCGTATCCGCCCGCGAATGCGCAAGTGCAAAGACGTCATTTGAACGTTACTTCAAGTGTGCGTTTGTCTTCGGCGCCACTTCTGATGATTTTGTGATAACGTTTTACAGATGAGCACACATGCGACACTTCATAGCATTACCTAGTCAAAGAATCCTCTACTTAGAATTATTTATCACAAGCCACATAAGAACTTCGCGCACGCCGGTCCACCGGTCTCATGTATTCGAGGTCAACGCATCGTGGGAGGCAAAAGGGTGGCCTCCGCCGCAAAGGCGGCACTTGTCTGCCTTTGCGATTCAAGTCTATGAGGGGAGGGTTTCGACGAAAAGTGTCATAGCTGGAGCGAGCATTTCTAGAAATCGGTGCTTGTTGTTTTTAACGCCAGGGTGTTTCCACGACAGATCGTACAATGACTGTCCGGGTCAAATTTGGGATATTTTTCTAAGACATATACGTCCGAAAAGCTCCGAAAAACAACCCCGGTAAACTTTTGGCCAATTAGGATTTATGGCATAAACTCCGAATGTTGATGTGCCAATTCCCCCCTCCCCCCCCCCCCCCCCTTCCAATAAGTTAAATAAAGACGGTATTTTTTAATTAAGTTTGATCAGCGCAAAGGGTCAATAGTCCCGGAAAAATGCCACCACAGTTCAAATTTCGAATCATTGACAAAACGGGTCTCACCGATCATCTTTTCAAGGTTCAGAACGACATGTCATTGCGCATTCGGGTCACGTCAAAAGCCCCTGCATTGGTTTTTAGTTTGGGCCATACCCTTTGTATTTTAAGAGGAAGAGAGGTTGTGTTTTTGTAACAGTTAAAGCTATGGATCATAGAGATTGCATAAAATTCGAAAAGGGGCTGTTGAAACCTCGCGCAGCCGCGGGGTAGCATGAAATAGGATGGGATGAATACGTGCTTCCCAGCGACTACCTGCAGAAGTTTATTTTTAAGGTGTCGACGTTTATCCAAGCCACACCTGTGTGCAACTTTTGCCGTGGGACAAATTGGTATTGCCAATGACAATGGCACCAACACCAAACCCAGCTGAAGAAATATTTGATATAAGCGCGTTTCATTTTTTCTTATCTAGCATACGTATACATTCGGATATGATTTTTTTTTCATAAGAAACACTGCGAAATTAAGCTCAGAATTTCGGAGATTTTAGAATCAGACAAAAATAAACTCCTATAAACTCCGAATTTTCGAAAAAAAAAAAAAAAACTCCGAAAAACACCCTCCGAATTTGACGAAAAATAAACTTCGAAAACACCGAATTCTGGCTATATGTTAAAACTGTAGCTAAATTTTTCCGAAATATGTAGGGTGTCCCAAGTCACCAGGCTCTATTTAAAATGGACCGCAAAAAGTGTTGCCAGCACGTAGAAGTCTAAGCTTTTCGTCGAAGGTTCACAGGTCGGTTTTTTTCTTGTAAAATTACAAAACGTAACTCCCTTTTTGTAAAAAATAGGACCAAGCAACTTGCCAGGGTCAACAGCGGGTGGCGACGCAGACGACGAAGTCGAGTTGCGGGGCACGTTTGGCGCTCGTATTGATAGACAGCGTAAGGAACAGCGTCGAAAGGTGTAGCCGACCAGCGAAAGAAAGCAGAGGACACACAGACGAAGCCCGTTGGCACCAAGAACGCCGTCGTCATGCAACCGCGTTTTTTTTTTTAAACTTCAAGTTTTGTTTTTATTCTCGGAATTTATTTTTTAACCCAAGCTACATTACAAAAATATTATGTTCATTTTAATGAACCGCGGTGGTCGCTAGCCGTCTTAATAAGTACGTAGCGCTATCTATCAATACGAGTGCCAAAGGCGCCCCGCAACACGACTTGGTCGTCTGCGTCGCCGCCCGCCGTTGACCCTGTCAAGTTTCTTGGTCCTGTTTTTTTTTACAGAAAGGCAGCTACGCTTTGTAATTTTACATGAAAAAAACTGACCTGTGAAATACACCTTTGATTAAAAGTTTAGATTTACACGTCCACTCGCCGATTTTTACGATCCATTTTATATCGAGCCTGGTGACTTGGGACACCCTAAACAGAATGGACAAACTCGAGGCGTGGATATTGCCGAGAGTTTAGTATGGTAATTTGAACAGCCGCCAATTCCACACCAAAACAGGCGCGCTGTTAAAATATTGTTTCTCATTTATTTTATAAGCCATTTTCGAATTGCACACCAACTATTAAACATTTGAATTATGTATTAGAAATGAAAGAAAAATTACGAAAACACGTAGAAGAGCACGTTTTAGAGACACTTTCACAAATCATTTACAAAAAACAACTGAATGCAAAACGTCACAAAACATGTTAAAGGATGCGTCTTGGAAATCAGCTTCCGAATATATAAACCATTTTTGATTAGCCATCATTGAAGTTTTGTTATCAATTTAGAAACGTAAGACATTTCTCTAAGACTAGCAAAATTATACTTAAAAAAAATCTCTATTTTTTTAATTTTTTGTTATTGCTTGCCGTAACTTGAACTAAGTTGTGAGGGCACAAAATTGAGTATCATGTGATCTCCAATTGAGAAGGGCGTCAACAAACCTTCACTCAAATTGAGCTAGCTTGTCTTCGTTATAGGGAGTTCGCCGCACGACGTCGGCTCTGTAGGTGGTATCGTCACCACGTGCCGCTTTCGTGGCGTTGAGCCGCGTGTCAATACCAGACAGAGTGTTCATGAAAGACGATAAAAAGGGATTCTATTTTCTCCACAAGCCGACATGAGCGCTGTGTCTCGTCGCTCTTAACACAATGTGTCAGAAGGGGCCGTTGTCTGTCTACGGGAATTTCTACAACAGACTACCAACCCATATCGAGCGCGATGACACAAAACCCAACACGGCATCTCAGCACACCGAGTGCACATGAAAGACGATAAGGTGTGATCTTATGTTCTTCACAAGCCGACATGACTGCTGTGTCTCGTCGCTCTTAAAGGGATACTTCAACAAAATTTGAAATATACCCGTCGTGCTGAAAGATGGGTTGAATATGGTCCACAATATCCGTAAATGACAATCGCACGTTTGTATTTTGAGCCTGGTGACTGTATTTTTCGTTATAAACGGCCCACTCTGGTGAGCGCTCGGAGAACAGACAGCGGAGAGCATGTGACATTCAACGCAATCGTGACGTAGTTCGTCTCGGGACGAGGAAAGCTACGGCGAGGTTGACGTCGAGAGGATGGCCTAGTCGTCCCAACCACCGAAGCGGCTGCTTTTGTACGAATTTTGAGTGACGGGTTAATCTTCTATAATCTTGTAGGTGGACAATAGCGACTTCTGGGACACACAAAAGGGATTCTCGGGAAGAGGGGAGTTCCTCCTTCTCTTTTCTCGTGGTGGCCGGAGGCGAGACAGATACCGTCACTAGCTGTCCAGGTACCTAGACGGACATTTCAAACGAGGCGTTAGCAACATTCACCAGGTGCTCTTCGCTAATCGTTTAATTCGTTTTAAAATTTCGTTTCTTGACTTTTTTTAACAAGATATTGGTGCGTTTGATGTGATACTGCTCATTTGAAACACATATAAACCAAAAAATGAGCGCCGAAATTTTGTTGTAGTATTCCTTTAACACAGGCTCCAAAGAAATATTGTCTAGAACCGGAAAGTATGTACCACGGTGCTGCTCTATTGCAGAGCGTACGAAGTCGTCATAACTTAAAACCATAAAAGTAAGAAGAATTAAAAAAAAAACAAAAAAAAAACGGCAACACAAAATCTCAAGAACAGCTGAGTTTATTCGTCCACACCAAAACAAGAGAATGTCAAGAAAACAAAACATGACGTCGCGAAGATCCGACCAGACGTGGCATGACAAGCTGAATCCCTACAACACCATACTCCGTCTCACTAAAACCGTGCAGTACAGCCATAACTACAGGGGAGAGAGCATATTCTAAACTGTTCAAGAGGAGGGAAAGGAGGAACGGGAGCGAATGGCTGGGATTCCCCCGTCCCACCTTTCCCTCCCCTTGAGCAGGTCAAGATGCACTCTCTCTCGCCAGTAACTTTGGCTGTACTGCACAGTTTTAGTGAGACGGAGTATAGACACGCTTCCGACAACGAGCATCCGCCGCCAAGCACCCACAAAGTTAATCTCCCGTCGCTATCACGGTAACTTTCTAATCTCACAGTGTTAGGTTATGATGTTTCCTCACCAGCTCGTTTGCGTGCGTTCACTTCTCAAACAGTCACGATGTCCCCAGCATTGTCTTATGCTTCAGTTTCCTTGTGTTGTCTCCCAAGCCCCCCTCCCCCCCCTTCTCCCCCCCCCCCCCCCCCCCTTCTTATTTCCTAAGGAGTGTCGGCGGACGCCACTGCTGCACTCCCGCAGTTACGAACAGATTGCGTTGAAACTCATGCGCGCAGGCAAGGAAGGTCAGTCACTGCGTAAGGAAAGTGGTGGAAGTCTTTCTTCACATGTTCTCTCCAAATGCTAATGTCAGTTTCTCAATGCCTCTCTCCAGGCTCCTAATGGTTTGGTTAGCGTGGTTAAAAGTAGACGTACAACCTCGGTTTTGTGCAAGGAAGATAATCCTCTTAACGCTCCCTTCTCCTAAGCTGATAGGGGAGCCAAGCTAAGACACGTTAAGAAGTGGAGAGGCTATAGGAAAGACGGGGCTGGCAAAAGCGGAAAGCGCGAAGTGTACGCCGGCACGTAAACCGAAACAGCAAAAAAAGTCCTTGTAGTTACCAACCTCTATCTGTATTCCTTGTGCGTTACGTTATACGTCGATACTTTCAATTGGTAAGCCGATGTTGTCTGTTTTCCACCTCCCAAAGTTAAACACCAAGATAGCGATCCCGAAGATATTACTTCTCTCGCTTTGTTTACGTGGTGTCTGACGTTCGTTTTGTGTTCGTTTGAGTTTCAAAGCAATCTGCCATTCATCTGTTCGAAGGCAACGAAGACAAGCTTGCCCAATTTGGGTGAAGGTTGGTTGTCGCTTTTCTCAGTTGGGCGTCATATGCTACTCAATATTTCGCTATTGCAAGTTAGCTGAAGTTACTAGAAGGAGACAAGAAGACTTAAAAAAAAAAAAGAATCGAAGCTGAAATTTTATTTTTAATTGACGTGCAATTTTGTTACTTTTAGAGAAATGACTTACGTTTCGGAATTAATGACACAACTATAAAAGCAGCTAAGCAAATAATTCTTTATATATTAGTAAGCTGCATTTCAAGACACACATTTCGATGTAGATTGCGTTGTTCTGCATCAAGCTTTTTGTTGATCAATAATTTGTGAATGTGTCTGTAAGACGTGCTTTTCTTACGTGTTTCATAATTTTTCTTGCACTGAACTATACCTGTCCGTCCTTTTTGTCTAACTCTTTCGTATTTTTGAATCTACTACCAACGCGCTCAATCCAAGTTTATGATGGTAATTTTTAGTATTTGGTGTGCATGTTTGAAATAGTCTATAAATTATGTATTAAAATTTTGACTACGTGCCTGCTTTGGTGTGACATTTTCGGCTGTGCAAGTTGTCATAGTAAAATTTCGGCAATGTCCACGCCTCGGGCTTCTCAATCTTATATCTTTGTAAAAAAAAAAAAAAAAAAAAAAAAAAAAAAAAAACTAGCTACGGCGTTCGTGCAAATGCAGCTGGGTTCCTCCCAAGAACATGGTTTTCAGATATATTTATTGCAGAAATATAAAAAAATATGACCCGGTCAGTCATTGTACTTACGATCTGACGTGGAAAGACCCACATGCAGATGTTTACCGGCTTTTTTCGGTTTTAACCCACCTTGTGTATATGGCACCGACGGATGTTTTTCGGTTAAACCCAGAACGTTTACGGCGTATTTATAACGCCGTTGTTGGATGGGCATCAGAACGTATTTATAAAAAAGAATGTTTTTTTTTTTAAGACGGATTTTATGAAGATCTGAAACGTTTTGGGCGTAATGTTTGACTCTAACGAAAAATCGACAGCAAAAAATGTAATGTTTTGTCAGGAGTCGATTTTTCGTTACAGTGCCCCCCGAGGGATTGAACGCTTCCCACCCTGGCAGGATTCGAACTCACCACCTTGAGATTGTCAGATTGTGCTTTACCGAGTAAGATAGCAAAGATAGGCTTTGTTCAAGACACGAAGAGAGGCCCTTTCGCGTTGCATTCGATTTATCGCGCGCCTCGCGGATTTGGCAGAAGCAGCTGTAAGTGCCTTCACCAAGGACCCAGCAGCAGACGAACGCCAGTAAGTTTAGACCTTCCACACATTCCGTGCTTACCGGTATTTGTCAGCCTGATCCAGCTTGTAAATAAAAATAAAAATAAGCGCGATAACAAGCACATGCCGAGGGACATGAGCGGATTCAAGATCGGGAGCTCATTTGCTGATTTTTAAAGCATATTGTTCAAACACGCTTTGCAGTTAGACGTGTTGGGATCCAAACAAAATAGTCCCGAACGAAATGGTTCCAAGCACAAACTCGGACAAAATGGCCCCAGGCAAATTTGGCGGCGTAGTTTGCTTGCTCTTCGGAAGTTAGTCGATTGTATGTGCTTGATGGAAAATGAACTTAAAGAAAATAAAAAAAAAGTTTTACTGAGTACCGTTATAAAACGTTACCGATTTCAGAGTTTATACAGGGTAATCCACGTAACTTGACCCAATGTTTAAAAATATGTTGGTGCATTTTAGGAAGACTAAACCAAAGAGATAAGCATGTTCATTGTTTAGAGCACGTCAGGCGATTTCTTTTATTTTGCCAAATGCAATAATTAATTAAAATTAATTGATACATTTTTTAAATATTGAATTTAGAGCAAAAGATTAAAGGAGAAACTCAGAAATATCCACTTCAGTGGTTTTTATGAAGAAACCTTAACACAGTTATTTGCCTAAACTTGAAAAAAGAAAGAAAAAAAAAACACGTGAATTATAAAAAAAAAAAAAAAAGACACGAAAAAACGCGAATTTGTCGGCAGCGCCCTGTCAACAGTGGTCTATTCAGCATGCGGGCCTAGTTAATTCGAGCCACGGCTGAGAGCGTTGCGATACAACGCGCGCAAATGCAAAGTCACGTGTTTTTTTCTTGATTGGCGGGCTTTTTTCCAAGTAAAAAAAAAAACTGTGTTAAGGTTTTTTGATAAAAACCACCGAATTGGATATTTCTGAGTGCGGTCTAAAACTTTGACATTCGAGCATTTGCTTTAAATTGAATATTTCAAAAGTTCATAATTCATCTTAAATAATAATTCAATTAGGAAAAATACAAAAAACAGCCTGACTTGCTCTAAACAATTAACATGCTCATTTCTTTGTTTCGTCTCCCTAAAACGAACTAAAGTATTTTTAAACCTTGGCTCAAGCTACGTGGAATACCCAGTATATTTAATGTAGTGCACAATGCATGCCAATACACACGTACACAAATTAAATAATGTATCTGTATGCATTGGACATATTCAAGACGATTCCAAACAAGTTTCACCACACGCCATAACAAATTGTTTATGGATGATTACGTTTTTGATTCATGATGTACATACATTCGTTTTCTTGCAGTTACATTGCGATAATTCGAAACATAATCAAATTATTTCGAAATATGCGAGAATTTTCATCACACACCTATAGATTACGTTTCACTAAATTCAGAATGCAGCCGGCTTTAAGAGGACCCCAAACGCAAGAAAAACACGCCTACATATTTGTGCAGCGAATTCCAGGCTGGTGCTCGTACAATGCTCTGACTTAGGCAAATAGAAGCCACAGAGCCGCAGTGAGCGATAATAAAAAATTAAAAAAACTTTTGGGCCGCGTTTCTTGTCGTTTCCTAAAGTATGTAACGAAAAGCTCGAATACCTTACAATATATATTACACTTGTGTGCAATAATGCTTCATAGTAACAGTTCACTAAAGTTATCTGAGCACTCAACTAAAAAAAAAAATAATTTGGGATCATTTTGTTCGAGACCATATTGTCCGGGACTATTTTGACCTACACCCGACCGTTATACAGGTATAATAAGAGCTCGGTTGGTTCGCAAAGCGAAGGTTAGAATTCCAATGTACACCGGAAACGGCACAAAATGTTTTCGTTTAACGTAAAAAAACAAGGGGTAATTGTGAGGTTATCATTTTTATTTTTCCGTGTGACACCAGAACGTTTTGCTCCGCTTGAGTGCCATCTACCTTTTAATGGAAACGGCCATGGGCAAGAGACATCGTTTGTCATTTTGAAACTATTTCCCCTATTACTACTTTACTTATTATTTGTTCTTTGCTGTGTATTGACTCGTAGTAAATCTATTCGTATTGTTGTAAATTTGCAGCAACTACCGCGCTGGCTTTGATGGCAAAATAGACGGCGCCATGCTCTGCAGTTCCTATTTTCTCGATTCTAAATAAGTTATCTCAGAGATAGAATACCTCTTAAAACAGCTACTGCAATAATTCATGCACTATGCTAATTATTATGAAGTTACCAACATCTATTCCTTCGTCAATAGGCTGTCACACAAAGTAGATCTGGGCAATTCATCGATTAATCTACCTATTACTTTTTTAACCGGTTAATCGGTAAAATTTTGACAAACCAAAAGAAAAAAAAGGTCACTCGCCTTCACCACATGGACGTGGACGAGTGCACCTGTATGAAGGGCAAACTTTAGGTTAAAAGTTTAGCTTAAAGTGAAATGTAGGGGCAAGATTTGCAACTCCTGAAAAGGCGCAGAAGGTCGTATGGGTCCTGGTTACTCCAACGCCGTTCATGTGTCCGTTTAGCGCAGCAGAGACTATTGTGAACATTCAGGGAAGGTCCGCTCTTGCCGTCGAATATCAACGAGCGTTCTTTGCCTCGTGCAACTGATGTAATAATCTGCGAGTGCGAGTGCCTTTGAACATGTTTTGGTCCACACATCGAGGATGATTCATTATTAAAATTGTATAAGGCGCCCCCAACCACGCGTTCAGCAAAACCAAACAAAAAATATTATTTTTGATTGTTTTACAACTATTATGCTTGAAAACGACCAACACCAATTAATAGTTTAAAGGGTGGCGATTAATCGAGTTAAAACTTTTATCGACGCCCAGCCACTACAGTAACAAGGGTTTAAGAGGCCATCATGGGCACCTAAAACTCACTCATTCAGACTAGAAAACAGTTGTGTGCCCGTTACCGAAAATAAGTAACGAAATAGCGTCACTCGTTACCTAATGAAAAGCTAACGCGTTACAAAGCTCTGTTACCATTTTGCGAATGTAACCAAGTGCCGGTGTCGTTACTTGCCATGACTAACAGACGTTACTTTTACGTTACTGGGTCGTTACTTTGTGTTTCACTGTTAGTATATGACTGTTAGTATGTGACTGTATAGCATCTCAACCACAAACCTCGCCACAAGTTTGTCAAACCGTTCTTGAGAAACAGGAACTTGGTGCACACGGTCAATCTTCATCTACCTCAGCAAGGGCGCGTCGGGACATCTCGGTCTTTCATTTCTTTGAAAGCACCTAAAACTCTGATAGCTTCTGTGAATGGAGGAACTGGCGGAAAATAAGAAAAAAAAATGACGACTGATACGAAACACTGCTGTTAACTTCTAGTTATCTGTAGCGTGGTACAATGAAATATTAACTAAACAAATTGCATCACGAATTAGGACAGACAAAACTGTCTATATAAATCGCAAATTTAAACGAATATTAAATAGGCGTGTTTATATACAGATGCCATGATTTATTTACCCTCCTTCTGAAATATACAAGTAAACTCAATTAAGCCGTTTTCGAAGTGTTTTTGCTAGCTTACAGTAATAAGCACTGTAAGATATAGCTGAAAAACTATGCGACTGACAAAACGATCTCTTAAGAAATGTGCTTTTTTTTTGGCTAACAAAACTTAACCCCGACACTTTTATGAAAAAAAAAAGTAAGTGCTGTTGAAAAATAACTTACCTTAATGTGCTTTTTAATATTAGAGTTCGACATCTCTGGTCTGCTCAGCAGCTTGAGTTTCGGCATTCAGACTAGACATTTAAACAGCAAATTGTCTGACCTTGTTTCCCTCAGTTCAAACATAGCACTTAGACCGGGCCATAACAACGGAGTTTCGGTGGCCGTTGCCACCTTTCACGAAAAGTCAGTGGGAGACTGCAGTAAAAGGGGCGTTTATAACAAACATTCTAAAACGGCCTTGTTGGTTACAGGCAGACGTTACATGACAGAGACAACTGTGCAGTACACGGACTGGTGACAATGAACGCACCTCATAGCCACGCCGGTTTTAGTAACGGTCCGGTTTAGGCTACACAAACAACAAAAAAAGGACACCGATCGCTTTTTATAACCAACAATTATAACCGAAAATGATTATGGGTGATTATAAACGAATTATAGCGCTGGCCATAATTTGATTATAATCACATGCGTACTCGTAGCATCTTTACGTGTGTATATGAAAAAGGAGGCGAGCGTTTATGAGCTCTCTAACCTATAAGTTTCTCTTTCACGGCCAAACACCTTTTTGTTTTTTTGACGCCGGCAGCAGCAGCAAAGTAAGGGCGAAGCAGACGAAAGCCATCGCTATCACTGCTACGAATGTGTGTCTCTAGCCTTCACACACAACCAGGAACTGCGAGAAGGAAAAGGCGGGCGCAGTGTCCAGCAATAGACGATTCGGTCTTTGAATGCCGCAGGGAGTTGGGAGCATGCTTTCTTGTGGAAGACTACGCTATTTATGTCTAACTGCGGTACAAAGGAGATGCCGTCTTTGGTGGTGACGGACTCTTTTGTCTAATCTTTGAGGCGCTATGGGAGAAAGGATGCCCAGAGGATTTGGTGAGAGGCGAAACTTGGGAACGAGAGTCGTTCTCCAGAGAGAAACCGCACCTTTGTACCACGGCGGCACGGATTCTAAAAGATGGTGACGTCTTTCTGGTGACAGTCGCCGTTCAATGCTGCAATAACCTTGCCACTTGTTTCGGGTCAAAGCGTGGGAACGTCAACGCTTCCAAACTTAGGGTTTATCCTTTCTGTTGTTCACAGAACGAGAATTTATTTGTTTTGGAGAAAAGGATGTAACCAGCTAGAGTAGCTAGGGACGCTGAGGAGAAATCCTTCAAGCGGCGGCAGACTATAGCCATCTGAACGGATGTCGTTTTCCAGAGAGACGGCTGGTCCTTCATGGTACGGTGACGGTGATTTTAGCAGTTTCTCTACAAAGGCTGCACCAAGGACGCTTAGTGGTTCCGTGCGGAATTGTAACCAGTACGTTAGTACGTTACTAAAAAAAGTAACGCGTTACCAGTAACGTCGTTACTAGTAACGCGTTAGTTCCAACAGTGGAGCATATAGACAAAGAAATCCTTGAACAATGCAAATATTAGAAAAGAAAGTAATTGGTGCTTATCACGACAAGCTAGAGAAACAAAGCTAATTAAAAAAAAACGGAGGAAAATGAAAGGAAGACTTAAACTAAAGCATGAGCAGAGTTACAATTTTCTGGTCATATATCCATAATATATACGTAATTGTTTATGTCAGCACAACGGTTCTTACAAAAAGGCAACGTGTATACTTAGAAAACAAAAAGAAAAAAACATGTTTATACCTTTTTGTGACTGCCTTCTATGCTATTACATAAGAAGCAATTTGTGTAATATAAAACGAGCTTTTTTGTAGCATGATAACGCTCCATATCCTTGGAAGCTGTTGAACACACGGGTTCGCCCTAATCCACATTGTAGAACATTTTGATTCTCCGACGGTGTCTTACATTCAAGTTTGTAACCACGCAGATGCGTTGACGCTGCTCTAGCATGGTATAGGGGTGGGTGTACCCTACACCTACTGTAATCTTTCAAATATCTCATAGTTCACGTACTACTACGTGACGGTATTGAGGCGGGTACGGCACCATTTTCACGATCGACTCGTATATGATTTTCGCTTATTTTTCCACGACGCAATAGAAAACGACCTTGGGATGATGGTAAAAAGAAAAAAAAAGTGGTTTATCTCTAACTAACGCATGCGCTAGCAGTTTTTGACTTCCAGCTGCGCACTAAAAAAAAGAAAAGAAAAATAGAGTATCAGGCTTGCCTATACTATTAAAGACAGCGGGAGTGGTGGGAGAGTTCAGTCGTACAGTTAGTACTTTTCCATTACTACCACCACTAACCGCCAAAAAATGTCGCTGGTTTTCTTTGCGATTGCCGGAGTTTCGATTTTTCGGTGTGGCAGCGCAACATCGAATTACCCTGAGAAGAATCCAGAGCTCGGAAAGTACCAAGATGCGTCTGCGGTATGTAGAAGTAACCAGCGTTTGAAATTAGCAACTAGTGGAGACTCGAATTTGTTTAATTACGAATAACTATATAAATATATATTACCAGGTTTATTTTACCCATAAATGAGTCAGCGTTAATTTCGTTCACTTATTTCCTACCTCGCGTGATAGATTGAAGTTATTTAATTTTGAATGCCCATCTCCTTGTAGCCTCGGCTGTGTCTGGAATTAAGGTAAAACGAAATATATTTATCTAAGTAAAAAAATTGAGGGTATTTTTTTTAAATGAGTTACATTTATGTGAAGCGAAACTGAGGTTAACAGATATGTGCGTTTATTGAACTAGCTTTGAGCCGCTGTACCGCGGCAACCTTTACATTGTTTTTTTAACATAATATGACACATTTCAGACTAATATCTTTTGGAAACGATGGACCACGAGATACACGCCGAATTTCAGCCAAAATTGGCTTAGTTTCTGTTTTTGAATTTAAATGTTTTTGAAAGAAAAAACAAAGCAAAATAAACCTTCTCAGTCGTTAAAGTGGTGCAAATATGCGAACTATACTGAAAAAAAGAAAATGGCTGCAGAAGCTACTATTGTTAGTTGTCTATGTATTGCGATAGCATTCGTCATGTCTAGCTTTTTTCTTTTTTACGAGGCCATGGAGGACGTCGAGGACGGCGTCCTAGAGGACGACGTTCAGAAAGACGTCTAGAACAGCCTCAAGGACGACGTCTAGGACGACCTCAAGGGCGACCTATAGGACAACCTCTAGGGCCTAGAGACCTAGAGGTTATATATATATATATATATATATATATATATATATATATATATATATATTGTGGGGGAAGATGGGGGGGGGGGGGGGGGGGGGGGAGACAACGACGGTGCAGTGGCGCGCGCGACCATCATGCGCCAGGCTCCACGGGCCAGCTCGGCCTCCATAAATCATTCTATCTTCTCCCTTTCATCACCTGTCTTGTCCTCTATGCAGCCGACCGAATCACTCTAACATTATATATATTTTTTCCCCGCAAAATCTAGCGGGGAAAATGAATTGGTTTGTAGGGCCCGTGACGTTAGGTCACGGGACATAAAATTTCCCGCTAAATTTAGGGGGTAAACTGAATCGGTGTACAGGTCATGTGACGTCAATTTTTCCGCTAAATTCAGCGGAGAAACTGCGTATTAGGAGGCCAGAAAAGTCCACGAAATCGGGGGGAGTAGCTAAAGAATGCTATCGCACTGAGACAAAATAACAGGAGAAAATTATGCAGCTAGAGCGCGATACAGTTAGCACAAACAAGCAACAGCCGATGGTTGTTATATTTTTTAATATAGTCACTCCAAGCTTAGAATACGCATGGCGTGGTTTAGTATGTTAACACGTACTGCGTCGTGGTTGGTCCTTAGGCGTGCTTATCGGCTAACGCGGCGATCTCATTGGCTGCGAAGCGCACGCTGTGTTTCTGAAGCTGTTAGTTACTATCGAACCAAGTGGCTGTCACTAAAACTACTGCTGTCTGGAAGAAAAGCTTCCACACGTTATCTCGGTTTTCACTGTGCAGATTGATAGCACATCAAACTGTGCGGGATAGAAAAATAAAACTTGTTATTTTTGACGAACAAATGCGGTTCTAAGGAATTTTTTACAGCGGAGCTGTTAAGTGCTTGTTTCCCCAGGATCGTGTCCGCCAGGAAATAGATGTCGACACAACACTCCCGACAGCTACCGCCATCTATGAGCGACGGCGGCAACCTTTCGAGCCTTTCCACTCTGGCTTGCCGACTTGCAGCCGACAATTACTTCATTCCCACCAGAGTACAGCTTCGCTGGTGTTCCTTTTTCTCTAGAGTGGAAAGGCTGAACGTTTGTTTCTGCTTTAAACTAAAAAAAAACCTGGTGAAATGAGTATTTTTGCAGACAGTCGCAGGTCGCACGTGTGGCTCACTTTTTTATCGTTGGTTTATAATCTACGTTATTTCAATCTTCTTTTCTGGAACGTTCTGGGTACAATAAAATGTCCTAATGTATTGAAATATATGTGAAGCGCTGTTCGTGATATGCTGAAATTAAATTATTGCTTTGTTCGTGAGTGGGCAGTCCCTGAATTAGCTCGTTACACTATTTTCTAAAATCATTCAGTTGTGTACCATTCACGTTTCAAAATTAACCGTTCAATATTGCAAACAAAGAAAATGGATGAATTATATTACTGTTTCCTTTCCTTTTTTAAACCTAAGCTTTTTTTTTTTTTGCGAGCTTCTGGGTATGCTATTTGCATTCTCAAATGTTTAGGAGTGTAAAGAAATTATTTGCAGGATCTATTTTTAGCTACTTAAATTTGGGAGATCATCAAAATACTGGAAGTTCCAATGTCCAAAATGCTACCTTCCTTCCCCAGATTCCTTCTAGGTAATTAAAAAGAAGTAATAATTAGTTTGAAACCGAAACTGCAGAGAGTTCCGTTTTCTTTAGCTTTCCCCGTCTATCCCTACCTTCTAAAGGTGACGTCAGGGGCAGAAAGCAATGCGGACGGAGGCAATCAACTATGCCTACGTCCCGCAGTGAAAAAACACGTGCGTTTGCGGTATCCGAGGTTAATACTGTAATTTGTGATAAAAATATTAACAGTAATAATACGCTTTGCGGGCACAAACCGGTACCTTGGAGTACCTTTTAGCCGTGCTCGGTGTTTTCGTCCAATTGCACGTTTTAATCCGTTCTCCTATCAGGAACCAGCGACGGTGCGGCAAAGCAAGGTTAGAGAGTTTTGAAAGAGAATGAAAGAATACGCATCCGACCTACGCCATGAGCCGCGTGCAAACCTATTTCTGATAAAGGTCGGACTAAAAGAAGAATGAAAACAATCGCAGCAACTGCTAAGCGAAGCAACACTGAGGTGCAGCGAAAGGCGGATATATATATATTCCATATATACAAGTTTTCTTTTTATAATTTTGCAGATTTGTTTAAAAAAAGCCGTGAAAGTTACACTTTTGCAGCTTGTGCAGGTGAGTTATACGACCTGGGGGACATTATGGATGGTTAATCTTTGCGGTAAGTCGGCTAACTAAAATTAATTAATTAACTTTTTAACTAATGAAAAGAGACAGATGGTTCCAATTAGAAACTTGATGAGCGTTACCGAAAACCACGAAATTATTCATTTTCAGAAAGACTTTCAGCGCGTGAGAAGTGCAGTAGTGCAATAAAGGTACCCCGCGTGGAGTAGGTGCAAGGCTAGCGGTAGCAGTAAGGCGCCGGCGCGATTTTTCTGTCTCTTATCTGGCCCCAGCCTTGTACCTGCTCCACGAGTGGTAACTTTTGCGCACTACTGCGCTTCTCACGCGCTCAGTCTTTTTAAAAATTTACTGATTTAGGGGTTTTGGATGACGCTCAGTAAATTTCTAATTAGAACCATAAGATTATTTTCACTAAATGAAAAGTTAATGAACAAATTTTAATTATTTAGCCGACTGATCGTTACGATTATCCCCATATTCTTTTTCCCCCTGGCGGCATAACTCACCTGAACAAACCGCGTAAGTGTAGCTTTTTAAGCTTTTTTAAACAAGTCTGTTAAGTTAAAAAACAAACAAAAACACCCTATATATATATATATATATATATATATATATATATATATATATATAAAGAGAGAGAGAGAGTGAGAGAGAGAGAAAGAAAATATATTGTAAGATGCCGCAGTATATATATAAAGTAATGAGGTCGCTCTTCGAAGCTTTGTATATGTTTTAGAGCATTTAGTTAGCCGGCGTTACGGCCTGAGTCAGGCCCATCTTTACCGGAAACCGGCGGATCGTCAGAGATATTTGGACTGCGACAGCTGCCACTCACGGTTCTGCAAAAATAAGATACCCTACAGCCAGGCTCATAGGTTTAAACGTCCATGTTCAAACAGCGACGATTTTAAAACAAACGAACTGCAACAAGGCATGTAGTTGCGCTAGTTTGTGGTACATACTGTTTGATGCAAACAGCGCAAAAAAAAAAAAGCGTAGTACCAGGACGAAGAAACACACCGACAGGGCGCTCCGATCAATTACGGAAAGTCCTGAAAGAACAGAAGTATCCCGAAAATATCATCAACGATGCGATCAATAAGGCACAGGCCCTTGACCGTAGCTTCTTGCTAAGTGAACTGAGCCCTCAGACAAAGGAGCGTCGGGCGAACATCGTGCTAACTTTTAACAATAAGTCTCCGAACGTCGCACCCATATTAAGAAAACATTTTAGCATTTTGTAGCAAAGCGAACGCCTCGCAAGAAGTATTCCTTCCGTTCTTCGAGTAGTCTACAGACGCTCACGCAATCTTAGGGACGCCATAGTTAGGTCCAAGACCATTTACACTGAAATCCCTGGCAGTCGCCTTTTCGGAAAAACAAATAGTGAGGTATCTCATCTACGTAATTCAAGGAAGCCTAAATTGCGGCACAAGTGATGTGATATACCTCCTGACAGGTGAAACCTTTGGTAACCAGTACGTGGAACAGACCAGCACACCTTTTGGATTGAGATCTAACAATCACAGAGCACATCTAAAATCATTTCCCAAACTCCCCCTTTCGAAACATATGGCTTCACCCATACACACATGTGACGTTACATTTTTTACAATCTAGCTTCTAAATTAACCGTGATCGCGGGAAAAGAGAATCTTGTCTTATCTACAAATTTAATTCCACCCGGGCTGAGATTAATGGAAATCCCGGTATAATGTCATCTGTGCATGCAATAATCTCACTTAATCCACTTGTAACGGAGTGAATGTAGCTAATTCAATCATATCAGTTCAAACTTTGCCTTTTCCTGTGTACCTTCCCGTATTACCCGTCGACGGCTTAGTATCGACGGGTCAACCTTCGACAGTTGCTTGCCACTTGTTCCTTTTTGAATGGTCTGGGACTGTCGTTTATTTTGCTCACTGTGTGCGTTTTTTTGTCTAAGTAGGGAAATTAAATTTGAGCGTTGGCCGAGCGCAATTGGCTTTCGTCGACTATTGTCGGTTACAAGTCAAGAAGGTAGGAGAAGCTCCTCCCACAAGCGTGATGCGCCCGTTTCCTATCTCTCCGCAGTCGAAAGAGTTCACTGGTTCAACGTTGGTCATAGCAACGGGCTGGGGTTGGCCGAGTAGAAAACGCTAACGTTAATAACTGAATATACTTGCCTAATCTTTCTTTCTATGCAATGGCAGTCGCCAAAGCAATTCGAGAAATATGAGCATCGTTCATCTTCTCAACTCGGAGCCAGAACTAGGAAGTTTAGTAAGTATCTGGTCAATTTGAGGCTAATTTTTTAAATGTTGCCTTGAAAACGTTAACATACACGTCAACAGCCTCATACTCTTTACTTTTATTACGCGAAGTTTTAGCGGCGCCACATACTCCAAGCGAAGAAAAGCGCCCCCTCCCCACTTCCCATAGCCAGCGTCATAGATGTCTCCGGTGCCCCCCTCGAACCCGTCTTCCGGCCGTAAACCGGAAAACGGTGCCGAGTTGTGCGGCGCGCCAAACTTAAATCTGTATCACTTTCTTCTTCTTTTTATTTTTAACAAAAACTAAGGCACCCGTAATAAAAAAAAAAAAATTGTAGAGCCCATTCATTTTACGTGAAGATAGAGGACCAGCGAAGCCGTTATCTGTCGGGAGAACTTTACGACAACTATACGACATCTTACGATTTACATATGATTGCAATGAAGACACGTATACGACAATTCGTTGTTTAATTGTATTTATTTAATTCTTAGTGAAATGTTTCGAGGCAAACATCGAGGACAGTTTTTTTTTTTTTTCGATTGAACCCAAGTCTTTTTATGAGCATCGCGGAAGCGAAAGAAGGTTAGACCGGCGCGTTCTGCCCTCAGCCTCGTCGCAGAGCGTTCTTAGCTCAGAAAAGTCAGGGACTGTAAATGATAGCAAGGCATCAGGACTTCACTATCTAATACTGCCAAGGAAGGCTAACTCACGCGGGTTGCCCCGTTTTTATTTATACTCGCCACGAACAATCGGAAGGAAGGAGCTCCGTAGAAACGGGCGTTTTTTGTTAGCATTTTTTTTTTCAGATCGTAGCACGTAACAGCTTCGCTGTAAAATTGTTTTCTGATCTTTATTGTGCAATGCCACCCCGCGACTAGGGGAGGAGTGAAAAGGGGCTTTCTGTGACCCCCTTGCCACGTGACGCTGCAGTTCTCGAGTAATTTGAACTCTTGATCCGCATTGTATCTCTTGAATCTCGCCTGGCAAGTCAAGAGATCTAACACGTCAAAAAATTTATTGTTGAACCATCTGAGCCTTGGGGCCTTTTGACTCGTTCGACCTCCTGACTCACCATGGATCTTTTGACTCGTTGGATGTCTTGACACGTTGGACCTCTTGACCCATGGACCTGCTTTTAATTCCAATGGAAACCTACAGGTTTTTCCACTCACCGAGACCTGGCACATTGTGTACAGAAACTACGAGGACGACCCGGCATTTGGTACTTCCAAGTGCTTGAGGTTCGCTCAGGTGCAACCCGAAAAAGATGGTGCATATCCTGTCGTAGCTCTGTACGGAACAGACAACCAGTCGGCGTAAGTATAACCTGATGAGACGGCTGAACCTTGACGAACTTTTGATAACCCGAAATATTTTGTCAGCGTCGACTATAGTCACTAGCAGTTTAAGAAACACAGGACGTAGCTTTCCATGCCCACGTTTCTTCACTTATGATTGGTTCTTTGGGCGTTCTTATCGTCTGGTGCGGCAATCGCATTGACTTCGGAGGGATAATGAGATTCGCGAAACTGGCAACGCCCCTTTCGTTTTTTTTCCTAATCTCTCAGTGAATATAAGTGACAAAGATGAAAGAGCGTGTTGGTGAAAATACAGGAGTCAAAGAAAGAATAAAAACACTTAGGGACAAGGACAGTACAGTTCTTTCAACTAGCAACACACATTTACTGGTGTCTCCTTCAATAGTGCTATCTCCTTCCCAACGTTTGAGACTAAAGAGGAAGATGCGGAAATTAATATATATACTCCCGGAAAAAACACAAATTCACACCCAATACACTAGAAGATAAAGAATTCAGAAAGAAAGAAAAAAAAAACACTATTGACAAATTGAGATAAAGTGCCCTTTGGCTAATCCAGCTCTGGTTTCAGGTAGTTGATCTCATTTCTGGACAAGGCGAGAGAAGGGGCAGCGATGTTGTGATCGTCATGGGCTATCTTGTATACCTCAATGATCTCTCGGCCGAGCTTGTTCTTATGTCTGCCAATCGTGCAGGTGTCCTGGAACCGGGCTTCACCCTATAGTGGTTCATCAACGCCTCTGTACGAACTGTGAAGCCCGGTTCCAGGACACCTGCACGATTGGCAGACATAAGAACAAGCTCGGCCGAGAGATCATTGAGGTATACAAGATAGCCCATGACGATCACAACATCGCTGCCCCTTCTCTCGCCTTGTCCAGAAATGAGATCAACTACCTGAAACCAGAGCTGGATTAGCCAAAGGGCACTTTATCTCAATTTGTCAATAGTGTTTTTCTTTTTTCTTTCTTTCTGAATTCTTTATCTTCTAGTGTATTGGGTGTGAATTTGTGTTTTTTCCGGGTGTATATATATTAATTTGCGCATCTTCCTCTTTAGTCTCAAACGTTGGGAAGGAGATAGCACTATTGAAGGAGACACCAGTAAATGTGTGTTGCTAGTGGAAAGAACTGTACTGTCCTTATCCCTAAGTGTTTTTATTCTTTCTTTGACTCCTGAATATAAGTTTTTCCGCGAAAAACGAACGTCGCACATTCAAAACAAAAATATTTTGCTGATTTGCAAATGTCGCATCCCTGGGCACCTATAAAGATTTTCTAATAAAAGAAACCTTACAAATTCAGATAAGGAAATTGGACATCTTTATTATTATGTTAGAATGCTCTTGTTCACTATATAGGGTGTCCCAAGTCACGAATCTCGATCTAAAGTGGACCATAAAAATTGACGCCTGCACGTAACAATCTAAACTTTTCGTCAGAGGTGTATTTCACAGGTCGCTTGTTTTCTGTGAAATTAGGAAGCGTAGCTCCCTTTCTGTGAAAAATAGGGCCAAGAAACTTGCCAGGGTCAACGGCGGGCGGCGACGGAGACGACCAAGTCGAAAGGAGGGCGCTTGTCGCTCGTATTGATAGATGGCGCTACCTCGTTATCGAGATAGGTCGCGTACACCATGGTTTATTGGAATGAACATATCTTTTTGTAATGCAGCTTTGGTTAAAAAATAACAGCGGTCAATAAAAGCAAAGCTTAAAGTAAAAAGAAAAGGCGTTTGCACAACAAGGGCGCTTTTGCTGCCAACGGATTTCGTATGCGTGTCGTCTGCCTTCTTTGGCTGGTCAGCTTCACCTTCCGACGCTGCTCCCGACGCCATCTATGAATACGCGCGCCAAACGCGCCCCGCAACTCAATTTGGTCATCTGCGTTGCCTCCTGCCGTTGACCCTGGCAAGTTTCTGGGCCCTATTTATTACAACAAGGTAGCTATGCATTCTAATTTTACAAGAAAAAAAACAAAAAAAAAAAAAAACCCTGTGAAATACACTTTTGACTAAAAGTTTAGATTGCAACGGTCAGACGTCGATGTTTACGGTCCATTTTAGATCAAGCCTGGTGACTTGGGATAACCTATGGGTGACTTCATCTGAACTCAAACACACATTTTGGGTCGAATTTTTAATTTTTCTTTGAATACATGTTATCGGGCAATTTCTATGAAAAAGAAGACGGAAACGGCAAGTTTGTCGGATATTTTGTTCTCAAGTTATGGACCGTTGAAGCGGCCAAGGTGGAAACTGTCGTTTTTGCAGCTTATCGAGGGTGCCATATTTCACTCCATCCCGTTTGCTCACTTTTTACGCTACATGATTATAACTTTTTGGGAACACTCTCGAGATACGCTTTTTTATGCTTATTAAGCGTCTAAGTCATAACATTCTTAATGCATTTTTTTTTATTTGTCAAACCGCCTCTCTGCGACGATATTTGTCGAAGTTCAGCAAGCTGTGCTGTCTGACCTAATCAACATATCTTTATGATCTTCACATCACCGTAAAGCTCCAATTAAGCGCTTTCTTTCGACTATAATTTCAATGTTGTGCACTAAATATATAGTGCGATATATGTGCATGAAAAACGGATATTTCGAAAAAATAGCAAGTTTGGAATGGAGTTTCTAAGAAATCCTACCTTTTATTTTTTATTTACAGTTAGGTAATATAGTAGCCTATCAGGAACTACCAAGAGAAATTGTAACATACTGTTTGTATGGCCGCTATTAAGACTCGAATCTCGTGCGATGAACGTTTTGAATGAGAGTTCGCACAGGCGCTCTGTTGAGCAGAATGTTGACCTATGTAAGGTTTTCTATTTATCGTTAGCAGTTGTCTCAATATCCAACCATAAACATGAATAAAATTTGGAGTAGTGCACTTAAAAAAAGTTTAGAAATCCGTATCAACAAGTGCGAGCACAGCGCTTACTTCCTCCCGATTCGGGGCAATGCAGATTGTTTGAGAATTCCTCTGGGGCCTTTTTGCTTTCGGCTTTGAGTTTGAAATACCGAACTTGATATGTAATTGTCATATTTTCTTATGTCAAACAGATATGCAGTGCATATACATATGGGTGTATATGGGCCTCTAATAAATCTGGTGATAAGCACTTTCCTATCAACTATAGGCCCATCTCGCTAACCAGTGTTCCCTGTAAAGTTATAGAACATATAATTTATACACAACTTGTTAACTTCCTAGAGTCCAATTCATTTTTTCCCCAAATCAACATGGGTTTAGGAAATCCTGGTCCTGTGAGACACAGCTACTGTCAATCACTAACGATTTTCATTCAGCATTTGATCAGGGATCTCAGGTGGACTGCATATTCTTAGATTTTGCCAAAGCGTTCGACAAGGTATCGCATAGACTTTTATTACATAAATTAAGTAAACTCAACATTGATTCTAACGTGTTTAACTGGTTGGTATCATTTTTAACAAATCGCTCGCAATTCGTAACATGTGACGGCATCAACTCCTCCTCCGCACCCGTCACTTCCGGCGTACCCCAAGGATCAGTTTTGGGGCCTCTACTTTTCTTGATCTATATTAATGACTTGCATGAGATGGTTTCTTCTTCAATTAAACTCTTTGCTGATGATTGTGCTATTTATCGTGTAATAACTAATGATTCGGACTCGCAAAAACTACAACATGACCTCGACTCCCTATTTAGATGGTGCAAACTCTGGTCAATGGAGCTTAACATTAACAAATGTAAAATCATGCGCATAGTCCGCAAAGTTAAATTTACTACCGCTTATAACATTCACAACATACTCCTGGAACTTGTGACCTCCTACAAGTACATAGGTGTGATCTTAAGTGACGACCTTTCCTGGAAACTTAATATTAACTATGTGATTAACAACGCTAACCGAATGCTTGGCTTTCTCAAACGTAACTTTCCTTTAGGTCCATCGTCATTAAAACTGACTCTTTATAAAACACTAGTTAGGCCTAAGCTCGAATATGCAGCTTCCATCTGGGATCCCTCAACCATCTACCTCATCAACTCACTTGAAGGAGTTCAGAACAGAGCTACACGTTTTATACTGGCCAACTATAACCGCACAGCAAGCGTAACGTCAATGAAAAGCACATTATTACTTCCGACCCTCGCACATCGTCGCATGGTTTTTCGAATCTCCCTTTTTCATAAAATCTATCACCATGTTCCTTACCTAAAAGCCCAAATGATAATCCCCCCATATTTTATTTCAGCACGCCTTGATCATCGTCAAAAAGTTGGTGTACCATTTTGTCACTCTAACGTTTATTACGCTTCTTTTATTCCAAGAACTTCTAACGATTGGAACCGCTTACCTGCATCTCTCACATCAATAACTGACCACGCTCTTTTTTGTAATTCTATTACCAACCTCATGTTCCCTATTGTTTGAGTTGTTTGAGATTTTGTTCACTGTTCCTTGTGTACTCTTATTGCTTCTATTCCCCACTCCCCTCTGTAATGCCTTTGTGCCCTGAGGGTAAAATAAATAAATAAATAAATATCAACTCAGGCACGGATTTGGGGCCGAATTTTTAATTTTGACGAATAAAATATATGTTTTGGGGAAATCCTTTCTGTGATAGGGAGTGCAAACCGCAAGTTCGGGCGATTTTTGTTCTCGAGTTATGGACATTTTAAGCAGCCGAGGCGCAAACTGACCTTTCACTCGCCTGTCGGAGGTGTCATGTTTCACTCCTTTCTACTTTTCGCCCCTTTTTCGGTAGTGCAGTGTAACGTTTTTGGGCCTCTCTCAGATTAGGGATTCTTTACGGTCAGTAATTGTATTGCGAATATTTATCTTCACTTTTGTTTTAAATATTGTCAAACGGTGTCCTTTTGACAATATTTGTCAAAGTTTGACCAGCTTTTCTGTGTGACCTATTTAATATATTGTAACATACTTAGTATGTTCAGAAAGCTAAGAGTATATTCTTTCTATTGATAACAAATTTAACGTTGTGCGTAAAAGAGAAAGGGCAGTGTATTCTCGTAAAGCAAGGACTATTTAAAAATATTGGCAAATTGGAGGTCCATTTTCTAAACAAAAAGCCACCTTTTATTTGGCTGATTTTCTTTCTCTAGCTAGCTATCGCAGTGTTTTATAAGGTAATATAAATATAAAATGTAATATTTTGTTTGTATGGCTGCTATCAGAGCTTAAAACGTGATTTTGTTTGAGTGTTTTGTCAGTAAATCAACTTACTCGCAAAAATACACTAATTCAAAATTGGCGCCTTTTATTTTTTTTAATAGATACATGTGAACACACTTATTCTCTGATAAATATTTTAACGCCATTATTTATATAAAATATATTTTAGAAAATTTGTCAATATGACGTTTTTGGACGATATTAGTGAAAGTTTATCAGCTCTTCCGTGTGATCTATATTAGGTGTCTTAGCATGTTTAGTATTTTCAGAAAGCTTAGAGTATATTCCTTCTAATGATAACAAATTTGATGTTGAGTGTAAAAGAGAAAGGACAGTATATTTTCGTAAAGCAAGGACTATTTCAAAAAAAAATTTCGAATCGGAGGTCGATTTTCTAAAAATCCTACCTTTTCTTTTGGCTAATGTTTTTCTGCAGCTACCTTTGCGGTGCTTTATAAAGTAAATTTATAAACCGAAAACGTACTATTTGGTTTGTATGGCTGCTATAAAAGCTTACATTTTGGTTTTTGTTGACTTGTCACCCAGTGATACAAGTGGCTCACAAAAATACACTAACTCTTAATTAACGCCTCGGAAATTTTTACTAACTACCTGTAAATTTCTTTAACAAAAGAAGATGCAAACGGCGAGTTATGCTAATAAAGCGTCTAGGTCATAATATGTTTAATGTTTTTTTTTCTTAATTGTCAAACCGCCCCTCTGCAACCATATTTGACAAAGTTCAGCAAGCTGCGCTGTGTGACCTAATCAATATATTTTTATGATCTTTGCGTTACCGTAAAGCTCCAACTAAGCTGTTTTTTGAGTATAATTTGAATATTTTGCGCTAAACGTATAACGCGGAACATTTGCCTGATAAACGAATATTTAGAAAGACTTGAAAGTTTGAAGTCGATTTTCTAAGAAAAAAACAACACCTTTCATTTTCTTCATTTTTTATTCACAGTTAGGTAATATAGTAATCTGTCAGGAACTACCAACCGAAATTATAGTATATTGTTTGTATGGCAGCTATTCGGACTCGAATCTCGTGCTATGAGATTTTTGAACGGGACTTCACATAGACGCTCACCTGAGCAGAATTTTGACCTATGTAAAGTTTTCTATTTAATGTTAGTACTTACCTCAATCTCTGAGCGCAAAAGCGAGTGAAGCAACAATATTTATCCTAACAATATTTCTTTACTTGGCACTGGCATGATTTGCAAGGTGTGTGAGCTTGGCCCTATATGTCGACAAAGAAGATACGAATACCATCTAGACTCCCGGAAAAACTTAAGTCAAGAGGAAAACGTCTAAGTAACCCGGCATGAATCACTGAAAAAAGAAATGAAACCTAAACACATGACTAACACATTTGAAGCCTTGCACGCTACGAAATGCTCGTTATTTTACGAAAGGGTTCGTATGTGCACAAAATAAACCATAATTCCTAAGCGCCAGACACAAAATCATAGGTATGTATATGCACTGCATATCTGCTGACCATAAGAAAATGTGATAATTATATATCAAGTTCAGTATTTCAAACTCAAAGCCGAAAGCACAAGGCACCACAGGAATTCTCTAACAATCTGCATTGCCCCGAATCGGGAGGAAGTAAGCGCTGTGCCCGCACTTGTTGATACGGACTTCTAAATGTTTTTAAGTGCACTACTCCAAATGTTATTAATGTTTATGGTTGGATATTGAGAGAACTGCTAACGATAAATAGAAAACCTTACATAGGTCAGCATTCTGCTCAGCAGAGCGCCTGTGCGAAGTCCCGTTCAAAACGCTCATAGCACGAGATTCGAGTCTTAATAGGGGTCATACAAACAATATAGCACAATTTCTGTTGGTAGTTCCTTATAAAATACTATATTACCTAACTCTGAATAAAAAAATAAAAGAAATAAAATATGCTTTTTTTTTTTAGAAAATCGACTACAAACTTGCTAGTTTTTCGAAATATCCGTTTTTAGGCACGTGTAGCGCATTATATATCCTTTGCAAAATATTGAAGTTATACTCAAAAGGAAGAACTTAATTGGAGCTTTGCGGTGATGTAAAGATAATAAAGGTACGATGATTAGGTCAGACAGCACAGCTTGCTGAACTTCGTCAAATATCGTCGCAGAGAGGCGGTTTGACAAATAAAAAAAAAAATTAAGAATCTTATGAACTAGAGGCTTAATTAGCATAAAAAAACATATGTCAAGAGTGCTCCCAAAAGTTATATTGATGTAGCGTAAAAAGTAAGTAAAGAGATGGAGTGAAATATGGTCACCCCCGATAAGCTGGAAAAACGACAGTTTCCACCGTGGCCGCTTCAACAGTCCATAACTAGAAAAAAAAAATCCGACGAACTTGCTGTTTGCGTCTTCTTTTATTATAGGAACTGCCCGGTCACATGTATTTTTTTCAATTAAAATTTCGACCTAAAATGTGTGACTGAGTTGAGATAAAATCACCCCTATATATAAATTTGAAGAATACTGCAGCGATAAAGCTCCTCAAATCATATCAGTCCAAAGGTTCTGGAGTATATGTAGCATTAATTTTTAAGCTTAGGGTTCTTTCGGCTTTATATATAACGAGCATCGCTATCGAGTCGATATCTCTTTGTGAACAGTGCAGAATGTTGTCTTTTGCAAATTCTCTAAGAATCAACATTTTTTTTTAAATCAGGGGCAAATGAAATTTTTAACACTTGACGGATAAAAGAGTGAATAAACGAGCGCTACGATGCAATTCTATTAACTGTTTTTTATTGCGGATAATCAATAATTTAATTGCAATGATTATGTTAGATTCTCGTCCAAAACTAATTTGTTTGCTAGATCAATTCGAATTTTAACTGAGATTTTTTGTATCAAGATCCCCTGTAATAAAATTATAAATTTTCTTTGTCAATTCACTTCCACGTAGTAATTTTTATTGTGTTTATTTTGTATATGTTGGTTGTACTTTGACTCTTTCCTGGATATTGGTTTTAATTTTGCCTGAGGGACTATTTCAATAACGCTGCCATGTTATCATGCTTATTCCGCAGTAGCGCGGTGATAACCCTCGACGCCAAAGAGGGATATACCATCAAGAATCACATGGTCTTTCATCCAGATGGTCGTAAGTATTCTTTAATTGATTATGAAAGTATAGAATATAGTGCCCTAAAAGTAAAACCAGAATTTTGTGATATATAAATGAAAACGGTCTCGACTTGATCATACCAATGTTTAACGGCAATATCCCCACTACGGTCTAACTCAGGCAGCACGTCTGAGAAATGCCTGACCTAGGTTTGGCACAAAGAGGGCCCTAAATTTTGCCTCATCTGAGTTTGCTTCAAGGTGTTAGTTAGTTACAAGGTACTTTTCCTTGTGCTAACTAGTCAGAAAAATGCAAAGCTTGACATCTCTCTGATTGGCTTCTCAATTGCCAATGCGTCATACATGAGCCGAAGGTGCTACGCGACAACCGAACAACAAGCCGCGGAAGCCTAATTCCGAAAATTGCTAACGCACTCAGGCCCAAACAAGCAAGGTGACAACCCAACTATCAAGCACGGAAGCCTAACTCTGACACTTGTTTGACAATTCGGGGCGAAAATACCAAGACACTTGCTAATAAATTCGAAGTTCGGTTATACTTTGGCTTTTTGGGCTTTCAGGACCCTACATTTCTAGATAAAAAAACTAATTTTTGGCCCAAACATTTGTAATAATAAGGACGTTTTATTTCTGAGTTGCAATGTTTACAGTTTCCGGCACACACTAAAAAAACTATATTCTCGACACATATATTGCAGAAGGTCAGCCCTTGCCCTTATATGTCTCTTACCTGGATCCTGGAAACTGTGGTGTCAACAGGAACGTTTACGCCAGTGGTACGACTACTTTTGACAAAGATACTTGCTTTCACAATAACAATGTATATATATATATATAATAAGTCATAGATGTGTACTCTCGGAGTTACTAATACGAATTAACTTTATGATTAGTATTAACAGACAAATGGTTACAATTAGAAACTTGCTACGCGTCTTCGAAAATCACTAAATCAAACTTCTAAAATGATTTTAAGCGCGTGAAGAGCGTAGTAGTGCGCTAAAGTTACCACTCGCGGAGCAGTTACAAGGCGATTGTGGTAGGGCGGCCGCGCGATTTCGTCGTCCCTTATGAGAGCCTCAGCCTTTTACCTGCGCCACGAGTAATAACTTTAGCGCACTACTACAGTTCTCACACGCTAAAAGTCTTTCTGAAAATTATTGATTTAGGAGTTTTCGATGACGCTCAGCTAGTTTCAAATTAGAACCATATGTCTATTTTCTATAATTAACATTTTAATTAGTCAATTTTAATTATTGAGCAGAATAATTAGTAAGTATCGCGCATTTCCTGACGTCCGCGACCACGAGTAATACGGTCACTAGAAAATTATCCTTTTACCTCGAATACAGAAATTTTAGGAATATTTGTCATTCTTACGTGAAACTCCCTGTATATATACGTATATTTACACTTTGTAAATTGAAGTCGTTAGGAGCCCGAGATACCGAAACTTGGATGAAAAAAGGACGGAAGTCCCACTACGAAGTGACGTTGGGCTTCGCCGTTACTGCGGGTAGCGGGTCATCGCGAACCACCTTCAGATACGGTAGGGCGAACCTTCGATAGCAGCAGGTAGTCTTACCATAGCGCTATCACAGGTTGCCGTACAGAGCGGCATTTTACTAGAGGCTCGCCTTGTGACTTGCAAGATCTTCGGCGCGCGCCAGGAGCCGTACTGTGACCACAGTAACCAGCGATATGGCTCTTCTAAAACTTCCTAGTGTACATCTGTAACACAATTTTGTCCAGTAATTTTCTATTGCGGTTTAGGGAGGTTGGGAGGTGGTATGAGTAAATGACAAGATTTGCTTTATAAATTATAAACGTGCAATATTTATTGTTAAATGATGATGTGCAGCCTCACTTGACGGCTACTATAAAAGCATTCGCGCAGCGTCTAACGCACATGTTCAATCGCCGCAGAAAACGCATGCGCCCTACTCGTTCCCGAGAGCAAACTGGGAGAGGACACCACCTGCTGCGATTTCGTGTACGCCCTGCTGTGCGGTGCCACAAAATACCAGATCCACGACGACAGCTGCACGAATCAAGGCTGACAAAGGAATTCCAATATTTACTCTTGAAACGTAATTCTGCTCAGATCAAAAAGAAATCGAGAATAATGGTTTATCTAGGTGCGAGAAGTGCCGGTGAGCGGAGAACACTGAATTTAACTACAGAAAAAAAAGAGCCTATAAACACTGAAAACTTAAGAACCGTAGGGTGAAGTCTGCTTACGTTATTCATCTTGCTTCCTGATTTATTCGTTGAAGTTTCTATCTACTAATGGCCTATTCTCATTGGCTCACCACGCCTTGCGTTTATTAGGTTGAGCAGTCGGTGACGATATGTTGCTCCTTAAAGTTTCAAGAGACGCGCGGTTTTAAAGATCGCTCTCTGCTAGCTTCTTTGGTTTGTTACCTTTGTTATGTATTTGATCAGCAGCCTAAACAGGAATGTATCCGCCTTCACTTTTTGATGTTAAAAGTTATCACATTTAACGACACCACGCACATCAGAGCCAGTATTTCGAACCAAGGTGGTGGGAATGTTTCAATGGCTTGCGCTCATATGCCAATAAAATATTCGATGTGTGCGGCGTTGTATTTGAATTTTCTCGGCGTGGGTTGGGGTATTGAGGTTGATTTGCGTCAACCAACCGAAAAAAGAATAAACTATACCGCCGTGTAACTGTTTCCGAATACCCAGGTTACGCGATAAACACTAATCCCATGACGAATCAACAGCCAAAATGTTATTGAGATGCCAAGTGCTGCTGGGACTGGCCTCGGGATAAGCTGCCGAACGTTCAGAGAACTGATCGACAGTCTGTACTCTGCTTCAGCTTACGATGAACTTTAGATGACGCTACGAGGCATGGGAGTCAATCCAATGCAGCGTAAGTGTCACGTGACCTTAAAGAAGGGCACAGCGGAGCTCGGGGTGCGTTGTCACGTGACACGTTCACAGCGCTGGATTGTTTGGGACGGCTCGTTAGCGTCCACTGCAGTTCATCGTAAGGTAAAATGGAGTGTATTTTGAGGAGTCAGACCCTCCGCACTGTAAAGGAGCTTCCCCCAGATGCATTTCCTCCTTGGGCAATGCTTTTCTTTTGAGCTTCAGAGTGCCGTCGCTGTCGCCGTCGTCGCCGTAACGGCGCGTTGCATTATGGGAAACGTCCCATAATGAAACGTGCGTGTCTCAGTCGTGACCCGCTCGTTGCATTATGAAACGGTTCCCATATTGACGTCACACGTGACGTCACGACGTTCCCGTGCGTTGCCTTATGGGAAATGTCCCATAATGCAACGCGCAGGTCACGAGTGAGACACACGCGTTGCATTATGGGAACTATGGGACGTTTCCCACATTGACGTCACACGTGACGTCAAGAGTGACGTCACGAGCGTGCCACGCGTTGCATCATGGGACGCGTGATGTCGCGGTCACTCGTGAAGGTCATGATGAAGGTCACGACCTTTACTTTTCGAGGCCTTCACGAGTGACGTTACGAGGGGGGTGACTGGGAGGGGGAGAAGAATGAGAAGAGGAGGAAGGAGGAGAATGGAGGAGGGGAGAGGAAGGAGGAAGGGGAGGAGGAGAAGAGGAGGAGGGAGGGGAAGGGGAGGAGACGACGAGAAGGAAAGGGTACGGAGGAGGAGGATGGGCATACCCTCCTTTCCGTACCCTCCCTCCTCTTCCTCAAGTGCTGCGCTCTAATTCGGCATTACAGGACGGTTCTAAACGTCTTTAAATTTTTTCTTCTTCTTTCACGGTACTATAATCTTTGCATTATATAGCTGTGTTTACATGAATGCGACCGTAGCGCATCAAATCCAGATTTGACTTTTTTGATTGGTAGCAGATCGGAAGAAGAGGAAGAAGTTGGCAGAAAGGCTGCTTGCGATTGATCCCTGCTTGCTACAATCGCATTCATGTAGACGTAGCAATATCGTGTATTACCTTCGTTTTTTTTTTATCTGTTGAGGTGTGTCGCATGTTTGAACTCAATAATCAACGAGGGATTGCCTTCTTCCGAAAAGAGTCGTCTGAAGTGTGCGGTCTCTTTTTAGTGAGACAACTATAAATATCCTGTTTGTGAATACTTTTTTACGTAGTTATATACGGGAACGCAAAGAGTTACCATTTTATTAATGACCAGCACTTAATAGGGGTGGAATCGTACTAGAGAGGAAGTAAAATACTATTTTAGACTGCCGCTAACCAGATCATTTCTTTTTTGTCACTTTTGGGAGAGAATAAACTTGTTTCCATTCAAACTCCCAGATAATCAGTGCGTATGTTCGTCTCTAAATATCATTGTTCCGACATCTGTGTGGCGTACTAAATACAGAGATGACTCATAATGGAGAGAGCGTTTTAGGGTAAGATAGAGCCGTTACTGCTGCACGGCTGCCCACGGTTATTTTTACTACTTCTCAAAGACATTCCGAGAGGAAAATATGCCGCCCCATTCTGCAACAAAAGTCAGACTCGTCAGCTTCTGTGGTGTCTAAGCTCAATTCGCGATATTATCGCTGGCCCAAAGCCTCCTAAGCCCCCACTGTCGGCTCCTAATACTCTGAATGGTAAAGGTTATTAATAAAAAAAAAAGCGAAGATATCAATTACAATAATGCTGTTTTTTTACGTTGATGCCGAATAGTGCGAGAGCGTTGGGAATGAAATTACTTCGTAGTAAAATTATACAAAAACACACACACACACACACACACTAAGGTCGGAATGAGATAGCCACTGTCTTTTTCCCAAGTGATTGACTAATTTTCGCCTTCTGTGGGTTGTATTTTTTTGGGATGCAGTGCAGTGTACAAAAAATATTGACTGTGTCAAGAACAAGACTGTTTTCAACTATACGTAGTTTCTCCGCAAAGGACACTTAACTCTCAAAAAATTTTTTTTTTGACTTTCAATTGCGTTCGGCGCCTCAGTATAACAGACGCATGTTTCAGTGTCACTCCTTATCCAAATTGTGTCTCGCCGCGTAAGCCTATAGTGCTAAAAAGAGTTTTTCTTTTTTTTTTTTTTTTGCTTGGAAATTTTATTTTGTGACATACTTGCCCTATTTATGAACTTTGAAATACCTTTCTAAGTTAAGTGTCCTTCGAAGTCAGAGCGCAGCCGACGATACGAGCCCGTTGGGTCAGTCACGCAGCTTCAAAAGCGCAAAGTCCCGGCGTTGATCGTCTTTCTCTGCGTGTGCACGCACTTATCAGTTAAACTAATCAAGTGCACTGAATGCGCGTGGACCTTGCGCGTTTTGTACGCGTGTTTGTATTTATATTTGCAAAATCCTTCCACTACTCTGCAACGTATGTCGAAACGAAGTATAGAGGTGGTGGGGTAGAAAATAAATGCTCTTAGCGCTGCTGTCGACTGCTGGAGGCTCTGGCTAGGTGACGGAAGTCGCCGTTCAATTAAGATAGTTCAATTGGACCCATCTATTCATCGAAGGAGAAAGGGACTGCGGCTAAATGGGTGCTGTCTGCTCTGTTATAAAAAAAAAACAACAACAACAGCAACAAGCGTAAGTGATACGTTTGCGGCAGTCCTCTGACCGCGCTCCTCTGTGTCATCTAGGTGACTTTACACTACGCCAGTGCTATACAGCGGAACGTCTCCGGGCCCCAAGAGCACGTGCGCCTCATCTGTCACTACAGCGTACCTATTCTAGAATACCGCAAGTGAAGTAACACACCGAGTAACGCGCAATACCAGATTTGATAGAAAATACCAAATTTCAATTTTAACACTTTAATACGAAATTTGCACTTCTGAAAACCTTATACTTCTTAGTATGTACATTCTAAAAAAAGCCCGTGCGTCTACTTTCCCGCACAACACTCGGACAACCAATCACCGCAACTTACGGAGGTAGCTCAGCGAATGACGATGACGAAACATGTTTAGACCAAAAACGCAGCCTGAGCTGCGACATTAAGCAATGCAAGCGTGACATTTTCCATTGCCTAATGTCACAATTCAGACTGCGTTTTTGGTCTAAACATATTTCGTCATCGACATTCGCTGAACTACCTCCGTAAGTTGCGGTGATTGGCTCTTCGAGTGTTCAGCGGGACAGTAGACGCACGGGCTTTTTTTTAGAGTGTTTGGACAACTGCTCAGCCGAGCGGCCATACCCGAATGTCCGGACTCCACGCAGTATTTGGCCATCTGTGAGCAGCAAGCTGAACTGTGTTCGTGAGGAGCCGCTAACTTGAAGGAAAGCCACCAGATGTCGCGAGAAGCCTAACAAAGTAGAAGTTTCAGAGAACTATGCATCTATTGGAACCATTCATTGGAAGTTCTGATTAGGTGCGCTTTATGTTACTGTAACTAGGCAAGCTCTTCCTATTAGGTGTAATCTTTTGTGTACAGTGTTAGGACGCAGCCTCACGGGGCCGTGCGCATTATGGTACAATTAGTTCTAGTCTTAATTAAAACGGTAATTGCTGATTCTGATTTCCGCCATATTGAATATAATGCTCATGGTGCAACCATAGTCCCGTAGAAAATGTTGATCTAAATAAGAAAGCAATAACAAAACCTAAACTTATTGTTTAAAACATCGTCTGTGCGAGCAATATACACGATACAAAGACGCTCTTTCATATTCAAGCTTTAGGCAAGTTCTAAAACCTATAAGGTTTCCCTGAAGCTTATTTTTATCCCTCATGCGCATCAAACTTCAAGAAAGGTTTTTATGGGCAATGTGTTATGTCTTGAAAACTTTTAAAAAATGAAAGAAGCTTTCAAAATGTAGTTTTTATTATTTTCCATTTGATCATGATATTTTATTTATTATTTTTCATTTATTATTACACTTTCCTGCAGGATGCGCCTAAACTCAGATATATCCGTCAGTGTGGCTCTTTATCAGTTTAAAGCAAGTAAAAAAAATTAAAAAGTACCCCACATAAGAAGGGCAGTCCCATTGAAAGCGCTACCAACAACGACATTCTACTAATTTCGCTCGTTTAAAAAGAGAGCGTATTTCACTGCTATCAACTAATGATTTAACGCCCCGTAGTTTACTGAGGTACACAAGGTCATTGCGGCAAGCCAAAATCAGAAGATAAATTTCAGGATCTTTTTTGCTGAATTTACACGCGTGTTTCGCGATCGCTCAGTTGTGCTTCTTCTGAAAATTAGAAAGCTGTCTTCACCAATTTTTTTACTATTTCCATAGAACGTTAAGTTTAGACTTTGTGGGTAATAAGTATAGAATTTGAGGCACTCTTAATGACAGCAAGGGTAATTACTTTCATTATAAGTCTACGGTAACCTCCTAAGACAGCAAGTAATGTGGTATCAGTGTGATAACAGTGTAACAGTGTGACAGTGTGACAATGACAAAGCTACACGTGGTGTGCTCTGGTTATCGGTGACGTCCGCAGGATTGCCTATAAAAGGGCTGACGAAATAAAACACGGGGCTTCCTTTTCCCAGACGTCCCGTGCGAGTGGTTCATTTTTCGTTGCTCGCAATCGCACGCCGATAGTACGGCGGCGCGACAAGTAAAATCTTGTCGCGCCGCCGTACTATCGGCGTTTGCTTAAATTAATCTACAATGAGCTTGAATAGAACCACCAAATGTTTCCTGACCTTCCACTGAATCTGCATGAAATAGGGAATCATACCAACTGAGTTTCTTTGAACCAACTCCGATACTAGGGTAAAATTTATGACGAGATAAAAGAATTTACTTCGTGTTTGTCCTGTCCTTTATTTTTTCCTAGTCCCGGCGTTTTTCGTAAATATGCTCAATTCACGAACAAACAAACAAACAAGATTTTGAGAAATAATTTTTTTATTTGAGTATCATTGTTTAGTTATAATATCAATTTTGAAGCAAATAATGCAAAACAAAACACACAAAAACACGAAGATTTCCGAAACATATGCGAGATAGCTCTGAACATCTCATGAAGCATTACAGGTGACTATTGATAAGATAACAGTCCCCATAAGAAGGTTTCAATATCATGTAGCCCGTGGTCTAGTCGGCAGAAAACTTCTGGATCATTTTCAGGTTTGCCCAACCCATTTAGATTCAGTCACGCACGGCCGCCACCTGGAGCCATTTGTTAAAGCGTTGCGAGGCTGTTTTGAAAAAAAAAAACAAAAGTTTGTGTGTATAAACACTTTCAGAACATGAAGTGACCCTAAGCTCCACGCTAGTAAATACAAATAAAGGTTGGGTTCACTAATCTTTCACGCTGGCTAGCAGCAGCGTGCGCAGAATTTCATTTGGGGTCGGGAAGGAGGGGGGGGGGGGGGGAGCGAATGGAAAAACTTGCATCGCCACGCCCCCCGCTTCCCCCCCCCCCCCAAAAAAAAAATGAAACAAAAATTATTTACGTTTTTTCTGTGTTTCTTTTGGAAATACAGCACTCCGAATGATTCTATAATGTTTTCACATTGCCCAGAAGAAATCAGGTTTTAAATACTACCGGAAGGGGGCCGTTCTATAACATATATTGCACATATATAGTAGTGATGTGATGAATAACCGTACATTCGGAGGCGAACGTTGTTGACGGATTAGGCTGTTAAAAGTATCGTTTGGCCGATAGCCGTATGTGATTACTATTTGTGATTACATGTTAGAGACAAATGGCATTCGAAAGGTTTAGGTAGACATCTGAGCGCCTGAAGTCTGCCTCACTTTTCAGACGAATTACGGTCCATCTTAAATCTGACATGGCCTTGATAAGTAACGTTACATCACACAGTATGACCAACATTCGATCTCATCAGTTTATTGTTAACGCTCAAACGTTCCAAGCGAATTCGTAAGAGAAGGCTAAGTAAACGTACGCGTTCATGTGCAAATATTCGAAACAGTTAATCAACCTCAGAAGTCATCTCGGGGTAAGGATTGTGGGCGGTTCTTCTCGGGTGGACACAACACGCACTCTAGGTTAACGGCACGACTTGCTCTTTCGGCGGCAAGCCTCGCGTGTATGTCTAGACAGCCGGTGGGCGGCGCGCCAACTTTGTCCTCCTGAAGGTCAGATCGGTGGCCGCCATAACAGAGTGTACACGTTCCACAAGTGCGCTGTTGGCGGCTGCCTTGCGTCGCGTACCGCGGTCAGGGAGCGGAGGTTGGGGTCATCAGCCGCCAGCAGCGCCGTCGCAGGGAAGCAGCAGCCCCAGGCAGGTAGCCGCGCCCGTCCTGGGAGGCTGCAGCTCTGCGAGGGTAGCCGCGTTGGTCCCGGCGGGCCGCTATCGTCCACGGGAGCGTGCGGCTCCTTGCAGGTCGCCGGGTTGGTCTCGACGGGCCGCTGTTGTCCATGGGAGGCTGCAGCTCTAGGCATGTCGCCGGCCGGTGGAGACAATCAGAGCCCCGCAACCAAGAGTCAGGGAGCCGTCGTCGATCGTCGAAGGCAGCCGAGAGCCCTAAGTGTCGTCCGTCCGTTCAGCAGGTCGGAGGAGTGCTTGATAATACGCAGGTCATAATGATCTATTCATTCAAATAAAGCTTATGTGAATACAATATCGTTGCCATCTTGTCTTTTTTCTTACAGAGCTCTATGGGAAACATTACCGAGGCTGATGCCCCACGTTGCTAGATTGGACCGTGCTGTTAATTTAATGAGGAACTTTTATACGTTGAGCGAAATATGAAATTCGCTGATCTCACGTTGCAGTAAACTGTTGCGCGCTCAATCAACAATTCCTTGGTAACTATATAGTTACCAAGGAATTTTTGATTGAGCGCGCAACAGTTTACTGCAACGTGAGATCAGCGAATTTCATATATATAGTTACCAAGGAATTGTTGATTGAGCGCGCAACAGTTTACTGCAACGTGAGATCAGCGAATTTCATATTTCGCTCAACGTATAAAAGTTCCTAAATAAATTGAGGGCAGCATAAACACCGGTTTGCAGTGGCCTTATCTAGGTAGCGTCAATAAAGGTCCGACACAGTAGGGCTTTGTTATTATTTTGTGTTGTAGCAACATGCTCTACAATTTCGCCTTCTTCTCCGCTTCCCTCCAGCGCTTTCGTAAAATAAAAACGTGTATTATTGGTTTATTATCCCGTTGAACTTGAAGCCAAACGATCCACGACAAAAGCAAAAAAAATATTATTCTTTTCTTTTAAATTATTGTGGTTTTAATTACTAAGAAGCAAACACTGTCCTGTTCGTCGGCAGGAAGCTCGAAAATAAGGACAAGATTAATCATTAGTTAAAGGGCTGGTGTAACGACGTGAACGTAAGGAATTTGGAGTTCGTATTTTTTATATTTTATCTAGGCAAAATAGAGAAAATAAACGCGGCACTTTCCCTCAAAAAACTGCTGTTCCGCTGCGTAATTCCAAAGAAAATTAAATATTTGCTGATCTGCAGCCGCGTGTGGCGGTAACGGGAACTACGTACGGTGGCAGGTCCCTGGGTTACACACGGAAGTCAACGAATCCTGTCCCTCTGCGCTGCTAGGCTCGCCGTGGGAGAGCGCCTTTAGAGCGCGCGACACTAGAGCGCCGACGTTAGAGCGCGCGACACGAGGGCGCTGCGACAGTAGCGCGCTTGACATTAGAGCCCACGTCACGAGAGCGCACGACCAGTTGAGCGCGCGACGCGAGAGCGCACCCCATTTGAGCGAACACCGCAAAATGTGTGATGTACCCGCGGCTCCACAGACAAAGCAAAATTGTGCGACTCATCGGATTGAAGCATTGGTGATTTTTGATTGATTGAATATGCCTTTAATAAAAAATAAAACGGGTATGACTCAAAAATTTCTAACCAATTGTTTACTGAGGTCGGAGAGAAAAGGGGGCAGGGGAGTGGGCTGGGGCATATAGGTACCGGCAAAGTTTGCAGTTGAGGGGAGCAGCGAGTCTATGATTTCTTCACAGTGCTGCAATGCGTCTCTCGGATATACTATAAATAGTTTACTTTTTGCTATATTTGGTCTCTTCTTGACAGACATTTGGGCTCCGATCTATTTGGTGGCTATTTAGACGTCCCTTGCATAAGTTTAAATGGTATTCTGACGTCCATGTCCGTAAAGAAGAAGGCTCACCGCTAAAAATGTATCAGTAAAACACTCGTCGAAGGAAAGCTCAGCGCAATTTTATCGGATGCAGATCTTTCCAGTCTTTTGACGGATACAGGAAAACCTCCCCTGCAAATCTGTGATATACAAACTCAAAGAACTAATGAAGCTAAGTCAGCTGCATTGTTTTTTCTGCGAAAATGCACGCTACAGATATGTTTTTTTTTTTTTTCTGCTCTCGGCTTTTTGGAACACTTCTTGGTTTGTCACACGCAAAAATTTCGTCGACTCATTTTGCAGTGTCACTGCTGAATTCCGCGGCATAAATCCCTGCCAATTTTACATAAAACACGCGATGCCCGAACAAGTGGTCGGTCCGGTCGGGCCACTTGCGCTGGACTGGCTGTGCGCTCTCGTGACGGGCGCTCCCCTCCACTAAGCCCCTCCGCTACCCGGAACTCTACAGCGAAAGCCATGGGCATGCAGGCGCAGTGGCGGTTTTTTCGTAGTGGAGGTGGAAACACGGCCTACTAAAACTCCCTAATATGTCGCTGCGCACTAGAGTCGCGCGCGCTAACGTCGCCGCGCTCTCGAGTCGCGCGCTCTAACGTCGCGGCGCTCTAGTGTCGTGCGCTCTAACGTCGCGGCGCTCCAGTGGCGCGCGCTCTAATGTCGCGGCGCTCTACTGTCGGCGCTCTTGTGTCGTGCGCTTGGCTAACCGTCTTTTATGTCGATCGCTTGCCGCGACTTTCGCCGACGCTAACTCCTGAAAGTAGTCAATCTCAGGTTGAGTGGCTGGAGTCTCTAAAGAAAGAGCTCAACGTAAAACCTGGTGGTCCCCAAGAGACGTCACTCCAAAGACGGCGTGAGAAAGCAGCGGCATATTGACGTTCGCTTTGGTTCAGTTTTTGTTTAAATATAAAAACTAACGCGCCCAGTAAAACGCTGTTTTCTGTTCTTGGTTCTTTGGGTGACACTGATTAATGTGCAAAGTCCTAAAATTGTTACACCACCACTTTAATTATATCGGCTGTTTTATTGTCTGAATGTCAACCACGTTACGGTCACACCTCGCAGACTCAAATATGTTGCTCGGAAAAACACCAAACTATTCTTTAAAAGAAATGAAGCGAATGTTGTTGCGTCACTCTGAAGTTAAAAGCAGTGCCGCTCAGCGGATGTACGGCGGTAAGCTTTGAGCACACGAGCCCTGTCGAACTTGACCGATCCGGATTTCCCTTCTCTCCTGCTCCTTGCAGTGCAGCTTGCTTTGCTCTGACATGTGGTACCATCCAGCGTCTAACCAACGCAACCAACGGTAGTTCGTTCTGTCAAATAAAAACTGCAATACGCGCCTGTATATTATGCCTAATTATGTTGACTGCGAGAGAAAAGTAATCAAGCAAGTTCGTCATCGTGCCACAGTTTGTGTAAATTCCATTTCATATGAAATTTAACTTCAAAATAGTACTTCCATGTGAAATAATGCATCCGTCGTTGTTCGCCATCCAGAAAAGCTCTCAACTACTGAACACGGCTGCAGGACCTAGGATCCATAAAATATCACGTTCAGTAGAAAATTAGCCTTTTTTTCACCAAAAGTACTGGAAACCATTTATTTTTCAAACAGGTTATGTGCGTGGTCAAGCGTAGAATGACGCAGGACCGTTGATTGGGCGCTCGTTGTTGCCAAGAGCTTGCACTCGTGCAGCCTGCGACGTTGTTGAGTGTTGACATTAGAATGTAGTAGAAACATAATAAATTAGCACTCTTAGAGTTTGACTTATTTAAACTTGCTCTTTATTTAGACGTTTGGATTTTGGTCGTACCTTTCATTCGTCGTCGTCTTCCCCAAGGAAACCACTTGCCGAGGAGGCCGCGTTGTCCGCGAATGCGGCTTGAAAGATGAGGTCGCGAATGATTTTCTCTAATCTTTAAAGAACAAGCATAAAAATAAACCGCAATCATTTTATGAGAAAGTCAAAATTACCTAGGAATTTACCTGCAACTTTTTTACAATAATTTTTCTTGCCGCCCTGTCTGTCCGGATGCCGGCAGTCCCCCACGCGGTAGACCGACGTACTCATTCCAGTCAAGCAATGCTAGGCTTTGTCTCAGGTCATGCGTTTCGTTCATTTCATTTCATTTGTATCACCTGAAGGGCCTCTTGAGAACGGCATTACATAAAGGGGGTGTCATATTCAAGGCTCGAAAACAAGACAACAAAACAACAGAAAAAAAGAAGAAAACAATGAAGAAAGAGTTTGGAAACATCATAATATAATCTTTAATCGAACATTTCAGAAAGCAGCTGCAAAAAACACTTATGGTAACTGGTATTTGCCAAGCTTGTGGGCAAGCTATTCCAATCCGATATGCATAATGAAAGAGGCGTGTATTAAAAAGTGTTTTTTTTTTTTTTTTTTTTTTTTAAAAAGGGGTACAACTTTACGGGATTGGTCGAGACGAGAGGAAGTATGATAGGCCGGGGAATTAAAGGTTTGGGGAGACCACGGGTTATTGTACAATCTCTGCGTGAAAGAAAAAGTTATTGTAGTGAATACGTTTGTTCAGGTACAAGAGCACCGTGTTGTTGAACGATTCAACGTTGAGGGTGTCCTTGAACCTCACAAAATCATGTGCGTACTTGTATACTGTCGTTGACTAGAAAAACTAGATAAACCTTGTCAAGAGATCGAGAGCTTGACGAGCAGCCTACTCGGCACGTGCCCAACGCCCTTCCGTTGTGAATCCGAAGCAGAACACCGATGGTCACGGGAAAAATTATTAACGCAGTATAGCGGTGCTGCCCGTAGAATGTCATATCGCCGCAATAGGTGGCCGTCGAGAAGTAGATATTACTGGCTGGAATATTTCCGATAGTTGATGGCCGGAGCCATGTTTTTTACTAATTTTTCTTCGGTCCCGAGGCTATGCACATAATGCCGTTTTTATACTTTTCGCTGCGTGCCAGCGGTTGTTCGTGTTTGTCGTACTGCCATTCGTTTCTCGGGTGATATTGTTCACGGAGGTATTCCTGTCACGAGCGTGGTCTTTCAGTTCGATTCTATTTGAATCAAAATACTCGTACAATGTTTACATCCCACGACTTTATTTAATTTCATTTCATTGATTAGTCATTTTGGTTGCGGTGGCAGGGACAGATCTGAAAAAATTCATCTGACCAGTATTCCACCCCATACAGGTTTTAATGCAACGCAGCAAAAAAAAAAATAAATATATATATATATATAATTAAAATAAAAACAAATCACAACGCAGTGTGCATAACAAACAGCAGCTCTCACACACACAAAAAATGCACTGCAGAAAAGAGGAACACTACAATGCAAAGGAACGCAATGCTATGCAGAAGAAAAGTACTTGGAAAACTATATATACATTTCTACGCAAGGTTTTACACATTTTCAAAAATATAGGCCTTCACTTTCTTTTTAGAACTATTACGAGATGCTGCTACTTTTCTGCCATATCCAAAATTTGTGGATGCCTATTGAGAAGTTGTGTAATTTGCTGCGTTAAAGTTTGATCTCCATAGTTCGTGCGTATCCTCTCTCTAACAGGTATTATACGTCTTAAGTTACAGGGAATGCCTTACAAAAAAAATTAACCTAAAAAAAACTCCCTACTTTTGAAATAATCATAAATAACTTTTGTAAGGTTGAAGGTAATTAACTGCTGAACAGTGAGCAAACTGTGCTTTTGAAAATAAATAAAGGTATGTTCATAATAGCCCAAACACTCGATGGATCGAAGAGCCTTCTCTTGAAGCACTAGTATTTTATCAATGTTGCTTATTGATGTTGTTGCCCAAACCAGTGAGCAATAATGTATGTTAGAATGAATAATTACATAGTATATTTGACGCTTTAGCCCTATTAGTAATAAATGTAATACTTTGTGCATAATACCGATAGATCTGGAGAGGACTGAACATATTTGAATATATTGTCACGAATGACGATTGATGAAGCGATGATAACTGAGGAAACTAAACGTTTCATGGGGCGAACTTGTGCCCAAAACAAACAAAGGGAACAGAAGAAAACAGCAGAGCGTCGCGGTCTTCGATGCCGGCGAAACCGGAAGATAGAGCGCTGGGGCGAGATTGACTCCGCTTTCCTTGCGGAGTTGCTTGGGTACCCTTGTTGGTTTCTGGATCATTCGGCGTAGAACTTTCGGTGCATAGAACATTCGGAACTCGATCAAACGAGAATGTTCTCGAACTTACGAGAAGGCCAAGTTAAAAAAGTAAATAAAAGGACAGTCCGCTGATTGGGATCGAACCTACACCTTCCGCGCGTCAGTCAAGCGTGGTAACCACTCGACCACGCACGCGCATACTCGCCGACACGCGTGGTATTACTCCCCCCTTTAAAAGCACATCGTCTTGGTGCGACGTGCCGGGAAACGAAACGGCAAAACAAACAAAAATAAGGGCGAACTACGTAGACTTGTGCAACACAATCCTATCGGGCGTATTACAAAACACAATTCACAGTCCTATCGATCGTAGTATGGTTTGAGGCGCACGACGTGGACGACTTCCGGTCATGGAGGGCGGCGTGATGAAGGCCGTGTTCCGTCGGGCATAACCTCGTGGTTCAGACCCCCGAGTCGACGAAGCACTTCGTAGGGTCCAAAGTAGCGCTTCAGGAGTTTCTCGCTGAGACCACGGCGGCGAATCGGCGTCCACACCCACACCCGTCTCCGGGTTGGAAGTGAACGTCCCGACGACGAAGGTTGTAGCGGCCAGTGTCGACACGTTGTTGGGCTTAAATCCGAAGTCTGGCGAACTGACGGACCTCTTCTGCCCGTTGGACAACCACCTGGGCGTCGTCGCTTCCGTCGACAGCCGGTTCTTTAGGTAACATAGCGTCCAGCATCGTCGTTACTTTGCGCCCATGCACCGGTTGAAAAGGTGTCACCCCGGTGCTCTCTTGTACGGCCGTGTTGTGGGCAAAAGTGACGTACGGCAACACCTCGTCCCATTTCGCGTGCTTCACGTCGACGTAGATGGAGATCATGTCGACAATGGTCTTGTTTAGGCGTTCCGTCAGTCAATCTGAGGATGGTACGCTGTGGTTCGCCGGTGGTTGGTGTGGCTGAGACGGAGGATCTTCTGCATCACCTGGGCCATGAACGATGATCCACGGTCTGTAATGAGGACTTCGGGTGCGCCGTGCCGGAGGAGATTGGACACGATGAAAAACTTGGCGACTCCAACAGCCGTACCTGATGGAAGCGCTTTAGTCTCTGCGTACCGTGTGAGATAATCGGTTGCGACGACTGGTTTCCTCGCGTCGATGGTGGAAATGGTCCAAATAAATCCATTCCGATTTGATGGAATGAGGCAGATGGCGGCGCAATAGGCTGAAGAAGTCCTGCCGATCTCGTCGGTGGTTTCTTCCGTCGTTGACACTCGTAGCAAGATCAGGTGTAGTGGTGGACCCTCTTCGCACGCTTGGGCCAGTAGTACTTTTTGTGTATCTTGGCAAGAGTCCTGATGTAGCCAAAGTGTCCCGCCGTCGGGTCATCGTGGCAGGCTTGAAATATTTCCTCTCGAAAACTGGAAGGGATCACCAACAGCCACGCCGTGTTGTTGTCACTGAAGTTCTCTTTGTAGAGCACACCTAGTCGGATGCAGAAGGTCGGCAGTGTTCGTACGAAAACGCGGGGAAGTGCTCGGTGAGTGTTCGCAGCTCAGGGTCGTCTCGTTGGAGTGCTGCCATGTCGCTGAGATTCAGGGCGCCGAGGTAACACTCATCGTCGTCGTCTTTGATGCAGGCAGGACCGGCCTTGACTGGGGCCCTTGACAGGCAGTCGCCGTCATTGTGCTTCCGGCCGGACTTGTACACCACGGCCTTGTCGAACTCCTGCAGCTGTAGGCTCCACCGGGCGAGGCGTCTGGAGGGGTCCTTCAGATTGGCGAGCCAGCAGAGCGAGTGGTGGTCTGTGACCACGCGAAAAGGACTTCCATACAAATATGGGCGAAACTTTGTTATTGCCAAGACAAAAGCGAGGCACTCCTTTTCAGTCGTTGAGTAGTTCCTCTCCGCGTTAGATACCCAAGCAGCACGTTGTGAATGGGCCATCGCTGGCAAGTGTACTATGGCCAACCAGATTTTCGATGGCCCAAGCTTGGCCAAAGTGCTCGGCAATAGCAGTGTTTTCGTCCTCGTCTGGTGACTTGCCATTCACTTTAGGCCAGTCGCTGGCCATTCACTTTAGGCCAGTGACTGGCCATTCACTTGAGGCCAGTGACTGGCCATTCACTTTAGGCCAGTGACTGGCCATTCACCTTTGTCCAGTGGCTGGCCATTCACTTTAGGCCAGAGAATGGCCATTCAGCTTTGGCCAGTCATTTTCGGCCAGCCACTGGCCATTCACGTTTGGCCAGCCACTAGCCATTGACATCCGGCCAGTCACTGGCCGAAAGTGGCTGTAGTTATACACTTAATACATAATTTATCACAGACTGCCAGAAAATTTGGGTGTTCCTCAGAAGACTGTCAAGAGTTTCGGGAGGTCAAGTTTGAGAACTCAACCCCAGAAACTTTTACATAGTAATGACACGCGAAGCTGCTGCAAGTCTGCTCAATATTTATTGGACCTTTTTGAGTACTAAGTCTTACGACGCTGGTTGCGACCACCATTCCAGTCGTCATGGGGTCAGGGATGGTATGTTGTCCTACCATTAAGATCCCCCGGTAGTGCAGCAGTAAAAAATAAAAAAAGTAAAAGAAGTAACTTTAGGTGAAGGGATAGTGCAACAATAGCGAGTTTTAGTAGATCGTTCCGATACCTCCGATAGCCGCGATAACGATACTATGCATGCGCAAGGGAGGCGGTGGCGGAGTATCGGGTATCGTTATCGGAGTCATGGGAGCGATCTACTAAAACTCTCTACTCTTCAGTTACAATATTTTTCAGTTTACACAAGCTTACTGGCACTAATGGGAAAGAGAAGCCTTGAGTACACAGTAAAAGTTTTTACACACTTAAGGGTGTAAATCAGTTTGTCCCTGGGCTAACACCGTTATGGCGTTCAGGCAAGCACCCTTCGTAAAGGGTGCTTGCTAACACCCTTGGTAAAGGGTGCTTGGCATGTATTGGGCACCTGCTGGGGTGGCCCAGTGGATGCTGGGCCACCCCAGCCAATCTGGCGCCGGGAGAGTATCATGCGACGTTTTGGTTATGTGGAGTACAAGGTCACATGACGCTCTCCCGACGCTGGATTGGCTGGTAGCGTCCGCCGCGCTCGGACGAAAGGTGAAATGAAGTCTAGACCCCAGTGAACATTTCATTGGAATGTGTCCAATACACATAACAGAACTTGTAAATTGTACAAAAATCATATATGGTATTGCATATTCTTATATTATTATTACATGATTTACAGCTTATCATGTTTACTGAACACATTTACACTTTTTTCACTTAGAGGGATTGCCACATCACCACATACGAGGAATGTGATAAAGAAATAATGAGTCACACTAAACACAACTCACTTCATGAAGTAATACAAAAGAGCTCCTTGCAAGCCACATTATAACCCCGTGGGCAATTGGGGAGTGCTACGGCACCCCCCTTTCTCGAACTCTAAGTGAGCAAGCAGTGGCCCCAAGCATCGCACTGCACGGCTGAACCATTGTGAACATCATGGTCTGCCACAAACGAAGCATGTAAAGCTTTCCTGTTTGGAGATCAAGTGACATGTTTTGTTTGTCTCAGGGGATTGCAGGCAACCCACGCTTCGCTTATCACTTGTCTCCTACGCGCATCTGGCTCAACTCACAAATCGCGCATTGTACCAAACGGTCCAAGAAGACGGAAAGGAAGGACTCCCCTCATTCTCGGACCCTCGTTCGTGCAACCGGAAACAGCCATTTACCCCCTAGAAGATCAGCCCGTCGCTTAAAACTCGAACAAAAGTTGCTTTCCCCACCCCGCTCAGCCCTAAGCTGACAGTGTTGTGGAAGCTACGTGCTCCTTGGGCAAGGCCACGTGGGCCAGCCACACGCTCGTCACGCCACGGGTACTTCGAACGGCTTGGTTGTAACGCGCTGACGCTATTGACACCACCACAACGCTGCCAGCGCCACCAAGGGCAAAGCTGATAACCACGCCTGCCTTGCTACTCCACGAACGCCGGGAATCTTTTCTTTCTGCTTTTGTTTGCGCCGGATATCCCCTGACGCATCGCGCTCTCCGTTCGCTTCTCTTCGAGCGCTTGCTGGAGTGCACTGTTTGGAACGCAAAATATAGCCAGCCGTCCAAAATACAAACGTGCGATTATCATTTACGGTTATTATCCCTCATACTTGATTCACTTCCAAACGAAACATGAATATTTCGATTTTTGTTTCCGTACCCCTTTAAAGAACACAACTGTGATGATGATTTAATGAATGATGATGATGAAACAATTTTGACTAAAGAGAGTGACCACAAGGGTATACTGAAAGAATCACTAACAATGATGAAACCTAGAAATCTATTAGTGCCTTCCCTGTGTTTTGCCATTGAGTGGAAGAAGTTTCTTGGCCTTTATTTTTGTTAGAAACAGGTGTGATGCGTCCGTCTGTTTTTTTTTTTTTAAATCTTGATGTTGTGCATATTTTTTATTACCTAGGTTGAAAGCTCAAGGCATTCCGTGTTGTTTGTTCAACCACATTTACCCAAATGTTAGTAGGTTGCTTTTTTATGTTTACTGTCCTTGGGTATGCCAGGGGTTGTGAACAGTAAAACGCTGTAAGACCCAGGAAGCAATTCCCTTTGTAAAGTGGTGGCAAGCAGAAGAGGAATTGTAAAGACTGACTTCATGTCTTCTCCTGCGTTTTCTTTTTCGGGTCGCCTATTCATTTTTTGCCCATTAATACTCAGCTGTGTTTGATACTTCTCTGCGTTTGTGTCATCCTTCAGAGAACCCGTCTTTAATAAATTATGTGTTTAGCCTGTTTAGCTAGCTTGCACCCTCCTTTTTGTTTTTGACGATTAATAAATGACTGTAGGATTCAACTGCAAGCACGGTGTTAATGCATACTAATAAATAGCAGCATACTTTTATTGAGTAGCGGTGATGATTGGACTAGTTAGTAGCCAATTATTGAAAATAAATCATGAAGAATATGGGAACAGAGGATCTGAACACAACACAGCGCTGTGTTGATCTCCTCCTTCTTGTCCGTGCCATTCACATTCCATGTTTTTAATAACACATTTATTAATAATTTTCTGCTTGGTATCATCTGTTTAGGGGTTCACTGGAACGACCCATCTGCTATTGCATTCACTTTAGGGCAGCTCCCCCTTCCTCATGGTGCCATCGCTCAGGAAGTGCAAGGCGGGTGTCACTCTGGTGGTTCAGTTCCCCAGGTTCCCATAGGTTTCAAGCTGCTAGCCAAACTGAGTCAGGCCTTCCAGCCCTGCAGGAAATGTCAATTCCACTCTTTTAGACGTAGACACCCACATTTTGCGTGTACGTGAAAGAAGCTCTAACAGAGAGGAAACAAAATGATTGGCTTTTTTATTGCATCCTTTTCTTTCGCTGAGAACATACATAAACGTTACACGCTATTGTACATTCAGTGGTGCGGCTTAATTTAGGAACAGCACTTTTTTTCATATAACTTTTATATAAAGAAAAAACTCAATATAATGGGTCGGACATAAATGGTTGCTATGAACTGCCCTATACATTTACACATTACTTGATATCATTAAAAGAGTAGAGTAGCGTAGGGCTGCACTGCACCAATTACATCTTTGTAACCAATTAATAGTTGGCATTTATTTGTTTATTACTATTGGCTATTATTCTTTGACAGAAAGAATAACCGGGCGAGTTGGTACGGTGGTAGTCTTTGAACTCCATCAAATATTCAGGTTTGACATTAGTTAAAGGGGCCCTCCGGATCGTTATGCGATGATCTATTTATGGCGGTAACTCAATCGACAGGCCCTAAGGATCCTAAAAATCGTAAAATTACGCTCATGCGCGGCGGATTTCCCTACTAAAATTGCTATCAAGGTCCACGGCACGCCCCCCTTTCTGAGATGAGCCCGGAAAAAGGGAGGGGCATCTCTTTACGCGTCAGCCAATAGCAAGCGAAGGATTCCGGCGTCACTGCGCGTCACCAACGCGGCCGACCGCCGACCCGCGGAGGAATCTCTCGAACACGCGCGGACCGTCGTCAAGGAACCCGGACTTTGTGCTCGGCAGTCGTCGTTCGTCGCACCGCACCGTCGCGCTGCTACTGCAATACGCAGTCGCATTCCACAGATGACAAGGAAAAGTTTGACTCGTTGACGTGGAAGGATCGCAAAGCTGGCTTCGGAGTCGGGATCCTCGGGAAGGAGGAACATGTGTCCCGCAAACGCACGCCTGCAGACGCCCCGGGAAGCAGACGAGCCGACGCGTCGACGCATCGCCCACTAGCAACAAATTTGCTTGAGGGGAGAAAACATAGTTCGCTGGTATTGGAGCGATAATTGCGGGCTATGTTTCCCGCACCACAATCAGTTTACGTTTTTTTCAAACTCTAATTTACAACAAGCTTAAAAAGTGTTGCAATAATAACGTTCGCATTCACCGCGAGATGCAGCATTTCTATTGGTCAAGTTTTAGCGATGGGCAGGGAATGGGGGCTCGTCTTCCAAGAGAAAATAGTCCCGATATATTTCTTCTGCCATCTGCTTAATAAACGGTTTTGTAATCTAAAACTTTGTATACATATTAACTTGCACCTACTATGCAATATAACAACATAAACAGACGATCGCAGAAAGCTCCGGAGGGCCCCTTTAATTTTTTCCGCCTTTTTTCGTGTTTTTGTTTTTTCTAGCTGCTCTGATTTTTGTAAGGGCTTTCGCCACTACTAAAAAACGTGACATCTAAACTCCTTTTATTTTTTGCATCACACAATCGTAAACTTAAAAAGTGTGCCGGTTCGGTAAACGCGAAGAGACCTAATTTCCGAGGGTGAAACCTGTAAAAACAACGGACAAGTAAAAGAAACAAACACAGGGCGTTGTTTGTCCGTTGTTCTTAGCGCTTTTACCCTCGGAATAATGACGAAGCGACCGCGCGTCTCTACGCACAGGCATTAGCTTATGCAAAAAATCATGCTGCATGCTCGCTCTTCTAACGTTTTTCTCGCTCCCGCTTTATGAAACAAATCGGTGGCGAGCGGCTGTTAGGACAAGATGTCAGAACTAGCATGACCTGTGATTAACACTTTGGGACGGCGACTGAATGCTTGAACTGCCGTCAGACGGCACTTGAACGCTCCGCACAAGCGTCGTCGGACGAGCGCCGCACAACGGCGCAAAGAACATGCCCAAGGTTCCGCCGCGCGGGAATCTTTCTCACACTGCGGAGCGAGCCACAGGTTTTGAAGAAGATACGCTCTTTTCAAATAACGAAATAACACAGGGCAGAAGCATAGTTAGAATCAAGCATAGCTTAGCAAGCACACGGTACACGACAAAGTTTGAAACAGCAGCCCACTTCGCAGAAACAAAAGAAAGTTGCTAACCGGCGTTTCACGAGTCGTGCATGGGCGGTTCTGAACTTACGGGCGTTGCCAAGACGCAGCGTCTCCCAGCTGTCAGTCATCGATTGTTATTCTTGAACATAAGGAAGATATTTAAAATATCCACTAAAACGGCTAAAACGTAAAAAAAAAGATTTCCGAAGCTTCTGGAACTTCAACGACCATTCAAACGAGCCCAACGGAAGCTGATTGCGATAGCGATGGTCTTGCGCAGTCTTCAAGAGTCTCTTTTCCTTTTTATTTATTGTTATTTTCTTTTAGAACTATACTAAGCAAAATAAATTATATTAGTAACAATAATAATTTCACTAAAATAATAATGTAAACATTAAAAAAGTGAGTAAATCTTAGGTTTTATTTAAACTTTAGGTTGTTTCTTTTTTGTGTAAACCGAAACCGAAACTAACTCAAGCAACGTTTCCTTCGTCGTAATTGTTTGCGTGTGCGTGTGTGCATGCGCGTGCGTGTGTTTGTGCGCACGCGTGTGGATGCGTCCGCGTGCATGCGCGTGTGCGTTTCTGGTTGTGCGTGCGGGTGCGTCTGCGCGCGGGCGTGGGTTTGCGCGTGTGCATGCGTGTGTACGTGCGTGCGCGCGTGTATGTGTGCGACCGCGAGCGCGCAAGCGTCTGTTTGTTCGTTCTATTGCACTGTGCCTGCAAGAAGAACAATTGGATGTCCCTGGATACTGTTAAAACACTAACTTATTGATTATTATTATTATTAATATTGAAACATAGCCCTGAGACTTTAGACACAGGGCCCTAAACTTTTCTATAGCTGGCTGTAGCTGTATCTATAAATTTTTAAGGCCGACCATGCGAAGCTACAAGGGGTGATAGCCTCCCATTGAATTTCCCATAGACGACCATAGGCCATTTTTTATGGGATGTCTCGGACTGGTTTATTATGGGATTTGCCTCTTTATGTGTGTGAGTTTTTGAGCATGTCACCATATTCTCAAAGGAATATTTTACTCGGGTTGACATGGTCATGAGACAGGTTCTAGCAGCATGTCATAAATATTTGTCAAACATTTTCACAATATTTTGATTTCATGTTGCCAGATATAAACTCGAGACTAACTGATTTTCTTACTGTACACTTCCATCAATCAGTATTTGTAAAAAATGCTACTATAGAGCATTTCACCCTACTTTCCGATTTCTGAGCATGGAGTGATTTGTAAGAAAATTAAATATGAACTCATATATCAAATTTTGTTCTCAAACATAAAAATTGTATGCAAAAGAGGCACTTAATTATCAGCTATTTGCATGAATTACAACTGACATTATAAGAAACTAGACTGCTAACAACTGTTGCTTTTCAAGAAGAAATCTTACCTGTACATTATGTACAGAGCCATATATAAGCTTTCCAAGACCATTTCACATTATTTATTTAGCACCCTCTTCTACACCCTTCTCACATTCTTCACTAAATGTAGGGTGTAACACGAAACAGCACCTTTTTCGGTAAAATTATGAGGTTGTATTCCTAGTTTTAGGTTGTTAAAAAGGTGTAGCCGAGGGTGTAAGTTGCTACAACACCCCTTTTACACCCTTAAAGGTGTAAAAACTTTTACTGTGTAGTACGGCCGAGCATCACTGGCGTCAATCACCACGATAGCGTCAATAGCGTCACGGCGTTGCCCGTCACCCGCCAACAATCACGTTGTTAACAACAAAACGAGCGTTCTGCACATCTAGGTCGAGATGTTCATTTTCTTTTTCTTTTACGTGTGGCTCGATTTTGAACGTTTCCGTTGCGGTTTTAACCGAAGCTATTAGCTTTCCTTGGCTCAGGAAATCAGTATCCTAGCACCTAATTAAAATATTACTGAGACTAGCTTAAGTTCAATCAATATATGAGAGACGTCTTGTTTAGGCTCTTCCAAAACACGAAGTCTGAAATATCCAATCTTATCCGATTCAAGCACAAGCTGATCGGGGTGCATGGCTAGCGTGGCGGTTTACTAAGCTGAGTGCATTGATACACCTATAGGTTTTTAAGGTAGAGAAGGGGGCTTATGGTCGGTATACAGGTACACTGGCTGGGTAACGGTGGGTGCGTCTTCCAGGAAAGGGGAGCACCTGCGCCCGATGCACCCGACTACAACTTTTTTTTCTTCGAGTGCAGTTGGGATGTAAATATGTGGAGCAGTAACCGAAAAATCGCGGACGTGGCATTCGCGATAAGAGTGCCGCGCGGCGACAGAGCGGTATAGTTAACGCGAAGATGACGTCGGCGCTGCTTTCGTATTTTATTTTCATAGAACAACGACGGGCACAATATTTTCCCACTTCTAGTATAATGTTCCAAATGAACATATCACACGACAGTGCTAGTTAAGACAATAACCTTTCAAGTCTAACGAAAAAAAAAAACTTAATAAAACGGTGATCGTTTGCTTGCGCTAGCAGTGTTCGCGCGATGCACGCACTAATATTCTGCCAACCACTCACTCGTGATGCTTCTCTCGCTGCCCGTCGTTATGCCAAAGTTTCGTCAACGCGATGAACGTTTAGATTATGGGTGTCCCTGCGGCGAAACTGAAAATCAGCACTTTTGGCAGAACACTTGTCGGCCATGTTTATGTCCACGGCGGCCAAGCTGAGAATCATCACTTCTGGCCAAACACTCGCCGGCCGTGTTTATGTTTCCGGCGGCCAAGGTGGAAATCAGCACTGCTGGCCAAACACTTGCCGGCCGGGTTTATGTCTCCGGCGGCCAAGCTGAAAATCAGCACTGCTGGCCAAACACTCGCCGGCCGTGTTTATGTTTCCGGCGGCCAAGCTGAAAATCAGCACTACTGGCCAAACACTTGCCGGCCGTGTTTATGTCTCCGGCGGCCAAGCTGAAAATCAGCACTTGTGGCCAAACACTTGCCGGGCGTGTTTATGTCCCCGGCGGCCAAGCTCATAATCACCACTGCTGGCCAAACACTTGCCGACCGTGTTTATGTCCCCGGCGGCCAAGCTGAAAATCACCACTGCTGGCCGAACACTTGCCGGCCGTGTTTATGTCTCCGGCGTCCAAGCTGAAAATGAGCCCTTCTGGCCAGGCGCTTGCCGGCAGTGTTTATGTCTCCGGCGGACAAGCTAAAAACAGCTAGTTTGTGGCCGGACCCTTGCCGGCCTTGTTTATGTCTCCGGTGGCCAAGCACTTAAAGTGGCCAAGCTGTCCAGACACTGGCCAACCGTCGGCCGATCGAAATTCACTTTCTGGTGCTGCTTGGGTAGCGTCCGACATGCGTGTGCGATGCCCCGCTCTGCCCCGTCCTGCATTTGGACTAGCGCCGCTCCCAGTCGGGTGTTAGTAGCGTCGGTGTGGATCTCTTTCAGCGAACTGGTCGAAATGACCAAGAATCGGGGGCGTTGAGAGTCTTCGTTTGTGCTCGTCGAATGACCGCTGGTATTCTTCTGTCCACTCGAACTTTACGGACTCCTTCGTAAGGTGTGTCAGCGGTGCGGACAGCTTGGCGAAGTCTCGAACAAAGCGCCTGTAGTAGGCACAGAGCCCGAGAAATCTTCTCACGGCCTTCTTGTCAAATGGTGGCGTAAATGCAGCTACGGCGCGGGTCTTCTAGGGGTCAGGGAGAACACCTTTGTTGTTCACAACGTGGCCAAGGAACTTTAGTTCCCCATAGGTGAACCGACACTTTGTTGGCTTGAGTGAAAGGCCGGCGGTCTTGATGGCTTGAAAAACGTTTCGAAGTCGTCTCAATGTGTTCGTCGAAATCTCATCAGAATACCACGACATCGTCCAGGTAGACGAGGCAGCTCTGCCATTTAAGACCTGCCAGCACGGTGTCCATGACGTGCTGGAACGTGGCTGGTATTGTACAAAGTTCGAAAGGCATCGCTTTGAACTCGTACAGTCCGTCGGGAGTGACGAAGGCAGTTTTCTCGCGGTCGCGTTCGTCGACTTCAATCTGCCAGTAGCCACTCTTCAGGTCTATCGACGAAAAATATCGGGAGTGGCGCAGTCTGTCTAGCGTATTGTCGATGCGGGGGAGCGGATAGACGTCCTTTTTAGTCACAGCGTTCAGTCGACGATAGTCTACGCAGAACCTCAGGGTTCCATCCCTGAGGTTCTGCGCGTGCGTGGGCGAGTGGCTACCGCGCTTGACTGTCGCGCGTAAGGTGTAGGTTCGATTTCAGCCAGTGGAGGGGTTTCAGTTATTCTTTCAATTTGGCGTTCTCGTAAGTTTGAGAGAATTCTCGTCTGATTGAGTTCCGAATATTCTACGCTCCGAAATTTCTACGTCGAACGTTACAGGAACCCACGAGGGTACGTAAGAGACTTCGCATGGCGAGCGGAGTCAGTCTCGCCCCAGCACACGATCGTGCTGTCACGACGCCATCGACGCCCGCGACGCTCTAATGTTATCTTCTGTTTCCTTTTTGTTTTGGGCACAAGTTCGCCACATTAAACGTTTAGTTTCTTCAGTTATCATCGCCTCATCATTTGTCATTCATGATATTTTGGTGGAGATGCGGGGTAACGCATGTCCGTGCAGCGGTCCCCTCCGAGGTCCCGCAGTGCAAGTCCGAACCCAAGCCCCCGAGGACCCAACGAAGACCAGACCGAGATCCGATCGAGTCGCCGCAACCTTAGCCTACCCCCGAAATTAGGACCTTTGCCACCCAAGGCCAAGCAGCCAACAAGGCCGACGACGGACCACCAGTCGTTGCAGGCACCCGACCGCCGCCGCCGTCGTCCACCTGCCCGTCGCCCAGGGAACTCCGACGACCTTCCCTGGCGAGACCCACGAGGACGTGGAGGACTGGTTTCTGCACTACGAACGTGTAGCACGCCATAATGGATGGACCACTGAGCAGCGCCTCCAAAACCTCTACTTCTGTTTGGAGGTTACCGCGAGGCATTGGTTCGAGAACTACGAGGCGTCACTTACGTCGTGGGTCACCTGTATCGCCAGCTTGAAGGAGACATTCACTAACCTGACATGACGGCAGCGAGCGGAAGACCTCCTGCGAGTGCGATCTCAAGGGCCCAACGGAACAGTCACCAGTTTCGTTGAAGACGTCCTCCGCCTGAGCAGTCGCGCCTACCCTCAGTCCACCGAGGAGAAGAAGCTGCGCGTTTTGATGAGAGGAGTGAAGAGTGACATCTTCGGTGGCCTTGTTCGCAACCCAGCAACTGCTGTCGATGAATTCGTTGCCGAGGCAACAAACATCGAGCGGGCCCTGTCAATCCGAGCCAGCCACTACAACAGACTCTCCCGCACGTTTGTTGCTTCGACACTGGCATCTTCCCGATTCAACGAGGGCGGCTCCAGCGCTGACAATCTTTGCGCAACTCTCCGCGACATCGTCCGTGAAGAGCTCCGGAAAATTCTACCCGACGCTGATCGCCCCGCCTCGATTTCCATTGTCCAGGTTGTGCGAGGTGAAGTCCAGTGAGCCATCCAACCAGAGGCTCCCGTCGTCGTGCAGCCCCCGAGAAGCCCACGTTGACTTACGCCGCAGTGGCCCGACGGCCACCGCCTCCTCCTCGCACCTATGTCGCGCCGCCCCGACGTCAGTCTCCTGCGCTGCAGCACGACTGACGCCACGGCGACCAGGTCCAGTACGCCTGCCAGGAGCCCCGGGCACCTCGGAGGACCGACGTGTGGCGAACGCCCGACCCACGCCCTCTGTGCTTCCACTGCGGGGAAGCAGACCACACCTACCGCCGATGCTCATACCGACGACTCAGGCTGCGCGGGTTTCACCCGAACGACCCACGCCCCCGTTATGGTGAACGCCCTCGGGAGATCGACGAGTACCTGCGACGACCTCAGTTTCCCGAGCGTGCGCCCAGTCGAGAGTTCCGGTCACCGTCGCCACGACGTCCAGCTTCGCCGATGCACCGACCCCGAAGTGAAAGCCTGTCGTCCCTCGTTCCTCGTCGGGGAAACTAGGCGCGGCAACCCCTGGAGGTGGAGTTGCCGAAGACGAACGAAGTAAAGAACTTCCAAGAACGCCGGAGCGCTCCCACTCTCTTGACGCCACGCATCCCAACGACGCTCCTGCAACGGTGTTCAACAGCCTAAACGTTGCCATCGACGGCTACGACGCATCAGCGCTCGTCGACACCGGAGCAGACTACTCAGTCTTGAGTGGGAGGCTCTCCCGTCGCCTTAGAAAAGTCATGACGCCATGGGATGGACCTCAAATACAAACCGCCGGAAGACACCTCATTACACCAGTTGGGAGATGCTCTCCTCGCGTCGAGATCTACGGTGATACGTGCCCTGTGAAGTTCGTCGTTCTACAAGACAGTTCCAGAGACGTCATTTTCGGGATGGTCCTTTTTTGTGAATACCGCGCCGTCATCGACCTTGGTGAGAACAGATTGACGTTGCGCAAGCCTGTTCCGCCTTCAGAGAAACCCCAAGCAGCGTCAGCCGCCGTCCGAGTCGCTGCCGACCATGTGAACATACCGCCGCGATCAAGTTTTGTCGTACCCGTCGTGACCGATGCAGCTGGGAAGAGGAATACGCGTCGCCATAGGAGTGGCTGAACTTCAGGATGGGTGCACTGTGGCTCTCGTAACGAACTTACGACAAGAAACGCAACACCTCACGAAAGGTGCCGCAGTGGGCCATGTCAAGGAACTTCGGAACTCCGCCGAAATAGCCGCGATTGCTAAAGAATCATCCCTACCTCAGCAAGACATTACGCCGCCAGCGCAGTTCAACAATGACCCAAGCTTCCAGGCCCGAAACGACGGCAGCTGAGTAACCTCCTCGCCGAATACAGCAACTGCTTCGCGACGTCATCGAGGGTGCGCGAAACCGCCGTTGCGAAACATCGCATCGTTACCGAGGGCGACGCGCTCCCTGTGCACCGATCGCCGTACCGAGTCTCCCTAAAAAAAAGGAAGGTCATCCAAGAGCAAGTGCAAGAAATGCTGTACGACGACATAATCCAGCCTTCAAGCAGTCCGTGGGCCTCTCCAGTCGTGCTGGTTAAGAAGAAGAACGGAACGCTTAGGTTCTGCGTGGACTACCGGCAGCTGAACGTGGTGACGAAGAAAGACGTCTATCCACTTCCCCGCATTGACGACAGTTAGAGCGGCTGCCCCACTCTCGATACTTTTCATCGATGGACCTGAAGAGCGGCTTCTGGCAGATTGAAATCGACGAACGGGACCGAGAGACGACAGCTTTCGTCACGCCGGACGGACTGTACGAGTTCAAGGTGATGCCCTTCGGACTATGCACGGCGCCAGCAACTTTCCAGCGTGTCATGGAGACTGTACTTGCAGGACTGAAGTGGCAGAGCTGTCTCGTCTGCCCTGACTACGTCGTAGTGTTTTCAAGTGACTTCAAAGAGCACTTGCGACGACTCCGAGCACTTGCGAAGACTCCGAGCTGTTCTCCAAGCCATAAAGACCGCCGGACTCACCCTCAAGCCGTCCAGGTGCCTGTTCGCCTACGACGAACTGAAATTCCTAGGTCACGTGGTTAGTAACGAAGGCGTCCGTCCAGACTCTGAGAAGACTCGCGCCGTCACAGCATTTCCAGCGCCCACAGACAAGAAGGCTGTGCGGAGATTCCTCGGTCTTTCTGCCTACCGCTTCGTTCCGAATTTCGCAAGGATTTCCGCACTGCTCACTAAACTCACAAAGGACGCCAAGATGTTCGAATTGGCCGAGGAGCAGCAGCACGCATTCCACGAGCTGAAGCAACGACTCCAGACTCTCCTGTTCGTGGACGCTTCGATCAAGACGCGGAAATAAAGATTTATACAAACGCAAGCACCGAGCTAGTCATCGCCTATGCAAGTCGAACACTGTCCAAAGCGGAGAGAAATTACTCCACGACTGAAAAGGAATGTCTTGCGGTCGTCTGAACAATCACGAAGTTTCGTCCGTACTTATACGGGAGCCCTTTCCGCGTTGTCACGGACCACCACTCGCTCTGCTAGCTTGCAGACCTAAAGGACTGGTCAGGACGTGTCACTCGATGGAGTCTCCGACTGCAGGAGTTCAACATGACTGTGGTCTACAAGTCAGGCCGCAAGCACAGCGACGCCGATTGCCTGTCCAGAGCCCCTGTCGAGACATATCCCGGTAGCAGCGACGACGATGACGACGAGTGCTTCCTAGGCGCAGTGAACACCGACGACATGGCGCGACGTCAAAGAGACGATCCTGAGTTGCGCGCGCTAATCGAGCACCTGAAAGGACGAGAGAGTATTATTCCTCGTGTCTTCTCGAGAGCCCTGCCGACCTTCGTAATTCGACAAGGTGTACTCCACAAGGAGATCTTCGGAGACAATAGCTCGCCATGGCTGCTGGTAATCCCTGCCGACCTTAGAGAGGAGATCGTCCAAGCCTGCCACGACGACCCAATGGCTGGGCACCTTGGCTACAGCAGGACGCTCGCCAGGATTCGGGAAAAATACTGCTGGCCAAGGCTACCGAAGACCGTTCGCCTCTACACTCGATCATGCCACGAGTGTCAGCGATGCAAGAAACCGCCGACGAAGCCTTCAGGGTTTCCGTATCCGATTGCTCCCCCTCCATGCCGTTCCAGCAGATCGGAATGGATTTACTTGGCCCTTTTCCACCGTCAACATCGGGAAACCGCTAGATAATCGTCGCCACAGATTATCTCACGCGATACGCCGAAACGAAAGCCCTTTCATCAGGGACTGCTGTTAAAGTCTTCAAGTTTTTCGTCGTGTCTATTTTCCTCCGGCACGGCGCCCCGAAGTCTTCATTACAGACCGTGGGTCATCGTACATGGCTCAGCTGACACAAGAAATTCTTTGTCTGAGTAGCACCAGCTACCGTCGAACCACTGCGTACCATCAACAGACAAATGGACTAACGGAACGACTAAACAAAACTATCCCCGATATTATCTACAAGCATGTCGGCGTAGAGCACAAGACGTGGGACGAAGTGCTACCCTACGTCACGTAGGGTAGTACCTCGTCCCACGTCAATGCCACGCGCGTGTGCGAGCAAGCACGCGTGGCATTGCCGTGCGCGCTTGCTTGTCGCACACGCGCAGAGCTGCCTCGTTCCCGGGAAGGACCTTCATGAAGACCCGCGCCGTAGCTGCATTTACGCCGCCGTCTGACAAGAAGGCCGTGAGAAGATTTCTTGGACTCTGTGCCTACTACAGCCGCTTGGCTCGAGACTTCGCCAAGCTGTCCGCACCGCTGATGCACCTCACGAAGGACGCGGTAAAGTTTTAATGGACAGAAGAACACCAGCGGTCTATAGATGAGCTCAAACGAAGACCCCAGACGCTACCGATTCTTGGCCATTTCGACCGATTCTTGGCCATTTCTAACAGTTTTGCCGAACCGGTTGTCGGCAAGACTGTTGAATTACAATTTTAAGATGGAATTTCAGGAAGGAGCAACCAATCTCATCGCTGACGCATTTTCAAGATTACCAGTGCCCGACACTGAAGAAGGCATGAACTTCGACGAGGAAGTAGTTTCTACCATTATGGCCCCATTGTCTAAACAATTTTTTCAAGAGGCTAAGGCCAACGATACAGTCCTGCCATCAGTGATTCATTACACGACTCCATCCTGGCCGCAAGACGGTAACTCAATTGCAGACGAGATGAACTTTCTTTGAACGCAGGGATTCTATACAAAGGAGAAAATATGGTTGTTCCTGTAAAACTACGTGATTGTATAATTGAACTGGCGCATGAAGTCCATTAAGGAATATCAAGAACCACAAGTGTAATCCGCGAACACTACTGGTGGCCTCAGATGAACCAACAGATCAAGGTGAAGATAAAAATTTGCACAGTGTGTCACTCAACGGACAAAACAGTCAAGGCTGCACCAGCTCCTTTACAGCCCATCACCTTACCAAGCCAACCTTGGGAGAAGCTCGGAATCGATATTGTTGGCCCGATTGATCGTGCGCCGCCGTCTCAGCGATTCTTCATTGTTCTCATAGATTACCACTCTAAGTGACCCGAAGTCCAAGCTACGTCTTCCGTGACGTCAGCCACAGTTATAACGTTCCTAAAGACGTTTTTTTCCCGGAAAGGACTTCCATGTGAGATTGACTCTGACAATGGTGGCCAATTTGTATCTCGTGAGTTCCAAGATTTCTTGCGTCAACATGGTATTAAACATAGGACAACAGCTCTATATCATCCTCAAAGTAATGTGCAGGTCGAAAGATTTAATCGTGTCCTGAAGTCTTGCCTACAACTCGCTGTAATGCAAGGTCGTTCGCTTCCTGATGCTGCTCGTGATCATCTAGAAGCATATCGTCGAACTTTGCATCCTGTAACTGGGTTCGCACCATCACTTCTTCTCCGTGGGCGGATTCATCGCTTAAGACTTGATCTACAGGGTATGCCTACGAAGAAAGTTCCGGATAACCTCTCCGACAAACGAAATCAGCGTCCCTTAAGAGTCCAAGTATATCAACAGAAAATGAAGTCCTACTCTGATCATCGACGTGCGGTACGACCGCCACAGTTTCGTCCTGGGTAAACAGTATACTCTGAACCTTGTAGGATACATACACAACCGGGACCTGCCACATATCAACTGAATGACGGTAGACGCTGGAATGCTGTGAAATTAACAAAGGCATCTCGTCTGCCTCCTGTTTCTGTGGACCTTTCTGGTCCGTCTTGGGATAGCGATGAAGATGAAAATAAAAGGCATGTTCCCACTTATAGACATATACATACACATCCTTTGGTCCATGCATCTACCCGTGCTCCTGAAGTTACTGAACATGATATCCAAGCATCTGTCGGTGGTTCTCCGCCACCTGAAGGTTCCAGTGGGCAGCCAGTACTCCGCTTTCCTGAGGAACGAGATGCCGCGCTTTGTGAACCGCGCTTCCCTGTGGAGCCTGATCCGTCATTTACAGCTGCTGGCCTGGGTTCCTTGGGAAACCTCAGGCATGCTATGCTGCGTGGGCCGTCTGCTTTGCCAGGCCTAGTGGGCCTCCTTCTGCTGTGTCTTCTGGTCCTGATCGTCCAGAACCTGGGTCCGCCGTGGATCCTGGCCTACCTGCTGTGGTCCAGGGTCATTCTATTGCTTCCAAGTCTGCTGGGCCAAAGCCTCCCCAGCCGTCCGACGCAGTCTTCCATCCGCCGAGGGCGAGCCCACCACTTAGATCTCGGCCCAGCTCAACATCAAGTACTAACCACATTCCTCCTACACTTTCACCGCCACCACCGGTACCAGCCCGACCGCCCCACTGTTAACTGCCACCGCCATGACGTAGTCCTTGAACTTTGCCAGGACTCTCTTCCTGCGCGCAAGAAGAGAATCCCGGCAAAGTTCAAGGACTACGCCATGGCGGTGTCAGTTAACAGTGGGCAGGCCGAGTTCAGTGATGCGCTTTAAGTAATATTTTGGTTATCATGCATACTTTTAAACATAGTCTCATTGTGATAGGAAACCCTTGGCCTAGGTACAACAACAAATGTCCATGGCAGACACTGAATACAAAATACACTGCATGCTTATCACACTACTAACCTACTAACCACACTCACAAAGGTGTCTTGGACATCTGATTTGTTGTAACATGTATCATCATATTGAAATATCCCAAAATAGTCATTTACCTACAAGTACAAATTTATTTTTCTTGGAAGGGGGAAGTCGGAGTTACTACATTTACGTAGAATATTTTGAGAAGTGGAAGTTGAACTACATTTACGTGAATATTTTGAGAAAGCTCTGCTGTTAAAGACAATCGTGTGAACAATTTTTCTTTTCTGTGGCGTGTGTTTTTTGTGTACTGCAGGCGCTAAGACTTTCTTCCAGTGTTAAGACTTTCTGCAATCTCAGGTATCACGATTTTTTTTTTGCACAGTACTTCTGGACGTTTCTGTGAAATGCAATAATGATACATGTTCAAATTTATTTTAGTGCATTCTTTCCTTTGAATATCTAAGTGTCCTAACGCAATTCTCCCCTCCCAGGTTTTATTTTTTCTTTTAAGGGAGAAAAAATGTTGTATTCTTTAAAATAAAAAAAAGAGATGGCGCTACCGGTCTTACGCCGACCGGTACAGCGTATGACGTAATGAACACGAGCGAACGGCAAGCGCCTAGGGCTGGCCGGAAAAAGAAGAACAGAGGCTCGCTGACCTATAACTTGGCTGGACTGCTTCTTTACGCCTCCGGGCGTCTGCTTCGGTTGCCGGGCGGTATACACCTTCTCTTGTCATGTTGTCTTGGTCCCCTTTTTAACTTAAAATATTACACCATTCTAGCGGTTGTACTGCACTGGCTAAATCACTCATCTACAGCGAGTAACTCGTCGAAACTTTGAGATGTCATGACCAACTACACGCTGTATAAATATCCACACAAGCCAAATTATTATTAATAGCAGCTCAGGCAAATACGATATAGCTTCGCCAATACTGGAAACTCCTCCGAAAATCCATAGGAGCGGCGGCGAACGTTACAGTGGCGCCTCTAGCGGACTCGGAGTCTACGGAAGCAGTCGACGCAATGGGCGCGTTCAGTAGCGCCTCCCTTGCCTCCGAACGGAGTGATTCGAGTCGGAGTCATCGGAGCGCCTACTGAACGGCAAAAAAACCCGCGGCTCCAAACCTGCTTTTACGCAATTTCCGCTTCCTCCCCTGTGCCAGACGGTCTCCGAATAAACTGGAAGCAGACGATGGCGAGCACGATCGCTTTTATTTGAAGCCGGTATTGAAGTCTTTACAAGGTCGTTGAAGAAAAAGCGGGTGACTGTACACATCAGCGCTGCCGTTCGAAGCGATGCAACGCGTTCGAGCCCATCGCTTAGCGGTGCAAAGGCAGCTACTGTTATAAAAGCTGACAAAAAAACGTCGTCAGCACACGCAAAATACAGAGCTCGGCGAATCTACGCCGCCGGTTGCGATACTTTTATACGGCCATACGTTTGTTCTGCCCTTCGTAACGAACTCGTATACACACGGGAAGTTCGGCCGCGCTCGGCGATCAAGGTTTTGTCGGCCGAAGGGCCGAAGCGAGCCTCAGCCAACGTGCACCCCGATTTAGCTACGCAAACAAAACATTAATCGGTATGATGCTCTGCGTTAGTGTCCAACCGGCTTCCAAAGTCGCGGTCATACCCTGCCTTGCTCTGTTGAGCGCGGACAGGACTATCGTTAATATTACCGAGTTTCCGTGCAACGGCGATCAAGACACGGCGTCAAATGAACGTTTACATTGTTTATTAGCATATTCAAACCAAACAAAATACGGTCCAATGCATTTTTCTTAAGAGCCTTACCTCAAAAAGAAATTCGAACGCGTTATTCGTCTTACCTTGAGCAAACAAAAGCGAGCAAACCGCACACCCGCGACAGAACCGAAGCAGCTTATCCCGCCATTTTGTTTGTTTTTTTCTCTTTTAGCGCCGGAAATCGTCACCAGTCAGGAAATGACGTCATTTTAGCTCCTTTGACTCTACGTGCACCGTCTCCGGACTCGGTGCTTCGGAGCTTGACTCCGAAGCCCCGGAGTTACGTGCACCGGAAGTGACTTTTGGCCGTCCAGTGGAAGGAGTCAGTGACTCCTTGACTCCGGGGCCGCTACTGAACGCGCCCAATGGAAAAGTATAGGCTCCGCGACGTCCTCGAGCTTTACGAGCCCCGTTTCGTCACCCTAACAGCAGAAACAATTTATTACGGTCAGTCCGCTTGCAAAGCGGAATCCACTGATCGCAACTGCAACGACAATCGAATAACAACGCGCGCATAAACAAAGGTAGAGCAGTTTATTTAGCGGTCTCAAACGCCTCTCAGGGGATGACACGCGTTTGAAACGCGTCTGGGAAGCGGAAAAAAAGGCGTTTAGCTACTCGAAGTACGTCGTAATCATTAAAACATGCAAAAACGACATGTTAATATTACCAGAGCAAGCGCACGAGCTGCTGGAACATAACAACAAAACAAAAAGTAAGGATAAAAATGACCGTGCAAACACTTACCGAACTTTGCAGAAAAAATGATGTCGCCATTCCCGACGAAAATAAAAAGAAACGAGAAAGAGAAGCGAACAACGGCGAATAAAACAAAGAAGCTAGCAAAAAACTATTTCAACGACGACGATCGTTGCGCCGCTTATAGAAAAAAATAAAGAAAAATGGAAAGCAGCAAATGAATAGCTGGTGGTCGCCACCGGTGTTGAGTTCACAACAAACAAAGCGGAAGCAACACACAAAACTAAAGAAAAAAGTAGAAAGCGTCCCTTTTTTTTTCAGCTGCTCGTTGTACGTTTGTTTATTTGCTGTCGCGGCGTAGGTACGAACTAAAACCAAAGCAGGGGAAATAAATAACGTAGCGCAGATCACACTGCCCGGTAGAAAAGAGTCGCAGAAATGTTTTGGTCGCAGGCAGCAATCTTTTTTTGCTTTCAAATTTCTTTTTCCAGTGACTTTGGCGGGTTGTTCGTTCGCTCGCTTGACGAAGCAGTTTAAAAGTACATTCAAGTACTTGTTGACGTAGGTGTCCGTAGGTTGACGTAGGGAGCAGAAGAAAGATTTTCCACCACATCACACAAACTTGTTTTTGCAACGGTAGGCAGCACATAGCATGCCTGCCATCTCTAAGTATGCTCTGGTGTATGCTCGAATGCGGCCGGTTGATCAACAAACGATGACCCGTAGCAGACGTGTCGGCCGGAGTACACAAATAAAATTCGAATAAAAATGGATAACGAGCTTACACATCTTAATATATTTAATAAATATCAAAAAGCACGTATGACGATTTTGGATTAGAAACTCAATCGAAGGCGAAAATAGGAGGTTATCGCAGACGACAGTGGAAGAAAACAACAACGACAACAGCAAAGTTGCAGACGGCCCTCAAAATGCCCGGGCCTTGTGTAGCAGACGAACCGGGGCTAGCAAGCGCCGAAGCAAAGGAAAGGAAGTAAAAACTAAGCCAAACAAAGCAAGGATACGCGATGGTTTACACGTCGGGCAACCAAAAAAAAAAAAAAAAAAAGAGCAAAAAGAAAACAAAAAGTATACACAGCAACATATAAGCAGGAGGAAGAAATAACGCGGCAGAGTGGCGTCGCCTCACAAATGTAAAAGAAAGAAGACTCAAAAATGGAAAAAGTGGAGACGGTTCAACGGGTGTCGGCCTTTATCGTAGAAGTAAAAAAAGCAGCGAAGCAGAAGATGTTGGTCGTCCCCGCGCTAACAATCGGAATTTGTGCACTGTAAATAACTTGACTAAAATCACCTTTTTTCGCGGGGCTACGACGCCCTCCCCTTCTTTCTTTGCAAGCGCGAGAAGTCTGCTTTTTTCGTAACTCCGTTTTTGTTAATCTATAATCGCGTCAGATTTGCATATGCACAACGACCTCTTTCGGAGCATACTGACATCGCCGTAACGTACGTGGTTTGAAATTGACTTCTGCTTCTTCATCCGGAGGCGATCTTAACGGGATTAGCCAGCTCGCCTGTTCGACGAAACGGTTATAAGCAAGACATTCATGAGAAATGAGAATTACAACAACAAAACGAATTGACTGATAAGAACAATAAAGTTGAAACGAAGCTATGTTCTGAAATGTTTGTACATTGCCCTTTTTTACGAAACAGCCCGAAGGCATACATTCGTGTTTTGCTTGGCTTACATAAGTTGTGACAGAATGTTTTCTTCGGGAGAACTCCGAAATTGCACCCAGAATGCCGTAACATCTTTCCCACGCGAAGAGAATGTCCTTCACTCATGAGCTGGCACCAATTTTTTAACTTTCAAAGCAGCGAATGTCCGTGAAAATTTTTTTTCGTTGGTCACCTCGCACGGAGATAGACAAAACCAATGCATTTTGGAGAATTTGTCTGCTAGCGGAGACTCCGAGCTCGCCAGGGGCGCTGCAATCACTTTTCGCCCGTTTTCCGCGGGAGTTTTCAATATTGGCTTCCACGGTATTTGGCTCAGGTTTGTATTTCTACTTTTTCAAATCATCTTCTTCTCACTGCGAAACGAAGCATTACAGAAAGATATATACGGTGAGAATTTAAGTGTAAAATATGATGAAGATGAAAAATAAAAAAAAAGAATATTAAGAAGAAATATTACGCTTAAAATAAATTAAAACCGCCGTTTATTTTAATTTTGTATATTTATATATTTAATATAAAATAAAACCGTGTTACGGACGACAGGTTACAGTGTGAACGCGGAGATCGTAAGCGGCCGTAACGTAAATTGTTGTAAGAGTTCGTAACGTAACTTAATGTAAGAAATGGCACACTGTATCGAGGGACTTTAGAAGAGATTAGACGAGATAATAGATTGGCGCACCCTATCGAGTTGCAGTAAAATACTGTCGTTTTCGTACATTTTCTACTTCTTTTCACGCATCATTCTTTTTTTTTTTTTTCGGGGGCGGGAGGGGGAGGGGGTTGAGAAAGGAACTGTTATAAAGGACCGTTTCTCACAGATACAACGCACATTTGATCTCGAAAGTACCGTAAAATCTTAGCTTTAATAAATTTCAGTATAGGGGTCCCTCACAAATGTTCCAACCTGCCAGTTTGCTCTCTATAGAGAGCCTAGATTGAAGAAAGGGCGCATCTCGAACCATGTGGAGCGTTTGCAGTTTAATGGTGGAGATTGGCCCAAACTGCGCATGCGCTGCGTTTTCGCGTGGCAAGAAGGAAAGCAGGCAGAAATGGAGAGACGTATCTAGAATTCCGGCACTCTACTGTTTTCTCGTCGTAAGATATTGCCACAACTCGGTCCGAAGCAAACGCAAATCTGTGAATGGGCCTTCGACTCGCGAGTTAAATATAGCGTTAAAAAACCCTTCTTTTTCTGTGTGCGTGTGTGCGTGCGTGTGTGTCTGGAATGAAAATGGGTGTATCTTATGAGCCACAAAAGCAGTTTAAAAAAGCGTTCCAGTGAGGTTGGTGTCTCTTTCAAAAGCAGGAACCATTTCAGTTGCGAGCTCTGGTTAGAGGGGATATGCGCGTTTATGTTTGTCGTGTGTGCGTATGAAGTTACGTTTGTGTGCTTGCTTGTTTAAACGTGCAGGCATGCCGTCCGTCCAAGCCTTGATCGCCCAATTTCTGCTGTCGACACCGGCAGCTTCAGAAATGCAGGATGCGGCGAAGTCCACATACTATCGCTTCGCCGACAATGTGATTGCTGCATAAAAATGTCGCAGAGCGAGTCTCGAAGCTAGAAGCATGATAATAAAGCGGGCCCTGGCGTTAGTCAGGGTGCCAGCGAAAATAGATGAAAGCAGTGGGCCTTTCCCTATGACTTTGAGGATCCCTTCGCCGGCAACGAGCTCGGAAGGAGCGTCGCCGGAGGCCTCGCATCAGCATCTTCCTCCGCTGGACAAGGTCAGTTTCTCCAAGAGCACCACATATACGTCACTTTCAGCAACCTGCACAGTCACGCGACTCGAGTGTCAACGCATAATAAATTCGACAACGCTTCATTCAACGACGTTTCAGTGGGAACAGACTTGAGCAAAAACCGCGCCGCTGATCGGCGTAACCATGGCAACCGCCGCTGACGCTGTAACGTGGTGGCGCGGCATTCGGCCACGACGTCGGTTAGCGGTGGTCGGTATGGTTACCTCGCTCGGCGATTTTTGATCAAACGTGTTTCACGCTTTCGTTTCCTCGTTCTAAGGGGATTTGTATTGCCGTAAAGCAAAAGCAAATGCTTTACACAGAGGAGAGAAGGTATATTCTTACACCCCCTTGTCACATATGCGACACCCCAAAACTTCATTCGGACGTACAGCGCACTGACGTTGAACCGTCGGTACAAACTTTCAAGAGCGGTTTGATAGCCGAGTTGTGCAGCTCATTGAAATAGCTAATGTACACCCGCCGGCAATATGAAGGTGAGCACCTTTCCTGGTTTCTTGCCTGTTTTACGGCTCCCTAAAGCTATATTAACTCTCAACGTCTCAAATGGTACGCGACCAAGGGTCTAAACTTTGCCTTCTTGCCCTTGTCTGGAACAGAGCTTCTTCCCAAACTTGCAGGAGCGTCAAAGACAAGAAGAGGGCTGTTCATCTTCATACCGCCTCACGGCTGCACGTGTGACTGACTGCATAAATATAAAATGAAAGACGTTTACAACTCCCCGTTATGCCGAATTACAGCGCAGCTCTTGAGGAGGAGGAGAGGAGGGCACTGAGAGGAGGATATATCCCTCCTCTTCATCTGTAGCCTCTCCACCTCTCCTCCTCCTCCCTCTGCCCTCCCTCGTGACGTCGCTCCTGATCCTAGAGACTCTCGTGACGTCGTTCGTGTAAGTCGTGACTTTCGTCGTGGCCTTAACGAGTAACCTTGGTGACGTCACTTTTGACGTCACATATGACGTCATTATGGGAACATCACATAATGCAACGCTCGGTTGCGCCGACGGCGACGTTGTTCAAGCCGTATACGGGCGCAGAGCCGCGCTCTAAAAGTAATCGGGGTTTTCTTGGCCCTACTGCAAAACCTCAGTGTTTTTTTCTATAGTCTTTGATAGGTACTTTAGATGTTTAATATGTTATATTCCACCGGCATCATGCCTCTCTTAAAAGTTGGGGCCGTCAGTTCAACGTCAGTGCCTTGTACTTCGAACTGAATTTTTGGGGTGTCGTATAATATGTGACAAAGGCTGTAATGACTACACCCTTTTTTTAGAGCGCAGCTCTTGGGCAGCCTGTTTCCGGCTTGAGCGGTGTCGCCGTCGGCGCAACGGCGCGTTGCATTATGGGACGTTTCCCATCATGACGTCACTTTAGCGGAAAATTTTTTCCGGGTTGAATGGTGTCACGCCACTCAACCCAGAAAACATTTTCCGTGAGTTTGTGGGAAAATTTTCACGCTAAATTTAGCGAAAACATTTTTCCGCTAAATTTAGCGGGGATATTTCCCCGCTAAATTTAGCAGAAATATGTCCCGCCAGATTTAGCACAAAATCTTTTCCCTTTTGACGTAACACGCGACGTCACATGTGACGTCAGACGTGACATCATGTGTGACGTCAGACATAACGTCACGAGGATAGAATTTTTCAGCTATATTTGGCGGCAAATTTTTTCGCTAAATTTCGCGGGGAAAACTTTCCGCTAAATGTAACGGTAAAATATCCCCGCTAAACTTAGCGTGAAAATTTCCCCACCAATTTTAGCGCACAATTCTACTCTCGTAAAGTCACACGTGACCCTCTCCTCCGTACCCCCCCCCCCCTTCCTCCTCAAGAGCTGCGCTCTAATTCGGCATTACAGAATCGTAAACATGTTTCATTGTTTAGAATGCGAAATCACAACCAGCGAATCTGGGCATTGAAATAATACAAAGAAAACCAAAGTTGAGCTGGAGCTCTGATGGTCGCTAGGAAGTAAAGTTAGGGAAGGAAAACAAGACAACAATACGAAAAAGAAAAAAAAGCCAAGAAAGCCGATGTTGAACGTCAGTGTCGACAGCGGTTGGCGGAGGACGAAACGACGCGTGCAAGACCGATATCGAGCGTAAACTTCGGCTGCGCTTCTCACAAAATGGTACTTTGCAGTTTGATCGATAGGTCGAAAATACTGCTGCAAATGCTTCTTCTCCCCTCCTTTCTGATTCGCTCGGTGGATTTGCTAGAATGTAGTACTATTGAGCCCAGCAACAGTGTGCAATTCTGAAATCGACTTGCAAATCTTTTAACCTTTGGTCGTTACATGAGGGGAGCAGAGGGGCACATTGAGTAAGTCGCCTGTAGGATCAATTAAAACAAAACTTATTATTGTGCCGAACGTGTTCGAAAACAGCAATTGATCGGAACGATATTACAAGTGCCAGGTGTCTACACAAACCACCCGCTTCTTTGCTTGAATTTTTCTAAAGCGTTCCGCTGCCGTGTCTTAGCATTGTAAAACAAGCTGGAAAAATTGGCGCCTGTACAGAGAACGTCAAGCTCTCACCAAAAGCGCATTTGGGCAGTGCACTTCAGTTTGTAAAATTTTGGGGCGTAGTTCCCATGCGGTGAAAAGAAGGAGACCTCTAAACTACACTGGCAAGTTTGTCTTATTTTTCGCAGGAGGAGAGCCTCGAAATTTCACCAGATAAAATGCATTACTTAAATGCACATTCGGTGAAAGTTCGAGTTCTATATGTGCAGATTCCAAATATTACGGATCGTTTCATAGCGCGAAGACCCTTTCCTTACACTTTATATATTATTTACCGCATGTATTGCAGGTATTTCACACAAACTCATTGAGATTCGCGCGCTGTTAAATTATGTGACCTAAATGACAAAAATTCATTAGAGGGCCCCTAAAACGAAAAAAAAAAAATCTTCTTTTAAACAGTTTTTAACTTTTTAACGCGAAAGAAAAGAAATGAGAGCAATATTGACGGCGAGAGATTTATTTGAAATTCCGCGCGCAAAGTACATGACGTCACGGGTCATTCCGGAATGACCCATCTCGGGCGTTCCCTCTTTTCTCCTCAACGTCAAGGCGAAGCCGATCCGCCTCTCCTCCAAACACCCGAAATGCCGAAAGAGAAAACAAGTGGAAAGGAGTTGACCGCGGAATAAATCGCGTCTGGCGCCGTCAATGTTGCTCTAAACATTTTTTTTTTTGCGTAAAATGAATTTTTTGACACGCGTGTCCCAATTAAACTGTAAAGAAAAGAAAGTGTTTTCTTTTTAGCAGTTCCAGAACGTAAGTCAATCATACGTGGTCCTGACATGCGGCCACTTGATCATCATTTGTGATCGAAGATATTGTGGAGGTACCTACATTCGGAGTAACCCCTTTCAGTGGAAAGACGCTCTTGGGTGGGTGATCGCTCGGCACGTAGCGAAAGTATTCTTGATCTTCTTTGTGCCACTTGACGGAGTAGAGAGGCGTGTTCCCGAGTTTGAAGCGGCACCGCAACTTCGCGCTGCCGCCCAAAAGGGCGTTCGGCGGGACATCCACTTTGATCAGTCGCAGGTCACCCGTGCCCATCTCAGCTGCTGCACGGGACAAAAGGGAAATTCCATACTGGCGTGAATATCTCGTATAATAAGTTATTTGTGAAACCTCGTTCCTTGACGTACATCGAACGCACGAGGTCAGATGCAGACGAGCATGTTTATACCTTTTCGTTCTGGAAGAAACTAAGTCGAATTTTGGCACTATGACGCTGCCCGCCGCGGGACCTCCGGCGAATATTTTTAGATAGTGAATTATTTGTCTCAAAATTGGCTTAACAGATCAATATAATTTTTTTAAATTGCAACCCAAATCGTAAATAGCAGTATCTTTTTTTTGTTGCAGAGTTATTAATTTTTTACATTGTGTCTGAGAGGATAAGAGGATCTACCAATACAAAAAAAGCTTTTGTCAAATTAAGTATTTAACTTTGGGCAGTACGTGTTGCTGCCTAGAGGGTAGAGGAGGTTTGGTGGTGTAAACTGAATGCTGAGTAAAACTGGGACGGGAAGATCGGAAGGTTGGTTTTTGGCACAACCCATGCCGGGAAAAGTAAAGTCTGAGAATTCCGAAAATCTGTTTAGTTTGAGTAGCTCGAAACACCGCCGGGGCTCCTCTTTAAAGACCAGTGGACGCATACATCGCAGCGCTAAATCAACGCAAGGAACCGCGCTGACGCAGCGCTGACCTGAACGAAATTTAGCACTGATGCAGTGACGTATAGTAAGCGGTATCCCCTCATACATTTTGAAAACCGGAGACGACGGACGAAGAAGGGGACAACACACAAAACGTCTCAATTGAGACGTTTTGTGTGTTGTCCCCTTCTTCGTCCGTCGTCTCCGGTTTTCAAAATGTGTAACATCAACCAGCTCGCCTGCCTACTTACTTTATCTTCAATCATTCCCTAATAGTGTTGAGGAAGCGCTTTGGTGTATGTGGGCTCACACATATAGCACAGCAAATTACGAACTTGTGCAACGCAAGGTAATATCACCGATATCGCAGCGTGGTGCGAGATTTTGCGGCCGAAGCACCCGGGTACGGACTTGTGAATCAGGTTTGGCAGACTTGAGAAAGGCGAGTCTGCATGCAAACCTGATGCCACGGACAGATATCACGGGTGAAGCGTTGACCATATGTATTTTGTAGTTGGCCTATTATTTGACATTGTATCAAAAACCAAAATTGTTTCCTTAAGGGTTAGCGGGTTTTTATTTAAAAAAGTCGCGACTAACCCCCCCCCCCCCCCCCCCCCCCCCCCGCTCCCCGCGACGTTGTGATGGAAAACAAAAAGAAGCTGCAGGAAGTCGATTGTCAAGCGCGTCCCTGTAAAAACAAAACTTTACTACGCAAGTATAGCCCTGCTATTTCCCTTTCAATCCATTGTTTAGGATAAAATTCATTGCCTTAGTCAACACTTGTCGTGGTCGATGTTAATTGAAGATTAACATAGTTGCAGATGAACATAGTTCAGGGCTTGAATTTGTCTCAGTGGTTTGGTATTCTCTAAGACGAACACAGTCTCTAAGCATTGAATTGGTGCAAAAAAAGCATAAAGATGATACGCATATATACGACAGACAGTTTCAGCGTCACTTTTATTCTGACTATCAATTTTTTAATACTGTTTTACTCAAGTCTTCGACAAAAAAAAAAAAAAGAAGAAATATAAAGAGAGTTGAACATGATTTGATTTTTTTTTCTTTTTTCTTTTTGGCAGGGTGGTTAAATGATTCGATTGGTGCTAACCTACTTCTGGGTTCTGTCGATTTTCCTTTCTTTTTTTTTTGTCGCGTTACCAGAAATTTTGCTGTCTTTTACGTTGAAATATTGTCTAAACTCTCACCACTATTTCACCGCAAATTTCATTTAATAGAATCGCATCCTCTAGCTTGGACAATTTCATAAATCCCTCAGTTTTTCGCCGCGACTTGGAGAGTCTAGTTGAAAGTTGAAACTGTAGTACATTTTGTATGAAGGGTGGCCACTATTGGTATCCGCGTTAATTTGTGCACTTGATGTCGCTCGTGTGTTGCGTTTTTTATATCTTTCAGTGTCCGCCAATGTGAACACCCGCCTGAACGTTTTTGGGCACATAAAATGAAGAATATTATGTTATTATTATGATTATTATGAACGGATTCTTTCTGCTCTAGAGTTTCCAACTAATTCGACTACGCTCCTTGTCATTTTACGGTGCTCCCGCAACGAACGATACGAGCTACCGGAGCCCATCCATAGCTCGAAGCGTCTCACGTGACCTTCCGATTGTGCGGGTAGACGCGTGGAGCGTGATGTCACGTGGCATGCCTGGATCGTTGGATTGCCTAACGTGGCTCGTAACGCCCGTTGCAGCCTATCGCAACGTGAAATGGAGTGAACACTGGACGAGAGGTACCCGTGCAGTGTTGCCCACGTTCCTCCAAAACAGGAACAAAAACTCGTTTATCTTTTCTTTTTTCTATCTTGGAACGAGTTCCCCTTAATATTGTTCCAGTGGTTCGAAAGGAACGCGTTCCCGCTACATTTTAAGATTGGAACGTGTGGTTCCGTGAACTTTACGTTTGCGCATTTTAAGAAAACATTGTGCTTGACGTTACGTAGCGGAAATCAAACGAGCGAGTGAAAATATCCATATTGAACTTTGTGTCGAGTCGGTGCACCTACAACATTTGTTTCAGTCCTTTGTTTTGGACTATCTCTCGGACACTTTCCCACCTCTTGAAGTTGGAGGTTGAACTAGCCGATAATAAAAAAAAGTTAAAATATGTACTAAACTCCGGTACAAATACCAAAAATAGGGGAAAAAAGGAAAGCCTTCTTTCCTACCGTTTCCTCGAGAATGTAACGAGTTCCAGTTCCAGTTACAGCAATGCAAGATGGAACAGCGGCATTCCTCCTTTCCTCTTGAAAGGAATGTTGTCCTTTGAGACGCCGTATTGTACAGCACTCTGCACAAGTTACTGCACTGAACCGGTTGGAATTAAATATTTTTTTTCGGGAAAATTGCTACTGGAATTGAAAGGCTATAGTAAGTAATATTAAAATAAAAGACTGATACTAATAAACACGCAAAGCAATGGAACGCTTACCCACGAGGGCCACGAGTAGCAAGAGCTGGAGCAGGAGCAGGATACATGAAAATCGAGAGATATCCTCGGGTGACATCTCTTGTGCGTATGCAAAAAAGTTGATATGTCAATTTATTTATAAAACTTCCCTTTAAAAAAATAAATAAATAAAAGATTGCCACGTGGAAGTAGCCGACGACATTAGCAATTACTTCCCTTAACCTCGACCTTGACATCCGCCTGATGTCCAGAGCAGCAGCAAAGAAAACCGGCGCACAAAAAAAAAAAAAAAAAAAAAAAGAAAACTTGACATTGTGGGAACGGGAAGGCCGCAACTTGGCGAAAACAGACGTAACCCTTTTGTATTGTTCGTTCTGAAGAGCGAAACAAACGGTCCTCAAAATGAAATCTACGGCCACGACCTTCTTTCACCGGGAAGGGCCCCCAAACACGCAACTTTGACGACAAGCCGCCCCCGAGGAGACGATAAAAGTGGGCCCTTGTTCTAACCGTAGCCTACGCTTCCCATGGAATCAATCAAGCACCGCCAAAATCACTCTGCGTGATTGATTTAGACGGAGAGAGGAGACGCTCTGAGAGAGCCGTGACGATGCACCTTTTTTGGCGCGGCTTATTTAGGCTTCATCGGATCGTTGGCTGTGGTCGGACTTGACACGAAGCGGTGTATGGAGCGTATTGTATTGTATTGTATTGTATTTATGTGGCGATTCCCTTTGAATCGGGCGTCTACTAAATAGACACGCCAAAAAAATCAATAAAAAAGTAAAAAAAAAAGGTCAGAAAGCGGAGTGTATCCACTAGTTTCAACAATGTACTGCCCACCAGGCCTCGAGTCTCCGCTTCAAGCACTGCACATACGTGTTCTCCTCGGTAAACCCGAGGGCTTGCTCGATGCGAGCGCTGACGTCTGCTGCCGGTGCGAGTGCCGGACACTCAAGTACCAAGTGGTGTATAGTTTCTTCCACTTCCCCACAAGCACAGCATAGGGTGTCGGTCACGTTGCTGTCGTATTTTTGTCGATAGAGGCGGGTACGCAAGGCGCCCCCTCGGGCCTCAGCGAGGAGCCTGCTGCCCAGCGTATTATAACACCAGAGGATTGGAGCAAAGGTGGTCTTGAAAGACGCGTAAAGGTGCATGCTTGAGTGTTCTTGCATGTCTGCTCTCCACCGGTTCGCCTCGACGGTCTTAATTTTCTCTCTCACCTTGGCAACCCACTCTTTCTTTGTCGGAGGCTCGTCGGACATTGAGAAAGCCCCGTATTTCGTGCCCAGTCGGATGGTACGGCGTCTCCATGTTGTGTGCGCGCCTCTTAGGTGAATGTACACGATAATCCGCCGTGCCCAGCGATCTCCATTCATGTGTCGCAATCGGGCGTAGTATTCCAACTTGCTGCTGGCCTCCCGTGCCTCAAAGGAGGACCAGCCAAGGTCTCCTTGGACCAGTTCGTTTGCGACTCTTCCATGGCATCCGAGTGCCTGACGGCCGATTTCCCTTTGGCGCCGCTCAAGGTATTCTCGGATCTCGCTGGGGGGCACATGTAACGGCATTGGCGAAAATCAAGCCTGGCACAGCGACAGCTTTCCAAAGTTCGCGGGTTAATACATACCGATCGCAGCACCAAAGGCTCTTTCGACGTAGCACATTTCGCTTCCTCAGCGCTGACGCCTTGAGAATTTCATGGTGCTCTGCTATGTAGCCTTCTGCACTGGTCAGGGTCACTCCAGGTATCTGTAGCGGCTACTAACAGGAAGCGCAGTGTTCTGGATGGTGAGAGATTCAAGGCCCTCGCCCTGCCTGGAGAGAAGCACCACGGCCGACTTGTTGGCATTGAATTGCAGTCGAAGCCGAGCCGCTTCCGCTTCGCAGGCGATCACCAGTTTCTTCATATCTGAGACGTTGTAGGCCATCAGCACTAGATCATCCGCGAAAGCGAGCCCGGGGAGCCGTCATTCAACCATGTCTCCGTGTTGCATGTGTCGCAAAGTAAAGCCAATACCTGTGTGTTCTAGCTCCTTCTCCATGCCGGATGTATAGAGCATGTACAGAACGGGGGTAACGGACAACCCTGACGTAGTCCCCTACGCACCGGAACGTCACCAGAAAAGGCTCCGTTGAACGTTGCCATAACTTGATTTCCATCATAAAGCCGCTTTATTAGCTCCACCCATGGTTCCGGCATGTCGAGCTGCTGGAGCCGCTTGATCAGCAAGGAATGGGGAACACTGTCCTAAGCTTTAGCAACGTCCAAAAAGCAACAGATAAGGTTCCGCTTTTCCAACCGAGCGATCGCAATGCATTGGGTCAGGGTGAACAAGTTGTCATCCAGTCGACGATCTCTGTGGAATCCATTTTGTAGCTCGGTGAGAGCACCAGCACACTCGGCCCAATATGAGATGCGCCAATTAAGGATGGTTGCAAACACCCTGTAGGCTACAGCTGTTACAGTGAGTGGGCGGTAGTCACGCAGATGTTGTTTGTTGCCACCTTTCTTAGGAATGAATGTGACTCGGCCACGCATCCAGTCCCTTGGGATGGGTTCATCGCCGCAAACTATACGGCTAAACAGGTGTGCCATTTGGGTGCGGGAATCGGGTCTCAAATTCTTCAGCACCTTAGCCGAGATTCCGTCTAAGCCCTGAGAAGTGTTGCCATTCAACCGCGCGAGTGCACGGTCTACATGCACTCGCCCCACTAGTAATACAAATTCATCATTAGATGCTGACAATGGAGCGTCCTCTATGATTCGGCTTTGAGTTTTCCAGTTTTCTGAGGAAATTTTTACATCCGCAACTCCGAACAGAGTGTAGAGCTGTGTCTCAAGAAGTTGTCCGATATTCTGAACTGGATACCCACTGTCGTAATCTAGCAGTTCTGGAGTACTGTCTTTGCCAGCAAAAGATCCCAAATATCTCCAGAACTTTTCGACGGCCTTTTTTCCTGCATCTTTGATGTCCGCCATCATCTTGCAGTCATGGGCTTGTATTTTTGCTTCCACAGTGTCCTGCGTTTGTATCTTGCACTTGCGGTATTCCTCCCATAGTTGCAAGGTCACGGGATGTTTTCCAAGAGTCCTCAGTGCTTGCCTATGTCGCCGATTAGCTTCTTGTCGTACTTGGATGGACCTCTTAATTTCGACATCCCACCATGGGACAAGTTTTCGTTTTCCTCGTGCGCTCTTGACGGTGGAGTGATTAGCGATAATGGTCCTGAGCTCTATTGCAAAGTCGTCGTAGCTTAGTGCGTGCATACGTCGGGTGCTCCCGTCAAAAGTTTGGACGACAGTGGATATGTCGTCTTCGCGTAGGTGAGCTACAGCTTTGCGCTGTGAACGGCTCGGAGTTCCTCGAACAGTGCCGAAGTGCAGGAAAATGCTGTTGTGATCGCTGCTGACGCTCCACGCACCTTCTTCGTCTACAACCACCTTTTGAAGATTGCTCCCAAGTATTTTTGACGCGAGCGCATAGACTATGCACCTCCGGCGGTCTCGCACCATCCAAGTGTGCTGTACCTCACAATCTTCTCTTAAGTTCAAGATCTCCAGTTCGACGTCCTCCGCCAAGTGTCTCATCATGGTCCCGTTATTATCTTCCCGTCCATCCAATTCGACCAGGTGGCCATTAAAATCTCCCATTATCAGCACAGAGAGACCTGTGGGCAGGTTGTGTATATCTCGACGAACACACTCGATGATATTGTTATTCTCTTCTTGGCGGTTGTTTCCCACGGAAAGATAAATGATGCAGACGGCTGTCAGCACGTTACCTATCTTTCCGTGTACCCATAGGTGCTCCCTGCAGTTCTCACATGTCCGATGAAAGAGCGCCATCTGTCGCGCGGAAAGGCAACTAGACACCGACGCCATCTTGAAGGGTACCTCGTCGCTCGTGCCAGTCTGCGCACTTTTCAATGTTGGAATGCTAATCGCAATAATTTTCGAGTTTTTGATGTGTAAAATCAAATGGAGAGTGGTTGGGTTGTCCGAAGTTAGCGAAGAAGCTGTACGTGTCTTGTTCTTCTGCCGCGATGTCCAGACTAAACGTCAGCCACGCGATCGGAGTGGCCACTGACCGTTCACCGTGGCGGGTCCTGGTTTGACGCGGAGATTTTGCGAGTGAGTCTGATACACGGCAGATTGAGTTACTCTTGCTATTCATACAAATTGTGCGGCCACCGGTTTTGAATGTGGCTTTATTCGTGTGGAGGCTTAAGTCGTAGACGCGCAAGGTGAGTGAAACTACGGCCTCGCGTGATTGTCTGGCCGATATAAACAGCTGAGTAATTACAGCGTTGAGACTTTCGTGCAATTCAAATCACGTTATCGCGATAATTTGCTAGTTAAGACGTGTAACAGTCACTTTCCAAGAATTGATCGTGTTAGCAACTACGTTCGACGAGGCGTGGGAAAATTATTCGGCCTTGACTTATTTAACAATAAATTAGAATACATTTTGTGCGAAATATTTTAAAGTATTCGTACTTTATTTGTGCTTGCGCAAATGTTAGAATCCTAGGGAAAAATTAAAAACAGCCAAGTGGGGGAGGATTGTGACATAATCGAATCTGGCTTTACAAAACCAGTCTCCACATATATGTGCTAGCACCATCCAGGCAAACGGCTTTTAGACGTGAAGCATATGCCTGCTTCGCGTGTCGTCTGTAACATGCTAGCGAGTTTGGCAGTCAAAGGATTTGAAGGCGCTGCGTCTAGCAATCGGTGGGCCCGTCACCGGATTGCCGACAGCTCTGCACTGCGTGTTTCATAAGCTCGCGACTGATCGGGAATATAGTCCAGAGTAACGGGATGACGCAAGCGCAAGCATTTCACCTCGCGTAGTCAGAACAATCACTTGTCTTTCACAACAAGGTGACTGCGAGGGCATCACCGAAACACGTAGGGATCGCTCAAGAAACTCATCCGCTCTCACTTTAAATAAATTAATGGTACCACTCAGTCTCTTGCTCTTACTTGGAGCATAAAAAAGAAAGAATTTGTTTTTGCGTGGTTAAGAAACGGCAGTTGTAATTCACCTACTACCTTTTCACCACACCAGGAAACTCGTACAGGGATGACATAAATAAACAGGGAACCTCCTTCATGATGGCCTCCTCTGCCCAGAAGACCCAGCCAGATGTAGCTTTTTTCACTGTTGCTAGACTTTTTGAAAGGTGGCGCTCTCTTACGGTACCTTTTTCGTGACATCACGAACAAGATTTGCCTCGCCGCGATTGGAAGGCTCTGCCTCGCCGTGAACAGGCGATTTGGCTGGTATTATCATAATACAGGAAGCTCTGGTTTGGCCAGTCGCGAACTTCGACCACAGCGACGTTTTTTGTCGTACACGTCCATAATAGCCCTTTTTTTTCTCTCTGCAGCTCGGGAAGAGCGCGCAGCATAATGATGGCGCTGTGACTACGAATGTCAATCGCGTATAGACGCTCTTACGCAGTTGTGCCTGGGCGCAGCCAAAACATAACTTCTGTTTTTGTCCTATCCTACTCCATTTAGTTCACTTCACTATTACCATAGCATGCTAGGCATTTGCCATTTTAGATTATATTGTGTCCTTCTCCCCAGCACTGGACTTCCCCCAGCAGTTGACTCTTCAGCATTGGAGTTTTCAGTGGCCCTATATCTCAATAAAACAAAATCAGCAATGGCGGCTGTAATCTGGCGCGTGCTTAAAGTGTCTATTCTCTGGTGAATTTAGAAACCACACGTGTGCCGGCTGAAGACGAGTTATTTTCTAGATATATTTTGGCTTAGCGTGACAACTGTAACCTTAAATTTGGACAATAAATTAAAGTAGTATTCTTCTGTGCACGCAGCCCATGCAAGTCGCGCACGAAGATGGTGAAGAGGGTTGCGTTCAACAAATTGCAGCAGTTTTTATATTAACCTCCCAACAAAGCTCAAGTTGTGCCACACAAACACTCTGGCAAAAAAAAAATCTCGTCTCGATCAAGTCGAAGTTAGGAACTGATGCCCCAGAGTGATTTGCAATTAAAGATGGGTGTCAACCTTTTTGTCTCTCAAGATGAAAATAAGTGAGTTGCTTCTATATGTAGATATATATAAATATAAAACAGTCAGGGCAAAGTTATGTTTTAATTGCGACCTGAAGCCAGATCTTTGATGCCGGGATTGCATGCGAGAGACCCTCATTGAGATCAGACGACGACTTTCGTTTTCCTTCCTTACGCCGTCAATAGCCGCGTCTAAGATGTAGAACTGATGTATTGATCTAATATACAGGGTGTTGTTTTAGGGTTTAAAGATTTGTTTTCAAAAAGCCTTGAAAGCTACACTCATGTGATCTGTGCTGTGGAGCAGCGTTGCCAGATGGTGAAATCCGGCACCAGATTTGGAAAATCTGGTGAAATTGGGGGGCTACTGGTGTTGATGTACCGGAACGGCTACACCAGACAATATCTGGTGAAAACTGGTGAATAATCTCGAGAAATGGCTTGTCACTTGCATTAATCAAATTTACATCGTTTTGTTAGCCTTTTGTTAGTGTATTTATGTCACCTATTTGTTTATGTTTCATTTTCTTATGGATATCAGCGATGGATGTGCTCTATGTGTGAAGAGATAGTCCGTGCCAGTGTGACTGGACTTTGTGTGATGTGTTATCCGACTAGATGTCATGCTTATCAGTTTTTTCTTGAAGCTTGACTTCAAAACCTGTTATGAACTGAACTTTATCATGGTGTTGTTGTCACGATCTTTCTCGAACGTGGACAAAGGGGCCGAAGCACCCGCCGAGGAGAGACGACACGCAGCCTGGTTGTGAGGGTGGACGATGTCTGGCCGGAGCGGCGTGCGCTCAACGGCGTTTATTGTCGCGATGAACAATGTTGCCCGCCGAGCCAGGCGGCCGCAGACGGGCGGACTGGAGGGGGCGCTACATACTTGTTACATCCCTCCCCCCAGTTTGTTTTTTCTGAAACAAAATAAATGAAATAACACACACAACCGACACCACATGGCGTCTGGTCGTGCCAAGTCCTGGCCGGTCGATGTTGAAGGTCACCCCGGCGAGTAGCGGTCAGGTGGCCTTCGCTGCCGCGTACGCCGCCGGACCACTGGTGTCGACGGGCCAGGTGTGGCAACGCTGGGCACTGCCTGTCCCGGTCGCGCTCCACCCGGTGGAGCTGCAGGGACTGGATTTGGGTGTGGCACCGGTCCGACTGCTGCCACAGGACTGGCGACACTTGTCGCCTCCGGGGTGGATGGCGCTCCGCTGGCCGCTACTGGTGCTGTTGTTGGGCCCCCTGCAGGCTGGTCCTCTGAAGCGACGGCCGAGGGTGGAAGCCAGGTCCCGAGGCGAGGCCTGACATGGTCGGCGTGCCGGTGCCAGGTCGTCCCGTCGGGCATGCGGACGAGCAGCGATGAGGCGCTCGCTGGTGAAACCACATGTCCGGCAGACCAGGGTGGGCCAGGACGGAAGTTCCTGGCGTACACCGACGCTCCCGGCTCCGGCAAAGGCCCGGGACGGCACCCTCGGTCAGCAGCCAGCTTCTGCTTCAGCTGCTTCAGGAGCGCCGTGGACCGGAGGTCTGGATGCAAGACGTCCAGGGGGGTCTTGACTATCCGGCCCAGCAGAAGCTCGCAGGGGGCACGGCCAGTGACCTCATGGGGTGTGGTCCGGTACTGAAACAGTACCCGGGCCACCTGCGTCCGGAAATCCCCGGGCTGGCTCCTCTTCAGCTTGTTCTTGAGGGTCTGTACCACCCGCTCTGCTGCACCATTGGAAGCGGGGTGGTACGGCGGAACCAGCATCCGGCGGATTCCATTCCTCTGCAGCCAGTCCAGGTACTCGGCGCTAGCGAAAGCGGGACCATTGTCAGACACGATAATGTCCGGCAATCCCTGCGCCGCGAAGACCTGCCGCAGCGCCGCAATGGTCGCGCTTGCCGAGGGACTGGTGACTGGCAGTGCCTCCACCCACTTGGAGAAGGCGTCCACTACCACCAGGAAGTAGTGGCCCTTGAAGGGTCCCGCATAGTCCACGTGCAAGCGGGACCACGGCCTCTGTGGGAACGGCCAGGGGGTGATCTCCACGTGGCGCGAGGCTCGCTGGTTCTCCTGGCAGACCTGGCAGCCTTGCACCTGGTGCACGATGTCCTGGTCCAAGCCAGGCCACCAAACGTGCGACCGTGCCACCATTTTGGTCTTTTCAATGCCAGAATGCCCCGCGTGCAGCAGCTGCAGCACCTTGGCCCGCAGACTTTGTGGAATCACCACCCTGGAACCCCACAGGAGGCAGCCTTGCTCCAAGCTCAGCTCGGCGGTCTTGTGGCTGTAAGCCTGGTGACGCAGCTCCTCCCCTCGGGAAACCACCTTGACCACCTGAGACAGGACCGGGTCCCGGCTGGTCGCCTGCGCCACCGCAGTCCTGGTGAGCACCCCCGGGTAGGCCCGCTCCAGCAGGAACACGTCCGCTGGCTCTGGAACGGCAGCAGGCACCTCCGGCACGGGCAGGCGGCTCAGGGCGTCGGCAGGTCCCAGGTCCTTCCCAGGGCGGTAGACCAGCTTGTACCTGTAGGCTGCCAGCGTCAAGGCCCAGCGTACCACACGAGGCGATGCTTGCACTGGGACTGCCTTGTCAGGCCCAAGCAGCCCCAGCAGCGGCTTGTGGTCCGTGACTGCCTCGAACTGCCGGCCCCACAGGTACTGATGGAAGCGCTGGACCCCAAAGATGAGGGCCAAGCCTTCCTTGTCGAGCTGGCTGTAGCGTTGCTCTGCCGCATGGAGACGACGAGAAGCAAACGCCACAGGGCGTTCCTGACCATCCTGACCCCGGTGCGACAGGACGGCTCCTAACCCGTACGGCGATGCATCCACGGTGAGGACTACAGGCTTGGCCGGGTCGAAGTGCACCAGCACTGGAGCCTTAACGACCAGCTCCTTGCTGCGCTGGAAGGCCAAGTCCTGCTCCTTCTTCCAGGCCCACTGCTGCCCATCACGAAGCAGGCGATGCAGCGGCTCCAGATGCGTCGACAGGTTGGGCAGGAACCTCCTGTAGAAGTTGATGAGGCCGAGGTAGCTCTGAAGCTCCTTCTTGCTCTTGGGCTTCGGCGCCTTGAGCACGGCCTCAATCTTGCGGGGAGCCGGGGCTAGGCCAGCCTGGGAGATGATGTGTCCCAGGTACTCCACGCTGGGGGTCAGGAACACGCACTTGTCCAGCCTCAGCTTGAGACCGGCGTCCTGTAGTAGTGTCAGGACTTTGCGCAGGTTCTGCAGGTGGTCCCCGTCGTCGGTACCGGTAACCAGGATGTCGTCCAAGTACAGCGCCACGTGCCTCATGCCCCTGAAGAGGTTGTCTATCTCTCTCTGGAAGATGGCTGGGGCTGAGGCCACGCCGAACGGTAGGCGTGTGTACTGGAAGAGTCCCATGGTAGTCGAAATGGTGACATACTTCCGGGCGACATCCTGGAGCACCAGCTGCTGGTAGGCATCTCGAAGGTCGAGCTTGGTGAACTTCTGTCCCCCGGACAGAGCCGACCAGAGATCTTCTACCCGAGGCAGCGGGTACTTTTCGACGGTAGCGACGGGGTTGATGGTGACCTTGAAGTCCCCGCAGATCCTGACGCGGCCGTCTCGCTTGAGGACTGGAACAATCGGTGCAGCACACTCGGAAGTCTTGACGGGCACCAGGATACCCTCTCGCTGCAGGCGTTGCAGCTCCTGGGTGACCCCGTCCTTCAGGGCGAACGGCAGCGGACGCGGCTTGAAGAAGCGAGGCCGGGCTCCCTCGGGTACGTGGATGCCAACCGTCGTGCCGGCGAAGGTGCCCACCCCTGGCTGGAACAGGGACTGGAAGTCGGTCAGGAGGCTCGGGACGTCTTTCACCACGTGCAGCGCAGCTTCTTGGTACTCCGGCAGCCGAACACCCAGCGAGTGAATCCAGTTCCGGCCCAGCAGCGTCGGCGACGACCCCTTGGTTAGGTAAAGGGGAAGGATTGCCTCCCTGTCGCCAAGGCGAACGCTGACTTGGGCCCGACCCTGGACCTGGGAAAGCTGCCCGGAGTAGCTGCGCAGCATGACGTCAGACGCCTCGATGGACACGCCGGGGAAGGTCCGCTTGAACAGCTTCCCGGGCATGACCGACACGCTGGCCCCTGTGTCCAGCTCCATGGTGATGGGGTGGCCGCAGATTTCGACGGACACCAAGTAAGGTGGCACGGACGATGGAGGCTTACTCGTCTGCCACACGTCGAAAATCTGCGGGTCCTCGGCCACGACGTGGACTCTGGCTGAAGAGGTACCCGGACCTGGTGCCGCTCGTCCCCGCCGCGTTCTCTTGCGACGACCACCCTGGCCGCGGGCTTGGCTGGAACCCGGGCTTGAACCAGGCTGCTGCTGCTGCTGGCCGCCGCTCGTCCTCCCCCCTCGGCAGACACGTGCGAGGTGCCCAGTTCTCCCGCACCTGAAACATTGTGCGTGGACGAACTGGCACTGTGAGGGGGAGTGGGCAGCACCGCAGCGGCTGCAGGCACCGCTCCTTGCCGCCATCTTGCGCACCGCCGCTTCCGTCGACGGTGAGCCGGCCGCACGCGCTATCTCGCTGGCGTCCTTCGCTGCTGCTTCCATTGCCAGCGCTGCCTTCACTGCGTCGTCCAGCGAGGGGTCGGGGAGCTCCAGGAGTCGCGTCTGCATGGCGGAGTTGTTGATGCCGCAGACGAACCGGTCCCGGAGTAGCGAGTCCAACTGGTCGCCGAAGGCGCAGGTGCTCGCTAACCCTCGTAGCGCAGCGACGAACTGCCCGAGAGTCTCCCCGTCCTGGCGGCCCCGGTTGTTGAAGCGGAACCGCTCCATCAGCGTGGACGGCGCCGGGCTGAAATGCGAGCGCAGCGTGGCGAGCAGCTCACCCAGCGTTTTGACGTGCGGCGTGGCCGGCTTGAGGAGGTCGAGAAGGAGGCTGAAGACGCGGGTCCCGCAGCTGGCCAGGAAGATGTCCCGTTGTTTCGCCTCGGGCGTGTCGTTCGCCCGGAAGAACACGTGGACTTGTTCTTCGTAGACTGGCCAGGCGGACCCATCTCCGTCGAACGGCTCGAGCCTCCCGTACAGCGGCATGGCGACAGGAGCAGGGGGCGGTGTTGCGACTCTCTCGGCGGCGTGGGCCGAACCGTGCACGTTGGTAGCCTCCAGTGCCACGGTTCCTCGTCGCCAGTGTCACGATCTTTCTCGAACGTGGACGAAGGGCCCGAAGCACCCGCCGAGGAGAGACGACACGCAGCCTGGTTGTGAGGGTGGACGATGTCTGGCCGGAGCGGCGTGCGCTCAACGGCGTTTATTGTCGCGATGAACGATGTTGCCCGCCGAGCCAGGCGGCCGCAGACGGGCGGACTGGAGGGGGCGCTACATACTTTCGACTTCGTTCTTATGCGTTTCTTTTTCTTACTGCTGAGCAGAGAATGTATGCTTAATTTAGACTGCGAGTGTCTTGAAGTGCAATATTATGTGATCTTTCTTACGTGTCGGTGGCCTTCATTAATTTGAATTTTCCTTCTAAGGACTACCCAGCACCAACATCTCATAAATATGGTATATTAAAAAGCAAAAAAAGCTGATAATGTGCCACATGCCTGCTTTCTTCCTTTTTTTATTACGCTGCGATGCCTTATATTAGTGAACCTCCTGAAAGCTACCCTTTGTGAACCTCCTGAAAGCTGAAGGAACTGGAGATACGTAATAGACCCGATATTTTAGTGCTGGTGAAATCTGGTAAAATTTCGGTCAGAATTTGGTGCCGAACCATCTTTCCAATCTGGCAACGCTGCTGTGGAGTTAAAGACGCTTTGCAGGAGCTGTGCATGGGCGACGCCAAACCCGGACGACCATTAAATTTTGTTTCCTCTTATTACGTTTACTTCACTTCGTCATAACCACAGAAGGGGCAGGTTATTGCTATTTTAGGTTCTACGGTGTCCTCCAATATTGCATTGGTCTTTGTGAAGGCTTGGTATCTGGTAAGTCAAGAGAAGGTCAGTAATGGCCGCTGTAATCTGGCGCGAGGGCAAAGCATCTGTACAGCCAGGGGAGATAATATAGGTGGCTAATCTGTCCGATAAGTTAAATAATTACCCCCAAAAATAATAATTAATTTTTTTCAGTTATTGAAAATAAATATGTGGTTTCAAACAGGAACTTTACGAGAGTGATCAAGAACCACTACATCAGTTATTTATAGAAAGAACTCGAGCGCGCGAATGGCGCAGTAGTGCTCCAAAGTAACCACCCACTCGTGCAACAGGCACATGGACAGCGGTTAGAACAAGCTCAGGCGCCATTATCGCACCGCTAGCTTTGCGCCTGCTGCTCGAGTTGTCGCTTCAGCGGTTCCCCGTGCTTCCCACGTCCTACGAGGTTTTCCAATATTCATTGATTTAGGGGTTTTTGATGGCGCTCAGCAAGTTTCAATTTGGAAACAGATCCGTACTTGAACTAATTATTATGTAAAATAAAACATTCTGGTTAATTAGGCGACCTTTTTATACTATTCTCCTCTATATTATGTCCCCCTGATCGCAAAAACTTCCCTGCTCAGACAGAATTAGTGTAGCGTTTACGGCTTCTTAATTTCAATTTTGTAAAGCCTAAGAAGCACGGTATACTATATGTAGAAACACAGGAAATCGCCGACTCACCATTATGTCAAACGAATGATAGCTAGAGTGTCTACATTGTTATTTAAAAAAAATTATAAAAATTGAGCAGATTTGCAATCAGATAAAAATAAATAACACGTACCCATTTAAAGTAACAAAACACAATGTTGTTTCCAGAAAACCACGGAAAAATACAGTGACCCCGAAAATGGCAGAAGCCAGCTTGAAGCGACGGCTGAGTCCTTAAGACGTGTAATTATAAACTTAATGAATGTGGGAGCTAATTCATATTATTGAAATGACATTCCCCTGCCGCTTATTTTGAATTGCGTTCTCGCTTTCATATCGAAAGCCTAAGAGAAATTCCTGATTCTCAGTAACAGGTATGAGTAAGAAATGAACGAAGTGCAACTTCGTAAATGTCAAGTTCGCGGCATTAGAAGCTATCAGTGTTGGACAAAATATTCGATAAAAGTATTTAAGTCAAGTTACTAAATACCCGCTTCATAAAATATTTAAAATACTTCTCAAGTTACTTTCACTGTAAGGTATCTTGAGTAGAGTACAAATCCTTAGAAATGTAACTCATATACTTTTTGAAGATACTTCCGCATTGCCTAATTTGTATCGACGTTATACAGCTGCGCAAACCTGGTTTACCCAGAATGGTTTATTATCACGCAACTACACAAAACAGAAAAAAAGTATCGTAAGGCTATTTTAGGCAGTTCAACTATAAGGAGCAGGATATTGTAACAAATGACAAATGATGGGGCGGCGAATAACTGAAAAAACTAAACGTCCAATGGGGAGAATTTGTGCCCAAAACAAAATAGAGAAAGGCTACCGTCGCAAGCGAAACAGCAGGATCGAGCGCTGGGGCGAGACTGACTCCGGACCGCCACTCAGAGTAGCTTTTGTACCCGCGTGGGTTTCTAGAACATTCGGCGTAGAAGGTTTGGCGCGTTGAACATTCGTAACTCGATCAGACGACAAGGTTCTCGAACTAACGAGAATGTTAAGTTGAAAGAAAAGATAAAAAGAGGAGCCCGCTCCCTGGTATCGAACCCGGAGCCTCCGCGCGAGAGCCTCTGCGCGGGAGCCTCTGCGCGAAAGCCTCCGCGCTAGAGCCAAGCGCGGTAACCATTCGGCCACGTGCCCCAGTCTCAGGTTTATTCAACATGGTTAACATTGACCAGCTCGCCTGCACCCATACCATATTATCTCTGATCACTAATAGGCGTTACAAAACATTTCTGGGACAACAAGAAAGAGGTCGCTTTAGCTATTGGGGAGGATATCAGACCGTGGCGCTCCAAGCGTTTAACTTTAGAACTACATGGATGGGGACAACAAATACAACGACTCAGCGCTCGGCTGACTTCATCGAACGCGGCGTCAGCGTTCGGCTGGGGTTCGTGTTTTCCCGAGAGGGGAAGGAGGGGCTCTTTTGTTACCCCTCCGGCCTGCATGAACAATACAGCATGCACGGTGCCCGGCTCAGCACAAAAGCCCTCAAGCTCGCATCCTCTTACTACTGCTTTCGGGAGAGATCCGGCACTTAACGTCATTTTTTTCGTTACTTCACTAATTGCTGGTATTTTCACATTACACTGTGCCCCGCGCTCTATTAAAAAAGATGTCATGAACATGCCCACAAGGCCTGTGGGCATGTGCACAGGCCTTGGTTGGGTAAACACCGAGGTGTGGAGACAACAAATGGGTTAGATCGCCTCGCCAATAGTGACATCGCTGAATATCACGTCCTGTAGCGCACCTTAGACGCATCGTTTAACTAGAATCCATATTTGCTATATGGAGAGTTCACTATAAATGAACTTGGGATACCGATATGAGTGAATGGATTACAAAGAGAACCCATATAATAGCCACGGCTGTGGTCGCACCTTCTTCAAATAGGTTGCGTTCAGAAAGGCACTCAACGTTGGGGGACATTTTGATCGCATTTTGAGAGGTCATCCAGCTCCTAGTTTGCTTCCTGTTCTGTTCTCTGCTTACCAATGTTCGCTTACAGACAGTGTTCGCGAGAGCAGTAGGTGACGGACTGACGACAAGAAGAAAAGAAACAAAAAAGAACCGTGACGTTTTGCCTTAGCGGGGTCAAATATACAACAAGCAAAACAAAAATGACTTATTTTTGTGCGTGTGTCCACTTCTCACTTTCTTTAACTTTTTTTTTTTTTATTTTCTTGTCACTTAAGCCTGCATTGTTGTCGTAGGTCGTTTCCCGGTCCGCGTTGCGCCTGAGGGTGGCATCATTACTTCCGTAAAACCACACCTTTTGTTTGAGGATTTTTCGGGGAGAAACTCTATGGAAACAAAAGGCACCTTTGGGAAGGCGAGGGGAAAACCTTCATTGTACGAACTTTGGGCTAAAATATGAGTCACAATCGACGAAAAAATGATATTTTCACGAGCTCAGTTAAAGTCACCGTAGCTTATCGGAGCTAATAACAGGATTTGGCATTTCGAAGCAATGTTCACGTTTGCTCACGCCACGCCCACTCCACTTCATACCGAAAAACTCGGAAAATGGCGGAATGTCAAAAATGTATTTAAGATAATGAGTACAAGATACTCGGGATTGTAATTAAAATAGAGTATTATATACTCTCCATCAAAGGTATTTGCAAGATACCAAGGTACTCCAAAATGTATTTAAAATACAGTATCTTGAGTAGAGTATTTGAGATACGCAGAAGTCTGGAAGCTATACATGAGAACTGGTTGATTGACGGGCTGTAATGCGCAGACCCATGGCTAAATCTGTAAACACCTCGTGGTGGAGGCACTCTAAATGCCAAATGTAACCCGGATTTTGGTGTCACGATAACTGTCTACACCAGGACGAAAGATGCAGCATTTAAAAAAAAGCCGTATCTTTAATCTCTCTGTTAACAAGATGTGTCTAGGACTGAATTTTAGAAACATTTATGGTGTACTTCGTGTAAATCCAGTTTTTAGTTAGCACGCAATTAGCGATACATTGTACATGGTACCGCGGAAGGCAGGGAAAAAATTAAACTACGACAAAGGCTGCAGCATATATTAAATACGGACAAATATACTAATTATGTAAGGCCACAGCACATTCCGCACACGTTATGGGTTTCACCGATGACAGCACACACTCGAAAGATCGCGAACGTCGTAACTTTGTGCCTGTGACATTGATTGATAATTCAGTTTCAGAGGCTGAATTACCCATCTCCGATTCTTATCTCTCTTCCTTAGTCTCGTGTGTACTTTTTTTCAGACACTAAAATTAAAGTCATTACAATGGTATTAAAAAAATACGATAAAACATTAAAAATATATTGGGGTTAACAGTCATGACTGAGCCCAAAATGCGCTAATAATCCCATGATTATAAACTTCTACGTTAGGTGTCCTCTTCACTTGAGAATTAAATGTTAAAGTTCACATCTGCGCAGGAAACGCAAAAAAGTAATTACGCCAGTATTGAAAATTGCGAGTTACTTAGTAGTTTGTTATAAACTCTACAGGGACAAACCGTAATTAATTTTTCTTTTTTTCTCGTGTTGCGAGCAACCGTTTCCTGAAACTGGTCCCAGCTGCGGTGAATTCAGCAGCGTAGAAGAGTCAAGCGAATCGTTCAGATGACGTACTCGATTATAGTTTAATTTATTATGCGACCATTGCAATACGCTAAGTTGGTAATAAAAAGACACAGCTTTTTTGTTAGATTAACTATACGTAGCGAAACTGACTACGCGTCTTGTGGTTGGACAAAGAAAAGTACGTGGAGAGCAAGTCGTCTGCCTGCTTGCGCGGGAGTTGCGAAGACTTCAGAACAACACCGAGCTCTGATTGGCTTTGATTGGAAGGATAGTGGGTAGACCCCAATACAATATGCCTCGAGGACTACCAGCTGTTTTTTTTATTCAGCCAATAAGAGCTCGGCGTCGTTCTGACGTCACTGCAACGTCTGCGCTAGAAGCAGACGAGCTGGCGCTCCCGATAATCACTGAAAGAGTCTGAAAAGCAGGGCGGGACGGGTGGCGAGCGTCTCGTACTGTCTCCGCAGCATTAGGAATCCGGCATCGGCCTATTAGATCTCCGAAGAACGAATCACGAAGAGTGAATATATCAAGTCACGCCCTGCGTTTCTTGAACTGTCAGTGACTTTGAGTGTCCTTCCAATTAGCACTCAGGCCAAGCCACAAGGTGATTTTGCTCTCTTAACGCTCGAAAATAAAAGAAGGCCATTTTTGTTTTCTTCTTGTAGTCACTCGCTGAATTCATTCCCCGATAATCTTTGTGGACCCTGGTTGATGACAGCAACTTCCCGATAGCGGGAGAAAAATATCTATGAGGATAACGCTTTTTTAATTCACGATAACGACACAAAACGGTTTCTTTAACACACACTCAAGCGGTTTGAACACCTTAACGAGTGTCGACTTCTTGCAGACAGCGTAAGGATACTCGCATCAAATGCCAGACAACCCGCAAATAACGTTTTTGATCACAAGCTGGGAGCCATCCTGGGCCCCAACAGCACCGCTCGGAGCCCTCAGCCTCGCAGCCACCGTCGGGGTTCTCCGTGATCTATAGCAGACGATCCTGGTGCGAGACTCTTGGGTATTGAGCCCGACGTCGTGAGCAGGTCTTCGCCGATGGTCAAAGGCACAGGGACAGTAAAGTCGTCGACTAGGGCCCTGAAGATGGAATTCAGGTAGAGTCCGATCAACACCTAGATAACAAAACCGTATGCGCTGAATAAGATGGCGTCATCAGAGAAGGCCACCGCTGGACACAGATTGGAAACGAGCGCGGCGTCGGCACTCGGCTTCAAGTCAAATTTGAGCCGATCGTTCACGCAATCGTCGTATCCTATCTGTGCTCAGAGTTGGCCTTCTCTGATGACGCCATCTCATTCAGAACTACGGCTGTTACCTGCGAGGTGCATGCTCCGATGGCCCGCATGAAGGTGAGGTCGAAGAGGAGTAGCTAGACCAATCCGAGAGACGAGAGGACGGAATGAAGACTGCCGATGAGTATGGTAACCACGGGGCCGGCCATTGTGAAGGGCAAGATGGCGAGGGGTACACTGTGGACTACAGAGACATCTGTGGCCGATTCTCCGGATACATTCATCTGGATGCTGTAACCTGGGGATGGAAGCCAGTATTAGTTAACTTACCCGGAGAAATTACCTCACTTTAACAACGACGCCTTCTATCTTTTATGTTGCTCACATAGGTCAAAGTCAAACAACGGACTATATTGATGAAAGCGGATAAAAAAACAGCAGCAACAGCAACACAGGCAACCTGTGGAACTAACTTCATAATGATAAATCCGAGGCCAGGGAAAAAGAGCGGACAACTACACAAAAGATATAGTCTCCAGATCATCATTATGAAACATATTAGTTTTTAAATAATCACAAAAACAAAGAACAGAAAAAATAAAAGCAGTTTACAACACCCTTTAACGCCAAACTAGAGCGCAGCTCTTGAGGAGGAGGAGGGAAGGGCCCTCCTCCCTCCTCCTCACCTGGTCTCCTGCCTGCTACTCCTCCTCCCCTCCTTCTCCTCCCCTCGACCTCCTTCACCTCCTCCTCCTCCCCTCATTCTTCAACCTCCTCCCCTCGTCTCCTCCTCATCCTCCACCTCCCTCTACTCCCCTCCTCCTTGCGTGACCCCCGCGACGCCACGGGGGTCACGTGACCCCTGTGAGGTCACGTCACCCCGGTGACGTCACGTGACCCCCGTGAGGTCACGTGACTCCCATGACGTCGCGTGAACCCTATGAGGTCACGTGACCCCGGTAACGTCACGTGACCCCTTGAGGTCAAGTGACCTCACGGTTACGCCGGCGGCGACGGCGACGCCGCTCAAGCCGCAAACGGGCGCCTAAGAGTTGTGCTCCTAAAAGCTTTAGGTGTCTCGATGATGCGCTTGCGACAGCTGTACGCTTTTATCGCCTGAGTTAGTTGAAATCTATCCTTTTTAGCTATATAAGCTACGAAAAACGGCGGAAAAACTATTGATCGTGTGCTTATATACCTCTGCTATAAATCAACTTTGTTTATATAACTCTTACATGTACAGAAATAATTAATAGCGGCATAATATATGAATGCAATACTGGATACAATTAACATTTCGCACGGACGGACATATTCAAATTTTGAGTATAATCCTTTAGGATTATTAACAAAATAACACTGACCATGCACAGCCGAGCTGGTGATAATTAATCACGATGTAACACCTGACTGTGGTGTGGAAAAATTAAGAATCTTTAAAGTTCAAGAAAAAGACAACAGTAGGAGTTTGTCTACGTTCCCCTACTGTTGTCTTAATATTGGATTTGATGAAAGTTTCTTACATTTTCCACACCGTACTCTAGCGTGTTACACTATTTTTATTGAAGATGAGTTTGAAAAACACCAATTAAAAACCGCACATTTCTATAAGGTCGAAATTACCGTACTCCGTTCACCCTTAAGTTGAGACCATAGCCAAAGCTACAATCGCGAGCTTGTCCGCGCTCCTGGCTCTGAGACGTGCATTTCTAGCTCAAGCGCTCGTTCTACAGAAGAACGTTTTAAACAGCGACATCGTGCTCTCATTCTTGTGGCTTGACTGCAGTCTCAGCTTGAAGGCTGGTTCACACAGTACCGTGTTCTTATGCTTTCTTATACCCAATTCACACGGCAGCGTAAAGGTACCTTTAGCTTAGGTCCCTTAGCTGAAGGTACCTGTAGTAAACGGCGTTTTGAATCACACGATAAATAAACAGACCGCTTTGAGCTGATGTCGATTGCATTCCTGCTAAACCGCGAGAGGAGCACGTGACAAACAAATATTCCTCAAAATCTGTTTGACACACCATTTTTGATTATTGCGTGTGAAATATCACATTTAAAACCTAATTATTATTTGTGTTTGCTTTTTCCGCACTTCATTTTTTTCCTCTGAGTCTAAGGCGCACATAAATGAGTCTTGCCTAAAACGTCCGACCCGTCTGGCCTCACTGGCCCTAAATCATCTGAGTTTACGAGTGTCCATTGCGAGGTTGGAGGTACAGCTGACCGACGATACCCTGGCGGGCCAAGAGGCGCTCGTCCAACAAGTTCGTCGAGCAGCCATGGCCACTTGAGTCCTGCAATGAGGACACCTCCCACTCGATCTCAAGAGCAATGACCTCGATGGTTTAAAGAAATGTTTTTTTCTTTCTCTCTCTGTTTAGCAGCTTCATTTTTCCGCAAAGTTCTCACTGAAGTAGGTAAATAGTGCCCGGCAGTAACAAACCACGTTACGGTTACACCAGTCACACCGTCGGAAGGGGTGGACGACGACGAGGATAAAAGGCCCTGGGCCTTTTATCCTTTTTTCGAGGTTGTAGACGAGTCGGACGACTCGTCTACAACCTCGAAAATGAGCTCGCAGTGGTTCATCACGTTTGGGTTCGTGGAAGACATTGTTTTCCACGTGCCGCCGCTGCTACCTGCTAGCTGAAGTATGCGTTCCTCGTTAATGTATTATTTCATCACATTTGTGTTCACAATCATTTCATAATTTGCTACTTATACCCCATTCACACGACCGTAAAGGTACCTTTAGCAAAGGGACCTTTATCCTCAGCGGCCAATCAATTAACGATCTCCCGCGCGTGGCGTGTGCTCGCGACCCAAGAGCACGGGCTGATTCGCCGATAGCAAAGGAACCTATGTTAGACGTACCTTTATGTTGACCGTGAGAATGGGGTTTTACATATGGTATTCAATTTGTTAGAATGCCTTTATGAAGTTATATTCATATAACTATGATTTTTATTTTTAGTTCGTCGGTCAGAGGCTACTCCCTGTAGCTGTAAAGGGAGCTTGGCGAGCTAACACAGGGCCTCACTTCGCGAAAGG